>NC_141691.1:704820204-706020204 GCF_964263255.1 Lissotriton vulgaris
AGCGAGAGTTTGTCAACGCGAGTACGTCATAAAGGCTCGTGATCACGCATCGCGGGAGTAAACATTTGCGAACACCTAGAAGCAGCGTTGCAGCAACAATCTCCAACTTCCTGTTCCTGTCCAGCAGGCTCCTCCCAGTGCTTTGTTCATGTCCTGGTCACTTTGATTTGGATCTTGACCTGGAAGGATTAATTTTTGAGGATGCTGCTGGATATTTGGATTTAAGGCCTTTTTGACTTTCTTTGGATCACTTTTGGATTAGATATTTCACAAGTAAGTTGATGTTGCTTATTTGGGGCATTACAGTCGCTGCAACTACAATTTTGGAACTTTTTCAGAACATTAAATAAAATATATTGTGGGTAGCCACAGTATCCAGTAGGAACAGGGTTAGTTATGGGTGCATGATACAACTGTTTTGTTGAATTTCAACATAATTTAGGGCATGGATGGCATTGGATTGTGGTGATTTTTGTTTGTTTTTCGATTTTTTGGGGTGTTGATGGGGCCTGTCCATGTGGGTGGGGGCCATTTTGAGGACTGATACAGGCAGGGCCTGGCCATGTGGTGGGGGTCTAGGAGCCATTTTGAAGCCAGGCAGTGTGCTTTGTTGTGCCATAGGCGTGCACCCAGTCTGCCATGCTTTCATCCATTATGACCAGGGGTACTCAGTGGTGCATGGGCCTAGTCTTTCTGTGGGGTGTCTTGAAATTGAACATTATTGAGGGCATGAATGGCATTGGATTGTGGTGATTTTTGTGTGTTTTTCGATTTTTGGGCTGTTGTTGGGGCCATTTGCCCGGGCGTACTCAGTGGTGCATGGACTGAGTCTTTCTGTGGGGTCTCTTTAATGTAAACATCATGCAGGGCATGGATGGCATTGGATTGTGGTGATTTTTGTGTGTTTTTCGATTTTTTGGGGTGTTGAGGGGGCCTGTCCATGTGGGTGGGGGCCATTTTTAGGACTGGTACAGGCAGGGCCTGGCCATGTGGTTGGGGTCTAGGGGCCATTTTGAAGCCAGGCAGTGTGCTTTGTTGTGCCATAGGCCTGCACCCAGTCTGCCATGCTTTCATCCATTATGCCCAGGGTTACTCAGTGGTGCATGGGCCTAGTCTTTCTGTGGGGTGTCTTGATTTTGAATATGATTGAGGGCATGGATGGCATTGGATTTTTGTGTGTTTTTCGATTTTTCGGCTGTTGTTGGGGGCTTTTGCCCAGGGGTACTCAGTAGTGCATGGACTGAGTCTTTCTGGGGGGTCTCTTTAATGTAAACATCATGGAGGGCATGGATGGCACTGGATTGTGGTGATTTTTGTGTCTTTTTCGATTTTTTGGGGTGTTGATGGGGCCTGTCCATATGGGTGGGGGCCATTTTGAGGACTGGTACAGGCAGGGCCTGGCCATGTGGTGGTGGTCTAGGGGCCATTTTGAAGCCAGGCAGGGTGCTTTGTTGTGCCATAGGCCTGCACCCAGTCTGCCATGCTTTCATCCTTTATGCCCAGGGGTACTCTGTCAGTGGTGCATTTTATTGGTCTTTCCATTTTGGGGGGTGGGTATAATAAAAATGCTTACTTGCAAACTATTAATTGAAGCGCTACATATGCAACATTTATTTAACTGATGTTCCTCTGGCTTTGTTTGCTTTTAGGTGCAGAGAGACGAATCATCAGCCTCATTGTTCCTCATCAGTGCCAGGAACAAGTCCTGCTGCGGTGTGTGCAGCACAACGTCACGTGTGGCCACACCCAACTCTGCAACTTGTGCAACTGCGGCCTGCTGTTCTGACATCTGAAGAAGATGGCCCCAAAAAAAGTTGCCCGAAGCTCCTCTAGCAAGAAAGTTGCCAGTAAGGAGCAGAAGAAGCAAGTGGCGCCCCTTACCAAGGAGACTGGTGTGCCGACCGCCGCATTTTTTGGGAAAAAAAAGTACACCAGCAGCAGCAGCGGGGTCTGCTGGGGACCAAGCTGGGAGCAGCACCCCCACTCCATTGGGCTCAGTGCCACCACCACCACGCCAACTTAAGTCCAAGCCCTTGAGTGCTGCAGAGGCAGCCAGTATAGTTGTTCAATCACCATCGACCAGTGATGTTGGCTCATCGCAAGAAAGTAGCAGCATCCCTCAATCAACACAGGTTGTTGCAACTCATCTGACGAGTGTTCAACAACCACAGCCGCAACAACAACCACATGTGCAAGTACAAGCCCAAGTACATGTGGAAGGAGAGGCGGCGCAAGGAGATGCGCAAGCAGAGGTGCATGGAGCGGCCCAAGTGCCCACAATAGTTGTTCCTCCCGAAGTCGGGGCACATCAGGAAATCGACATTCAAGCCGAGGTATGATTTGAGGAAGCCACTCCTCCTGATCATTCATTGTCTTCCAGATCCCTAGCAAGGAAAAGATCAAGGATGGTGTCTACATCTTCTTCAAGCCCCCTTCCTTCTGATGATATGGATGAAAATTGGGAACCACCACGGCCGTCTGAGAGTGAGGCACACCATGATCTGACAAAGGTAGCTAAGCGTAAAAGGAAGGTCCCCGAAAGTCTCATAGTTATGGAGCGTGATGATGACGCTGAACAAGAAGTGGCGTATACTCCTGCTGATAAAGACTCTCACGATGACGACGCAGTCATCATAGACGTCACTGCAGCCTCGGCGGGCATGCAGCAAACAGACATTTTTACCCTAGCCCGAAATGCTGCTGAGCGTGATGTTGGCGACGTGGCAATGGGATCACCACCAATGCAGTTAACTAGTACACCACCACCTACCGCTTCCATATTTTCTCGCCAGAAGGGACCTCCATCCACCTCGACCTCCATTTCCTCAATTAGTGGGGCTGTAAGTGCACAACGTAGTAAATTTCGGCAACACACATCCTCCACTTCATCTGGCATTAGCATTCCCAATATCGCCTTCTCCGCCCACCACAGACATTTGAAGTCCGCAGTTTGGGACTTCTTTAGTGTTAGCCCAACAAGGGAAAACATAGCCATTTGTACCATTTGTAAGCTTCGAGTTAGTCGTGGTAAGCTTGGTACCAACTATGATACTGGAGGCCAGAGAGGTCATCTTGAGAGACAGCACACTGTCAATTGGCATGCGCACCTAAAGGAGATCAAGGCAGTCCGAATTGCAAGTCAACAAATTGTATCCATTGATGCCGGGGGACAGGGCCCTAGGCCGGGGGAAAGGGCCCTGGGCTAGAGCACCCCACCCGGGGCCTAGCGGGGCCCCTTGACCCCGCTGGGGTTCCCAGGCCTGAGGCGCAGGAGAAGACTCCCCGGGCCTTCCGGACCCCATCATGGGCACCCTGCCATGCGGCTGGACCCAGGACGGAGCCCCGGCCGGAGCTCCTGAACCCAGCCATGCTTCCCGGGGACAACAGAACCCCCGCTGTCCCGGGCAGTGGGGCAGGCCGGAGGGGACAGGGACCCCAGGCTCGGGCCCTCCCGGACCCTATCCACGGCAGACCCAGGGACAGACCTGGAGCTGGGGCGGCATCCTGGCCCGTCCAGCTGCCAGCTGAGGACCGCTAGGCCGAGAGGGGTCCCAGAGTATCTTGTACCTATGTGGGGTTTCAGAGGGGGTCTCAAACAGATTCGCTGACACAGGTTGTCGGGGTAGTGCAGGTTTTATTATTTTGTATAGTCTGCGTTTCTGTACAGGCACTCGGTAAAATGGTAGGGGTTGTTCTGCTTCCTCCGTGGTGGATCGTCCCCCTCCGGAGCGTCGGTCCCACGGTCTCCTGGGAGTTGTAGGCCTTTTCCCCGCCGTCTCAATGTCCTCGGTGTGCCGGTATAACAAAAGAAAGGAAAAACCATCTTAGTCAAAGTGTTCTGTGCGATTCTGGCTCGCAGGGAAAGGGGGTGAGGGAACACACGTGCAAAAAACCGCAGCCCTGCTCAGTGACGTGACCCCTTGTAAAGACAAACAAAAAGGGAGGTGCAGTAGGGGCTTCGTGCATTCAGTGGGGCTTGCCTCGCCTAATGCCCGCCCACCCTGTGAACTTGGACCGTACCTGGTCGAGCCACACTTCCGTGTTAGTGTGGCTGGGCGAAGCGCGATCCACAATGCCTCCTGGCTTGAAGCGGTAGTCGCCCTCTGCGTCGTCCTCCGGACCTGTCGCCGCCTTCTCCCCTGGAGCCTCCTCGTAACTCCGCTCCGCCTGATGTTCTCTCCCCGTCCTTCTCCGAGGTCCCGCTCCGTTTCCCTCGTCCTTCCTCCGATGTTCCACCACGTCCTCCGCCTCCGTCCCACGCTCTTCTTCCTCTTCCTCCTCCGTCCTCCGATCCTCGTCCTCCTCCGTCCTCCGATCCTCGTCCTCTTCCGTCCACTCCGCTCCGCTCTCTCTCCACTCTCTCCACTAGTCTCCTACTCCGCCTCCGGGTGTCTCGCACACCTGGTTAGACTCCGGGATGGGTTTTACCTCTTCGGGTAGGGCGTGCCGCCATTCCAGATCCGCCCCTTTAAAGGTGTAAGCCTGCCTGTTCTCCACATCGGGCCGACGTCGGATGACATCCGGAGTGTTCCAGGCCTCTGTGTGCTGCATAAAAAGAGTAGAGACATTAATAGGCATACCAGGGGGCCCCTCGTCCGGGTCCCCCATGTCACAACCTAGTAATCCGGAGGAAGGCTACCCCTCTTTCTGGGAACAAGTGCGCACCGCGAGGCTCAGGGGACCCCAGGCGCGAATGTGCCCGACCACCTGGAGCACTGGCTAGGATCCGGGGGGCAAATGGCACCTCATCGGGACTTCCAGGGAAGTCCAGCCATCTGGTCACCCCATAGGAAAGCATTGCGGGCGACCAGATGGGCGAGGCGATCTGGGCGACCAGATGGCCGGGCATGAAAGGGAAGCCTGGACCCTCCGGACCCCGTCCCGGGCACCGTTGCGGGCACCCTGCCACAAGGCTGGACCGAGGACGGAGCCCCGGTGGGGAGGCCACCCTCCCTGGGGCCCCTGAAGCCAGCTGAGCAAAGAGAGGCTCCCCGGGCACCACGGAACCCCGGTCCCGGGCCTTTGGCAGTGCGGCAGGCCGGGGGGACAGGGCCCTAAGCCCCAGCACCCAACCCGGGTGGGGCCCCTGGACCCAGCCGGGGGGTCTCCCAGGCCTGGAGGCGCAGGGGAAGCCTACCCCGGGCCCTCCAGACCCTGTCCCAGGCACCCTGCCATGCGGCAGGGTCCAGGACGGAGCCCCGGGTGGGGAGGCCGCCCTCCTCGGGCCCCTCAGGGGCCCTGGACGGAGCGCCCTGGACGGAGCTCCTGAACCCAGCCGAGCAAAGGGAGGCTCCCCGGGCACCACTGAACCCTGTCCTGGGCCTTTGGCAGTGCGGCAGGCCGGGGGACAAGGCCAAAAGCGCCTCCAGGCTCCCCAGCCAGGAGCCCGGAGGTGCAGGGGACGCCTTCCTGGGCCCTCCTGGACCCCATCCAGGGCTTCCTGCCACGCGACAGGCCCAGGGACGGACCCGGGGCTGGGGCGGCATCCTGGCCAGGCCAGCTGCCAGCAGAGGACTGAGTACTGCTAGGCCGTGAGGGGTCCCAGAGTACCTTGTCCCTAGCAATCCGGAGGAAGGCTACCCCTCTTTCTGGGAACAAGTGCGCATCGCGAGGCTCGGGGGACCCAAGGTGCGAAAGTACCCGACCTCCTGGAGCCCTCGCTGGGGTCCGGGAGGCGAATGGCACATCATCGGGACTTCCAGGGAAGTCCGGGCATCTGGTCGCCCCATAGGAAAGCATTGTGGGCGACCAGATGGCCAATGGGATCTGGGCAAACAGATGGCCGAGGGGATCTGGGCGACCAGATGGCCGGGCTTGAAAGGGAAGCCGCCTGGACCCTCAGGACACCGTCCCGGGCACCCTGCCGCGTGGCAGGACCCAGGACAGAGCCCCGGGTGGGAAGGCCACCCTCCCCGGGGCCCTCAGGGGTCCCGGACGGGGTTCCTGAAGCCAGCCGAGCAAGGGGAGGCTCCCCGGGCACCACGAAACCCCCGTCCCGGGCATTTGGCGGTGCAACAGGCCGGGGGGACAGGGCCCCGGGCTCGAGCATGCAACCCGGGGCCCTGCAGGGCCCCTGGACCCAGCCGGGGCTCCCAGGCCCGGAGGCGCAGGGGAAACCTTCCCCAGGTCCTCTGGACCCCGTCCTAGGCACCCTGCCACGCGCCAGGACCCATTACGGACCCCCGGGTGGGGAGGCCACCCTTGCAGGGGCCCCTGACCCAGCCAAGCACGGGGAGGCTCCCCGGGCACCACAGAACCCTGTCCTGGGCCTTTGGCAGTGCGGCAGGCCGGGGGACAGGGCCCTAGGCCGGGGGAAAGGGCCCTGGGCTAGAGCACCCCACCCGGGGCCTAGCCGGGCCCCTTGACCCCGCTGGGGTTCCCAGGCCTGAGGCGCAGGAGAAGCCTCCCCAGGCCTTCCGGACCCCATCATGGGCACCCTGCCACGCGGCTGGACCCAGGACGGAGCCCCGCCTGGAGCTCCTGAACCCAGCCAGGCTCTCCGGGCACAACGGAATGCCCGCTTTCCCTTGAAGTGGGGCAGGCCGGGGGGACGGGGACCCCAGTCCCGGGCCCTCTCAGACCCTATCCAGGGCATCCTGCCACGCGGCAGACCCAGGGACGGACCTGGGGCTGGACGGCATCCTGGCCCTTCCAACTGCCAGCTGAGGACCGCTAGGCTGAGAGGGGTCCCAGAGTACCTTGTCCCTAGTAATCCGGAGGAAGGCTACCCCTGTTTCTGGGAACAAGTGCACACCGCGAAGCTCAGGGGACCCTAGGCGCGAACGTGCCCGACCTCCTGGAGCCCTGGCTGGGATCTTGGAGGCGAATAGCACCTCATTGTGACTACCAGGCAAGTCCTGCCATCCGCCCCATAAGAAAGCATTGTGGGTGACCAGATGGCCGAGGGGGGAGAGGCAACCAGATGGCCGGGACCGAAAGGACTCCCCATCTGCCTATCCCGAGGCCTTCGTGTTAGGGCTCCCGCTTGCCCACGTTCCGGGGCTGCAGGGCAGCTGGTCTCCGGGGCTCCGGGGCTGCAGGGCTCCAGGGACTGCAGGGCTCCGGGGCTCCGGGGCTGAAGCGCTCCGGGGCTGCAGGGCTCTGGGGCTGCAAGGGTCCCGGAGCTGCGGGGCTCCGGGGTTGCAGGGTCCGGGACCCATGGATCCCGTCCCGGGTACTTTGCCACGCTGCGGGCCGGAGGAGGGAGCCCCGGACGCCTGGGAGGTGTTGCCCGGGAACACAGCCCATCTGGTGCCCGGCAGGGAAGCACCAGCCCCAGGAGGGTGTCCGGGCATACCCTTGCCCCTAGTAAACCGGAGGAAAATTACCCCCCTTTCTTGTAATCCGTGCACTCGAGGTGACAGAGGGGACCCAGGGCACAAACGTTCCCGACCTCCTGGAGCCCTGCCTGGGATCCAGGAGTCGAATGGCACCTCATCGGGACTTCCAGGGAAGTCCGGCCATCTGGTCGCCCCATAGGAAAGCATTGCGGGCGACCAGATGGCCGATGGGATCCGGGCAACCAGATGGCCGAGGGGATCTGGGCGACCAGATGGCCGGGCACGAAAGGGAAGCCGCCTGGACCCTCTGGACCCCGTCCCGGGCATCCTGCCGCACAGCAGGACCCAGGACGGAGCCCCGGGTGGGGAGGCCACCCTCCCCGGGGCCCTCAGGGGCCCCGGATGGGGCTCCTGAAGCCAGCCGAGCAAGGGGAGGCTCCCCGGGCACCACGGAACCCCCGTCCTGGGCCTTTGGCAGTGGGGCAGGCCATGGGGACAGGGCCCTGGGCCCGAGCATGCAACCTGGGGCCCGGCAGGGCCCCTGGACCCAGCCGGGGCTCCCAGGCCCGGAGGTGCAGGGGAAGCCTACCCCGGGCCCTCCGGGCCCCGTCCCAGGCACCCTGCCAGATGGCAGGACCCAGGACGGACCCCCGGGTGGGGAGGCCACCCTCCTGGGGGCCCTCAGGGGCCCCGGACGGAGCTCCTGACCCAGCCAAGCACGGGGAGGCTCCCCGGGTACCACGGAACCCTGTCCCGGGCCTTTGGCAGTGCGGCAGGCCGGGGGACAGGGCCCTAGGCCATGGGAAAGGGCCCTGGGCTAGAGCACCCCACCCGGGGCCTAGCCGGGCCCCTGGACCCCGCTGGGGTTCCCAGGCCTGAGGCGCAGGAGAAGCCTCCCCGGGCCTTCCGGACCCCATCATGGGCACCCTGCCACGCGGCTGGACCCAGGACGGAGCCCCGCCTGGAGCTCCTGAACCCAGCCAGGCTCTCCGGGCACAACGGAACGCCCGCTGTCCCTTGAAGTGGGGCAGGCCGGGGGGGACGGGGACCCCAGGCCCGGGCCCTCCCAGACCCTATCCAGGGCATCCTGCCACGCGGCAGACCCAGGGACGGACCCGGGGCTGGACGGCATCCTGGCCCTTCCAACTGCCAGCTGAGGACCGCTAGGCTGAGAGGGGTCCCAGAGTACCTTGTCCCTAGTAATCCAGAGGAAGCCTACCCCTCTTTCTGGGAACAAGTGCACACCGCGAGGCTCAGGAGACCCCAGGCGCGAACGTGCCCGACCTCCTGGAGCCCTGGCTGGGATCTGGGAGGCGAATGGCACCTCATCGGGACTTCCAGGGAAGTCCGGCCATCTGGTCGCCCCATAAGAAAGCATTGTGGGTGACCAGATGGCCGAGGGGGGAGGGGCAACCAGATGGCCGGGACCGAAAGGACTCCCCATCTGCCCATCCCGAGGCCTTCGTGTTAGGGCTCCCGCTTGCCCACGTTCCGGGGCTGCAGGGCAGCTGGTCTCCGGGGCTCCGGGGCTGCATGGCTCCAGGGGCTGCAGGGCTCCGGGGCTCCGGGGCTGCAGCGCTCCGGGGCTGCAGGGCTCTGGGGCTGCAGCGCCCCGGAGCTGCGGGGCTCCGGGGTTGCAGGGTCCGGGACCCATGGATCCCGTCCCGGGTACTTTGCCACGCTGCGGGCCGGAGGAGGGAGCCCCGGACGCCTGGGAGGTGTTGCCCGGGAACACAGCCCATCTGGTCCCCGGCAGGGAAGCACCAGCCCCAGGAGGGTGTCCGGGCATACCCTTGCCCCTAGTAAACCGGAGGAAAATTACCCCCCTTTCTTGTAATCCGTGCACTCGAGGTGACAGAGGGGACCCAGGGCACAAACGTTCCCGACCTCCTGGAGCCCTGCCTGGGATCCAGGAGGCGAATGGCACCTCATCGGGACTTCCAGGGAAGCCCGGCCATCTGGTTGCGCCATAGGAAAGCATTGGGCACGACCAGATGGCCGAGGCGAGAGGGGGCGACCAGATGGCCGGGACCGAAATGACGCCACTCTGCCTGCCCGAGCCTCCGCTGGAGGGCTCCCGCCTGCCCAATGGAGCCCCGTCCCCAGCGCCCGGACCCTCTGATGGCTTGCAGGACAGGGTGGGCTCACGCACCCCGGGTCCGGACAGACGGAGCTCATGCCCCGGGCCCGGTCCCAGCTTCCGAACCCTAGCCAGGCCTGGGAAAGCCTCCCTGGGCCCCGGTGGAGCCCCGTCCCCAGTGCCCGGGCCCTCTGATGGCTTGAAGGACGGGGGGCTCACGCACCCTGGGGCTGGCCAGACGGAGCTCAAGCTTCGGGCCCGGTCCCAGCTTCTGAACCCTAGCCAGGCCGGGGAGAGACTCCCCGGGCCCCGGTGGAGCCCCGTCCCCAGTGCCCGGACACTCTGATGGCTTGCAGGACGGGGGACTCATGCACCCCGGTGCCGGCAGGACGGAGCTCAAGCCCCGGGCCCGGTCCCAGCTACCGAACCCTAGCCAGGCCAGGGAGAGCCTCCCGAGCCCCGGTGAAGGCCCGTCCCCAGCGCCCGGACTCTCTGATGGCTTATAGGACAGGGGCTCATGCACCCCAGGCCCGGCCGGACGGAGCTCAAGCCCCGGTCCCACCTTCCGAACCCTAGCCAGGCCGGGGAGAGCCTCCCTGGGCCCCGGTGGAGCCCCGTCCCCAGCGCCCGGACCCTCTGATGGCTGGCAGGATGGGGGGGGTTTATGCACCCCGGGGCCGGACGGACGGAGCTCAAGCCCTGGGCCCGGTCCCACCTTCTGAACCCTAGCCAGGCCGGGAAGAGCCTCCCTGGAAGCCCCGTCCCCAGGGCACGGACCCTTGGCTGGGCCCAAGGAGGGTTAAGCCCAGGCCACGACCACTCTCCTGACTGCCTGCCCGGGGAGCCCATTTTTCTCGACTATAAGGCTTACAGAACTCTGGGGAGAGACAAAAGTTGGAGTTAGCCCGGCCGCCAGCCCGCAGGGCCATCTGGTCACCCATCCCGGAGGGCCATCTGGCCATCCAGCCCGCAGGGCCATCTGGTCACCCAGCCCGCAGGGCCATCTGGTCACCCTGCCCGCAGGGCCATCTGGTCACACAGCCAGGCGACCAGATGGCCCGGGACGACCCAGCGCCCAGATGGCCTGGGAGGCTGTCGTACCCAGTCGCCCTTGCAGTCCGGCGAGGGGGTCCAGGCGCACCAAGGCAGAAGCTCTGGAGCTTCCTTCCCCCGGGTGGCTGCTCCTCACCTCCCTGCCCGGGAGCAGTGGGCCATCAGGTCACCCTGCTGACCCGCAAGGGATGGTGGCCCCCATCCCCGCACCCCGGTGGGGCAGGGACAGGAGGGGGAGGCCCCCGTGCCGAAGGGCACGTGGTGGAGGCAGCCTCCCACGGACCCATGTTATCCCCTCCGCGTCCCTCCCTCCGGCCCGGCGGCAGAGAGACCCACGCCTGGATGTGGTGGAGGGAGGCGTCCGCGGGCCCCCATGCACGGAGAGACAGAAGCTTGGCTCAGAGGATGACTTTCAATAGATCGCAGCGAGGTAGGTGCTCTGCTACTTACGAAACCCTGACCCAGAATCAGGTCGTCTACGATTGATTTTGCACCGGGTGTCCCACGAATATGCGGTGCACTAAGGGTGATGGAGGCGGCCCCCTTCCGTCCGCACTCCGGTCCCCAAGCGAGCGGCTCTACGCACTGGCCCCCCAAGAGAGGCCGGCTATCCCAGGCCAACCGAGGCTCCACGGCACAGCGGTATCGATACGGTTTAGGGGGGATTCTGACTTAGAGGCGTTCAGTCATAATCCCACAGATGGTAGCTTCGCCCCATTGGCTCCTCAGCCAAGCACATACACCAAATGTCTGAACCCGCGGTTCCTCTCGTACTGAGCCGGGTGAGCCCCGGACATCTAAGGGCATCACAGACCTGTCATTGCTCGATCTTGTGTGGCTGAACGCCAATTGTCCCTCTAAGAAGTTGGACACCGACCACTGGGGGTCGCGTAACTAGTTAGCATGGAGGAGTCTCGTTTGTTATCGGAATTAACTAGACAAATCGCTCCACCAACTAAGAACAGCCATGCACCACCACCCACAGAATCAAGAAAGAGCTATCAATCTGTCAATCCTTTCCATGTCCGGGACGGGTGAGGTTTCCCGTGTTGAGTCAAATTAAGCCACAGGCTCCACTCCTGGTGGTGCCCTTCCGTCAATTCCTTTAAGTTTCAGCTTTGCAACCATACTCCCCCCGGAACCCAAAGACTTTGGTTTCCCGGAAGCTGCTCGGCGGGTCATGGGAATAACGCCGCCGGATCGCTAGTCTGCATCATTTATGGTCGGAACTACGACGGTATCTGATCGTCTTCGAACCTCCGACTTTCGTTCTTTATTAATGAAAACATTCTTGGCAAATGCTTTCGCTTTGGTTCGTCTTGCGCCAGTCCAAGAATTTCACCTCTAGCGGCACAATACGAATGCCCCCGACCGTCCCTCTTAATCATGGCCCCAGTTCCGAAAACCAACAAAATAGAACCGGAGTCCTATTCCATTATTCCTAGCTGAAGTATTCAGGCGACCGGCCTGCTTTGAACACTCTAATTTTTTCAAAGTAAATGCTTCGAACTTTTTAACTGCAGCAACTTCAATATACGCTATTGGAGCTGGAATTACTGTGGCTGCTGGCACTAGACTTGCCCTACAATGAATCCTAGTTAAAGGATTTAAAGTGTACTCATTCCAATCGACCCGAGGTTATCTAGAGTCACCAAAGCAGTTACCACTGTTATCCAAGTAACAGATGGAGTTAGAGTCAGACAGTCCATGCAGGGTGGAAGCTCTTTGCTTGAAACAACAGCCGAGGCTGGCCAAGCAGTCCATCCCTAAATGGACCGAGAGTGCCCAATCGATCAGAGTACAGCCGGGGCATCCCCTGGCAGGCCACCCTGCACAGGGAGGGTACACTGGCTTAGCATCCCCTGCATGCCTGCTGCCGGGGCACTCAGACTCCAAGAAAAAAGACCATTGGCAAGAGGCCCGAGAGGCAGGTGCATCCCCGGGCCCTTCGGGGCCCCAGCGGGCAGGCCCCAGGACTGCCTTTCCCCTCTCAGCATGGCCGGACCTCACGGAGGTCTGCCTGAGAAAACTCAGAGACAAAGGACCATCGGCAAGGGGCTGAGAGGCAGGAGCATCCCCGGGCCCCTGGGGGCCCCAGCAGGCGAGCCCTGGGGCTGCCTTTCCCCTCTCAGCATGGCCAGACCTCACGGAGGTCTGCCTGAGCAAACTCGGAGAAAAAGGACCATCGGCAAGGGACTGAGAGGCAGGAGCATCCCAGGGCCCCTGGGGGCCCCGGCGGGTAGGCCCCAGGGCTGTCTTCCCCTCTCAGCATGGCCAGACCTCACAGAGGACTGCCTGAGAAAACTCTGAGAAAAACGACCATCAGCAAGGGGCTGAGAGGCAGGAGCGTCCCTGGGACCCTGGGGGCCCCAGCGGGCGGGCCCCAGGACAGCCTTTCCCCTCTCAGCATGGCCGGACCTCACGGAGGTCTGCCTGAGCAAACTCAGAGAAAAACGACCATCGGCAAGGGGCTGAGAGGCAGGAGCGTCCCCGGCCCCTGGGGGCCCCGGCGGGCGGGCCCGGGTGCTGCCTTCCCCTGATTCAGAATCACCAGACCTCACGGAGGTCTGACTGACCCTCTCCCTAGTAATCCGGAGGAAAATTACCCCCCTTTCTTGTAATCCGTGCACAAGAGGTGACATAAGGGACCTAAGGCGGCCAAGTACCCGACCTCCTGGAGCCCTTGCTGGGATCCGGGAGGCAAATGGCACCTCATCGGGACTTCCAGGGAAGTCCAGCCATCTGGTCGCCCCATAGGAAAGCATTGCGGGCGACCAGATGGCCGAGGGGATCCGGGCGACCAGATGGCCGAGGGGATCTGGGAGACCAGATGGCCGGGCACGAAAGGGAAGCCGTCTGGACACTAAGCATGGGCGTAAAATCAGTTCCGCTCGCGGAATTTGCGGATTTTCGGCAAATTCGCGATCCGTGAATTCTTGCGAATTTGCTGAAAATTCGTAAATTCTCACGCAGCAGATTTTTTTGCTTGGTCGCGCTTGACAAATACAATATTGCGGCGTGTGGCGTTCACTTACCGTCATTCACCGTTTGAAGAGTTGTTTTTCTCCATGTTTGCGTGTGCTGCGCCATTTTTGATCTTGCTGCGTGATCCCGCAGGAGTTTGTCGACCGCGATTACGTCTTCGCGCCCGCCACCTTGCACAGCGAGAGTTTGTCAACGCGAGTACGTCATAAAGGCTCGTGATCACGCATTGCGGGAGTAAACAATTGCGAACACGTAGAAGCAGCGGGCAGCAACAATCTCGCACTCGCGAAATTGCAAAATTTGCAATTCTGTAAAAGAAATCCACCAGCAGGCAGCATAAACCTTCTGAAAATGATGATTTTTATCAGAATAACGCCTCAGGTTGACATTTACCTGCACTTTTTTTTGCAAGGAGTCCATTTTGGGGGGGATAGGAGGAAGGAAGTGCCCCACAGTCTCCAACTTCCTGTTTCTGTCCAGCAGGCTCCTCCCAGTGCTTTGTTCATGTCCTGTTCACTTTGATTTGGATCTTGGCCTGGAAGGATTACTTTTTGTGGATGCTGCTGGATATTTGGATTTAAGGCCTTTTTGACTTTCTTTGGATCACTTTTGGATTAGATATTTCACAAGTAAGTTGATGTTGCTTGTTTGGGGCATTACAGTTGCTGCAACTACAATTTTGGAACTTTTTCAGAACATTAAATAAAATATATTGTGGGTAGCCACAGTATCCAGTAGGAACAGGGTTAGTTATGGGTGCATGATACAACTGTTTTGTTGAATTTCAACATCATTTAGGGCATGGATGGCATTGGATTGTGGTGATTTTTGTGTGTTTTTCGATTTTTTTGGGTGGTGTTGGGGCATTTTGCCCAGGGGTACTCAGTGGTGCATGGACTGAGCCTTTCTGTAGGGTCTCTTTAATGTAAACATCATGGAGGGCATGGATGGCATTGGATTGTGGTGATTTTGTGTGTTTTTCGATTTTTTGGGGTGTTGATGGGGCCTGTCCATGTGGGTGGGGGCCATTTTGAGGACTGGTACAGGCAGGGCCTGGCCATGTGGTGGGGGTCTAGGGGCCATTTTGAAACCAGGCAGTGTTCTTTGTTGTGCCATAGGCCTGCACCCAGTCTGCCATGCTCTCATCCATTATGCCCAGGGGTACTCAGTGGTGCATGGGCATAGTCTTTCTGTGGGGTGTCTTGATTTTGAATATGATTGAGGGCATGGATGGCATTGGATTTTTGTGTGTTTTTCGATTTTTCGGCTGTTGTTGGGGCCTTTTGCCCAGGGGTACTCAGTGGTGCATGGACTGAGCCTTTCTGTGGGGTCTCTTTAATGTAAACATCATGGAGGGCATGGATGGCACTGGATTGTGGTGATTTTTGTGTCTTTTTCAATTTTTTGGGATGTTGATGGGGCCTGTCCACATGGGTGGGGGCCATTTTGAGGACTGGTACAGGCAGGGCCTGGCCATGTGGTGGGGGTCTAGGGGCCATTTTGAAGCCAGGCAGTGTGCTTTGTTGTGCCATAGGCCTGCACCCAGTCTGCCGTGCTTTCATCCATTATGCCCAGGGGTACTCAGTGGTGCATGGGCCTAGTCTTTCTGTGGGGTGTCTTGAATTTGAACATAATTGAGGGCATGGATGGCATTGGATTGTGGTTATTTTTGTGTGTTTTTCGATTTTTGGGCTGTTGTTGGGGCCTTTTGCCCAGGGGTACTCAGTGGTGCATGGACTGAGTCTTTCTGTGGGGTCTCTTTAATGTAAACATCATGGAGGGCGTGGATGGCATTGGATTGTGGTCATATTTGTGTGTTTTTTGATTTTTTGGGGTGTTGATGGGGCCTGTCCATGTGGGTGGGGGCCATTTTGAGGACTGGTACAGGCAGGGCCTGGCCATTTGGTGGGGGTCTAGGGGCCATTTTGAAGCCAGGCAGGGTGCTTTGTTGTGCCATAGGCCTGCACCCAGTCTGCCATGCTTTCATCCATTATGCACAGGGGTACTCAGGGGTGCATGGGCCTAGTCTTTCTGTGGGGTGTCTTGAAATTGGAGTTCTGGACCGAATTAAGGTCCAGAGGTGTCAGGGACAACACCCGAAGACCCCTGAGTTCTACCTGTCTCGGTGCACAAATAAACAGAAACACGGGCTTCTCGATGGTGGCGTCAGGGACCAAAGGTTTATTACTGCAGGGATACAGAAGTCACAGAAACTACACACGGGCAGATTCTAGGAGCCTGTTCGATTTGCACTAAGTGAGTTGCTCCTTAAATACAAAGATTTTAGCTGTAGGCAACATTCTTCACATGCTAGTACATTTCTTTAAGCTTTGCATCCTAAACAATAAATATTTGGCGTCAAACAGGAATCGTCAACAAATTTCTGATGTTCAAACATTACGAATGTGGGGTTCCCACTGTTCGATCATACTCCCATGTCATCTTCTCATTCAGGAGCCGGACCGCCTCATCGTAAATTTCGTTACCTCCCCCTAATAAAGGCCCAGAAGGAAAGGAGCAGAGCCAGGTGTAGAAGATAGAAAAACAGGATAAGAGATGTTTGTGGGTCGTAAATGGGCAAGGCTACCGACTTCGGCCGCCTAATCATGATCAGGCCAACATACACAAGAACCAGTATAGCAGGACTGGCCTCGGGCAGAGGAGGCAGCTTCTGCCGAGTCATGCGGCCACAGCGTTTCTGACTTAAGGTGTACGTTTCATCAACAAGGTGAATCGCCGGCTAAAGCCTACGTGTCCTTTGAGTGTAATGAATTGATCAGAGGTCACTGTATGTTCATTGACTATGTGAGGGCAAGAAAAACAAGATGGATGCCATAATCTAAAATGAATGCCATCGGTGTACCGGAAATATGCTCATAACAGGAGTGCTCTTGCTCGTAGCATTGCGAAAACACCAGGATATACTATATGGATCATTTACGGTTCACTGGTACCGAAATTATGGGTTTACGACGATGTCGAAAACACGGGTTCGAATCGTCACGGAACCTCAGACCCTCCTTTTGCCCTAACATAGGCAATTACTCACTCTATGTCAGAGTCAATCTCGATGTTCATTAGGTCAGTGATATGTTGCTGTAGCATTATTCTATCTCGCACCTTGTCTCCCAACACAGGCGGTTTCCTTAAGCAAGTTGCAGCACAAAGGCTACACAAGGCAGGGCCACACTGGATAATAAGACAGCACGAGAATAGAAACACTAAGACAATACCAACGACCATTAGAACCTTCCATCCCCACGCTGATAATAGAGTCCCGAGCCATTCCATTAACGACCAGTTTCCCTTGTCTCCATGGATAGAGTCGGAAATCTTGTGTAGCTTTGAGATCGCTTCATACACTGTCAGAGCATTATTGGGGATATAAACACAGCAACTGGATTGGATCATTCTGCATACCCCACCTCGATCTGCAAGTATTACATCAAGAACCATACGGTTCTGTAATGTCATGAGACGATCCGCCTGAAGCTCAGCTGTTAAGTTACTAAGGGCACCAGCAGTTTCTGTAATAGTAGATCCAACTACCCGTGTTAGCTGACGTAGATTTCTACTATTGGCCATAGGCCCCCAGAACGGAAGGAAACCTTTGAAGAAGTCTCCGGCTTCCTGACCAGCGGTGTCTTCCTTGCTGAAAACACCTCTTACTACTCTGGTTTTGTGATAATTTGAGGCAGCTGTGTATGTCGGAGGCAACAGTCGAGCAATATAGCATCAACCTGAAAAGTCAGCAGGCAACCATGTATATGCTCTGTCTCGACAGATAAAGTAGGTACCCTTAGCAGTGAGGAAGGCAGGGGAAGAGTTCGATAGATACACGTAAGTTTCCACACAATCACTCTTCCCTAGCCGAGCTCTTGGATTTCTCCCATTACCTTGCAAGCAGAATTGACCTTGGTGAGGTACGACCCAAACTGGAGTGGAGCTCTTACGTTTATTTTCACCCAAACTAATGCTATACTCCGTAGCATTCCAACTCAAATAAACTCGTAGCTCATCTTTAGGGATGAATGGGGAATTATTGACGTCTTTAATCATGTCAGTTATTCCCTTTAACAATGCTTTGTTAGCGGAGTTATATTTAGTGGAATGTGGAGGACGCGGGGGATAGGTTTCGAGGGCATAGACAAATACAGTCTGGAAGGCCCGACATGATCCATTATAGCTAAAAGGCAAGACCAGGTAGGGAATGCCTTTATCCATAGTGTGTGGTATCAAACCGCACACCCAGCAGTCCGTTGTGTTAACTACCAGTTGGTGTTGGTGCAAGAGCTGTACAAAAGTGTTATTTATAAATTCTGAGCGTCGAGCTTGCTCATGTTCAGGAAACGGGTGAAAGGAATGAAAAGAAGCAATAGTAGGAGAAACAAGAACATGGGGAGGTACTGTAGTCGTGATCGGTGCAAAGATTAAATGTATACCAAAGACAATTCCACCCACCAATGTTATTAAAATGATCAAAAAAGTAATTGCACATTGCATCAGAAAACATTTGTTATGTAGAATTTTGTATAGTCTATTTCTGCGAACATAAATTACATTCTCTCGGTGCAGCCCAGGAAGCTCCATCTTCTACAACCGCTCGCGACCACTGATGATATGTACGTAGCTGAAAATGCCTCTATCAGCCCTGGGAGTTCCCAGAACTAACAGAAAGACCGACCTTGTGTCTGGCCCCCGCAGATTCAACTAGGCACAAAGCCACGACCCTACGGCGACCCAGACGGCAAGGTAATAGAAACAATAGAAATATACAGGAAAATGCAAAATTTTCAGCAAACTTCCTGGCTGGAGGCAATGTAATGGATCAAAATACGAAAAATAGGCAGTTTCCTGCTTTATTTGTCCGTAGTATGGGAGCGCAGGTTGTATCTCAATTTTCCTGGTGTTGTTTGATCCGGGAATAGTCTGTTTTCATCAGGGGCAACAATGTTCGAATTCGCAGATGACAAATGTTCGTTCGATGCAGTGTTCTGGTTAGTGGTCAAAGAAGCAGCTTCAAGGGGAAAACCAGAGTTCGGTGAATCAGTAGTTAGTTCTGCATCACTGAAGGGAACGTATTTTAGGACAGGTTCTGTATCAGAGGCACCAATTCCTTGTCTAACCCAGTTGTCATAAGGGAGTGGAAGGGGTACACGCTTAGTGTGGGAAGCGTGGACCCAATTCTTTCTGCCAGCCACACGTACAGCAGTCCTCGTTGCCACGATTACTTGGAAGGGGCCCACGAACTTCGGTTGGAGATTCCTGGTCCTTCCAAAATTTCTGATGACGACGTAGTCACCGGGTTTCAGCTGGTGACCTGGATTTTCCAGAGGCTTTGGCAACGCATCAAAAACCTGTTGGTGAATGAGACTCAATTTAGCAGTCAAGTCAAAAAGGTAATCGATTAACATTGGATATTCTAACTGTTTGAACTCTCGATGTCTCGGCACTCCCCAGACATTTGCAGGACGACCGAACACAATCTCATATGGGCTAAGCCCTACTCGAGAGTGCACATCGCTCTGGTTGATAACAAGGCCAGCGGTAGTGCATCTGGCCAGGACAAACCCGTGGAAGCTTGGATCTTAGCGAGTTTTAGTTTAAGGGTACCATTGTATCCTTCAACTAAACCTGCTGACTGAGGATGGTTTGCACTGTGAAATTTTTGCTTGATCTTCAAACCGGCACACACACTCTGCATAACTTTCCCTACGAACTCACTTCCGTTATCTGACCATACAATCCGAGGCATACCATATCTTGGGAAATATTCCTTTAGGAGGATTTTAGCAGTGGACAAGGCAGTGTTATCCTTCAGCGGATATGCTTCAATCCATCTCGAAAAAGCACAGACTACCACTAGGACATATTTAAGGTTATTACATCGGTCCATGTGGATGAAATCCAACTGAATCACTTCAAAGGGGCAAGAAGGAGGAGCGAAATGTCCAGCGGGTGTGGGGGTTCCCTTACCAGGGTTATGCATCAGGCATATCATACAGTTTCTCACAACTCTCTCTGCACACTTACTGATTCCATCATTCTTCCAGACTGGGGCCAACACCTTACAAATCCCTTTAGAACTGATGTGCGCTGCTCCATGCGCCATCGTTACCACCGCAAGCACATACGCATCAGGCAACATCCAACGCTGGTGTTCCGACAAGTCAATCCAACATCCTCTCGAGTCCAATTTACCCGTCTTCTCTTTCCATTCAATCTTTTCCTCTTCAGTCGCTTCTTTCTGAATTGCTTTCACACTTTCCACTGTGTCCTCACACATTCCCGATTCCGCAACCCATCTCGCAGACGTTGCAACATACATTCTACTCATCATATTCCTAGCTGTCAGTTTAGCTGTTTCATCAGCAAAAGCATTTCCACGACCAACATCATCCGTAACTGCTTGATGAGCACTGCACTTCACAATCGCAACTTCAGTCGGTAAGGTTAGAGATTCCAACAAGTCATTGACTAGCTGACCATGCTGGATTTTAGTCCCATGGGACGTAATAAAACCTCTTTCCTTCCACAGTCGACCAAAACTATGCGCTACGCCGAACGCGTACTGACTATCTGTGAATACATTCACTCTCTTTCCCTCTGCTAAGACACACGCTCTAGTCAATGCAATTAATTCTGCAGCTTGGGCAGAATTCTGACTCACTCTTGCAGTCTCCACAATCGTACTCAAAGTCGTTACTGCATAAGCAGCTGTCATATCACCATTTTCCAATTTAAAACAAGACCCGTCAACATATAACGTGCCATCTGGATCTGGTAACGGAGTATCCTTAAGATCAATCCGTCCTTTTGTCTCCTCCTCGGTTCTAAAACAACAGGCATGTGGTTCAGAATCACTCGACTACTGGCTAGTCGGCAACAGTGTTGCTGAATTCAATACATTGCATCTTTTAATCTGAATATGACTCGCTAGCAGTGTCAGCTCATAGCCTGATAATCTAGCACTGGTGAGGTGCTGAGTCTTCGTTCGGTTCATGAGGGTATCCACAGCATGTGGAACCATGACCACCAGCATATTGTTCATGACCAAACCAGCAGATTGTCGAATGGACACTGCAGCTGCTGCTGTAGCTCTTAAGCAACTTGACAACGCTCTGGCTACCGGGTCTAATGTTGATGAAAAATACGCACAAGGACGTTGTTTATCACCAAATCGTTGCGTCAAAACACTCAATGCACAACCTTCTCTCTCGTGAACATAGAGTGTAAATGGTTTGCTGTAGTCAGGTGTACCCAACACCGGAGCTGAACACAGTGCATTTCGTAACTCAGAGAAACTCTGCTGGCATTCGTCTGACCATGGCACCGGACTCGGAACACCTTTTCCAGTCAGGGCCACTAATGGTTTTGCTAAGAGAGAAAAATTTGGGATCCATTGCCTGCAGTATGAAGTAATTCCTAAAAACACGCGCACTTCTCTCTGTGTGCTAGGAACATTCATCTGCGTAATTCATTTTATTCTCTCTGGGGTCAACCTTCTTCCCTCCTTTGACAAGAGATGACCTAAGCAGGTCACTTCTTGGCAACAATATTGCAGTTTGGAAGGTGACACCTTGTGATGTAAATCTGACAAATGATACAGTAAGGAAATTGTAGCTGTTTTGCAAGTTTCCTTGTCATCAGCAGCCACTAGAAGGTCATCCACGTATTGCACCAAAGCAGAACCAGAAGGAAGTACAAAAGAATCTAATTGACTTTTTAATGCCTGACTGTAAATGGATGGGCTTTCACAATAACCTTGTGGAGCACGTTTAAACCTGAAACTCCGACCTCCTAGAGAGAAGCCGAAAATATCTCTGCTTTCCTCAGCTATTGGAATGCTGAAAAAGGCATTTTTCAAGTCGATCACTGAAAACCATGTAGCTGTGGCAGGAATCAGCGTCAACAATGCCGTAATGTCTGGAACCACAGGAAACTGCGGAACCACGATTTTGTTAATCTCTCTAAGGTCAATTACAAATCTGTACACTGGAGGTTTTGAAGGATCAGTGCGTTTCAAGATCGGCAAGACAGGACTGTTACAGACATTTCCTCTAGTTTCTTCTATTACATCCTTTTCGATCAAATCTTGCACTATCAATAAAAGTGCACGCTCGCCTTCACTAGAAATCCTGTATTGTGGGATTCGTGGGACTTTGACATTTGCTTTCAAAGTTATTACATAAGGAGGAATTTCCAAAAGACCTACATCGTTAGGACCAGTCGCCCAAAGAGTATCAGGGAGAGAACGCAGCTCCAGTGGGAGCGCATCCATTGACAAGTACATCGGGGAGATGACTCTCTTACCCAACGTAAGCCGTACTCCTGACGGAGAACAGTACATTGTCGCATACAAGCGTTTTAACAGGTCTAAACCAAGCAGATTTTCATTGCAACCGGTCGTCAAAATCAAGGGTGCTTTCAATTGACGAGGCCCAACAGAAATAGACAAAGGACCAGAAACAGGGTTGTAAACAGGGGCGCCTGAAAAACCTACTGAAACGTTTGTTAAGCCGGACAAAGGTGCACCAGGGAGTTTCGCATGCATGATAGAACTTTTTGCTGCACCAGTATCCAACAGAAACGGTTCGACCACGCCTGATGTAGCTACTGCGACATAGGGCCCACTTTGATCTACTGGAACTGATACTACTCCCTCTCTTTGTCCAAGGCTGTCCTAGTATTCATTTTGTTGAATTTCCTCGCTAGCCTCACAGTAGTCTTCAACATGATACTGTTGAGATCTACCAGGCTGTGCAGATTGTCCGTTTCGCTGATCAAAATAATTAGAAGGGTGATCATTAGTCTGTGGAGGCATAGTACCTCGTCCTCGGCCTCTAGAAGTTTGCGTATAACCACCACAACCTCTCTGAGCTGGAACACCATTATTTTGCGCATTCTGTGCTAGAACTGGACACTCATTCTTATAATGACCTTCCTTTTTGCAGTACGCACACTGATTCCATTGGTACTGCGGTCTTTGGGAACCGTAATCGGTCCTCTGATATGGCCCTTGCTGTGAATTAGTCTGATTCGTGCGAGGTGGATATGCCTGTTGCAGAAGGACTTTAGTTTTTAAGTCTTTAGTTTTCTTTTCTGAATTTTCTTTCTCTTCTTTATCCCTCTTTTCATAGTACTGAGCAGTTGCAAGTATTTGTGCAATCGTAGAGACAGCCCATGCACTTTCAGAATCTCTTAATTTATTACTAAGGTCTGGTAACAAGTTGTGCACAAACTTATCAACAAATAATCTCTGTCCTCCCTCCGTGCTCATATCCTGACCACTATGATCTACGAAAGTTTCTTCAAATCTAGTGAAGAAGTCGGATACGCTTTCGTCTTTCTTTTGCTTGCATGCGGACAATTTGTCCCAATTTACGCGCAATGCTGGCATCAAGGTTTTCATTAGATCAATTATCCTACCAGGTAAATTAGCAATTAGGGGTTCGGGTTTAGAACCACCAATCTGTAGACCATCTGCCGCTATGATAACTGGCCAATCACCACCAAGGGCAACTGGATGATTTTCATTACGAATTTTAGCCCAAATAGGTTGCGGCACCACATTGCCAAATAGCATGTCGATGTCTGCTAAATTCATTACGCAATCCTGAACCGTCTGAGTCAGCTCTTTATAATATCCGGCTGGATTTTTACGCGGATCTGGCAAGGCCTGTTTTACTGCTAACACCTCAGCTCGTTTCCATGGAATGTGTATCCACACTCTCTGGAACTGTGCTGGAGCGACTGCAATACCCCTGGCCGCATCAGCTTGAATGGCTTCGCGCCATATTGGCGGAACTTCCCTCATCGGATATTGACGACCTTGTTTCGTGCTACGTTTCTCTAGGTCCCTTGGTGAACGGAGAGAAGGATAAGCCCTATAACTTAAAATCAGTTCCATTGCTTCTTTTACATCCTGACCTACTATCATACCTGCAGCAATTTTTTGCTGAACGTGAATTATTTCATCCGGAACTGATTCAGAGTCGTCCTCCTCCCAATCCTCACGCAAAAGGGAGCACATTACATCGAACACATAGCGCTGGGTCGGTTCATTCCATTGCATAAATGTGTCTAATACATCTCGTACATCATACCTTCCAACTTTCGAAATCCATCTAAGGGCTGTGGAATCTAATATTCCATGTTCTTCAGTACTAGGAAGCTGACTACGTCTCTGAGTAGATTCAGAGGCAGGGCTCCTAATTAGAGTTTTGTAAAAAGGAGATAGAATATTAGTGACTGATTCAGTGATTCTCCGACGAACAGAAAGCGGAGTCATATAGCTTGCAGAAGATTTAAGTAGAGTAGTAGTTGGAACAGATGAAACAGCAAGAGTAGGGGTAGCAGGCAAAGTAGCTTGTGAAGCAACAGGTATGAGCGGAGCAGGCATAGGCAAAGGAGCGGGCAAACCTGGAAGAGGGGGTGCCGGAGGAATATTGTTAACCACAGGGAGTACAGGAGCTGGATTCAAGGGAACAGGAGCAGGTATGCCAGGCTGGACAGCAGCCGGTAACAAAACATTTGGCAAAGGTGGAGCTGTAGCACCCTGTGCATACGGTGGAGGTGATCTCAACAAATAAGACAACAAGGGATCCTTTTCAGGGTCCTCTACTGACTTAACAGTACTCGATGGCAAGGCAGGATAGCACTTGTCAATCGCCAAATTACGTTCTCTATCAGCTATTTCTATCGCTTTCTCAGTTTTATCGAGTTGCAGCTGCTCAGCAGCCTGTACTAGGGTCAACTCTTGCTCTTTCTGCTCTTTCTTTAATTTTTTAATCTCTCTTTGTTTAGATTCTTTTCGCCAAAAACGGAAAGAATCAAACATTGCCGGCCGGGCTTTCTTCTTAAACAGTTTTACTTCCAAATTGTCAAGAATTTCGGGTTCAAAACTACCATGTAGTGGCCAACTAAGGACACCATCTTCTTTCGTGTAGCGAACCCACACCTCATTATAAGATATAGGACCCACACCATGCTTACAGTATAATTCATAAAGGGGAGTTCCAATCGGAGGAACCAGACATGAGTCCTCCAACCGGGAATCCCTGTTGCAACCGAAACATGAAAACATACAGTTTTTCCGACTTACCACAAACAAACACAGACAAAGATGCGCAATCGAACTTAGAACTTAGGCCTCCCAAATGAACGAATGTATCGATACCCAAACTAAACCAAAGATTATCGTAACCAGAACAACCAGTGATAATCTACAAAACCAAGTCAAACCAGAGAACTAAAAGGATAAATCCTTAACCAAAAACAACTAGCAACCACTTAATACTTAACTGAGGCACTGAAAACGTCACCAAGGAGAAACCCGTCCACGTTTCGCCGTACTAAGGTCTGCACCTCGGGTCCAAGACAGGGCGACAGTCAAGGCAGCGGACCTCTTCAGCCGTCCGAACGGGAACCCTCGTGGAAGAGAACGTCGGGCCACTTTTGCGATATACCGGGATCGATGAAGTGGGGCGCCTCCCTCTGGAATCTTCACACGAAGCTTCTCGAACTCATCAGGCTTTTGGACCGGTACCGAATGACGGCGCCCCACGTTGGGCGCCAATTGGAGTTCTGGACCGAATAAAGGTCCAGAGGTGTCAGGGACAACACCCGAAGACCCCTGAGTTCTACCTGTCTCGGTGCACAAATAAACAGAAACACGGGCTTCTCGATGGTGGCGTCAGAGACCAAAGGTTTATTACTGCAGGGATACAGAAGACACAGAAACTACACACCGGCAGATTCTAGGAGCCTGTTCGATTTGCACTAAGTGAGTTGCTCCTTAAATACAAAGATTTTAGCTGTAGGCAACATTCTTCACATGCTAGTACATTTCTTTAAGCTTTGTATCCTAAACAATAAATATTTGGCGTCAAACAGGAATCGTCAACAAATTTCTGATGTTCAAACATTACGAATGAGGGGTTCCCACTGTTCGATCATAATCCCATGTCATCTTCTCATTCAGGAGCCGGACCGCCTCATCGTAAATTTCGTTACCTCCCCCTAATAAAGGCCCAGAAGGAAAGGAGCAGAGCCAGGTGTAGAAGATAGAAAAACAGGATAAGAGATGTTTGTGGGTCGTAAATGGGCAAGGCTACCAACTTCGGCCGCCTAATCATGATCAGGCCAACATACACAAGAACCAGTATAGCAGGACTGGCCTCGGGCAGAGGAGGCAGCTTCTGCTGAGTCATTCGGCCACAGCGTTTCTGACTTAGGGTGTACGTTTCATCAACAAGGTGAATCGCCAGCTAAAGCCTACGTGTCCTTTGAGTGTAATGAATTGATCAGAGGTCACTGTATGTTCATTGACTATGTGAGGGCAAGAAAAACAAGATGGATGCCATAATCTAAAATGGATGCCATCGGTGTACCGGAAATATGCTCATAACAGGAGTGCTCTTGCTCGTAGCATTGCGAAAACACCAGGATATACTATATGGATCATTTACGGTTCACTGGTACCGAAATTATGGGTTTACGGCGATGTCGAAAACACGGGTTCGAATCGTCACGGAACCTCAAATTTGAACGTGACTGAGGGCATGGATGGCATTGGGTTGTGGTGATTTTTGTGTGTTTTTCGATTTTTGGGGTGTTGTTGGGGCCTTTTGCCCAGTGGTACTCAGTGGTGCATGGACTGAGTCTTTCTGTGGGGTTTCTTTAATGTAAACATCATGGAGGGCATGGATGGCATTGGATTGTGGTGATTTTTGTGTGTTTTTTGATTTTTTTGGGGTGTTGATGGGGCCTGTCAATGTCGGTGGGAGCCATTTTGAGGACTGGTATAGGCAGGGCCTGGCCATGTGGTGGGGGTCTAGGGGCCATTTTGAAGCCAGGCAGTGTGCCATAGGCCTGCACCCAGTCTGCCATGCTTTCATCCATTATGCCCAGGGGTACTCAGTGGTGCATGGGCCTAGTCCTTCTGTGGGGTGTCTTGAATTTGAACATGATTGAGGGCATGGATGGCATTGGATTGTGGTTATTTTTGTGTGTTTTTCGATTTTTGGGCTGTTGTTGGGGCCTTTTGCCCAGGGGTACTCAGTGGTGCATGGACTGAGTCTTTCTGTGGGGTCTCTTTAATGTAAACATCATGGATGGCATGGATGGCATTGGATTGTGGTGATTTTTGTGTGTTTTTTTATTTTTTTGGGGTGTTGATGGGGCCTGTCCATGTGGGGGGGGGGCATTTTGAGGACTGGTACAGGCAGGGCCTGGCCATGTGGTGGGGGTCTAGGGGCAATTTTGAAGCCAGGCAGTGTGCTTTGTTGTGCCATAGGCCTGCACCCAGTCTACCACGCTTTCATCCATTATGCCCAGGGGTACTCAGTGGTGCATGGGCCTAGTCTTTCTGTGGGGTGTCTTGAATTTGAACATGATTGAGGGCATGGATGGCATTGGATTGTGGTGATTTTTGTGTGTTTTTCGATTTTTGGGCTGTTGTTGGGGCCTTTTGCCCAGGGTACTCAGTGGTGCATGGACTGAGTCTTTCTGTGGGGTCTCTTTAATGTAAACATCATGGAGGGCATGGATGGCATTGGATTGTGGTGATTTTTGTGTGTTTTTCGATTTTTTGGGGTGTTGAAGGGGCCTGTCCATGTGTGTGGGGCCATTTTGAGGACTGGCACAGGCAGGGCCTGGCCATGTGGTGGGCGTCTAGGGGACATTTTGAAGCCAGGCAGTGTGCTTTGTTGTGCCATAGGCCTGCACCCAGTCTGCCATGCTTTCATCCATTATGCCCAGGGGTACTCAGTGGTGCATGGGCCTAGTCTTTCTGTGGGATGTCTTGAATTTGAACATGATTGAGGGCATGGATGGCATTGGGTTGTGGTGATTTTTGTGTGTTTTTCGATTTTTGGCCTGTTGTTGGGGCCTTTTGCCCAGGGGTACTCAGTGGTGCATGTACTGAGTCTTTCTGTGGGGTTTCTTTAATGTAAACATCACGGAGGGCATGGATGGCATTGGATTGTTGTGATTTTTGTGTGTTTTTCGATTTTTTGGGGTGTTGATGAGGCCTGTCCATGTGGGTGGGGGCCATTTTGAGGACTGGTATAGGCAGGGCCTGGCCATGTGGTGGGGGTCTAGGGGCCATTTTGATGCCAGGCAGTGTGCTTTGTTGTGCCATAGGCCTGCACCCAGTCTGCCATGCTTTCATCCATTATGCACAGGGGTACTCAGTGGTGCATGGGCCTAGTCTTTCTGTGGGGTGTCTTGAATTTGAACATGATTGAGGGCATGGATGGCATTAGATTGTGGTGATTTTTGTGTGTTTTTCGAGTTTTGGGCTGTTGTTGGGTCCTTTTGCCCAGGGGTACTCAGTGGTGCATGGACTGAGTCTTTCTGTGGGGTCTCTTTAATGTAAACATCATGGAGGGCATGGATAGCATTGGATTGTGGTGATTTCTGTGTGTTATTCGATTTTTTGGGGTGTTGATGGGGCCTGTCCATGTGGGTGGGGGCCATTTTGAGGACTGGTATAGGCAGGGCCTGGCCATGTGGTGGGGGTCTAGGGGCCATTTTGATGCCAGGCAGTGTGCTTTGTTGTGCCATAGGCCTGCACCCAGTCTGCCATGCTTTCATCCATTATGCACAGGGGTACTCAGTGGTGCATGTGCCTAGTCTTTCTGTGGGGTGTCTTGAATTTGAACATGATTGAGGGCATGGATGGCATTAGATTGTGGTGTTTTTTGTGTGTTTTTCGAGTTTTGGGCTGTTGTTGGGTCCTTTTGCCCAGGGGTACTCAGTGGTGCATGTACTGAGTCTTTCTGTGGGGTCTCTTTAATGTAAACATCATGGAGGGCATGGATAGCATTGGATTGTGGTGATTTCTGTGTGTTATTCGATTTTTTGGGGTGTTGATGGGGCCTGTCCATGTGGGTGGGGGCCATTTTGAGGACTGATACAGGCAGGGCCTGGCCATGTGGTGGGGGTCTAGGAGCCATTTTGAAGCCAGGCAGTGTGCTTTGTTGTGCCATAGGCGTGCACCCAGTCTGCCATGCTTTCATCCATTATGACCAGGGGTACTCAGTGGTGCATGGGCCTAGTCTTTCTGTGGGATGTCTTGAATTTGAACATGATTGAGGGCATGAATGGCATTGGATTGTGGTGATTTTTGTGTGTTTTTCGACTTTTGGGCTGTTGTTTGGGCCTTTTGCCTAGGGGTACTCAGTGGTGCATGGACTGAGTCTTTCTGTGGGGTCTCTTTAATGTAAACGTCATGGAGGGCATGGATGGCATTGGATTGTGGTGATTTTTGTGTGTTTTTTGATTTTTGGGGTGTTGATGGGGCCTGTCCATGTGGGTGGGGGCCATTTTGAGGACTGGCATAGGCAGGGCCTGGCCATGTGGTGGGCGTCTAGGGGACATTTTGAAGCCAGGCAGTGTGCTTTGTTGTGCCATAGGCCTGCACCCAGTCTGCCATGCTTTCATCCATTATGCCCAGGGGTACTCAGTGGTGCATGGGCCTAGTCTTTCTGTGGGATGTCTTGAATTTGAACATGATTGAGGGCATGGATGGCATTGGGTTGTGGTGATTTTTGTGTGTTTTTCGATTTTTGGCCTGTTGTTGGGGCCTTTTGCCCAGGGGTACTCAGTGGTGCATGTACTGAGTCTTTCTGTGGGGTTTCTTTAATGTAAACATCATGGAGGGCATGGATGGCATTGGATTGTTTTGATTTTTGTGTGTTTTTCGATTTTTTGGGGTGTTGATGAGGCCTGTCCATGTGGGTGGGGGCCATTTTGAGGACTGGTATAGGCAGGGCCTGGCCATGTGGTGGGGGTCTAGGGGCCATTTTGATGCCAGGCAGTGTGCTTTGTTGTGCCATAGGCCTGCACCCAGTCTGCCATGCTTTCATCCATTATGCACAGGGGTACTCAGTGGTGCATGGGCCTAGTCTTTCTGTGGGGTGTCTTGAATTTGAACATGATTGAGGGCATGGATGGCATTAGATTGTGGTGATTTTTGTGTGTTTTTCGAGTTTTGGGCTGTTGTTGGGTCCTTTTGCCCAGGGGTACTCAGTGGTGCATGGACTGAGTCTTTCTGTGGGGTCTCTTTAATGTAAACATCATGGAGGGCATGGATAGCATTGGATTGTGGTGATTTCTGTGTGTTATTCGATTTTTTGGGGTGTTGATGGGGCCTGTCCATGTGGGTGGGGGCCATTTTGAGGACTGGTATAGGCAGGGCCTGGCCATGTGGTGGGGGTCTAGGGGCCATTTTGATGCCAGGCAGTGTGCTTTGTTGTGCCATAGGCCTGCACCCAGTCTGCCATGCTTTCATCCATTATGCACAGGGGTACTCAGTGGTGCATGTGCCTAGTCTTTCTGTGGGGTGTCTTGAATTTGAACATGATTGAGGGCATGGATGGCATTAGATTGTGGTGTTTTTTGTGTCTTTTTCGAGTTTTGGGCTGTTGTTGGGTCCTTTTGCCCAGGGGTACTCAGTGGTGCATGTACTGAGTCTTTCTGTGGGGTCTCTTTAATGTAAACATCATGGAGGGCATGGATAGCATTGGATTGTGGTGATTTCTGTGTGTTATTCGATTTTTTGGGGTGTTGATGGGGCCTGTCCATGTGGGTGGGGGCCATTTTGAGGACTGATACAGGCAGGGCCTGGCCATGTGGTGGGGGTCGAGGAGCCATTTTGAAGCCAGGCAGTGTGCTTTGTTGTGCCATAGGCGTGCACCCAGTCTGCCATGCTTTCATCCATTATGACCAGGGGTACTCAGTGGTGCATGGGCCTAGTCTTTCTGTGGGATGTCTTGAATTTGAACATGATTGAGGGCATGAATGGCATTGGATTGTGGTGATTTTTGTGTGTTTTTCGACTTTTGGGCTGTTGTTGGGGCCTTTTGCCTAGGGGTACTCAGTGGTGCATGGACTGAGTCTTTCTGTGGGGTCTCTTTAATGTAAACGTCATGGAGGGCATGGATGGCATTGGATTGTGGTGATTTTTGTGTGTTTTTTGATTTTTGGGGTGTTGATGGGGCCTGTCCATGTGGGTGGGGGCCATTTTGAGGACTGGTACAGGCAGGGCCTGGCCATGTGGTGGGGGTCTAGGGGCCATTTTGAAGCCAGGCAGGGTGCTTTGTTGTGCCATACGCCTGCACCCAGTCTGCCATGCTTTCATCCATTATGCACAGGGGTACTCAGTGGTGCATGGGCCTAGTCTTTCTGTGGGGTGTCTTGAATTTGAACATGATTGAGGGCATGGATGGCATTGGGTTGTGGTGATTTTTGTGTGTTTTTCGATTTTTGGGCTGTTGTTGGGGCCTTTTGCCCAGGGGTACTCAGTGGTGCATGGACTGAGTCTTTCTGTGGGGTTTCTTTAATGTAAACATCATGGAGGGCATGGATGGCATTGGATTGTTGTGATTTTTGTGTGTTTTTCGATTTTTTGGGGTGTTGATGAGGCCTGTCAATGTGGGAGGGGGCTATTTGAGGACTGGTATAGGCAGGGCCTGGCCATGTGGTGGGGGTCTAGGGGCCATTTTGAAGCCAGGCAGTGTGCTTTGTTGTGCCATAGGCCTGCACCCAGTCTGCCATGCTTTCATCCATTATGCACAGGGGTACTTAGTGGTGCATGGGCCTAGTCCTTCTGTGGGGTGTCTTGAATTTGAACATGATTGAGGGCATGGATGGCATTGGATTGTGGTTATTTTTGTGTGTTTTTCGATTTTTGGGCTGTTGTTAGGGCCTTTTGCCCAGGGGTACTCAGTGGTGCATGGACTGAGTCTTTCTGTGGGGTCTCTTTAATGTAAACATCATGGATGGCATGGATGGCATTGGATTGTGGTGATTTTTGTGTGTTTTTCGATTTTTTGGGGTGTTGAAGGGGCCTGTCCATGTGTGTGGGGCCATTTTGAGGACTGGCACAGGCAGGGCCTGGCCATGTGGTGGGCGTCTAGGGGACATTTTGAAGCCTGGCAGTGTGCTTTGTTGTGCCATAGGCCTGCACCCAGTCTGCCATGCTTTCATCCATTATGCCCAGGGATACTCAGTGGTGCATGGGCCTAGTCTTTCTGTGGGATGTCTTGAATTTGAACATGATTGAGGGCATGGATGGCATTGGGTTGTGGTGATTTTTGTGTGTTTTTCGATTTTTGGGCTGTTGTTGGGGCCTTTTGCCCAGGGGTACTCAGTGGTGCATGTACTGAGTCTTTCTGTGGGGTTTCTTTAATGTAAACATCATGGAGGGCATGGATGGCATTGGATTGTGGTGATTTTTTGTGTGTTTTTCGATTTTTTGGGGTGTTGATGAGGCCTGTCCATGTGGGTGGGGGCTATTTAAGGACTGGTACAGGCAGGGCCTGGCCATGTGGTGGGGGTCTTGAGGTTCCGTGACGCTTTGAACCCGTGTTTTTCAATATTGTCGGAAATACATAATATTGGTATCAGCGAACCGCAAATGATCCATTTAGCATATCCTGGTGTTTTCGCTATGCTACGAGCAAGAGTACTCCTGTTATGAACACATTTCTGATCTACCCACGGCATCCATCTTAGATCATGGCGGCCATTTTGTGTTTCTTGCCCTCACATACGCAATAACCTCTGATCACCTCATTTCGATTAAGGACACGTAGCCTTAGCCGGAGATTCACCTCTTTCATGACACGTGCACCTTAAACCAGATCACGCTGTAGCTACATGACTCGACAAAGGCTGCCTCCTCTGCCCGAGGCCAGCCCAACTGAACTGGTCTCCGCGTCCATTGTCCCGATCATGATTAGGTGGCCGAAGCCGGTAGCCTTGCCCATTTACAACCCACAAACATCCCTTATCCCGCTTTTCTATCTTCCACACCTGGCTCCGTTCCTTTCTTTCCAAATCTTTATTAGGGGGAGGTAACGAAATTTACGATGAGGCGGTCCGGCTCTTGAATGCAATATTGACAAGGGATTGTGATGAACTAGTGGGAACCCCTCTTCGTAGATGTTTTGTATCAGATTTTATCCACGGTTCCTGTGTACGCCAAATATTTATTGTTTATGACACAAAGGTTTTGGGAATGTACCAACATGTGAAGAATTCGCCTGAAGGCCAAAATTTTGTATATAAGGAGCAACCCTCTTTGTACAAATTGAACAGGCTCCTAGTTACTGCCCATGCGTAGTTTCTGTGACTTCTGTGTCCCTGCAGTAATAAACCTTTGGTCTTTGACGCCACCATCGAGAAGCCCGTGTTTCTGTTCATTTGCGCACCAAGGCAGGTGGAACTCCGGGGTCTTTGGGTGTTGTTCCCTGACACCTCTGGACGGAACCAAAAAGTCCAGAACTCCAATTGGCGCCCAACGTGGGGCGACGTCATTCGGTACCGGTCCAAAAGCCTGAAGAGTTCGAGAAGCTTCGTGTGAAGATTCCTGAGGGAGGCGCCCCACTTCATCGATCCCGGCATATCGCAAAAGTGGCCCGAAGTTCTCTTCCACGAGGGTTCCCGTTCAGGACGGCTGCAGTGGGCCGTTGCCTTGACCGTCGCCCTGTCTTGGACCCGAGGTGCAGCCCTTAGTACAGCGAAACGTGACGGGTTTCTCCTTGGTGACGTCTTCAGTGCCTCAGTTAAGTATTTAGTGGTTGCTAGTTGGTTACTTCGTGAGGGTTGTTAAAATCCTTTTTGGTTCTTGGTTTGGTTCGGTTTCGTAAGATTATCATTGGTTGTTCTGGTTACGATAATCTATTTGGTTTAGTTTGGATATCGATACATCAGTTCGTTTTGGTAGGCCTTAAAGTTCTTGGTTCAAGTGCACATATCTGTTTTGTGTTTTGTTTGTTTTGTGTTCCGGACTGAAAAATGGTAAGTCGGAGAAATTGTATGTTGTCTTGTTTCGGTTGCACCAGTGACTCACGATTGGAGGACTCATGTCTGGTTCCTCCGATTGGGACTCCCCTATATGACTTATATTGTAAACATGGTGTGGGTCCTATATCCTATAATGAGGTGTGGGTCCGCTACACTGAGAAAGACGGTGTCCTTAGTTGGCCACTGCATGGTAGTTTTGAACCCGAAATTCTTGACAATTTAGAAGCGAAATTGTTTAGGAAGAAAGCCCGGCCGGCAATGTTTGATTCTTTCCGTTACTGGCGAAAAGAATCCAAACAGAGAGAAATGAAGAGATTAAAGAAAGAACAGAAAGAGAAAGAAGAGTTGACTCTAGAGCAAGCAACTAAACAGTTGCAAGATAACGAGTGTGAGAAGGCCATAGAGGTGGCCATTAGAGAGCATAATTTAGCGATCGACAAGTGCTATCCTGCCTTGCCATCGAAAACAGCTAAGATACTAGAGGACCCCGAAAACGATCCTCTGTTGTCTTATCTGTTACGGTCACCTCCACCGTATGCACAAGGTGCTACGGCTCCACTTGTACCAAATGTTCAATTGCCGGTTGCTGGACAACCTGGTATTCCTGCTCCTGCCCCTCAGAATCAAGCTCCTGTACCTCCTGTAGTTAATGTGAATGTTCCTACGGCTCCTCCTCTTCCTGGATTGCCGACTTCTATACCTGTATCTGTCTCGCTTACACCTACTGCTCCACAAACTATTTTTCTCGATACTCCTACTGTTCCGCTATCTGTTCCTACTTCCACTGTGTTTTCTACGTCTGCGAGTGTGTTGACTCCACTTTCTGTTCGTCGAAGAATCACTGATTCTGTGTCTAATATGCTGTCTCCTTTCTATAAATCTTTAATTAAGACTCCTACTTCCGACTCTGTTCAAAGACGTAGCCAGCATCCAAGCACTGAGGAACGGGGAATTTTAGATTCCACGGCTCTCAGATGGATATCGAAGAGTAGGAGATATAGTACGAAAGATGTGCTAGATACATTTATGCAGTGGAAGGAACCAACGCAACGGTATGTCTTTGATGAGATGTGCTCGCTGTTACGTGAGGAGATGGAGGAAGATGATGTTGAATCGGATTTAGAAGACTTAATTAAGGTTCAGAAAGAGTTTGCTGCTGGTATGATAGTAGGTGAAAATATAGAAGAAGCGATGGAATTGATCTTAAGTTTTAGGAATGATCCATCTCTTCGTTCACCGAGAGATTTAGAGAAAGGTAAGACGAAGCTGAGTCGCCAATATCCAATGAGGGAGGTTCCTCCGATTTGGCGCGAAGCTGTGCAAGCTGATGCTCCTAATGGTATTGTAGCCGCTCCGGCGCAATTCCAGAGAGTGTGGATACACATTCCGTGGAAGCGAGCCGAAGTACTAGCAGTGAAACAGGCCTTACCAGACCCGCGTAAGAATCCTGCTGGATATTACAAGGAATTAACACAGACAGTTGAGGCTTGTATAATGAACTTAGCAGACATTGATATGTTATTTGGAAATGTAGTTCCGCAACCAGTGTGGGCTAAAATTCGTAGGGAGGATCATCAAGTAGCTTTAGGTGGTGATTGGGCAGCTATCACTGCAGCGGATGGTCAGCAAACGGGTGGTGCAAAACCTGAGCCCCTAATTGCTAATCTTCCGGGTAGGATAATCGACTTAATGAAGACTCTGATGCCCGCATTACGTGTTAATTGGGACAAGTTATCCGCATGCAGGCAAAAGAAAGACGAAAGTGTCTCCGACTTTTTCACGAGGTTCGAAGAGACTTTTGTAGATCATAGTGGTCAAGATATGAGCACTGAAGGAGGACAGAGACTGTTTGTCGATAAATTTGTGCATAATTTGTTACCTGAGTTATGCAATAAATTAAAGGATTCAGAGAGTGCGTGGGCTGTTTCTACAACTGCGCAAATACTTGCAACTGCACAATATTACGAAAATAGGGATAAAGAGGAAAAAGAAAAATCAGACAAGAAAACGAAAGATTTAAAGACTAAAGTTCTTCTACAACAGGCGTATCCGCCTCGCACAAATCAGACTAATATGCAACAGAATTCGTATCAAAGGACAGATTATAGTTCAACGAGGCCTCAATATCAATGGAACCAGTGTGCGTATTGTAAGAAAGAGGGTCACTACAAGAATGAATGTCCGATCTTAGCGCAAAATAATAATGCAGCAGCTCAGAGAGGTCGTGGTGGTTTTGTGCAAAATTCTAGAGGACGAGGACGAGGTGCTATGCCTCCACAGACGAATGATCGTCCTTCCAATCACTTTGATCAGCGAAATGGACAATCTACTCAGCAAAATAGATCTCAACAATATCTTGTTGAAGACTATTGTGAAGTAGATGAAGGATTTCAGCAAAATGGGTACTAGGACAGCCATGGACAGAGAGAGGGAGTAGTATCAGTTCCAGTGGATCAGAGTGGGCCTTATGTCGCAGTAGCAACATCAGGTGTAGTCGAACCGTTTCTGTTGGATACTGGTGCCGCAAAAAGTTCTATCATTCATGCGAAACTCCCTGGCGCACCTTTGTCCGGCTCAACAAATGTTTCTGTAGGTTTTTCAGGCGCCCCTGTTTACAACCCTATATCTGGTCCTTTGTCTATTTCTGTTGGACCGTGTCAATTGAAAGCACCCTTGATTTTGACGACAGGTTGTAATGAAAATCTGCTTGGTTTAGACTTGTTAAAACGACTATATGCGACATTGTACTGTTCTCCGGAAGGAGTACAGCTTACATTGGGTAAAAGAATCACCTCTCCGATGTACTTGTCAATGGTTGCACTCCCACCAGAGCTGCGTTCACTCCCTGATTCTCTTTGGGCGACTGGTCCTAATGATGTAGGCCTTTTAGAAATACCACCATATGTAGTAACTTTGAAAGCAAATGTGAAGTTTCCAAGAATTCCGCAATACAAAATATCTAGTGAAGGTGAGCGTGCACTTTTATTAATTGTGCAAGATTTGATTAAGAAAGGTGTAGTTGAAGAAACTAGAGGAAATGTTTGTAATAGTCCTGTATTACCGATTTTGAAACGAACTGATCCTACAAAGCCTCCAGTGTATAGGTTTGTCATTGACCTCAGAGAAGTCAATAAGATTGTGGTCCCACAGTTTCCTGTGGTTCCAGACATTACTGCCTTGTTAACATTGATTCCTGCTACAGCCACTTGGTTTTCAGTTATCGATTTGAAAAATGCCTTTTTCAGCATTCCGATAGCCGAGGAAAGCAGAGATATTTTCGGCTTCTGTCTAGGAGGTCGCAGTTTCAGATTTAAACGCGCTCCACAGGGCTACTGTGAGAGCCCATCTATTTACAGTCAAGCATTAAAAAGTCAGTTAGACTCCTTTGTCCTTCCTCCAGGTTCTGCTCTAGTGCAGTATGTAGATGATCTTCTAGTGGCTGCCGATGACAAGGAAACTTGCAAAGCAGCTACGGTTTCGTTATTATATCACTTGTCTACTTTGAATCACAAGGTATCACCTTCAAAAATGCAATACTGCTGCCAAGAAGTGACCTACCTAGGTCATCTCTTGTCAAAGGAGGGAAGGAAGTTGACCCCAGAGAGAATAAAAGCAATTACGCAAATGAGTGTTCCGCGCACACAGAGAGAAGTACGTGCCTTTTTTAGGTATTACCTCTTACTGTAGGCAGTGGATCCCAAATTTTTCTCTTTTAGCGAAACCGTTGGTAGCTTTGACTGGGAAAAATGTTCCGAGTCCGGTGCCATGGTCTGATGAATGTCAAGAGAGTTTTACTGAATTACGAAAAGCATTGTGTTCAGCTCCTGTATTGGGTACACCTGACTACAGTAAGCCGTTCACGCTCTACGTTCACGAGAGAGAAGGTTGTGCGTTGAGTGTTCTGACACAGAAGTTTGGTGATAAACAACGCCCCTGTGCGTATTTCTCATCAACATTGGATCCGGTAGCTAGAGCGCTACCTAGTTGTTTGAGAGCTACAGCGGCAGCTGCGGCTTCCATTCGACAATCTGCTGGTTTGGTGATGAACAACATGCTAGAGGTCATGGTTCCTCATGCGGTGGATACACTCATGAATCGAACGAAGACACAACACCTTACTAGTGCGAGACTATCTGGTTACGAGCTGACATTACTAGCGAGTCATATTCAGATCAAAAGATGTAATGTATTGAATCCAGCAACATTGTTGCCGGCTAATCAAGAGTCGAGTGATTCTGAACCACATGATTGTTGCTTTAGAACGGAGGAAGAGACAAAAGGACGTATTGACTTAAAGGATACTCCATTATCAGATCCAGATGGCACATTGTATGTGGATGGGTCATGTTTTAAATTGGAGAATGGTGATGTGACTGCCGCTTACGCAGTAACGACTTTGAAGACGATTGTGGAGACTGCAAGAGTGAATCAGAATTCTGCCCAAGCTGCAGAATTAATAGCTTTAACCAGAGCGTGTGTTTTAGCTAAGGGAAAGAGAGTGAATGTTTTTACAGACAGCCAGTACGCATTTGGCGTGGCCCATAGTTTTGGCCGTTTGTGGAGAGAAAGAGGTTTCATTACGTCCCATGGGACGAAGATTCAACATGGTCAGCTAGTTAACGACTTGTTGGAATCTCTAACCTTGCCGACTGAAGTTGCGATTGTGAAGTGCAGTGCTCATAAAGCAATCACGGATGATGTTGGTCGTGGAAATGCTTTTGCTGATGAAATCGCTAAACAGACAGCTAGAGACATGATGAGTAGAATGTATGTTGCTACGTCTGCAAGGTGGATTGCTGAATCTGGAATGTGTGAGGATACAATGGAAAGTGTGAAAGAGATTCAGAAAGAAGCAACTGAGGAAGAGAAACGTGTATGGAGAGAGAGTACGGGCAAGTTGGATTCGAATGGGTGTTGGATTGATTTGACAGAACAGCAGCGTTGGATGTTGCCTAATGCGTATGTGCTTGCAGTGGTGACGATGGCGCATGGAGTAGCACATATCAGTTCTAAAGGAATCTGTAAGATGTTGGCTCCAGTCTGGAAGAATGATGGGATCAGTAAGTGTGCAGAGAGAGTGGTGAAAAATTGTATGGTATGCCTGATGCATAACCCTGGCAAGGGAACTCCAACTCCTGCTGGTCACTTCGCTCCTCCTTCTTGCCCCTTTGAAGTGATTCAGTTAGACTTCATTCACATGGATCGCTGTAATAATTTGAAATATGTCCTGGTGGTAGTCTGTGCTTTTTCCAGATGGATCGAAGCATACCCACTAAAGGACAATACTGCCCTATCAACTGCCAAAATTCTTCTCAAGGAATATTTCCCTAGATTTGGTATGCCACGGATTGTATGGTCAGATAACGGAAGTGAGTTTATAGGGAAAGTTATGCAGAGTGTGTGTGCAGGCCTAGGTCTGAAACAAAAGTTCCACAGTGCGAACCATCCCCAGTCTGCTGGTTTAGTGGAGGGTTACAATGGCACCCTCAAACTGAAATTAGCTAAGATACAAGCATCCACAGGTTTAGCCTGGCCAGACGCACTTCCTTTGGCTTTGTTATCAACGAGAGCAACTGTACATTCTAGAGTGGGGCTTAGCCCTTATGAGATAGTGTTTGGCCGCCCGGCAAATATTTGGGGTGTGCCAAGGCCTAAGGAGTTTTGTTCTCTAGAATATCCTATGTTAATAGACTACCTTTACGACTTGACTGCTAAATTGAGTCTTATTCACCAACAGGTTTTCGATGCTTTACCAAAGCCTCCGGAGAGTCCAGGGCATCAGCTGAAACCCGGAGAACAAGTGGTTATCAGGAACTTCGCGAGGACGAAGAATCTTCAGCCCAGATACATCGGTCCCTTCCAGGTCCTGCTTGCAACGAGGACAGCAGTTCGTGTAGCTGGACGCAAGCACTGGGTGCACGCGTCCCATGTTAAGCGTGTCCCTTTGCCACTTCCTTACGACGACTGGGTGAAGAAGGGAATTGGTGCCTCCGAGTCTGAACGCACGCCAAAGTTCATCCCTTTCAGCGATGCCGAATTGATTACTGACACTCCGAAATCTGACTCTCCTCCTGAAAAGACTCCTTTGAACTCTGAACATTTGTCTCCTGCATCAGAAGAAACTCTACCATCTGCGAACTTGAACACTGCAACAGCTACCAGTGATACGCTATTTGCCGATCAAACAGTACCTGCGAAGCAAAGATATAATTTACGAAACCGTAAAATGGACAAAAAAAGCAGGCAACTGCATATTGTGATATCTTGAAATATTGAACTTTTGCCTCCAGCCAGGAAGTTTGCTATTGTTTTATTGTTTTTAAAATTGCCTTGCCGTCTGGGTAGCCGTAGGGTCGTGGCTGTGTGCCTAGTTGAATCTGCGGGGGTCTGACACAAGGTCGATCTTTCTGTTAGTTCTGGGAACTCCCAGGGCTGATAGAGGCATTTTCATCTACGTACACATCATCAGTGGTCGCGAGCGGATTGTAGAAGATGGAGCTTCCTGCGCTGCAACGAGAAAATGTGATTTATGTTCGCAGAAACAGACTTTACAGAATTCTTCACAGCAAATGCTTTTTGATGCAATGTGCCATTACATTTTTAATTGTTTTGATAACGTTGGTGGGTGGAATCGTTTTTGGTATAAGTTTGATTTATGTGCCAGTAACTACAGTACCTCCCCTTAATCCTGTTACTTCTACTGTTTCCTCTATACACTCTTTTCATTCGTTTCCTGAACATGAGCAAGCCCGACGCTCAGAATTCATTAACAACACTTTTATACAGCTCCTGCACCAACACCAACTAGTAGTTAACACTACAGACTGCTGGGTGTGTGGCTTGATACCCCACACTATGGATAAAGGCATTCCCTATCTGGTTTTGCCTTTCAGCTACAATGGATCATTTCAGGCCATTCAAACCATCTTTGCTTATGCCCTTGAAACCTATCCTCCGCGCCCACCACGTTCCACTAAATATAACTCTGCCAACAAAGCCTTAGTCCAGGGAATTATTGACATGATCAAGGACGTCAATAATACTCCATCATACCCTAGAGACGAATTGCGAGTATATTTAAGTTGGAATTCTTCAGAGTATCGCCTTAGTTTGGGAGAAAGCAAGCGTAAAAGCTCAACTCCAGTCTGGGTCGTACCTCACCGAGGTCATGTCTGTTTGCAAGGTAATGGGAGAAATCCGAGAGCTCAGCTAGGGAGGAGTGAGTGCGTAGAGACTTATGTGTTTCCGGCTAACTTTTCCCCTGCCTTTCTTACTGCTAGGGGTACCTACTTCATCTGTCGAGACAGAGCGTATACATGGTTGCCTGCCGACTTTTCAGGTTCATGTTATATTGCTCGATTGTTGCCTCCAACATACACTGCTTCATCTGACTACCACAGAACCAGAGTAGCGAGAGGTGTCTTCAGCAAGGAAGATACCGCTGGTCAGGAAGCCGGAGACTTTTTCAAAGGCTTCCTTCCGTTCTGGGGGCCTATGGCCAATAGTAGAAACATACGTCAGCTAACACAGGTAGTTGAATCTACTATTACCGAAACTGCTGGTGCCCTTAGCAATTTGACCGCTGAGCTTCAGGCGGATAGACTCATGACGTTGCAGAACCGTATGGTTCTAGACGTTATACTTGCAGATCGAGGTGGGGTATGCAGAATGATCCAATCGAGCTGCTGTGTCTTTATTCCTAATAATGCTCCAACAGTCTATGAGGCGATCTCTAAGCTACACAAGATTTCCGACTCTATACACGTAGACAAGGGAAACTGGTCCTTTATGGAGTGGTTTTGGACTCTGATCTCAGCGTGGGGATGGAAGGTTCTAATGGTCATTGGTGTCATCTTAGTATTCCTATTCTCATGTTGCTTGATTATCCAGTGTGGTCCTGCTCTGTGTAGTCTTTGTGCTGCAACTTGTTTTAGGAAACCACCTGCGTTTGGAGAAAAGGCACGAGAAAGGATGATGATACAACAACATGTCACTGACCTGATGAGCATAGAATTAGATTCTGACATAGACTGAGTAATTGCCTATGTAAGGGCAAAAGGAGGGTCTGAGGTTCCGTGACGCTTTGAACCCGTGTTTTTCAATATTGTCGGAAATACATAATATTGGTATCAGCGAACCGCAAATGATCCATTTAGCATATCCTGGTGTTTTCGCTATGCTACGAGCAAGAGTACTCCTGTTATGAACACATTTCTGATCTACCCACGGCATCCATCTTAGATCATGGCAGCCATTTTGTGTTTCTTGCCCTCACATACGCAATAACCTCTGATCACCTCATTTCGATTAAGGACACGTAGCCTTAGCCGGAGATTCACCTCTTTCATGACACGTGCACCTTAAACCAGATCACGCTGTAGCTACATGACTCGACAAAGGCTGCCTCCTCTGCCCAAGGCCAGCCCAACTGAACTGGTCTCCGCGTCCATTGTCCCGATCATGATTAGGTGGCCGAAGCCGGTAGCCTTGCCCATTTACAACCCACAAACATCCCTTATCCCGCTTTTCTATCTTCCACACCTGGCTCCGTTCCTTTCTTTCCAAATCTTTATTAGGGGGAGGTAACGAAATTTACGATGAGGCGGTCCGGCTCTTGAATGCAATATTGACAAGGGATTGTGATGAACTAGTGGGAACCCCTCTTCGTAGATGTTTTGTATCAGATTTTATCCACGGTTCCTGTGTACGCCAAATATTTATTGTTTATGACACAAAGGTTTTGGGAATGTACCAACATGTGAAGAATTCGCCTGAAGGCCAAAATTTAGTATATAAGGAGCAACCCTCTGTGTACAAATTGAACAGGCTCCTAGTTACTGCCCATGCGTAGTTTCTGTGACTTCTGTGTCCCTGCAGTAATAAACCTTTGGTCTTTGACGCCACCATCGAGAAGCCCGTGTTTCTGTTCATTTGCGCACCAAGGCAGGTGGAACTCCGGGGTCTTTGGGTGTTGTTCCCTGACACCTCTGGACGGAACCAAAAAGTCCAGAACTCCAGTCTAGGGGCCATTTTGAAGCCAGGCAGTGTGCTTTGTTGTGCCATAGGCCTGCACCCAGTCTGCCGTGCTTTCATCCATTATGCCCAGGGGTACTCAGTGGTGCATGGGCCTAGGTTTTCTGTGGGGTGTCTTGAATTTGAACATAATTGAGGGCATGGATGGCATTGGATTGTAGTTATTTGTGTGTGTTTTTCGATTTTTGGGCTGTTGTTGGGGCCTTTTGCCCAGGGGTACTCAGTGGTGCATGGACTGAGTCTTTCTGTGGGGTCTCTTTAATGTAAACATCATGGAGGACATGGATGGCATTGGATTGTGGTGATTTATGTGTGTTTTTTGATTTTTTGGGGTGTTGATGGGGCCTGTCCATGTGGGTGGGGGCCATTTTGAGGACTGGTACTGGCATGGCCTGGCCATGTGGTGGGGGTCTAGGGGCCATTTTGAAGCCAGGCAGGGTGCTTTGTTGTGCCATAGACCTGCACCCAGTCTGCCATGCTTTCATCCATTATGCACAGGGGTACTTAGTGGTGCATGGGCCTAGTCTTTCTGTGGGGTGTCTTGAATTTGAACATGACTGAGGGCATGGATGGCATTAGATTGTGGTGATTATTGTGTGTTTTTCGATTTTTGGGCTGTTGTTGGGTCCTTTTGCCCAGGGGTACTCAGTGGTGCATGGACTGAGTCTTTCTGTGGGGTCTCTTTAATGTAAACATCATGGAGGGCATGGATGGCATTGGATTGTGGTGATTTTTTTGTGTTTTTCGATTTTTTGGGGTGTTGATGGGGCCTGTCCATGTGGGTGGGGGCCATTTTGAGGACAGGTACAGGCAGGGCCTGGCCATATGGTGGGGGTCTAGGGGACAATTTGAAGCCACGCAGTGTGCTTTGTTGTGCCATAGGCCTGCACCCAGTCTGCCATGCTTTCATCCATTATGCCCAGGGGTACTCAGTGGTGCATGGGCCTAGTCCTTCTGTGGGGTGTCTTGAATTTGAACATGATTGAGGGCATGGATGGCATTTGGGTTGTGGTGATTTTTGTGTGTTTTTCGATTTTTGGGCTGTTGTTGGGGCCTTTTGCCCAGGGGTACACAGTGGTGGAAGGACTGAGTCTTTCTGTGGGGTTTCTTTAATGTAAACATCATGAAGGGCATGGATGACATTGGATTGTTGTGATTTTTGTGTGTTTTTCGATTTTTTGGGGTGTTGATGAGGCCTGTCCATGTGGGTGGGGGCCATTTTGAGGACTGGTATAGGCAGGGCCTGGCCATGTGGTGGGGGTCTAGGGGCCATTTTGATGCCAGGCAGTGTGCTTTGTTGTGCCATAGGCCTGCACCCAGTCTGCCATGCTTTCATCCATTATGCACAGGGGTACTCAGTGGTGCATGGGCCTAGTCTTTCTGTGGGGTGTCTTGAATTTGAACATGATTGGGGGCATGGATGGCATTCGATTGTGGTGATTTTTGTGTGTTTTTCGAGTTTTGGGCTGTTGTTGGGTCCTTTTGCCCAGGGGTACTCAGTGGTGCATGGACTGAGTCTTTCTGTGGGGTCTCTTTAATGTAAACATCATGGAGGGCATGGATAGCATTGGATTGTGGTGATTTCTGTGTGTTATTCGATTTTTTGGGGTGTTGATGGGGCCTGTCCATGTGGGCGGGGGCCATTTTGAGGACTGGCATAGGCAGGGCCTGGCCATGTGGTGGGGGTCTAGGGGCCATTTTGATGCCAGGCAGTGTGCTTTGTTGTGCCATAGGCCTGCACCCAGTCTGCCATGCTTTCATCCATTATGCACAGGGGTACTCAGTGGTGCATGGGCCTAGTCTTTCTGTGGGGTGTCTTGAATTTGAACATGATTGAGGGCATGGATGGCATTAGATTGTGGTGATTTTTGTGTGTTTTTCGAGTTTTGGGCTGTTGTTGGGTCCTTTTGCCCAGGGGTACTCAGTGGTGCATGGACTGAGTCTTTCTGTGGGGTCTCTTTAACCCCTTCCATGCTGGTGACGAACCCCAGCCGTCATGCACTACGGTGCTCGTGTGCTGATGACGGCTGGGGTTCGTCATGGCCCGCCCGTGTTCGGCCGGCGGCCGCACACGGAAAAAATCGCGGCAGCATCGAAGGGGTTAATGTAAACATCATGGAGGGCATGGATAGCATTGGATTGTGGTGATTTCTGTGTGTTATTCGATTTTTTGGGGTGTTGATGGGGCCTGTCCATGTGGGTGGGGGCCATTTTGAGGACTGGTACAGGCAGGGCCTGGCCATGTGGTGGGGGTCTAGGGGCCATTTTGAAGCCAGGCAGGGTGCTTTGTTGTGCCATACGCCTGCACCCAGTCTGCCATGCTTTCATCCATTATGCACAGGGGTACTCAGTGGTGCATGGGCCTAGTCTTTCTGTGGGGTGTCTTGAATTTGAACATGATTGAGGGCATGGATGGCATTGGGTTGTGGTGATTTTTGTGTGTTTTTCGATTTTTGGGCTGTTGTTGGGGCCTTTTGCCCAGGGGTACTCAGTGGTGCATGGACTGAGTCTTTCTGTGGGGTTTCTTTAATGTAAACATCATGGAGGGCATGGATGGCATTGGATTGTGGTGATTTTTGTGTGTTTTTTGATTTTTTGGGGTGTTGATGGGGCCTGTCCATGTGGGTGGGGGCCATTTTGAGGACTGGTACAGGCAGGGCCTGGCCATGTGGTGGGGGTCTAGGGGCCATTTTGAAGTCAGGCAGTGTGCTTTGTTGTGCCATAGGCCTGCAACCAGTCTGCCATGCTTTCATCCATTATGCCCAGGGGTACTCAGTGGTGCATGGGCCTAGTCCTTCTGTGGGGTGTCTTGAATTTGAACATGATTGAGGGCATGGAAGGCATTGGATTGTGGTGACTTGTGTGTGTTTTTCGATTTTTGGGCTGTTGTTGGGTCCTTTTGCCCAGGGGTACTCAGTGGTTCATGGACTGAGTCTTTCTGTGGGGTCTCTTTAATGTAAACATCATGGAGGGCATGGATGGCATTGGATTGTGGTGATTTTTGTGTGTTATTCGATTTTTTCGGGTGTTGATGGGGCCTGTCCATGTGGGCGGGGGCCATTTTGAGGACTGATACAGGCAGGGCCTGGCCATGTGGTGGGGGTCTAGGAGCCATTTTGAAGCCAGGCAGTTTGCTTTGTTGTGCCATAGGCGTGCACCCAGTCTGCGATGCTTTCATCCATTATGACCAGGGTACTCAGTGGTGCATGGGCCTAGTCTTTCTGTGGGGTGTCTTGAATTTGAACATGATTGAGGGCATGGATGGCATTAGATTGTGGTGATTTATGTGTGTTTTCTATTTTTGGGCTGTTGTTGGGGCCTTTTGCCCAGGGGTACTCAGTGGTGCATGGACTGAGTCTTTCTGTGGGGTCTCTTTAATGTAAACATCATGGAGGGCATGAATGGCATTCGATTGTGGTGATTTTTGTGTGTTTTTCGAGTTTTTTGGGGTGTTGATGGGGCCTGTCCATCTGGGTGGGGGCCATTTTGAGGATTAGTACAGGCAGGGCCTGGTCATGTGGTGGGGGTCTAGGGGCCATTTTGAAGCCAGGCAGTGTGCTTTGTTGTGCCATAGGCCTGCACCCAGTCTGCCATGCTTTCATCCATTATGCCCAGGGGTACTCAGTGGTGCATGGGCCCAGTGTTTCTGTGGGGTGTCTTGAATTTGAACATGATTAAGGGCATGGATGGCATTGGATTGTGGTGATTTTTATGTGTTTTTTTATTTTTGGGCTGTTGTTGGGGCCTTTTGCCCAGGGGTACTCAGTTGTGCATGGACTGAGTCTTTCTGTGGGGTCTCTTTAATGTAAACATCATGGAGGGCATGGATGGCATTAGATTGTGGTGATCTTTGTGTGTTATTCGATTTTTTGGGGTGTTGATGGGGCCTGTCCATGTGGGTGGGGGCCATTTTGAGGACTGGTACAGGCAACGCCTGGCCATGTGGTGGGGGTCTAGGGGCCATTTTGAAGCCAGGCAGTGTGCTTTTTTTGTGCCATAGGCCTGCACCCAGTCTGCCATGCTTTCATCCATTTCCCCAGGGGGAACGTAGTGGTGCATGGGCCTAGTCCTTCTGTGGGGTGTCTTGAATTTGAACATGATTGAGGGCATGTAAGGCATTGGATTGTGGTGATTTGTGTGTGTTTTTCGATTTTTGGGCTGTTGTTGGGGCCTTTGGCCCAGGGTTACTCAGTGGTGCATGGACTGAGTCTTTCTGTGGGGTTTCTTTAATGTAAACATCATGGAGGGCATGGATGGCATTGGATTGTGGTGATTTTTGTGTGTTTTTCGATTTTTTGGGGTGTTGATGAGGCCTGTCCATGTGGGTGGGGGCCATTTGAGGACTGGTACAGGCAGGGCCTGGCCATGTGGTGGGGGTCTAGGGGCCATTTTGAAGCCAGGCAGTGTGCTTTGTTGTGCCATAGGCCTGCACCCAGTCTGCCATGCTTTCATCCATTATGCACAGGGGTACTCAGTGGTGCATGGGCCTAGTCTTTCTGTGGGGTGTCTTGAATTTGAACATGATTGAGGGCTTGGATGGCATTAGATTGTGGTGATTTTTGTGTGTTTTTCGAGTTTTGGGCTGTTGTTGGGTCCTTTTGCCCAGGGGTACTCAGTGGTGCATGGACTGAGTCTTTCTGTGGGGTCTCTTTAATGTAAACATCATGGAGGGCATGGATGGCATTGGATTGTGGTGATTTTTGTGTGTTATTCGATTTTTTGGGGTGTTGATGGGGCCTGTCCATGTGGGCCGGGGCCATTTTGAGGACTGATACAGGCAGGACCTGGCCATGTGGTGGGGGTCTAGGAGCCATTTTGAAGCCAGGCAGTGTGCTTTGTTGTGCCATAGGCGTGCACCCAGTCTGCCATGCTTTCATCCATTATGACCAGGGGTACTCAGTGGTGCATGGGCCTAGTCTTTCTGTGGGGTGTCTTGAATTTGAAGATGATTGAGGGCATGGATGGCATTAGATTGTGGTGATTTATGTGTGTTTTTCTATTTTTGGGCTGTTGTTGGGGCCTTTTGCCCAGGGGTACTCAGTGGTGCATGGACTGAGACTTTCTGTGGGGTCTCTTTAATGTAAACATCATGGAGGGCATGGATGGCATTGGATTGTGGTGATTTTTGTGTGTTTTTCGAGTTTTTTAGGGTGTTGATGGGGCCTGTCCATCTGGGTGGGGGCCATTTTGAGGACTGGTACAGGCAGGGCCTGGTCATGTGGTTGGGGTCTAGGGGCCATTTTGAAGCCAGGCAGTGTGCTTTGTTGTGCCATAGGCCTGCAACCAGTCTGCCATGCTTTCATCCATTATGCCAAGGGGTACTCAGTGGTGCATGGGCCTAGTGTTTCTGTGGGGTGTCTTGAATTTGAACATGATTAAGGGCATGGATGGCATTGGATTGTGGTGATTTTTGTGTGTTTTTTTATTTTTGGGCTGTTGTTGGGGCCTTTTGCCCAGGGGTACTCAGTTGTGCATGGACTGAGTCTTTCTGTGGGGTCTCTTTAATGTAAACATCATGGAGGGTATGGATGGCATTAGATTGTGGTGATTTTTGTCTGTTTTTCGATTTTTTGGGGTGTTGATGGGGCCTGTCCATGTGGGTGGGGGCCATTTTGAGGACTGGTACAGGCAGGGCCTGGCCATGTGGTCGGGGTCTAGGGAACATTTTGAAGCCAGGCAGTGTGCTTTGTTGTGCCATAGGCCTGCACCCAGTCTGCCATGCTTTCATCCATTATGCCCAGGGGTACTCAGTGGTGCATGGGCCTAGTCCTTCTGTGGGGTGTCTTGAATTTGAACATGATTGAGGGCATGGATGGCATTGGGTTGTGGTGATTTTTGTGTGTTTTTCGATTTTTGGGCTGTTGTTGGGGCCTTTTGCCCAGGGGTACTCAGTGGTGCATGGACTGAGTCTTTCTGTGGGGTTTCTTTAATGTAAGCATCATGGAGGGCATGGATGGCATTGGATTGTTGTGATTTTTGTGTGTTTTTCGATTTTTTGGGGTATTGATGAGGCCTGTCAATGTGGGTGGGGGCCATTTGAGGACTGGTATAGGCAGGGCCTGGCCATGTGGTGGGGGTCTAGGGGCCATTTTGAAGCCAGGCAGTGTGCTTTGTTGTGCCATAGGCCTGCACCCAGTCTGCCATGCTTTCATCCATTATGCCCAGGGGTACTTAGTGGTGCATGGGCCTAGTCCTTCTGTGGGGTGTCTTGAATTTGAACATGATTGAGGGCATGGATGGCATTGGATTGTGGTGATTTTTATGTGTTTTTTTATTTTTGGGCTGTTGTTGGGGCCTTTTGCCCAGGGGTACTCAGTTGTGCATGGACTGAGTCTTTCTGTGGGGTCTCTTTAATGGAAACATCATGGAGGGCATGGATGGCATTAGATTGTGGTGATCTTTGTCTGTTTTTCGATTTTTTGGGGTGTTGATGGGGCCTGTCCATGTGGGTGGGGGCCATTTTGAGGACTGGTACAGGCAACGCCTGGCCATGTGGTGGGGGTCTAGGGGCCATTTTGAAGCCAGGCAGTGTGCTTTTTTTGTGCCATAGGCCTGCACCCAGTCTGCCATGCTTTCATCCATTTCCCCAGGGGGAACGTAGTGGTGCATGGGCCTAGTCCTTCTGTGGGGTGTCTTGAATTTGAACATGATTGAGGGCATGGAAGGCATTGGATTGTGGTGATTTGTGTGTGTTTTTCGATTTTTGGGCTGTTGTTGGGGCCTTTGGCCCAGGGTTACTCAGTGGTGCATGGACTGAGTCTTTCTGTGGGGTTTCTTTAATGTAAACATCATGGAGGGCATGGATGGCATTGGATTGTGGTGATTTTTGTGTGTTTTTCGATTTTTTGGGGTGTTGATGAGGCCTGTCCATGTGGGTGGAGGCCATTTGAGGACTGGTACAGGCAGGGCCTGGCCATGTGGTGGGGGTCTAGGGGCCATTTTGAAGCCAGGCAGTGTGCTTTGTTGTGCCATAGGCCTGCACCCAGTCTGCCATGCTTTCATCCATTATGCACAGGGGTACTCAGTGGTGCATGGGCCTAGTCTTTCTGTGGGGTGTCTTGAATTTGAACATGATTGAGGGCTTGGATGGCATTAGATTGTGGTGATTTTTGTGTGTTTTTCGAGTTTTGGGCTGTTGTTGGGTCCTTTTGCCCAGGGGTACTCAGTGGTGCATGGACTGAGTCTTTCTGTGGGGTCTCTTTAATGTAAACATCATGGAGGGCATGGATGGCATTGGATTGTGGTGATTTTTGTGTGTTATTCGATTTTTTGGGGTGTTGATGGGGCCTGTCCATGTGGGCGGGGGCCATTTTGAGGACTGATACAGGCAGGACCTGGCCATGTGGTGGGGGTCTAGGAGCCATTTTGAAGCCAGGCAGTGTGCTTTGTTGTGCCATAGGCGTGCACCCAGTCTGCCATGCTTTCATCCATTATGACCAGGGGTACTCAGTGGTGCATGGGCCTAGTCTTTCTGTGGGGTGTCTTGAATTTGAAGATGATTGAGGGCATGGATGGCATTAGATTGTGGTGATTTATGTGTGTTTTTCTATTTTTGGGCTGTTGTTGGGGCCTTTTGCCCAGGGGTACTCAGTGGTGCATGGACTGAGACTTTCTGTGGGGTCTCTTTAATGTAAACATCATGGAGGGCATGGATGGCATTGGATTGTGGTGATTTTTGTGTGTTTTTCGAGTTTTTTGGGGTGTTGATGGGGCCTGTCCATCTGGGTGGGGGCCATTTTGAGGACTGGTACAGGCAGGGCCTGGTCATGTGGTTGGGGTCTAGGGGCCATTTTGAAGCCAGGCAGTGTGCTTTGTTGTGCCATAGGCCTGCAACCAGTCTGCCATGCTTTCATCCATTATGCCAAGGGGTACTCAGTGGTGCATGGGCCTAGTGTTTCTGTGGGGTGTCTTGAATTTGAACATGATTAAGGGCATGGATGGCATTGGATTGTGGTGATTTTTGTGTGTTTTTTTATTTTTGGGCTGTTGTTGGGGCCTTTTTCCCAGGGGTACTCAGTTGTGCATGGACTGAGTCTTTCTGTGGGGTCTCTTTAATGTAAACATCATGGAGGGTATGGATGGCATTAGATTGTGGTGATTTTTGTCTGTTTTTCGATTTTTTGGGGTGTTGATGGGGCCTGTCCATGTGGGTGGGGGCCATTTTGAGGACTGGTACAGGCAGGGCCTGGCCATGTGGTCGGGGTCTAGGGAACATTTTGAAGCCAGGCAGTGTGCTTTGTTGTGCCATAGGCCTGCACCCAGTCTGCCATGCTTTCATCCATTATGCCCAGGGGTACTCAGTGGTGCATGGGCCTAGTCCTTCTGTGGGGTGTCTTGAATTTGAACATGATTGAGGGCATGGATGGCATTGGGTTGTGGTGATTTTTGTGTGTTTTTCAATTTTTGGGCTGTTGTTGGGGCCTTTTGCCCAGGGGTACTCAGTGGTGCATGGACTGAGTCTTTCTGTGGGGTTTCTTTAATGTAAGCATCATGGAGGGCATGGATGGCATTGGATTGTTGTGATTTTTGTGTGTTTTTCGATTTTTTGGGGTATTGATGAGGCCTGTCAATGTGGGTGGGGGCCATTTGAGGACTGGTATAGGCAGGGCCTGGCCATGTGGTGGGGGTCTAGGGGCCATTTTGAAGCAAGGCAGTGTGCTTTGTTGTGCCATAGGCCTGCACCCAGTCTGCCATGCTTTCATCCATTATGCACAGGGGTACTCAGTGGTGCATGGGCCTAGTCTTTCTGTGGGGTGTCTTGAATTTAAACATGATTGAGGGCATGGATGGCATTAGATTGTGGTGATTTTTGTGTGTTTTTCGGGTTTTGGGCTGTTGTTGGGTCCTTTTGCCCAGGGGTACTCAGTGGTGCATGGACTGAGCCTTTCTGTGGGGTCTCTTTAATGTAAACATCATGGAGGGCATGGATGGCATTGGATTGTGGTGATTTTTGTGTGTTATTCGATTTTGTGGGGTGTTGATGGGGCCTGTCCATGTGGGTTGGGGCCATTTTGAGGACTGATACAGGCAGGGCCTGGACATGTGGTGGGGGTCTAGGAGCCATTTTGAAGCCAGGCAGTGTGCTTTGTTGTGCCATAGGCGTGCACCCAGTCTGCCATGCTTTCATCCATTATGACCAGGGGTACTCAGTGGTGCATGGGCCTAGTCTGTCTGTGGGATGTCTTGAATTTGAACATGATTGAGGGCATGAATGGCATTGGATTGTGGTGATTTTTGTGTGTTTTTCGATTTTTGGGCTGTTGTTGGGGCCTTTTGCCCAGGCGTACTCAGTGGTGCATGGACTGAGTCTTTCTGTGGGGTCTCTTTAATGTAAACATCATGGAGGGCATGGATGGCATTGGATTGTGGTGATTTTTGTGTGTTTTCGAGTTTATTGGGGTGTTGATTGGGCCTGTCCATCTGGGTGGGGGCCATTTTGAGGACTGGTACAGGCAGGGCTTGGCCATGTGGTGGGGGTCTAGGGGCCATTTTGAAGCCAGGCAGTGTGCTTTGTTGTGCCATAGGCCTGCGCCCAGTCTGCCATGCTTTCATCCATTATGCCCAGGGGTACTCAGTGGTGCATGGGCCTAGTCTTTCTGTGGGGTGTCTTGATTTTGAACATGATTGAGGGCATGGATGGCATTGGATTGTGGTGATTTTTGTGTGTTTTTCGATTTTTGGGCTGTTGTTGGGGCCTTTTGTCCAGGGGTACTCAGTAGTGCATGGACTGAGTCTTTCTGTGGGGTCTCTTTAATGTAAACATCATGGAGGGCATGGATGGCATTGGATTGTGGTGATTTTTGTCTGTTTTTCGATTTTTTGGGGTGTTGATGGGGCCTGTCCATGTGGGTGGGGGCCATTTTGAGGACTGGTACAGGCAGGGCCTGGCCATGTGGTCGGGGTCTAGGGAACATTTTGAAGCCAGGCAGTGTGCTTTGTTGTGCCATAGGCCTGCACCCAGTCTGCCATGCTTTCATCCATTATGCCCAGGGGTACTCAGTGGTGCATGGGCCTAGTCCTTCTGTGGGGTGTCTTGAATTTGAACATGATTGAGGGCATGGATGGCATTGGGTTGTGGTGATTTTTGTGTGTTTTTCGATTTTTGGGCTGTTGTTGGGGCCTTTTGCCCAGGGGTACTCAGTGGTGCATGGACTGAGTCTTTCTGTGGGGTTTCTTTAATGTAAGCATCATGGAGGGCATGGATGGCATTGGATTGTTGTGATTTTTGTGTGTTTTTCGATTTTTTGGGGTATTGATGAGGCCTGTCAATGTGGGTGGGGGCCATTTGAGGACTGGTATAGGCAGGGCCTGGCCATGTGGTGGGGGTCTAGGGGCCATTTTGAAGCAAGGCAGTGTGCTTTGTTGTGCCATAGGCCTGCACCCAGTCTGCCATGCTTTCATCCATTATGCACAGGGGTACTCAGTGGTGCATGGGCCTAGTCTTTCTGTGGGGTGTCTTGAATTTAAACATGATTGAGGGCATGGATGGCATTAGATTGTGGTGATTTTTGTGTGTTTTTCGGGTTTTGGGCTGTTGTTGGGTCCTTTTGCCCAGGGGTACTCAGTGGTGCATGGACTGAGCCTTTCTGTGGGGTCTCTTTAATGTAAACATCATGGAGGGCATGGATGGCATTGGATTGTGGTGATTTTTGTGTGTTATTCGATTTTGTGGGGTGTTGATGGGGCCTGTCCATGTGGGTTGGGGCCATTTTGAGGACTGATACAGGCAGGGCCTGGACATGTGGTGGGGGTCTAGGAGCCATTTTGAAGCCAGGCAGTGTGCTTTGTTGTGCCATAGGCGTGCACCCAGTCTGCCATGCTTTCATCCATTATGACCAGGGGTACTCAGTGGTGCATGGGCCTAGTCTGTCTGTGGGATGTCTTGAATTTGAACATGATTGAGGGCATGAATGGCATTGGATTGTGGTGATTTTTGTGTGTTTTTCGATTTTTGGGCTGTTGTTGGGGCCTTTTGCCCAGGCGTACTCAGTGGTGCATGGACTGAGTCTTTCTGTGGGGTCTCTTTAATGTAAACATCATGGAGGGCATGGATGGCATTGGATTGTGGTGATTTTTGTGTGTTTTCGAGTTTTTTGGGGTGTTGATTGGGCCTGTCCATCTGGGTGGGGGCCATTTTGAGGACTGGTACAGGCAGGGCTTGGCCATGTGGTGGGGGTCTAGGGGCCATTTTGAAGCCAGGCAGTGTGCTTTGTTGTGCCATAGGCCTGCGCCCAGTCTGCCATGCTTTCATCCATTATGCCCAGGGGTACTCAGTGGTGCATGGGCCTAGTCTTTCTGTGGGGTGTCTTGATTTTGAACATGATTGAGGGCATGGATGGCATTGGATTGTGGTGATTTTTGTGTGTTTTTCGATTTTTGGGCTGTTGTTGGGGCCTTTTGTCCAGGGGTACTCAGTAGTGCATGGACTGAGTCTTTCTGTGGGGTCTCTTTAATGTAAACATCATGGAGGGCATGGATGACACTGGATTGTGGTGATTTTTGTGTGTTTTTCGATTTTTTGGGGTGTTGATGTGGCCTGTCCATATGGGTGGGGGCCATTTTGAGGACTGGTACAGGCAGGGCCTGGCCATGTGGTGGGGGTCTAGGGGCCATTTTGAAGCCAGGCAGTGTGCTTTGTTGTGCCATAGGCCTGCACCCAGTCTGCCAAGCTTTCATCCATTATGCCCAGGGGTACTCTGTCAGTGGTGCATTTTATTGGTCTTTCCATTTTGGGGGGTGGGTATAATAAAAATGCTTACTTGCAAACTATTAATTGAAGCGCTACATATGCAACATTTATTTAACTGATGTTCCTCTGGCTTTGTTTGCTTTTAGGTGCAGAAAGACGAATTATCAGCCTCATCCTTCCTCATCAGTGCCAGGAACAAGTCCTGCTGCGGTGTGTGCAGCTCAACGTCACGTGTGGCCACACCCAACTCTGCAACTTGTGCAACTGCGGCCTGCTGTTCTGACATCTGAAGAAGATGGCCCCAAAAAAAGTTGCCCGTAGCTCCTCTAGCAAGAAAGTTGCCAGTAAGGAGCAGAAGAAGCAAGTGGCGCCACTTACCAAGGAGACTGGTGTGCCGACCGCCGCATTTTTGGGGAAAAAAAAGTACGCCAGCAACAGCAGCGGGGTCTGCTGGATACCAAGCTGGGAGCAGCACCCCCACTCCATTGGGCTCAGTGCCACCACCACCACACCAACTTAAGTCCAAGCCCTTGAGTGCTGCAGAGGCAGCCAGTATAGTTGTTCAATCACCATCGACCAGTGATGTTGGCTCATCTCAAGAAAGTAGCAGCATCCCTCAATCAACACAGGTTGTTGTAACTCATCTGACGAGTGTTCAACAACCACAGCCGCAACAACAACCACATGTGCAAGTACAAGCCCAAGTACATGTGAAGGAGAGGCGGCGCAAGGAGATGCGCAACCAGAGGTGCATGGAGCGGCACAAGTGCCCACAATAGTTGTTCCTCCCGAAGTCGGGGCACATCAGGAAATCAACATTCAAGCCGAGGTATCATTTGAGGAAGCCACTCCTCCTGATCATTCATTGTCTTCCAGATCCCTAGCAAGGAAAATATCAAGGATGGTGTCTACATCTTCTTCAAGCCCCCTTCCTTCTGATGATATGGATGAAAATTGGGAACCACCACGGCCGTCTGAGAGTGAGGCACACCATGATCTGACAAAGGTAGCTAAGCGTAAAAGGAAGGTCCCCGAAAGTCTCATAGTTATGGAGCGTGATGATGACGCTGAACAAGAAGTGGCGTATACTCCTGCTGATGAAGACTCTCACAATGACGACGCAGTCATCATAGATGTCACTGCAGCCTCAGCGGGCATGCAGCAAACAGACATTTTTACCCTAGCCCGAAATGCTGCTGAGCGTGATGTTGGCGACGTGGCAATGGGATCACCACCAATGCAGTTAACTAGTACACCACCACCTACCGCTTATATATTTTCTCGCCAGAAGGGGCCTCCATCCACCTCGACCTCCATTTCCTCAATTAGTGGTGCTGTAAGTGCACAACGTAGTAAATTTCGGCAACACACATCCTCCACTTCATCTGGCATTAGCATTCCCAGTATCGCCTCCTCCGCCCCCCCCCCCCCACAGACATTTGAAGTCCGCAGTTTGGGACTTCTTTAGTGTTAGCCCAACAAGGAAAAACATAGCCATTTGTACCATTTCTAAGCTTCAAGTTAGTCGTGGTAAGCTTGGTACCAACTATGGTACCGGAGGCCAGAGAGGTCATCTTGAGAGACAGCACACTGTCAAATGGCATGCGCACCAAAAGGAGATCAAGGCAGCCCGAATTGCAAGTCAACAAATTGTATCCGTTGATGTTTCATCTGATGATGACGAGGAGGAAGAAACGTCAAACATTTCTTCACTTACATCCAGTACCCCTGTCAGCAGCACACCCCCTGCAAGATATATGAGCCACACTAAGAGTGTGGGAGAGAGTGAGACACCAATGCGAAAAAGTTCATCATCACCGAGCGTAACTGGGTCGAAGAAGTCATCATCAACCCGTAAAATGGTCCAGCCCACCATTAGAAGCATGTTGTTTTCAGATGCGCCATTTGAACGCAACCACCCAATGATGCGTCTGTATAACACTAAGCTGGCTAAAATGCTAGCGCTGGACCTTCTCCCTTTTTCTTTTGTGGAAGGGGTGGGTTTTCTTGAATTAGTGGCAACGCTCTGCCCTAAATGGAAGGTTCCTAGACGGTTCTATTTTGCCAGAGGTGCGGTTCCAGCACTACATGAAGATGTGCTGGAGGTGATTGGGGCAGCTTTGCAGAAGAGTGCGGTTCACACTATACATCTGACAACAGACATGTGGACCAGTTGCCAAGCCGTTGATTGCATGTGCATCACTGCACACTGGGTCTCTTTTTAAGGGGTTAAAGCAAAGGTAACTGCAGGTGTTGACCCAGACAAAGTTTATAAAGCTGCTCGGAAACATGCAACACTAGCCATGTTTGACATGGAGAAAAATCATACAGGAGAAAACATTTTGCGTGAGTTTAACACAAAGGTCTTTCAATGGCTGTCCCCAAGAAAACGCATGATTTGTTATGTTTCCAAGGATAATGGCGCCAATGTAGTTAAGGCCATGGATAAGGGTAACTATTTCAGAGTGCTGTGTTTGGCGCACTGTATAAACCTGGTGGGTTAAAAAATTCTTGAGTGAAGACAGTCCAGTGTGCGAGTTACTGACCACCTGCCGAAGAATGTGCACACATTTCAACCATTCTTTTAAGGCCCGAAAGCAGCTGAGGTGCCTGCAATATGAACGTAAACTTATGGTAAAGCAACAAGGACCTCCTGAATGGGATAAATTTCCTGGGTCAGGGTAAAGCAATCATGTGCAAGGGTAAAAGCCCAGGCAAAATCAAAAACAAATTAACTGGCAGAAACAAGTATAAAAGAAGGTAAACACAGCATAAGGAGAAAAAGACTCAAAGAAAAATATTATATGATAACATGAGAAATGTAATTGCATTTATAAAAATTGATATGAACATATTCAATAATACACATAGTTAAAAAAAAAGGGGGGAAGTTTGTTTAAAAGGACAAATCTTCAATGTAAAGATTATATAGTAATCAGGGAAATATTAACACATTGATGATTCCCGAAATTAATTGTAAAAGCTGATTCCTGTCGACACGTTTCGACACATGCTTTGTGAATAAAAGAATTGTTTTGTGTCGACTTCGCACATAGAAGCAAATAAGACGAAGTCCACATCTCTACAGCCTGAAACCTTTTTACTTCAGAAAATTTCCCTTTTCACATGTTTAAAGAATCTCGCTGAATTTGTCCTGAAGAAGACACAAAGCATGTGTCGAAACGCGTTGACAGGATTCAGCTTTTACACCGAGCCCTGAAAATGAGTCAATGAATCACTAACTTTCTTTTTCGTCCTTATTCACATTTATTACTGTGTGTCTGTCTTTCCTTGTTTTGCAAAATCTATATAAAAAAAAAACTTTAATCACCTAATCATAAAAACAAGCCCATCAGCAGAACTGTCTTCACTTATTTGCTTATTGATTTGAAGGTGCCGCAGTCTGCATTCCTCAGGTTCACATTTTCACAAGAACATGCTCCTCTATCCTCCTCCTCCAGACTCCTATTTCCCTCAAAGCAGATGGCTGGATTACGCCCAATAAAGAAAGACTCTGCACTTGTGGGGGTGTTCTACTTCTTTGCGGGTGAGTTGACGGGTCTGGGGCATTGCTGTGAAGGTCTAATACCGGATAAAAGTGGTTTGGGGAAAATCGGAGCAGAAAAAGATTTTGCGCTTTTGATCACTTGCCTGTCTTTGGGGTGCTGTTTGGCGGGCTTTTAGGTTGTTGGGGGTGGATTTTGGGGTCTGGGAGCACTGCTGGCACAGTCTAATGTTGATTGCATTTGTTTTTCAGGAAATCCATGGTGGAAAAGGGGAGTTAGGGCCTACTTGCACAGCGTATTTGGACTGAATTGAAGGCATTAGGCCCATTTTTGCTTTTTTCCTGTTTGGGGGTGTTCTGCTTTTTTGCGGGTGGCTGCAGGGGTCTGGGGCCATTGCTGGGAATGTCTAATACCGGATAAAAGTGGTTTTAACAAAATCGGAGGTGAAAGTTTTTTTGCGTTTTTGCTGACTTGCTTGTCTTTGAGGTGCTGTTTGGGGGGGTTCCAGGTGTTTGTGGGTGGGTTTTGGGGTCTGGGAGCACTGCTGGGTATGGATACTTTTGATTGCAAGAGGTTTGAAGCAAATCCAAGGTGGCAAAGGGGAGTTAGGGCCTAGCTGCAGAGCGCGCGTGGAATGATTTTGGAAATTTGCCTGAAAATTTCTAAGTCTCCATTTTTGTAGTTTTGCTTTTTGGCTGTTTGGGGGTCTCCCACTTCTTTCCACCTGGGTTGACGGGTCTGGGGCCATTGCTGGGAAGGTCTAATACCGGATAAAAGTGTTTTGGATAAAGTACATGGTGAAAAAGTTTTTCACTTTTTATAGTTTTTGCTCTCTTTTGTGTTTTTGGGGGCCTGTTTGGGGGGGTTCCTGGTGTTTGGGGTGGGTTTTGGGGTCTTGGAGCACTGCTGGGTATGGATACTTTTGATTGCAAGAGGTTTGAAGCAAATCCATGGTGGCAAAGGGGAGTTAGGGCCTAGCTGCAGAGCGCGCATGGAGGGATTTTGGAAATTTGCCTGACAATTTCTAAGTCCCCATTTTTGTAGTTTTGCTTTTTGACTGTTTGGGGGTATTCCACTTCTTTCCGCCTGGGTTGACAGGTCTGGGGCCATTGCTGGGACGGTCTAATACCGGATAAAAGTGTTTTGGATAAAATACATGGTGAAAAAGTTTTTCACTTTTTATAGTTTTCGCTCTCTTTCATGTTTTTCGGGGCCTGTTTACGGGGGGTTCCTGGTGATTGGGAATGGGTTTTGGGGTCTTGTAGCACTGCTGGGTATGGATACTTTTGATTGCAAGAGGTTTGATGCAAATTCATGGTGGCAAAGGGGAGTTAGGGCCTAGCTGCAGAGCGCGCGTGGAGTGATTTTGGAAATTTGCCTGAAAATTTCTAAGTCCCCATTTTTGTAGTTTGGTTTTTGGCTGTTTGGGGGTCTTCCACTTCTTTCCGCCTGGGTTGACGGGTCTGGGGCCATTGCTGGGAAGGTCTAATACCGGATAAAAGTGTTTTGGATAAAATACATGGTGAAAACGTTTTTCACTTTTTATAGTTTTCGCTCTCTTTCATGTGTTTGGGGGGGTTCCTGGTGTTTGGGGGTGGGTTTTGGGGTCTTGGAGCACTGCTGGGCATGGATACTTTTGATTGCAAGAGGTTTGAAGCAAATCCATGCTGGCAAAGGGGAGTTAGGGCCAAGCTGCAGAGAGCGCATGGAGTGATTTTGGAAATTTGCCTGACAATTTCTAAGTCCCCATTTTTGTAGTTTTGCTTTTTGGCTGTTTGGGGGTCTTCCACGTCTTTCAGCCTGGGTTGACGGGTCTGGGGTCATTGCTGGGAAGGTCTAATACCGGATAAAAGTGTTTTGGATAAAATACATGGTGAAAAAGTTTTTCGCTTTTTGTAGTTTTCGCTCTCTTTCGTGTTTTGGGGGGCCTGTTTGGGGGGTTCCTGGTGTTTGGGGGTGGGATTTGGGGTCTTGGAGCACTGCTGTATATGGATACTTTTGATTGCAAGAGGTTTGAAACAAATTCATGGTGGCAAAGGGGAGTTAGGGCCTAGCTGCAGAGCGCGCGTGGAGTGATTTTGGAAATTTGCCTGAATATTTCTAAGTCCCCATTTTTGTAGTTTGTTTTTTGGCAGTTTGGGGGTCTTCCACTTCTTTCCACCTGGGTTGACGGGTCTGGGGCCATTGCTGGGAAGGTCTAATACCGGATAAAAGTGTTTTGGATAAAATACATGGTGAAAAAGTTTTTCACTTTTTATAGTTTTCGCTCTCTTTTGTGTTTTTGGGGGCCTGTTTGGGGGGGTTCCTGGTGTTTGGAGGTGGGTTTTGGGGTCTTGGAGCACTGCTGGGCATGGATACGTTTGATTGCAAGAGGTTTTAAGCAAATCCATGGTGGCAAAGGGGAGTTACGGCCTAGCTGCAGAGCGCGCATGGAGTAATTTTGGAAATTTGCCTAACAATTTCTATGTCCCCATTTTTGTAGTTTTGCTTTTTGGCTGTTTGGGGGTATTCCACTTCTTTCCGCCTGGGTTGACGGGTCTGGGGCCATTGCTGGGACGGTCTAATACCGGATAAAAGTGTTTTGGATAAAATACATGGTGAAAAAGTTTTTCACTTTTTATAGTTTTCGCTTTCTTTCATGTTTTTCGGGGCCTGTTTGCGGGGGGTTCCTGGTGTTTGGGAATGGGTTTTGGGGTATTGGAGCACTGCTGGGTATGGATACTTTTGATTGCAAGAGGTTTGATGCAAATTCATGGTGGCAAAGGGGAGTTAGGGCCTAGCTGCAGAGCGCGTGTGGAGTGATTTTGGAAATTTGCCTGAAAATTTCTAAGTCCCCATTTTTGTAGTTTGGTTTTTGGCTGTTTGGGTGTCTTCCACTTCTTTCCGCCTGAGTTGACGGGTCTGGGGCCATTGCTGGGACGGTCTAATACCGGATAAAAGTGTTTTGGATAAAATACATGGTGAAAAAGTTTTTCACTTTTTATAGTTTTCGCTTTCTTTCATGTTTTTCGGGGCCTGTTTGCGGGGGGTTCCTGGTGTTTGGGAATGGGTTTTGGGGTCTTGGAGCACTGCTGGGTATGGATACTTTTGATTGCAAGAGGTTTGATGCAAATTCATGGTGGCAAAGGGGAGTTAGGGCCTAGCTGCAGAGCGCGTGTGGAGTGATTTTGGAAATTTGCCTGAAAATTTCTAAGTCCCCATTTTTGTAGTTTGGTTTTTGGCTGTTTGGGTGTCTTCCACTTCTTTCCGCCTGGGTTGACGGGTCTGGGGCCATTGCTGGGAAGGTCTAATACCGGATAAAAGTGTTTTGGATAAAATACATGGGGAAAAAGTTTTTCACTTTTTATAGTTTTCGCTCTCTTTTGTGTTTTTGAGGGACTGTTTGGGGGGGTTCCTGGTGTTTGGGGTGAGTTTTGGGGTCTTGGAGCACTGTTGGGCATGGATACTTTTGATTGCAAGAGGTTTGAAGCAAATCCATGCTGGCAAAGGGGAGTTAGGGCCTAGCTGCAGAGAGCGCATGGAGTGATTTTGGAAATTTGCCTGACAATTTCTAAGTCCCCATTTTTGTAGTTTTGCTTTTCGGCTGTTTGGGGGTCTTCCACTTCTTTCCGCCTGGGTTGAAGGGTCTGGGGCAATTGCTGGGAAGGTCTAATAGCGGATAAAAGTGTTTTGGATAAAATACATGGTGAAAAAGTTTTTTGCTTTTTGTAGTTTTTGCTCTCTTTCGTATTTTTGGGGGCCTGTTTGGGGGGTTCCTGGTGTTTGGGGGTGAGTTTTGGGGTCTTGGAGTACTGCTGGGTATGGATACTTTTGATTGCAAGAGGTTTGAAGCAAATCCGTGGTGGCAAAGGGGAGTTAGGGCCTAGCTGCAGAGCGCGAATGGAGTGATTTTGGAAATTTGCCTGACAATTTCTAAGTCCCCATTTTTGTAGTTTTGCTTTTTGGCTGTTTTGGGGTCTTCCACTTCTTTCCGCCTGGGTTGATGGGTCTGGGGCCATTGCTGGGAAGGTCTAATACCGGATAAAAGTGTTTTGGATAAAATACATGGTGAAAAAGTTTTTCACTTTTTATAGTTTTCGTTTTCTTTTGTGTTTTTGGGGGCCTGTTTGGGGGTGGATTTTGGGGTCTTGGAGCACTGCTGGGTATGGATACTTTTGATTGCAAGAGTTTTGAAGCAGATTCATGGTGGCAAAGGGGAGTTAAGGCCTAGCTGCAGAGCGCGCGTGGAGTGATTTGGGAAATTTGCCTGAATATTTCTAAGTCCCCATTTCTGTAGTTTGTTTTTTGGCTGTTTGGGGGTCTTCCACTTCTTTCCGCCTGGGTTGACGGGTCTGGGGCCATTGCTGGGAAGGTGTAATACCGGATAAAAGTGTTTTGGATAAAATACATGGTGAAAAAGTTTTTCACTTTTTGTAGTTTTCGCTCTCTTTCGTGTTTTTGGGGGCCTGCTTGGAGAGGTTCCCGGTTTTTGGGGGTGGGTTTTGGGGTCTTGGAGCACTGATGGGTATGGATACTTTTGATTGCAAGAGGTTTGAAGCAAATCCATGGTGGCAAAGGGGAGTTAGGGCCTAGCTGCAGCGCGTGCATGGAGGGATTTTGGAAATTTGCCTGAAAATTTCTAAGTCCCCATTTTTGTTGTTTTGCTTTTTGGCTTTTTGGGGGTATTCCACTTCTTTCCACCGGGGTTGATGGGTCTGAGGCCATTGCTGGGACGGTGTAATACCGGATAAAAGTGTTTTGGATAAAATACATGGTGAAAAAGTTTTTAACTTTTTATAGTTTTCGCTCTCTTTCATGTTTTTCGGGGCCTGTTTGCGGGGGGTTCCTGGTGTTTGGGAATGGGTTTTGGGGTCTTGGAGCACTGCTGGGTATGGATACTTTTGATTGCAAGAGGTTTGATGCAAATTCATGGTGGCAAAGGGAAGTTAGGGCCTAGCTGCAGAGCGCGCGTGGAGTGATTTTCGAAATTTGCCTGACAATTTCTAAGTCCCCATTTTTGTAGTTTTGCTTTTTGGCTGTTTGGGGTTCTTCCACTTCTTTCCGCCTGGGTTGACGGGTCTGGGGCCAATGCTGGGAAGGTCTAATACCGGATAAAAGTGTTTTGGATAAAATACATGGTGAAAAGTTCTTCACTTTTTATAGTTTTCGCTCTCTTTCGTGTTTTGGGGGCCTGTTTGGGGGGTTCCTGGTGTTTGGGGGTCGGTTTTGGGGTCTTGGAGCACTGCTGGGCATGGATACTTTTGATTGCAAGAGGTTTGAAGCAAATCCATGCTGGCAAAGGGGAGTTAGGGCCTAGCTGCAGAGCGCGCGTGGAGTGATTTTGGAAATTTGCCTGACAATTTCTAAGTCCCCATTTTTGTAGTTTTGCTTTTTGGCTGTTTGGGTGTCTTCCACTTCTTTCCGCCTGGGTTGACGGGTCTGGGGCCAATGCTGGGAAGGTCTAATACCGGATAAAAGTGTTTTGGATAAAATACATGGTGAAAAGTTTTTCACTTTTTATAGTTTTCGCTCTCTTTCGTGTTTTTGAGGGACTGTTTGGGGGGGTTACTGGTGTTTGGGGGTGAGTTTTGGGGTCTTGGAGCACTGTTGGGCATGGATACTTTTGATTGCAAGAGGTTTGAAGCAAATCCATGCTGGCAAAGGGGAGTTAGGGCCTAGCTGCAGAGAGCGCATGGAGTGATTTTGGAAATTTGCCTGACAATTTCTAAGTCCCCATTTTTGTAGTTTTGCTTTTCGGCTGTTTGGGGGTCTTCCACTTCTTTCCGCCTGGGTTGAAGGGTCTGGGGCAATTGCTGGTAAGGTCTAATAGCGGATAAAAGTGTTTTGGATAAAATACATGGTGAAAAAGTTTTTTGCTTTTTGTAGTTTTCGCTCTCTTTTGTATTTTTGGGGGCCTGTTTGGGGGGGTTCCTGGAATTTGGGGGTGAGTTTTGGGGTCTTGGAGTACTGCTGGGTATGGATATTTTTGATTGCAAGAGGTTTGAAGCAAATCCGTGGTGGCAAAGGGGAGTTAGGGCCAAGCTGCAGAGCGCGAATGGAGTGATTTTGGAAATTTGCCTGACAATTTCTAAGTCCCCATTTTTGTAGTTTTGCTTTTCGGCTGTTTGGGGGTCTTCCACTTCTTTCCGCCTGGGTTGAAGGGTCTGGGGCAATTGCTGGGAAGGTCTAATAGCGGATAAAAGTGTTTTGGATAAAATACATGGTGAAAAAGTTTTTTGCTTTTTGTAGTTTTCGCTCTCTTTCGTATTTTTGGGGGCCTGTTTGGGCGGGTTCCTGGTGTTTGGGGGTGAGTTTTGGGGTCTTGGAGTACTGCTTGGTATGGATATTTTTGATTGCAAGAGGTTTGAAGCAAATCCGTGTTGGCAAAGGGGAGTTAGGGCCAAGCGGCAGAGCGCGAATGGAGTGATTTTGGAAATTTGCCTGACAATTTCTAAGTCCCCATTTTTGTAGTTTTGCTTTTTGGCTGTTTGGGGGTATTCCACTTCTCTCTGCCCGGGTTGACGGGTCTGGGTCATTGCTGGGACGGTCTAATACCGGGTAAAGTGTTTTGGATAAATTACATGGTGAAAAAGTTTTTCACTTTTTATAGTTTTTGCTATCTTTCGTGTTTTTGGGGGCCTGTTTGGGGGGGTTCCAGGTGTTTGGGAGTGTGTTTGGGGGTCTTGGAGCACTGCTGGGCATGGATACTTTTGATTGCAAGAGGTTTGAAGCAAATCCATGCTGGCAAAGGGGAGTTAGGGCCTAGCTGCAGAGCGCGCGTGGAGTGATTTTGGAAATTTGCCTGAATATTTCTAAGTCCCCATTTTTTTAGTTTTGCTTTTCGGCTGTTTGGGGGTCTTCCACTTCTTTCCACCTGGGTTGAAGTGGCTGGGGCAATTGCTGGGAAGGTCTAATAGCGGATAAAAGTGTTTTGGATAAAATACATGGTGAAAAAGTTTTTTGCTTTTTGTAGTTTTCGCTCTCTTTCGTATTTTTGGGGGCCTGTTTGGGGGGGGTTCCTGGTGTTTGAGGGTGAGTTTTGGGGTCTTGGAGTACTGCTGGGTATGGATATTTTTGATTGCAAGAGGTTTGAAGCAAATCCGTGGTGGCAAAGGGGAGTTAGGGCCTAGCTGCAGAGCGCGAATGGAGTGATTTGGGAAATTTGCCTGAATATTTCTAAGTCCCCATTTCTGTAGTTTGTTTTTTGGCTGTTTGGGGGTCTTCCACTTCTTTCCGCCTGGGTTGACGGGTCTGGGGCCATTGCTGGGAAGGTGTAATACCGGATAAAAGTGTTTTGGATAAAATACATGGTGAAAAAGTTTTTCACTTTTTGTAGTTTTCGCTCTCTTTCATGTTTTTGGGGGCCTGCTTGGAGAGGTTCCCGGTTTTTGAGGGTGGGTTTTGGGGTCTTGGAGCACTGATGGGTATGGATACTTTTGATTGCAAGAGGTTTGAAGCAAATCCATGGTGGCAAAGGGGAGTTAGGGCCTAGCTGCAGCGCGTGCATGGAGGGATTTTGGAAATTTGCCTGAAAATTTCTAAGTCCCCATTTTTGTTGTTTTGCTTTTTGGCTGTTTGGGGGTATTCCACTTCTTTCCACCGGGGTTGATGGGTCTGAGGCCATTGCTGGGACGGTGTAATACCGGATAAAAGTGTTTTGGATAAAATACATGGTGAAAAAGTTTTTCACTTTTTATAGTTTTCGCTCTCTTTCATGTTTTTTGGGGCCTGTTTGCGGGGGGTTCCTGGTGTTTGGGAATGGGTTTTGGGGTCTTGTAGCACTGCTGGGTATGGATACTTTTGATTGCAAGAGGTTTGATGCAAATTCATGGTGGCAAAGGGGAGTTAGGGCCTAGCTGCAGAGCGCGCGTGGAGTGATTTTGGAAATTTGCCTGAAAATTTCTAAGTCCCCATTTTTGTAGTTTTGTTTTTGGCTGTTTGGGGGTCTTCCACTTCTTTCCGCCTGGGTTGACGGGTCTGGGGCCATTGCTGGGAAGGTCTAATACCGGATAAAAGTGTTTTGGATAAAATACATGGTGAAAACGTTTTTCACTTTTTATAGTTTTCGCTCTCTTTCATGTGTTTGGGGGGGTTCCTGGTGTTTGGGGGTGGGTTTTGGGGTCTTGGGGAGCACTGCTGGGCATGGATACTTTTGATTGCAAGAGGTTTGAAGCAAATCCATGCTGGCAAAGGGGAGTTAGGGCCAAGCTGCAGAGAGCGCATGGAGTGATTTTGGAAATTTGCCTGACAATTTCTAAGTCCCCATTTTTGTAGTTTTGCTTTTTGGCTGTTTGGGGGTCTTCCACGTCTTTCAGCCTGGGTTGACGGGTCTGGGGTCATTGCTGGGAAGGTCTAATACCGGATAAAAGTGTTTTGGATAAAATACATGGTGAAAATTGTTTTTCGCTTTTTGTAGTTTTCGCTCTCTTTCGTGTTTTGGGGGGCCTGTTTGGGGGGTTCCTGGTGTTTGGGGGTGGGATTTGGGGTCTTGGAGCACTGCTGTATATGGATACTTTTGATTGCAAGAGGTTTGAAACAAATTCATGGTGGCAAAGGGGAGTTAGGGCCTAGCTGCAGAGCGCGCGTGGAGTGATATTGGAAATTTGCCTGAATATTTCTAAGTCCCCATTTTTGAAGTTTGTTTTTTGGCAGTTTGGGGGTCTTCCACTTCTTTCCACCTGGGTTGACGGGTCTGGGGCCATTGCTGGGAAGGTCTAATACCGGATAAAAGTGTTTTGGATAAAATACATGGTGAAAAAGTTTTTCACTTTTTATAGTTTTCGCTCTCTTTTGTGTTTTTGGGGGCCTGTTTTTGGGGGGGGGTTCCTGGTGTTTGGGGGTGGGTTTTGGGGTCTTGGAGCACTGCTGGGCATGGATACGTTTGATTGCAAGAGGTTTTAAGCAAATCCATGGTGGCAAAGGGGAGTTACGGCCTAGCTGCAGAGCGCGCATGGAGTGATTTTGGAAATTTGCCTAACAATTTCTAAGTCCCCATTTTTGTAGTTTTGCTTTTTGGCTGTTTGGGGGTATTCCACTTCTTTCCGCCTGGGTTGACGGGTCTGGGGCCATTGCTGGGACGGTCTAATACCGGATAAAAGTGTTTTGGAGAAAATACATGGTGAAAAAGTTTTTCACTTTTTATAGTTTTCGCTTTCTTTCATGTTTTTCGGGGCCTGTTTGCGGGGGGTTCCTGGTGTTTGGGAATGGGTTTTGGGGTCTTGGAGCACTGCTGGGTATGGATACTTTTGATTGCAAGAGGTTTGATGCAAATTCATGGTGGCAAAGGGGAGTTAGGGCCTAGCTGCAGAGCGCGTGTGGAGTGATTTTGGAAATTTGCCTGAAAATTTCTAAGTCCCCATTTTTGTAGTTTGGTTTTTGGCTGTTTGGGTGTCTTCCACTTCTTTCCGCCTGGGTTGACGGGTCTGGGGCCATTGCTGGGAAGGTCTAATACCGGATAAAAGTGTTTTGGATAAAATACATGGGGAAAAAGTTTTTCACTTTTTATAGTTTTCGCTCTCTTTTGTGTTTTTGAGGGACTGTTTGGGGGGGTTCCTGGTGTTTGGGGTGAGTTTTGGGGTCTTGGAGCACTGTTGGGCATGGATACTTTTGATTGCAAGAGGTTTGAAGCAAATCCATGCTGGCAAAGGGGAGTTAGGGCCTAGCTGCAGAGAGCGCATGGAGTGATTTTGGAAATTTGCCTGACAATTTCTAAGTCCCCATTTTTGTAGTTTTGCTTTTCGGCTGTTTGGGGGTCTTCCACTTCTTTCCGCCTGGGTTGAAGGGTCTGGGGCAATTGCTGGGAAGGTCTAATAGCGGATAAAAGTGTTTTGGATAAAATACATGGTGAAAAAGTTTTTTGCTTTTTGTAGTTTTTGCTCTCTTTCGTATTTTTGGGGGCCTGTTTGGGGGGTTCCTGGTGTTTGGGGGTGAGTTTTAGGGTCTTGGAGTACTGCTGGGTATGGATACTTTTGATTGCAAGAGGTTTGAAGCAAATCCGTGGTGGCAAAGGGGAGTTAGGGCCTAGCTGCAGAGCGCGAATGGAGTGATTTTGGAAATTTGCCTGACAATTTCTAAGTCCCCATTTTTGTAGTTTTGCTTTTTGGCTGTTTTGGGGTCTTCCACTTCTTTCCGCCTGGGTTGATGGGTCTGGGGCCATTGCTGGGAAGGTCTAATACCGGATAAAAGTGTTTTGGATAAAATACATGGTGAAAAAGTTTTTCACTTTTTATAGTTTTCGTTTTCTTTTGTGTTTTTGGGGGCCTGTTTGGGGGTGGATTTTGGGGTCTTGGAGCACTGCTGGGTATGGATACTTTTGATTGCAAGAGTTTTGAAGCAAATTCATGGTGGCAAAGGGGAGTTAAGGCCTAGCTGCAGAGCGCGCGTGGAGTGATTTGGGAAATTTGCCTGAATATTTCTAAGTCCCCATTTCTGTAGTTTGTTTTTTGGCTGTTTGGGGGTCTTCCACTTCTTTCCGCCTGGGTTGACGGGTCTGGGGCCATTGCTGGGAAGGTGTAATACCGGATAAAAGTGTTTTGGATAAAATACATGGTGAAAAAGTTTTTCACTTTTTGTAGTTGTCGCTCTCTTTCGTGTTTTTGGGGGCCTGCTTGGAGAGGTTCCCGGTTTTTGGGGGTGGGTTTTGGGGTCTTGGAGCACTGATGGGTATGGATACTTTTGATTGCAAGAGGTTTGAAGCAAATCCATGGTGGCAAAGGGGAGTTAGGGCCTAGCTGCAGCGCGTGCATGGAGGGATTTTGGAAATTTGCCTGAAAATTTCTAAGTCCCCATTTTTGTAGTTTTGCTTTTTGGCTGTTTTGGGGTCTTCCACTTCTTTCCGCCTGGGTTGATGGGTCTGGGGCCATTGCTGGGAAGGTCTAATACCGGATAAAAGTGTTTTGGATAAAATACATGGTGAAAAAGTTTTTCACTTTTTATAGTTTTCGTTTTCTTTTGTGTTTTTGGGGGCCTGTTTGGGGGTGGATTTTGGGGTCTTGGAGCACTGCTGGGTATGGATACTTTTGATTGCAAGAGTTTTGAAGCAAATTCATGGTGGCAAAGGGGAGTTAAGGCCTAGCTGCAGAGCGCGCGTGGAGTGATTTGGGAAATTTGCCTGAATATTTCTAAGTCCCCATTTCTGTAGTTTGTTTTTTGGCTGTTTGGGGGTCTTCCACTTCTTTCCGCCTGGGTTGACGGGTCTGGGGCCATTGCTGGGAAGGTGTAATACCGGATAAAAGTGTTTTGGATAAAATACATGGTGAAAAAGTTTTTCACTTTTTGTAGTTTTCGCTCTCTTTCGTGTTTTTGGGGGCCTGCTTGGAGAGGTTCCCGGTTTTTGGGGGTGGGTTTTGGGGTCTTGGAGCACTGATGGGTATGGATACTTTTGATTGCAAGAGGTTTGAAGCAAATCCATGGTGGCAAAGGGGAGTTAGGGCCTAGCTGCAGCGCGTGCATGGAGGGATTTTGGAAATTTGCCTGAAAATTTCTAAGTCCCCATTTTTGTTGTTTTGCTTTTTGGCTTTTTGGGGGTATTCCACTTCTTTCCACCGGGGTTGATGGGTCTGAGGCCATTGCTGGGACGGTGTAATACCGGATAAAAGTGTTTTGGATAAAATACATGGTGAAAAAGTTTTTAACTTTTTATAGTTTTCGCTCTCTTTCATGTTTTTCGGGGCCTGTTTGCGGGGGGTTCCTGGTGTTTGGGAATGGGTTTTGGGGTCTTGGAGCACTGCTGGGTATGGATACTTTTGATTGCAAGAGGTTTGATGCAAATTCATGGTGGCAAAGGGAAGTTAGGGCCTAGCTGCAAAGCGCGCGTGGAGTGATTTTCGAAATTTGCCTGACAATTTCTAAGTCCCCATTTTTGTAGTTTTGCTTTTTGGCTGTTTGGGGTTCTTCCACTTCTTTCCGCCTGGGTTGACGGGTCTGGGGCCAATGCTGGGAAGGTCTAATACCGGATAAAAGTGTTTTGGATAAAATACATGGTGAAAAGTTCTTCACTTTTTATAGTTTTCGCTCTCTTTCGTGTTTTGGGGGCCTGTTTGGGGGGTTCCTGGTGTTTGGGGGTCGGTTTTGGGGTCTTGGAGCACTGCTGGGCATGGATACTTTTGATTGCAAGAGGTTTGAAGCAAATCCATGCTGGCAAAGGGGAGTTAGGGCCTAGCTGCAGAGCGCGCGTGGAGTGATTTTGGAAATTTGCCTGACAATTTCTAAGTCCCCATTTTTGTAGTTTTGCTTTTTGGCTGTTTGGGTGTCTTCCACTTCTTTCCGCCTGGGTTGACGGGTCTGGGGCCAATGCTGGGAAGGTCTAATACCGGATAAAAGTGTTTTGGATAAAATACATGGTGAAAAGTTTTTCACTTTTTATAGTTTTCGCTCTCTTTCGTGTTTTTGAGGGACTGTTTGGGGGGGTTACTGGTGTTTGGGGGTGAGTTTTGGGGTCTTGGAGCACTGTTGGGCATGGATACTTTTGATTGCAAGAGGTTTGAAGCAAATCCATGCTGGCAAAGGGGAGTTAGGGCCTAGCTGCAGAGAGCGCATGGAGTGATTTTGGAAATTTGCCTGACAATTTCTAAGTCCCCATTTTTGTAGTTTTGCTTTTCGGCTGTTTGGGGGTCTTCCACTTCTTTCCGCCTGGGTTGAAGGGTCTGGGGCAATTGCTGGTAAGGTCTAATAGCGGATAAAAGTGTTTTGGATAAAATACATGGTGAAAAAGTTTTTTGCTTTTTGTAGTTTTCGCTCTCTTTTGTATTTTTGGGGGCCTGTTTGGGGGGGTTCCTGGAATTTGGGGGTGAGTTTTGGGGTCTTGGAGTACTGCTGGGTATGGATATTTTTGATTGCAAGAGGTTTGAAGCAAATCCGTGGTGGCAAAGGGGAGTTAGGGCCAAGCTGCAGAGCGCGAATGGAGTGATTTTGGAAATTTGCCTGACAATTTCTAAGTCCCCATTTTTGTAGTTTTGCTTTTCGGCTGTTTGGGGGTCTTCCACTTCTTTCCGCCTGGGTTGAAGGGTCTGGGGCAATTGCTGGGAAGGTCTAATAGCGGATAAAAGTGTTTTGGATAAAATACATGGTGAAAAAGTTTTTTGCTTTTTGTAGTTTTCGCTCTCTTTCGTATTTTTGGGGGCCTGTTTGGGCGGGTTCCTGGTGTTTGGGGGTGAGTTTTGGGGTCTTGGAGTACTGCTTGGTATGGATATTTTTGATTGCAAGAGGTTTGAAGCAAATCCGTGTTGGCAAAGGGGAGTTAGGGCCAAGCGGCAGAGCGCGAATGGAGTGATTTTGGAAATTTGCCTGACAATTTCTAAGTCCCCATTTTTGTAGTTTTGCTTTTTGGCTGTTTGGGGGTATTCCACTTCTCTCTGCCCGGGTTGACGGGTCTGGGTCATTGCTGGGACGGTCTAATACCGAGTAAAGTGTTTTGGATAAATTACATGGTGAAAAAGTTTTTCACTTTTTATAGTTTTTGCTATCTTTCGTGTTTTTGGGGGCCTGTTTGGGGGGGTTCCAGGTGTTTGGGAGTGTGTTTGGGGGTCTTGGAGCACTGCTGGGCATGGATACTTTTGATTGCAAGAGGTTTGAAGCAAATCCATGCTGGCAAAGGGGAGTTAGGGCCTAGCTGCAGAGCGCGCGTGGAGTGATTTTGGAAATTTGCCTGAATATTTCTAAGTCCCCATTTTTTTAGTTTTGCTTTTCGGCTGTTTGGGGGTCTTCCACTTCTTTCCACCTGGGTTGAAGTGGCTGGGGCAATTGCTGGGAAGGTCTAATAGCGGATAAAAGTGTTTTGGATAAAATACATGGTGAAAAAGTTTTTTGCTTTTTGTAGTTTTCGCTCTCTTTCGTATTTTTGGGGGCCTGTTTGGGGGGGGTTCCTGGTGTTTGAGGGTGAGTTTTGGGGTCTTGGAGTACTGCTGGGTATGGATATTTTTGATTGCAAGAGGTTTGAAGCAAATCCGTGGTGGCAAAGGGGAGTTAGGGCCTAGCTGCAGAGCGCGAATGGAGTGATTTGGGAAATTTGCCTGAATATTTCTAAGTCCCCATTTCTGTAGTTTGTTTTTTGGCTGTTTGGGGGTCTTCCACTTCTTTCCGCCTGGGTTGACGGGTCTGGGGCCATTGCTGGGAAGGTGTAATACCGGATAAAAGTGTTTTGGATAAAATACATGGTGAAAAAGTTTTTCACTTTTTGTAGTTTTCGCTCTCTTTCGTGTTTTTGGGGGCTTGCTTGGAGGGGTTCCGGTGTTTGGGGGTGGGTTTTGGGGTCTTGGAGCACTGATGGGTATGGATACTTTTGATTGCAAGAGGTTTGAAGCAAATCCATGGTGGCAAAGGGGAGTTAGGGCCTAGCTGCAGCGCGTGCATGGAGAGATTTTGGAAATTTGCCTGAAAATTTCTAAGTCCCCATTTTTGTTGTTTTGCTTTTTGGCTGTTTGGGGGTATTCCACTTCTTTCCACCGGGGTTGATGGGTCTGAGGCCATTGCTGGGACGGTGTAATACCGGATAAAAGTGTTTTGGATAAAATACATGGTGAAAAAGTTTTTCACTTTTTATAGTTTTCGCTCTCTTTCATGTTTTTTGGGGCCTGTTTGCGGGGGGTTCCTGGTGTTTGGGAATGGGTTTTGGGGTCTTGTAGCACTGCTGGGTATGGATACTTTTGATTGCAAGAGGTTTGATGCAAATTCATGGTGGCAAAGGGGAGTTAGGGCCTAGCTGCAGAGCGCGCGTGGAGTGATTTTGGAAATTTGCCTGAAAATTTCTAAGTCCCCATTTTTGTAGTTTTGTTTTTGGCTGTTTGGGGGTCTTCCACTTCTTTCCGCCTGGGTTGACGGGTCTGGGGCCATTGCTGGGAAGGTCTAATACCGGATAAAAGTGTTTTGGATAAAATACATGGTGAAAACGTTTTTCACTTTTTATAGTTTTCGCTCTCTTTCATGTGTTTGGGGGGGTTCCTGGTGTTTGGGGGTGGGTTTTGGGGTCTTGGGGAGCACTGCTGGGCATGGATACTTTTGATTGCAAGAGGTTTGAAGCAAATCCATGCTGGCAAAGGGGAGTTAGGGCCAAGCTGCAGAGAGCGCATGGAGTGATTTTGGAAATTTGCCTGACAATTTCTAAGTCCCCATTTTTGTAGTTTTGCTTTTTGGCTGTTTGGGGGTCTTCCACGTCTTTCAGCCTGGGTTGACGGGTCTGGGGTCATTGCTGGGAAGGTCTAATACCGGATAAAAGTGTTTTGGATAAAATACATGGTGAAAATTGTTTTTCGCTTTTTGTAGTTTTCGCTCTCTTTCGTGTTTTGGGGGGCCTGTTTGGGGGGTTCCTGGTGTTTGGGGGTGGGATTTGGGGTCTTGGAGCACTGCTGTATATGGATACTTTTGATTGCAAGAGGTTTGAAACAAATTCATGGTGGCAAAGGGGAGTTAGGGCCTAGCTGCAGAGCGCGCGTGGAGTGATATTGGAAATTTGCCTGAATATTTCTAAGTCCCCATTTTTGAAGTTTGTTTTTTGGCAGTTTGGGGGTCTTCCACTTCTTTCCACCTGGGTTGACGGGTCTGGGGCCATTGCTGGGAAGGTCTAATACTGGATAAAAGTGTTTTGGATAAAATACATGGTGAAAAAGTTTTTCACTTTTTATAGTTTTCGCTCTCTTTTGTGTTTTTGGGGGCCTGTTTTTGGGGGGGGGTTCCTGGTGTTTGGGGGTGGGTTTTGGGGTCTTGGAGCACTGCTGGGCATGGATACGTTTGATTGCAAGAGGTTTTAAGCAAATCCATGGTGGCAAAGGGGAGTTACGGCCTAGCTGCAGAGCGCGCATGGAGTGATTTTGGAAATTTGCCTAACAATTTCTAAGTCCCCATTTTTGTAGTTTTGCTTTTTGGCTGTTTGGGGGTATTCCACTTCTTTCCGCCTGGGTTGACGGGTCTGGGGCCATTGCTGGGACGGTCTAATACCGGATAAAAGTGTTTTGGAGAAAATACATGGTGAAAAAGTTTTTCACTTTTTATAGTTTTCGCTTTCTTTCATGTTTTTCGGGGCCTGTTTGCGGGGGGTTCCTGGTGTTTGGGAATGGGTTTTGGGGTCTTGGAGCACTGCTGGGTATGGATACTTTTGATTGCAAGAGGTTTGATGCAAATTCATGGTGGCAAAGGGGAGTTAGGGCCTAGCTGCAGAGCGCGTGTGGAGTGATTTTGGAAATTTGCCTGAAAATTTCTAAGTCCCCATTTTTGTAGTTTGGTTTTTGGCTGTTTGGGTGTCTTCCACTTCTTTCCGCCTGGGTTGACGGGTCTGGGGCCATTGCTGGGAAGGTCTAATACCGGATAAAAGTGTTTTGGATAAAATACATGGGGAAAAAGTTTTTCACTTTTTATAGTTTTCGCTCTCTTTCGTGTTTTTGAGGGACTGTTTGGGGGGGTTCCTGGTGTTTGGGGTGAGTTTTGGGGTCCTGGAGCACTGTTGGGCATGGATACTTTTGATTGCAAGAGGTTTGAAGCAAATCCGTGGTGGCAAAGGGGAGTTAGGGCCTAGCTGCAGAGCGCGAATGGAGTGATTTTGGAAATTTGCCTGACAATTTCTAAGTCCCCATTTTTGTAGTTTTGCTTTTTGGCTGTTTTGGGGTCTTCCACTTCTTTCCGCCTGGGTTGATGGGACTGGGGCTATTGCTGGGAAGGTCTAATACAGGATAAAAGTGTTTTGGATAAAATACATGGTGAAAAAGTTTTTCACTTTTTATAGTTTTCGTTTTCTTTTGTGTTTTTGGGGGCCTGTTTGGGGGTGGATTTTGGGGTCTTGGAGCACTGCTGGGTATGGATACTTTTGATTGCAAGAGTTTTGAAGGAAATTCATGGTGGCAAAGGGGAGTTAAGGCCTAGCTGCAGAGCGCGCGTGGAGTGATTTGGGAAATTTGCCTGAATATTTCTAAGTCCCCATTTCTGTAGTTTGTTTTTTGGCTGTTTGGGGGTCTTCCACTTCTTTCCGCCTGGGTTGACGGGTCTGGGGCCATTGCTGGGAAGGTGTAATACCGGATAAAAGTGTTTTGGATAAAATACATGGTGAAAAAGTTTTTCACTTTTTGTAGTTTTCGCTCTCTTTCATGTTTTTGGGGGCCTGCTTGGAGAGGTTCCCGGTTTTTGAGGGTGGGTTTTGGGGTCTTGGAGCACTGATGGGTATGGATACTTTTGATTGCAAGAGGTTTGAAGCAAATCCATGGTGGCAAAGGGGAGTTAGGGCCTAGCTGCAGCGCGTGCATGGAGGGATTTTGGAAATTTGCCTGAAAATTTCTAAGTCCCCATTTTTGTTGTTTTGCTTTTTGGCTGTTTGGGGGTATTCCACTTCTTTCCACCGGGGTTGATGGGTCTGAGGCCATTGCTGGGACGGTGTAATACCGGATAAAAGTGTTTTGGATAAAATACATGGTGAAAAAGTTTTTCACTTTTTATAGTTTTCGCTCTCTTTCATGTTTTTCGGGGCCTGTTTGCGGGGGGTTCCTGGTGTTTGGGAATGGGTTTTGGGGTCTTGGAGCACTGCTGGGTATGGATACGTTTGATTGCAAGAGGTTTGATGCAAATTCATGGTGGCAAAGGGGAGTTAGGGCCTAGCTGCAGAGCGCGCGTGGAGTGATTTTGGAAATTTGCCAGAAAATTTCTAAGTCCCCATTTTTGTAGTTTGGTTTTTGGCTGTTTGGGTGTCTTCCACTTCTTTCCGCCTGGGTTGACGGGTCTGGGGCCAATGCTGGGAAGGTCTAATACCGGATAAAAGTGTTTTGGATAAAATACATGGTGAAAAGTTTTTCACTTTTTATAGTTTTCGCTCTCTTTCGTGTTTTTGAGGGACTGTTTGGGGGGGTTACTGGTGTTTGGGGGTGAGTTTTGGGGTCTTGGAGCACTGTTGGGCATGGATACTTTTGATTGCAAGAGGTTTGAAGCAAATCCATGCTGGCAAAGGGGAGTTAGGGCCTAGCTTCAGAGAGCGCATGGAGTGATTTTGGAAATTTGCCTGACAATTTCTAAGTCCCCATTTTTGTAGTTTTGCTTTTCGGCTGTTTGGGGGTCTTCCACTTCTTTCCGCCTGGGTTGAAGGGTCTGGGGCAATTGCTGGGAAGGTCTAATAGCGGATAAAAGTGTTTTGGATAAAATACATGGTGAAAAAGTTTTTTGCTTTTTGTAGTTTTCGCTCTCTTTTGTATTTTTGGGGGCCTCTTTGGGGGGGTTCCTGGTGTTTGGGGGTGAGTTTTGGGGTCTTGGAGTACTGCTGGGTATGGATATTTTTGATTGCAAGAGGTTTGAAGCAAATCCGTGGTGGCAAAGGGGAGTTAGGGCCAAGCTGCAGAGCGCGAATGGAGTGATTTTGGAAATTTGCCTGACAATTTCTAAGTCCCCATTTTTGTAGTTTGGTTTTTGGCTGTTTGGGTGTCTTCCACTTCTTTCCGCCTGGGTTGACGGGTCTGGGGCCAATGCTGGGAAGGTCTAATACCGGATAAAAGTGTTTTGGATAAAATACATGGTGAAAACGTTTTTCACTTTTTATAGTTTTCGCTCTCTTTCGTCTTTTTGAGGGACTGTTTGGGGGGGTTCCTGGTGTTTGGGGGTGAGTTTTGGGGTCTTGGAGCACTGTTGGGCATGGATACTTTTGATTGCAAGAGGTTTAAAGCAAATCCATGCTGCCAAAGGGGAGTTAGGGCCTAGCTGCAGAGAGCGCATGGAGTGATTTTGGAAATTTGCCTGACAATTTCTAAGTCCCCATTTTTGTAGTTTTGCTTTTCGGCTGTTTGGGGGTCTTCCACTTCTTTCCGCCTGGGTTGAAGGGTCTGGGGCAATTGCTGGGAAGGTCTAATAGCGGATAAAAGTGTTTTGGATAAAATACATGGTGAAAAAGTTTTTTGCTTTTTGTAGTTTTCGCTCTCTTTCGTATTTTTGGGGGCCTGTTTGGGCGGGTTCCTGGTGTTTGGGGGTGAGTTTTGGGGTCTTGGAGTACTGCTTGGTATGGATATTTTTGATTGCAAGAGGTTTGAAGCAAATCCGTGTTGGCAAACGGGAGTTAGGGCCAAGCGGCAGAGCGCGAATGGAGTGATTTTGGAAATTTGCCTGACAATTTCTAAGTCCCCATTTTTGTAGTTTTGCTTTTTGGCTGTTTGGGGGTATTCCACTTCTTTCTGCCCGGGTTGACGGGTCTGGGTCATTGCTGGGACGGTCTAATACCGGGTAAAGTGTTTTGGATAAATTACATGGTGAAAAAGTTTTTCACTTTTTATAGTTTTTGCTATCTTTCGTGTTTTTGGGGGCCTGTTTGGGGGGGTTCCAGGTGTTTGGGAGTGTGTTTGGGGGTCTTGGAGCACTGCTGGGCATGGATACTTTTGATTGCAAGAGGTTTGAAGCAAATCCATGCTGGCAAAGGGGAGTTAGGGCCTAGCTGCAGAGCGCGCGTGGAGTGATTTTGGAAATTTGCCTGAATATTTCTAAGTCCCCATTTTTTTAGTTTTGCTTTTCGGCTGTTTGGGGGTCTTCCACTTCTTTCCACCTGGGTTGAAGGGTCTGGGGCAATTGCTGGGAAGGTCTAATAGCGGATAAAAGTGTTTTGGATAAAATACATGGTGAAAAAGTTTTTTGCTTTTTGTAGTTTTCGCTCTCTTTCGTATTTTTGGGGGCCTGTTTGGGGGGGGTTCCTGGTGTTTGAGGGTGAGTTTTGGGGTCTTGGGGTACTGCTGGGTATGGATATTTTTGATTGCAAGAGGTTTGAAGCAAATCCGTGGTGGCAAAGGGGAGTTAGGGCCTAGCTGCAGAGCGCGAATGGAGTGATTTTGGAAATTTGCCTGACAATTTCTAAGTCCCCATTTTTGTAGTTTTGCTTTTTGGCTGTTTGGGGGTCTTCCACTTCTTTCCGCCTGGGTTGACGGGTCTGGGGCCATTGCTGGGAAGGTCTGATACCGGATAAAAGTGTTTTGGATAAAATACATGGTGAAAAAGTTTTTCACTTTTTATAGATTTTGCTCTCTGTTGTGTTTTTGGGGGCCTGTTTGGGGGTGGATTTTGGGGTCTTGGAGCACTGCTGGGTATGGATACTTTTGATTGCAAGAGGTTTGAAGCAAATTCATGGTGGCAAAGGGGAGTTAGGGCCTAGCTGCAGAGCGCGCTTGGAGTGATTTTGGAAATTTGCCTGAATATTTCTAAGTCCCCATTTTTGTAGTTTGTTTTTTGGCTGTTTGGGGGTCTTCCACTTCTTTCCGCCTGGGTTGACGGGTCTGGGGCTATTGCTGGGAAGGTGTAATACCGGATAAAAGTGTTTTGGATAAAATACATGGTGAAAAAGTTTTTCACTTTTTGTAGTTTTCGCTCTCTTTTGTGTTTTTGGGGGCCTGCTTGGAGGGGTTCCGGTGTTTGGGGGTGGGTTTTGGGGTCTTGGAGCACTGATGGGTATGGATACTTTTGATTGCAAGAGGTTTGAAGCAAATCCATGCTGGCAAAGGGGAGTTAGGGCCTAGCTGCAGAGCGCGCGTGGAGTGATTTTGGAAATTTGCCTGAATATTTCTAAGTCCCCATTTTTTTAGTTTTGCTTTTCGGCTGTTTGGGGGTCTTCCACTTCTTTCCACCTGGGTTGAAGGGTCTGGGGCAATTGCTGGGAAGGTCTAATAGCGGATAAAAGTGTTTTGGATAAAATACATGGTGAAAAAGTTTTTTGCTTTTTGTAGTTTTCGCTCTCTTTCGTATTTTTGGGGGCCTGTTTGGGGGGGGTTCCTGGTGTTTGAGGGTGAGTTTTGGGGTCTTGGAGTACTGCTGGGTATGGATATTTTTGATTGCAAGAGGTTTGAAGCAAATCCGTGGTGGCAAAGGGGAGTTAGGGCCTAGCTGCAGAGCGCGAATGGAGTGATTTTGGAAATTTGCCTGACAATTTCTAAGTCCCCATTTTTGTAGTTTTGCTTTTTGGCAGTTTGGGGGTCTTCCACTTCTTTCCGCCTGGGTTGACGGGTCTGGGGCCATTGCTGGGAAGGTCTGATATCGGATAAAAGTGTTTTGGATAAAATACATGGTGAAAATGTTTTTCACTTTTTATAGTTTTCGCTCTCTTTTGTGTTTTTATGGGGGCCTGTTTGGGGGTGGATTTTGGGGTCTTGGAGCACTGCTGGGTATGGATACTTTTGATTGCAAGAGGTTTGAAGCAAATTCATGGTGGCAAAGGGGAGTTAGGGCCTAGCTGCAGAGCGCACGTGGAGTGATTTTGGAAATTTGCCTGAATATTTCTGAGTCCCCATTTTTGTAGTTTGTTTTTTGGCTGTTTGGGGGTCTTCCACTTCTTTCCGCCTGGGTTGACGGGTCTGGGGCCATTGCTGGGAAGATGTAAAACCGGATAAAAGTGTTTTGGATAAAATACATGTTGAAAAAGTTTTTCACTTTTTGTAGTTTTCGCTCTCTTTCGTGTTTTTGGGGGCCTGCTTGGAGGGGTTCCGGTGTTTGGGGGTGGGTTTTGGGGTCTTGGAGCACTGATGGGTATGGATACTTTTGATTGCAAGAGGTTTGAAGCAAATCCATGGTGGCAAAGGGGAGTTAGGGCCTAGCTGCAGCGCGTGCATGGAGAGATTTTGGAAATTTGCCTGAAAATTTCTAAGTCCCCATTTTTGTAGTTTTGCTTTTTGGCTGTTTGGGGGTATTCCACTTCTTTCCACCGGGGTTGATGGGTCTGGGGCCATTGCTGGGACGGTCTAATACCGGATAAAAGTGTTTTGGATAAAATACATGGTGAAAAGGTTTTTTACTTTTTATAGTTTTTGCTCTCTTTCATGTTTTTCGGGGGCTGTTTGCGGGGGGTTCCTGGTGTTTGGGAATGGGTTTTGGGGTCTTGGAGCACTGCTGGGTATGGATACTTTTGAATGCAAGAGTTTTGATGCAAATTCATGGTGGCAAAGGGAAGTTAGGGCCTAGCTGCAGAGTGCGCATGGAGTGATTTTCGAAATTTGCCTGAAAATTTCTAAGTCCCCATTTTTGTAGTTTGGTTTTTGGCTGTTTGGGGGTCTTCCACTTCTTTCCGCCTGGGTTGACGGGTCTGGGGACATTGCTGGGGAGGTCTAATACCGGACAAAAGTGTTTTGGATAAAATACATGGTGAAAAAGTTTTTCACTTTTTATAGTTTTGGCTCTCTTTCGTGTTTTGGGGGGCCTGTTTGGGGGGGTTCCTGGTGTTTGGAGGTCGGTTTTGGGGTCTTGGAGCACTGCTGGGCATGGATACTTTTGATTGCAAGAGGTTTGAAGCAAATCCATGCTGGCAAAGGGGAGTTAGGGCCTAGCTGCAGAGAGCGCATGGAGTGATTTGGGAAATTTGCCTGAATATTTCTAAGTCCCCATTTTTGTAGTTTGTTTTTTGGCTGTTTGGGGGTCTTCCACTTCTTTCCACCTGGGTTGACGGGTCTGGGGCCATTGCTGGGAAGGTCTAATACCGGATGAAAGTGTTTTGGATAAAATACATGGTGAAAAAGTTTTTCACTTTTTATAGTTGTCTCTCTCTTTCGTGTTTTTGGACGCCTGTTTGGGGGGGTTCCTGGTGTTTGGGGGTGGGTTTTGGAGTCTTGGAGCACTGCTGGGTATGGATACGTTTGATTGCAAGAGGTTTGATGCAAATCCATGGTGGCAAAGGGGAGTTAGGGCTTAGCTGCAGAGCGCGCATGGAGTGATTTTGGCAATTTGCCTGAAAATGTCTAAGTCCCCATTTTTGTAGTTTTGCTTTTTGGCTGTTTGGGGGTCTTCCACTTCTTTCCGCATGGGTTGACGGGTCTGGGGTCATTGCTGGGAAGGTGTAATACCGGATAAAAGTGTTTTGGATAAAATACATGGTGCAGAAGTTTTTCACTTTTTATAGTTTTCGCTCTCTTTTGTGTTTGTGGGGGCCTGTTTGGGGGGTTCCTGATGTTTGGGGGTGGGTTTTGGGGTCTTGGAGCACTGCTGGGCATGGATACGTTTGATTGCAAGAGGTTTGAAGCAAATCCATGGTGGCAAAGGGGAGTTAGGGCCTAGCTGCAGAGCGCGCATGGAGTAATTTTGGAAATTTGCCTGACAATTTCTAAGTCCCCATTTTTGTAGTTTTGCTTTTTGGCTGTTTGGGGGTCTTCCACTTCTTTCCGCCTGGGTTGACGGGTCTGTGGCCATTGCTGGGAAGGTGTAATACCGGATAAAAGTGTTTTGGATAAAATACATGGTGAAAAACTTTTTCACTTTTTGTAGTTTTCGCTCTTTTTCGTGTTTTTGGGGGCCTGTTTGCAGGGGTTCCCGGTGTTTGGGGGTGGGTTTGGGGGTCTTGGAGCACTGATGGGTATGAATACTTTTGATTGCAAGAGGTTTGAAGCAAATTCATGGTGGCAAAGGGGAGTTAGGGCCTAGCTGCAGAGCGCGCGTGGAGTGATTTTGGAAATTTGCCTGAATATTTCTAAGTCCCCATTTTTGTAGTTTTGCTTTTTGGCTGTTTGGGGGTATTCCACTTCTTTCCGCCTGGGTTGACGGGTCTGGGTCATTGCTGGGACGGTCTAATACCGGATAAAAGTGTTTTGGATAAATTATATGGTGAAAAAGTTTTTCACTTTTTATAGTTTTTGCTCTCATTCGTGTTTTTGGGGGCCTGTTTGGGGGGGTTCCTGGTGTTTGGGAGTGTGTTTGGGGGTCTTGGAGCACTGCTGGGCATGGATACTTTTTATTGCAAGAGGTTTGAAGCAAATCCATGGTGGCAAAGGGGAGTAGGGCCTAGCTGCAGAGCGCGCATGGAGTAATTTTGGAAATTTGCCTGACAATTTCTAAGTCCCCATTTTTGTAGTTTTGCTTTTTGGCTGTTTGGGGGTCTTCCACTTCTTTCCGACCGGGTTGACGGGTCTGGGGCCATTGCTGGGAAGGTCTAATACCAGATAAAAGTGTTTTGGATAAAATACATGGTGCAGAAGTTTTTCACTTTTTATAGTTTTTGCTCTCTTTTGTGTTTTTGGGGGCCTGTTTGGGGGGTTCCTGATGTTTGGGGGTGGGTTTTGGGTACTTGGGGCACTGCTGGGCATGGATACGTTTGATTGCAAGAGGTTTGAAGCAAATCCATGCTGGCAAAGGGGAGTTAGGGCCTAGCTGCAGAGCGCGCGTGGAGTGATTTTGGAAATTTGCCTGAATATTTCTAAGTCCCCATTTTTGTAGTTTGTTTTTTGGCTGTTTGGGGGTCTTCCACTTCTTTCCACCTGGGTTGACGGGTCTGGGGCCATTGCTGGGAAGGTCTAATACCGGATGAAAGTGTTTTGGATAAAATACATGGTGAAAAAGTTTTTCACTTTTTATAGTTGTCTCTCTCTTTCGTGTTTTTGGGGGCCTGTTTGGGGGGGTTCCTGGTGTTTGGGGGTGGGTTTTGGAGTCTTGGAGCACTGCTGGGTATGGATACTTTTGATTGCAAGAGGTTTGAAGCAAATCCATGGTGGCAAAGGGGAGTTAGGGCCTAGCTGCAGAGCGCGCATGGAGTGATTTTGGCAATTTGCCTGAAAATGTCTAAGTCCCCATTTTTGTAGTTTTGCTTTTTGGCTGTTTGGGGGTCTTCCACTTCTTTCCGCATGGGTTGACGGGTCTGGGGCCATTGCTGGGAAGGTGTAATACCGGATAAAAGTGTTTTGGATAAAATACATGGTGCAGAAGTTTTTCACTTTTTATAGTTTTCGCTCTCTTTTGTGTTTGTGGGGGCCTGTTTGGGGGGGTTCCTGATGTTTGGGGGTGGGTTTTGGGGTCTTGGAGCACTGCTGGGCATGGATACGTTTGATTGCAAGAGGTTTGAAGCAAATCCATGGTGGCAAAGGGGAGTTAGGGCCTAGCTGCAGAGCGCGCATGGAGTAATTTTGGAAATTTGCCTGACAATTTCTAAGTCCCCATTTTTGTAGTTTTGCTTTTTGGCTGTTTGGGGGTCTTCCACTTCTTTCCGCCTGGGTTGACGGGTCTGTGGCCATTGCTGGGAAGGTGTAATACCGGATAAAAGTGTTTTGGATAAAATACATGGTGAAAAACTTTTTCACTTTTTGTAGTTTTTGCTCTTTTTCGTGTTTTTGGGGGCCTGTTTGCAGGGGTTCCCGGTGTTTGGGGGTGGGTTTGGGGGTCTTGGAGCACTGATGGGTATGAATACTTTTGATTGCAAGAGGTTTGAAGCAAATTCATGGTGGCAAAGGGGAGTTAGGGCCTAGCTGCAGAGCGCGCGTGGAGTGATTTTGGAAATTTGCCTGAATATTTCTAAGTCCCCATTTTTGTAGTTTTGCTTTTTGGCTGTTTGGGGGTATTCCACTTCTTTCCGCCTGGGTTGACGGGTCTGGGTCATTGCTGGGACGGTCTAATACCGGATAAAAGTGTTTTGGATAAATTACATGGTGAAAAAGTTTTTCACTTTTTATAGTTTTTGCTCTCTTTCGTGTTTTTGGGGGCCTGTTTCGGGGGGTTCCTGGTGTTTGGGAGTGTGTTTGGGGGTCTTGGAGCACTGCTGGGCATGGATACTTTTTATTGCAAGAGGTTTGAAGCAAATCCATGGTGGCAAAGGGGAGTAGGGCCTAGCTGCAGAGCGCGCATGGAGTAATTTTGGAAATTTGCCTGACAATTTCTAAGTCCCCATTTTTGTAGTTTTGCTTTTTGGCTGTTTGGGGGTCTTCCACTTCTTTCCGACCGGGTTGACGGGTCTGGGGCCATTGCTGGGAAGGTCTAATACCAGATAAAAGTGTTTTGGATAAAATACATGGTGCAGAAGTTTTTCACTTTTTATAGTTTTTGCTCTCTTTTGTGTTTTGGGGGGCCTGTTTGGGGGGTTCCTGATGTTTGGGGGTGGGTTTTGGGTACTTGGGGCACTGCTGGGCATGGATACGTTTGATTGCAAGAGGTTTGAAGCAAATCCATGCTGGCAAAGGGGAGTTAGGGCCTAGCTGCAGAGCGCGCGTGGAGTGAGTTTGGAAATTTGCCTGAATATTTCTAAGTCCCCATTTTTGTAGTTTGTTTTTTGGCTGTTTGGGGGTCTTCCACTTCTTTCCGCCTGGGTTGACGGGTCTGGGGCCATTGCTGGGAAGGTCTGATACCGGATAAAAGTGTTTTGGATAAAATACATGGTGAAAAAGTTTTTCACTTTTTATAGTTTTCGCTCTCTTTTGTGTTTTTGGGGGCTTGTTTGGGGGTGGATTTTGGGGTCTTGGAGCACTGCTGGGTATGGATACTTTTGATTGCAAGAGGTTTGAAGCAAATTCATGGTGGCAAAGGGGAGTTAGGGCCTAGCTGCAGAGCGCGCGTGGAGTGAGTTTGGAAATTTGCCTGAATATTTCTAAGTCCCCATTTTTGTAGTTTGTTTTTTGGCTGTTTGGGGGTCTTCCACTTCTTTCCGCCTGGGTTGACGGGTCTGGGGCCATTGCTGGGAAGGTGTAATACCGGATAAAAGTGTTTTGGATAAAATACATGGTGAAAAAGTTTTTCACTTTTTGTAGTTTTCGCTCTCTTTCATGTTTTTGGGGGCCTGCTTGGAGGGGTTCCGGTGTTTGGGGGTGGGTTTTTGGGTCTTGGAGCACTGATGGGTATGGATACTTTTGATTGCAAGAGGTTTGAAGCAAATCCATGCTGGCAAAGGGGAGTTAGGGCCTAGCTGCAGAGCGCGCGTGGAGTGATTTTGGAAATTTGCCTGAATATTTCTAAGTCCCCATTTTTTTAGTTTTGCTTTTCGGCTGTTTGGGGGTCTTCCACTTCTTTCCACCTGGGTTGAAGGGTCTGGGGCAATTGATGGGAAGGTCTAATAGCGGATAAAAGTGTTTTGGATAAAATACATGTTGAAAAAGTTTTTCACTTTTTGTAGTTTTCGCTCTCTTTCGTGTTTTTGGGGGCTTGCTTGGAGGGGTTCCGGTGTTTGGGGGTGGGTTTTGGGGTCTTGGAGCACTGATGGGTATGGATACTTTTGATTGCAAGAGGTTTGAAGCAAATCCATGGTGGCAAAGGGGAGTTAGGGCCTAGCTGCAGCGCGTGCATGGAGAGATTTTGGAAATTTGCCTGAAAATTTCTAAGTCCCCATTTTTGTAGTTTTGCTTTTTGGCTGTTTGGGGGTATTCCACTTCTTTCCACCGGGGTTGATGGGTCTGGGGCCATTGCTGGGACGGTCTAATACCGGATAAAAGTGTTTTGGATAAAATACATGGTGAAAAGGTTTTTTACTTTTTATAGTTTTTGCTCTCTTTCATGTTTTTCGGGGGCTGTTTGCGGGGGGTTCCTGGTGTTTGGGAATGGGTTTTGGGGTCTTGGAGCACTGCTGGGTATGGATACTTTTGAATGCAAGAGTTTTGATGCAAATTCATGGTGGCAAAGGGAAGTTAGGGCCTAGCTGCAGAGTGCGCATGGAGTGATTTTCGAAATTTGCCTGAAAATTTCTAAGTCCCCATTTTTGTAGTTTGGTTTTTGGCTGTTTGGGGGTCTTCCACTTCTTTCCGCCTGGGTTGACGGGTCTGGGGACATTGCTGGGGAGGTCTAATACCGGACAAAAGTGTTTTGGATAAAATACATGGTGAAAAAGTTTTTCACTTTTTATAGTTTTGGCTCTCTTTCGTGTTTTGGGGGGCCTGTTTGGGGGGGTTCCTGGTGTTTGGAGGTCGGTTTTGGGGTCTTGGAGCACTGCTGGGCATGGATACTTTTGATTGCAAGAGGTTTGAAGCAAATCCATGCTGGCAAAGGGGAGTTAGGGCCTAGCTGCAGAGAGCGCATGGAGTGATTTGGGAAATTTGCCTGAATATTTCTAAGTCCCCATTTTTGTAGTTTGTTTTTTGGCTGTTTGGGGGTCTTCCACTTCTTTCCACCTGGGTTGACGGGTCTGGGGCCATTGCTGGGAAGGTCTAATACCGGATGAAAGTGTTTTGGATAAAATACATGGTGAAAAAGTTTTTCACTTTTTATAGTTGTCTCTCTCTTTCGTGTTTTTGGACGCCTGTTTGGGGGGGTTCCTGGTGTTTGGGGGTGGGTTTTGGAGTCTTGGAGCACTGCTGGGTATGGATACGTTTGATTGCAAGAGGTTTGATGCAAATCCATGGTGGCAAAGGGGAGTTAGGGCTTAGCTGCAGAGCGCGCATGGAGTGATTTTGGCAATTTGCCTGAAAATGTCTAAGTCCCCATTTTTGTAGTTTTGCTTTTTGGCTGTTTGGGGGTCTTCCACTTCTTTCCGCATGGGTTGACGGGTCTGGGGTCATTGCTGGGAAGGTGTAATACCGGATAAAAGTGTTTTGGATAAAATACATGGTGCAGAAGTTTTTCACTTTTTATAGTTTTCGCTCTCTTTTGTGTTTGTGGGGGCCTGTTTGGGGGGTTCCTGATGTTTGGGGGTGGGTTTTGGGGTCTTGGAGCACTGCTGGGCATGGATACGTTTGATTGCAAGAGGTTTGAAGCAAATCCATGGTGGCAAAGGGGAGTTAGGGCCTAGCTGCAGAGCGCGCATGGAGTAATTTTGGAAATTTGCCTGACAATTTCTAAGTCCCCATTTTTGTAGTTTTGCTTTTTGGCTGTTTGGGGGTCTTCCACTTCTTTCCGCCTGGGTTGACGGGTCTGTGGCCATTGCTGGGAAGGTGTAATACCGGATAAAAGTGTTTTGGATAAAATACATGGTGAAAAACTTTTTCACTTTTTGTAGTTTTCGCTCTTTTTCGTGTTTTTGGGGGCCTGTTTGCAGGGGTTCCCGGTGTTTGGGGGTGGGTTTGGGGGTCTTGGAGCACTGATGGGTATGAATACTTTTGATTGCAAGAGGTTTGAAGCAAATTCATGGTGGCAAAGGGGAGTTAGGGCCTAGCTGCAGAGCGCGCGTGGAGTGATTTTGGAAATTTGCCTGAATATTTCTAAGTCCCCATTTTTGTAGTTTTGCTTTTTGGCTGTTTGGGGGTATTCCACTTCTTTCCGCCTGGGTTGACGGGTCTGGGTCATTGCTGGGACGGTCTAATACCGGATAAAAGTGTTTTGGATAAATTATATGGTGAAAAAGTTTTTCACTTTTTATAGTTTTTGCTCTCATTCGTGTTTTTGGGGGCCTGTTTGGGGGGGTTCCTGGTGTTTGGGAGTGTGTTTGGGGGTCTTGGAGCACTGCTGGGCATGGATACTTTTTATTGCAAGAGGTTTGAAGCAAATCCATGGTGGCAAAGGGGAGTAGGGCCTAGCTGCAGAGCGCGCATGGAGTAATTTTGGAAATTTGCCTGACAATTTCTAAGTCCCCATTTTTGTAGTTTTGCTTTTTGGCTGTTTGGGGGTCTTCCACTTCTTTCCGACCGGGTTGACGGGTCTGGGGCCATTGCTGGGAAGGTCTAATACCAGATAAAAGTGTTTTGGATAAAATACATGGTGCAGAAGTTTTTCACTTTTTATAGTTTTTGCTCTCTTTTGTGTTTTTGGGGGCCTGTTTGGGGGGTTCCTGATGTTTGGGGGTGGGTTTTGGGTACTTGGGGCACTGCTGGGCATGGATACGTTTGATTGCAAGAGGTTTGAAGCAAATCCATGCTGGCAAAGGGGAGTTAGGGCCTAGCTGCAGAGCGCGCGTGGAGTGATTTTGGAAATTTGCCTGAATATTTCTAAGTCCCCATTTTTGTAGTTTGTTTTTTGGCTGTTTGGGGGTCTTCCACTTCTTTCCACCTGGGTTGACGGGTCTGGGGCCATTGCTGGGAAGGTCTAATACCGGATGAAAGTGTTTTGGATAAAATACATGGTGAAAAAGTTTTTCACTTTTTATAGTTGTCTCTCTCTTTCGTGTTTTTGGGGGCCTGTTTGGGGGGGTTCCTGGTGTTTGGGGGTGGGTTTTGGAGTCTTGGAGCACTGCTGGGTATGGATACTTTTGATTGCAAGAGGTTTGAAGCAAATCCATGGTGGCAAAGGGGAGTTAGGGCCTAGCTGCAGAGCGCGCATGGAGTGATTTTGGCAATTTGCCTGAAAATGTCTAAGTCCCCATTTTTGTAGTTTTGCTTTTTGGCTGTTTGGGGGTCTTCCACTTCTTTCCGCATGGGTTGACGGGTCTGGGGCCATTGCTGGGAAGGTGTAATACCGGATAAAAGTGTTTTGGATAAAATACATGGTGCAGAAGTTTTTCACTTTTTATAGTTTTCGCTCTCTTTTGTGTTTGTGGGGGCCTGTTTGGGGGGGTTCCTGATGTTTGGGGGTGGGTTTTGGGGTCTTGGAGCACTGCTGGGCATGGATACGTTTGATTGCAAGAGGTTTGAAGCAAATCCATGGTGGCAAAGGGGAGTTAGGGCCTAGCTGCAGAGCGCGCATGGAGTAATTTTGGAAATTTGCCTGACAATTTCTAAGTCCCCATTTTTGTAGTTTTGCTTTTTGGCTGTTTGGGGGTCTTCCACTTCTTTCCGCCTGGGTTGACGGGTCTGTGGCCATTGCTGGGAAGGTGTAATACCGGATAAAAGTGTTTTGGATAAAATACATGGTGAAAAACTTTTTCACTTTTTGTAGTTTTTGCTCTTTTTCGTGTTTTTGGGGGCCTGTTTGCAGGGGTTCCCGGTGTTTGGGGGTGGGTTTGGGGGTCTTGGAGCACTGATGGGTATGAATACTTTTGATTGCAAGAGGTTTGAAGCAAATTCATGGTGGCAAAGGGGAGTTAGGGCCTAGCTGCAGAGCGCGCGTGGAGTGATTTTGGAAATTTGCCTGAATATTTCTAAGTCCCCATTTTTGTAGTTTTGCTTTTTGGCTGTTTGGGGGTATTCCACTTCTTTCCGCCTGGGTTGACGGGTCTGGGTCATTGCTGGGACGGTCTAATACCGGATAAAAGTGTTTTGGATAAATTACATGGTGAAAAAGTTTTTCACTTTTTATAGTTTTTGCTCTCTTTCGTGTTTTTGGGGGCCTGTTTCGGGGGGTTCCTGGTGTTTGGGAGTGTGTTTGGGGGTCTTGGAGCACTGCTGGGCATGGATACTTTTTATTGCAAGAGGTTTGAAGCAAATCCATGGTGGCAAAGGGGAGTAGGGCCTAGCTGCAGAGCGCGCATGGAGTAATTTTGGAAATTTGCCTGACAATTTCTAAGTCCCCATTTTTGTAGTTTTGCTTTTTGGCTGTTTGGGGGTCTTCCACTTCTTTCCGACCGGGTTGACGGGTCTGGGGCCATTGCTGGGAAGGTCTAATACCAGATAAAAGTGTTTTGGATAAAATACATGGTGCAGAAGTTTTTCACTTTTTATAGTTTTTGCTCTCTTTTGTGTTTTGGGGGGCCTGTTTGGGGGGTTCCTGATGTTTGGGGGTGGGTTTTGGGTACTTGGGGCACTGCTGGGCATGGATACGTTTGATTGCAAGAGGTTTGAAGCAAATCCATGCTGGCAAAGGGGAGTTAGGGCCTAGCTGCAGAGCGCGCGTGGAGTGAGTTTGGAAATTTGCCTGAATATTTCTAAGTCCCCATTTTTGTAGTTTGTTTTTTGGCTGTTTGGGGGTCTTCCACTTCTTTCCGCCTGGGTTGACGGGTCTGGGGCCATTGCTGGGAAGGTCTGATACCGGATAAAAGTGTTTTGGATAAAATACATGGTGAAAAAGTTTTTCACTTTTTATAGTTTTCGCTCTCTTTTGTGTTTTTGGGGGCTTGTTTGGGGGTGGATTTTGGGGTCTTGGAGCACTGCTGGGTATGGATACTTTTGATTGCAAGAGGTTTGAAGCAAATTCATGGTGGCAAAGGGGAGTTAGGGCCTAGCTGCAGAGCGCGCGTGGAGTGAGTTTGGAAATTTGCCTGAATATTTCTAAGTCCCCATTTTTGTAGTTTGTTTTTTGGCTGTTTGGGGGTCTTCCACTTCTTTCCGCCTGGGTTGACGGGTCTGGGGCCATTGCTGGGAAGGTGTAATACCGGATAAAAGTGTTTTGGATAAAATACATGGTGAAAAAGTTTTTCACTTTTTGTAGTTTTCGCTCTCTTTCATGTTTTTGGGGGCCTGCTTGGAGGGGTTCCGGTGTTTGGGGGTGGGTTTTTGGGTCTTGGAGCACTGATGGGTATGGATACTTTTGATTGCAAGAGGTTTGAAGCAAATCCATGCTGGCAAAGGGGAGTTAGGGCCTAGCTGCAGAGCGCGCGTGGAGTGATTTTGGAAATTTGCCTGAATATTTCTAAGTCCCCATTTTTTTAGTTTTGCTTTTCGGCTGTTTGGGGGTCTTCCACTTCTTTCCACCTGGGTTGAAGGGTCTGGGGCAATTGATGGGAAGGTCTAATAGCGGATAAAAGTGTTTTGGATAAAATACATGTTGAAAAAGTTTTTCACTTTTTGTAGTTTTCGCTCTCTTTCGTGTTTTTGGGGGCTTGCTTGGAGGGGTTCCGGTGTTTGGGGGTGGGTTTTGGGGTCTTGGAGCACTGATGGGTATGGATACTTTTGATTGCAAGAGGTTTGAAGCAAATCCATGGTGGCAAAGGGGAGTTAGGGCCTAGCTGCAGCGCGTGCATGGAGAGATTTTGGAAATTTGCCTGAAAATTTCTAAGTCCCCATTTTTGTAGTTTTGCTTTTTGGCTGTTTGGGGGTATTCCACTTCTTTCCACCGGGGTTGATGGGTCTGGGGCCGTTGCTGGGACGGTCTAATACCGGATAAAAGTGTTTTGGATAAAATACATGGTGAAAAAGTTTTTCACTTTTTATAGTTTTTGCTCTCTTTCATGTTTTTTGGGGCCTGTTTGCGGGGGGGTCCTGGTGTTTGGGAATGGGTTTTGGGGTCTTGGAGCACTGCTGGGTATGGATACTTTTGAATGCAAGAGGTTTGATGCAAATTCATGGTGGCAAAGGGAAGTTAGGGCCTAGCTGCAGAGTGCGCATGGAGTGATTTTCGAAATTTGCCTGAAAATTTCTAAGTCCCCATTTTTGTAGTTTGGTTTTTGGCTGTTTGGGGGTCTTCCACTTCTTTCCGCCTGGGTTGACGGGTCTGGGGACATTGCTGGGGAGGTCTAATACCGGACAAAAGTGTTTTGGATAAAATACATGGTGAAAAAGTTTTTCACTTTTTATAGTTGTCTCTCTCTTTCGTGTTTTTGGGGGCCTGTTTGGGGGGGTTCCTGGTGTTTGGGGGTGGGTTTTGGAGTCTTGGAGCACTGCTGGGTATGGATACTTTTGATTGCAAGAGGTTTGAAGCAAATCCATGGTGGCAAAGGGGAGTTAGGGCCTAGCTGCAGAGCGCGCATGGAGTGATTTTGGAAATTTGCCTGAAAATGTCGAAGTCCCCATTTTTGTAGTTTTGCTTTTTGGCTGTTTGGGGGTCTTCCACTTCTTTCCGCATGGGTTGAAGGGTCTGGGGCCATTGCTGGGAAGGTGTAATACCGGATAAAAGTGTTTTGGATAAAATACATGGTGAAAATCTTTTTCACTTTTTGTAGTTTTCGCTCTTTTTCGTGTTTTTGGGGGCCTGTTTGCAGGGGTTCCCGGTGTTTGGGGGTGGGTTTGGGGGTCTTGGAGCACTGATGGGTATGGATACTTTTGATTGCAAGAGGTTTGAAGCAAATTCATGGTGGCAAAGGGGAGTTAGGGCCTAGCTGCAGAGCGCGCGTGGAGTGATTTTGGAAATTTGCCTGAATATTTCTAAGTCCCCATTTTTGTAGTTAGTTTTTTGGCTGTTTGGGGGTCTTCAACTTCTTTCCGCCTGGGTTGACGGGTCTGGGGCCATTGCTGGGAAGGTCTAATACCAGATAAAAGTGTTTTGGATAAACTACATGGTGAAAAAGTTTTTCACTTTTTATAGTTTTTGCTCTCTTTCGTGTTTTGGAGGCCTGTTTGGGGGGGTTCCTGGTGTTTGGGAATGTGTTTGAGGGTCTTGGAGCACTGCTGGGCATGGATACTTTTGATTGCAAGAGGTTTGAAGCAAATCCATGGTGGCAAAGGGGAGTTAGGGCCTAGCTGCAGAGAGCGCATGGAGTAATTTTGGAAATTTGCCTGAAAATTTCTAAGTCCCCATTTTTGTAGTTTTGCTTTTTGGCTGCTTGGGGGTATTCCACTTTTTTCCGCCTGGGTTGACGGGTCTGGGTCATTGCTGGGACGGTCTAATACCGGATAAAAGTGTTTTGGATAAATTACATGGTGCAGAAGTTTTTCACTTTTTAAAGTTTTCGCTCTCTTTTGTGTTTTTGGGGGCCTGTTTGGGGGGTTCCTGATGTTTGGGGGTGGGTTTTGGGGTCTTGGAGCACTGCTGGGCATGGATACGTTTGATTGCAAAAGGTTTGAAGCAAATCCATGGTGGCAAAGGGGAGTTAGGGCCTAGCTGCAGAGCGCGCATGGAGTGATTTTGGAAATTTGCCTGACAATTTCTAAGTCCCCATTTTTGTAGTTTTGCTTTTTGGCTGTTTGGGGGTATTCCACTTCTTTCCGCCTGGGTTGACGGGTCTGGGTCATTGCTGGGACGGTCTAATACCGGATAGAAGTGTTTTGGATAAATTACATGGTGAAAAAGTTTTTCACTTTTTATAGTTTTTGCTCTCTTTCGTGTTTTTGGGGGCCTGTTTGGGGGGGTTCCTGGTGTTTGGGAGTGTGTTTGGGGGTCTTGGAGCACTGCTGGGCATGGATACTTTTTATTGCAAGAGGTTTGAAGCAAATCCATGGTGGCAAAGGGGAGTAGGGCCTAGCTGCAGAGCGCGCATGGAGTAATTTTGGATATTTGCCTGACAATTTCTAAGTCCCCATTTTTGTAGTTTTGCTTTTTGGCTGTTTGGGGGTCTTCCACTTCTTTCCGCCTGGGTTGACGGGTCTGGGGCCATTGATGGGAAGGTCTAATACCGGATAAAAGTGTTTTGGATAAAATACATGGTGCAGAAGTTTTTCACTTTTTATAGTTTTTGCGCTCTTTTGTGTTTTTGGGGGCCTGTTTGGGGGGTTCCTGGTGTTTGGGGGTGGGTTTTGGGGACTTGGGGCACTGCTGGGCATGGATACGTTTGATTGCAAGAGGTTTGAAGCAAATCCATGCTGGCAAAGGGGAGTTAGGGCCTAGCTGCAGAGCGCGTGTGGAGTGATTTTGGAAATTTGCCTGAATATTTCTAAGTCCCCATTTTTGTAGTTTTGCTTTTCGGCTGTTTGGGGGTCTTCCACTTCTTTCCACCTGGGTTGAAGGGTCTGGGGCAATTGCTGGGAAGGTCTAATAGCAGATAAAAGTGTTTTGGATAAAATACATGGTGAAAAAGTTTTTTGCTTTTTGTAGTTTTCGCTCTCTGTCGTATTTTTGGGGGCCTGTTTGGGGTGGGGTTCCTGGTGTTTGAGGGTGAGTTTTGGGGTCTTGGAGTACTGCTGGGTATGGATATTTTTGATTGCAAGAGGTTTGAAGCAAATCCGTGGTGGCAAAGGGGAGTTAGGGCCTAGCTGCAGAGCGCGAATGGAGTGATTTTGGAAATTTGCCTGACAATTTCTAAGTCCCCATTTTTGTAGTTTTGCTTTTTGGCTGTTTGGGGGTCTTCCACTTCTTTCCGCCTGGGTTGACGGGTCTGGGGCCATTGCTGGGAAGGTCTGATACCGGATAAAAGTGTTTTGGATAAAATACATGGTGAAAAAGTTTTTCACTTTTTATAGTTTTCGCTCTCTTTTGTGTTTTTGGGGGCCTGTTTGGGGGTGGATTTTGGGGTCTTGGAGCACTGCTGGGTATGGATACTTTTGATTGCAAGAGGTTTGAAGCAAATTCATGGTGGAAAAGGGGAGTTAGGGCCTAGCTGCAGAGCGCGCCTGGAGTGAGTTTGGAAATTTGCCTGAATATTTCTAAGTCCCCATTTTTGTAGTTTGTTTTTTGGCTGTTTGAGGGTCTTCAACTTCTTTCCGCCTGGGTTGACGGGTCTGGGGCCATTGCTGGGAAGGTCTAATACCAGATAAAAGTGTTTTGGATAAACTACATGGTGAAAACGTTTTTCACTTTTTATAGTTTTTGCTCTCTTTCGTGTTTTGGAGGCCTGTTTGGGGGGGTTCCTGGTGTTTGGGAATGTGTTTGGGGGTCTTGGAGCACTGCTGGGCATGGATACTTTTGATTGCAAGAGGTTTGAAGCAAATCCATGGTGGCAAAGGGGAGTTAGGGCCTAGCTGCAGAGAGCGCATGGAGTAATTTTGGAAATTTGCCTGACAATTTCTAAGTCCCCATTTTTGTAGTTTTGCTTTTTGGCTGCTTGGGGGTATTCCACTTCTTTCCGCCTGTGTTGACGGGTCTCGGTCATTGCTGGGACGGTCTAATACCGGATAAAAGTGTTTTGGATAAATTACATGGTGCAGAAGTTTTTCACTTTTTAAAGTTTTCGCTCTCTTTTGTGTTTTTGGGGGCCTGTTTGGGGGGGTTCCTGATGTTTGGGGGTGGGTTTTGGGGTCTTGGAGCACTGCTGGGCATGGATACGTTTGATTGCAAAAGGTTTGAAGCAAATCCATGGTGGCAAATGGGAGTTAGGGCCTAGCTGCAGAGCGCGCATGGAGTGATTTTGGAAATTTGCCTGACAATTTCTAAGTCCCCATTTTTGTAGTTTTGCTTTTTGGCTGTTTGGGGGTTTTCCACTTCTTTCCGCCTGGGTTGACGGGTCTGGGTCATTGCTGGGACGGTCTAATACCGGATAGAAGTGTTTTGGATAAATTACATGGTGAAAAAGTTTTTCACTTTTCATAGTTTTTGCTCTCTTTCGTGTTTTTGGGGGCCTGTTTGGGGGGGTTCCTGGTGTTTGGGAGTGTGTTTGGGGGTCTTGGAGCACTGCTGGGCATGGATACTTTTTATTGAAAGAGGTTTGAAGCAAATCCATGGTGGCAAAGGGGAGTAGGGCCTAGCTGCAGAGCGCGCATGGAGTAATTTTGGATATTTGCCTGACAATTTCTAAGTCCCCATTTTTGTAGTTTTGCTTTTTGGCTGTTTGGGGGTCTTCCACTTCTTTCCGCCTGGGTTGACGGGTCTGGGGCCATTGATGGGAAGGTCTAATACCGGATAAAAGTGTTTTGGATAAAATACATGGTGCAGAAGTTTTTCACTTTTTATAGTTTTTGCGCTCTTTTGTGTTTTTGGGGGCCTGTTTGGGGGGTTCCTGGTGTTTGGGGGTGGGTTTTGGGGACTTGGGGCACTGCTGGGCATGGATGCGTTTGATTGCAAGAGGTTTGAAGCAAATCCATGCTGGCAAAGGGGAGTTAGGGCCTAGCTGCAGAGCGCGTGTGGAGTGATTTTGGAAATTTGCCTGAATATTTCTAAGTCCCCATTTTTGTAGTTTTGCTTTTCGGCTGTTTGGGGGTCTTCCACTTCTTTCCACCTGGGTTGAAGGGTCTGGGGCAATTGCTGGGAAGGTCTAATAGCAGATAAAAGTGTTTTGGATAAAATACATGGTGAAAAAGTTTTTTGCTTTTTGTAGTTTTCGCTCTCTGTCGTATTTTTGGGGGCCTGTTTGGGGGGGGTTCCTGGTGTTTGAGGGTGAGTTTTGGGGTCTTGGAGTACTGCTGGGTATGGATATTTTTGATTGCAAGAGGTTTGAAGCAAATCCGTGGTGGCAAAGGGGAGTTAGGGCCTAGCTGCAGAGCGCGAATGGAGTGATTTTGGAAATTTGCCTGACAATTTCTAAGTCCCCATTTTTGTAGTTTTGCTTTTTGGCTGTTTGGGGGTCTTCCACTTCTTTCCGCCTGGGTTGACGGGTCTGGGGCCATTGCTGGGAAGGTCTGATACCGGATAAAAGTGTTTTGGATAAAATACATGGTGAAAAAGTTTTTCACTTTTTATAGTTTTCGCTCTCTTTTGTGTTTTTGGGGGCCTGTTTGGGGGTGGATTTTGGGGTCTTGGAGCACTGCTGGGTATGGATACTTTTGATTGCAAGAGGTTTGAAGCAAATTCATGGTGGAAAAGGGGAGTTAGGGCCTAGCTGCAGAGCGCGCGTGGAGTGAGTTTGGAAATTTGCCTGAATATTTCTAAGTCCCCATTTTTGTAGTTTGTTTTTTGGCTGTTTGGGGGTCTTCAACTTCTTTCCGCCTGGGTTGACGGGTCTGGGGCCATTGCTGGGAAGGTCTAATACCAGATAAAAGTGTTTTGGATAAACTACATGGTGAAAAAGTTTTTCACTTTTTATAGTTTTTGCTCTCTTTCGTGTTTTGGAGGCCTGTTTGGGGGGGTTCCTGGTGTTTGGGAATGTGTTTGGGGGTCTTGGAGCACTGCTGGGCATGGATACTTTTGATTGCAAGAGGTTTGAAGCAAATCCATGGTGGCAAAGGGGAGTTAGGGCCTAGCTGCAGAGAGCGCATGGAGTAATTTTGGAAATTTGCCTGACAATTTCTAAGTCCCCATTTTTGTAGTTTTGCTTTTTGGCTGCTTGGGGGTATTCCACTTCTTTCCGCCTGGGTTGACGGGTCTGGGTCATTGCTGGGACGGTCTAATACCGGATAAAAGTGTTTTGGATAAATTACATGGTGCAGAAGTTTTTCACTTTTTAAAGTTTTCGCTCTCTTTTGTGTTTTTGGGGGCCTGTTTGGGGGGGTTCCTGATGTTTGGGGGTGGGTTTTGGGGTCTTGGAGCACTGCTGGGCATGGATACGTTTGATTGCAAAAGGTTTGAAGCAAATCCATGGTGGCAAAGGGGAGTTAGGGCCTAGCTGCAGAGCGCGCATGGAGTGATTTTGGAAATTTGCCTGACAATTTCTAAGTCCCCATTTTTGTAGTTTTGCTTTTTGGCTGTTTGGGGGTTTTCCACTTCTTTCCGCCTGGGTTGACGGGTCTGGGTCATTGCTGGGACGGTCTAATACCGGATAGAAGTGTTTTGGATAAATTACATGGTGAAAAAGTTTTTCACTTTTTATAGTTTTTGCTCTCTTTCGTGTTTTTGGGGGCCTGTTTGGGGGGGTTCCTGGTGTTTGGGAGTGTGTTTGGGGGTCTTGGAGCACTGCTGGGCATGGATACTTTTTATTGAAAGAGGTTTGAAGCAAATCCATGGTGGCAAAGGGGAGTAGGGCCTAGCTGCAGAGCGCGCATGGAGTAATTTTGGATATTTGCCTGACAATTTCTAAGTCCCCATTTTTGTAGTTTTGCTTTTTGGCTGTTTGGGGGTCTTCCACTTCTTTCCGCCTGGGTTGACGGGTCTGGGGCCATTGATGGGAAGGTCTAATACCGGATAAAAGTGTTTTGGATAAAATACATGGTGCAGAAGTTTTTCACTTTTTATAGTTTTTGCGCTCTTTTGTGTTTTTGGGGGCCTGTTTGGGGGGTTCCTGGTGTTTGGGGGTGGGTTTTGGGGACTTGGGGCACTGCTGGGCATGGATGCGTTTGATTGCAAGAGGTTTGAAGCAAATCCATGCTGGCAAAGGGGAGTTAGGGCCTAGCTGCAGAGCGCGTGTGGAGTGATTTTGGAAATTTGCCTGAATATTTCTAAGTCCCCATTTTTGTAGTTTTGCTTTTCGGCTGTTTGGGGGTCTTCCACTTCTTTCCACCTGGGTTGAAGGGTCTGGGGCAATTGCTGGGAAGGTCTAATAGCAGATAAAAGTGTTTTGGATAAAATACATGGTGAAAAAGTTTTTTGCTTTTTGTAGTTTTCGCTCTCTGTCGTATTTTTGGGGGCCTGTTTGGGGGGGGTTCCTGGTGTTTGAGGGTGAGTTTTGGGGTCTTGGAGTACTGCTGGGTATGGATATTTTTGATTGCAAGAGGTTTGAAGCAAATCCGTGGTGGCAAAGGGGAGTTAGGGCCTAGCTGCAGAGCGCGAATGGAGTGATTTTGGAAATTTGCCTGACAATTTCTAAGTCCCCATTTTTGTAGTTTTGCTTTTTGGCTGTTTGGGGGTCTTCCACTTCTTTCCGCCTGGGTTGACGGGTCTGGGGCCATTGCTGGGAAGGTCTGATACCGGATAAAAGTGTTTTGGATAAAATACATGGTGAAAAAGTTTTTCACTTTTTATAGTTTTCGCTCTCTTTTGTGTTTTTGGGGGCCTGTTTGGGGGTGGATTTTGGGGTCTTGGAGCACTGCTGGGTATGGATACTTTTGATTGCAAGAGGTTTGAAGCAAATTCATGGTGGAAAAGGGGAGTTAGGGCCTAGCTGCAGAGCGCGCGTGGAGTGAGTTTGGAAATTTGCCTGAATATTTCTAAGTCCCCATTTTTGTAGTTTGTTTTTTGGCTGTTTGGGGGTCTTCCACTTCTTTCCGCCTGGGTTGACGGGTCTGGGGCCATTGCTGGGAAGGTGTAATACCGGATAAAAGTGTTTTGGATAAAATACATGGTGAAAAAGTTTTTCACTTTTTGTAGTTTTCGCTCTCTTTCGTGTTTTTGGGGGCCTGCTTGGAGGGGTTCCGGTGTTTGGGGGTGGGTTTTTGGGTCTTGGAGCACTGATGGGTATGGATACTTTTGATTGCAAGAGGTTTGAAGCAAATCCATGCTGGCAAAGGGGAGTTAGGGCCTAGCTGCAGAGCGCGCGTGGAGTGATTTTGGAAATTTGCCTGAATATTTCTAAGTCCCCATTTTTTTAGTTTTGCTTTTCGGCTGTTTGGGGGTCTTCCACTTCTTTCCACCTGGGTTGAAGGGTCTGGGGCAATTGATGGGAAGGTCTAATAGCGGATAAAAGTGTTTTGGATAAAATACATGGTGAAAAAGTTTTTTGCTTTTTGTAGTTTTCGCTCTCTTTTGTATTTTTGGGGGCCTGTTTGGGGGGGGGTTCCTGGAGTTTGAGGGTGAGTTTTGGGGTCTTGGAGTACTGCTGGGTATGGATATTTTTGATTGCAAGAGGTTTGAAGCAAATCCGTGGTGGCAAAGGGGGGTTAGGGCCTAGCTGCAGAGCGCGAATGGAGTGATTTGGGAAATTTGCCTGACAATTTTTAAGTCCCCATTTTTGTAGTTTTGCTTTTTGGCTGTTTGGGGGTCTTCCACTTCTTTCCGCCTGGGTTGACGGGTCTGGGGCCATTGCTGGGAAGGTCTGATACCGGATAAAAGTGTTTTGGATAAAATACATGGTGAAAAAGTTTTTCACTTTTTATAGTTTTCGCTCTCTTTTGTGTTTTTGGGGGCCTGTTTGGGGTGGATTTTGGGGTCTTGGAGCACTGCTGGGTATGGATACTTTTGATTGCAAGAGGTTTGAAGCAAATTCATGGTGGCAAAGGGGAGTTAGGGCCTAGCTGCAGAGCGCGGGTGGAGTGATTTTGGAAATTTGCCTGAATATTTCTAAGTCCCCATTTTTGTAGTTTGTTTTTTGGCTGTTTGGGGGTCTTCCACTTCTTTCCGCCTGGGTTGACGGGTCTGGGGCCATTGCTGGGAAGGTGTAATACCGGATAAAAGTGTTTTGGATAAAATACATGGTGAAAAAGTTTTTAACTTTTTGTAGTTTTCGCTCTCTTTCGTGTTTTTGGGGGCCTGCTTGGAGGGGTTCCGGTGTTTGGGGGTGGGTTTTGGGGTCTTGGAGCACTGATGGGTATGGATACTTTTGATTGCAAGAGGTTTGAAGCAAATCCATGGTGGCAAAGGTGAGTTAGGGCCTAGCTTCAGAGCGCGCGTGGAGTGATTTTGGAAATTTGCCTGAAAATTTCTAAGTCCCCATTTTTGTAGTTTTGGGTGGCAGTGATGAACCAGAGGATTGCAGTGATCAACCAGAGGATGGCAGTGATGAACCAGAGGGTGCTGTGATGAACCAGAGGGGGACAGTGATGATCCAGAGGGTGGCAGTGGCAAACCAGAAGGTGGCAGTGATGAACCAGAGGGTGGCAGGGATGAACCAGAGGATGGCAGTGATCAACCAGAGGATGGCAGTGATGAACCAGAGGGTGCTGTGATAAACCAGAGGGGGACAGTGATGATCCAGAGGGTGGCAGTGGCAAACCAGAGGGTGGCAGTGATGAACCAGAGGGTGGCAGTGATGAACCAGAGGATAGCAGTGATCAACCAGAGGGTGGCAGTGATGAACCAGAGGGTGGCAGGGATGAACCAGAGGATGGCAGTGATCAACCAGAGGGTGGCAGTGATGAACCAGAGGGTGCTGTGATAAACCAGAGGGGGACAGTGATGATCCAGAGGGTGGCAGTGGCAAACCAGAGGGTGGCAGTGATGAACCAGAGGGTGGCAGGGATGAACCAGAGGATGGCAGTGATCAACCAGAGGGTGGCAGTGATGAACCTGAGGGTGCTGTGATAAACCAGAGGAGGACAGTGATGATCCAGAGGGTGGCATTGGTGAACCAGAGGGTGGCAGTGATGAACCGGAGGGTGGCCGCAATGAACCACAGGGTCGCACACAGGCTGGACACGTAGAAACAACATGGTCGTGACCGTTGTGACCACACAAGTAAGTTTGCGTTCCCGAACTCGTACAAAACCCTCGCGAACTGGCAAAAACAGCAAATTCGCAAATTCACATGAATTTGCAAATTTTGCGAATTGCGAGTTTGCAAATTCGCGGATCGCGAATTCGCAAAATTCACCCATGCTTACTGGACACTCTATGCCCCAACCAAGGAGTGAGAGGGCGCCGGGGCATGGCGGACCGGAGGCCAAAGGCCCCAGCTGGGCCCCAGCCATGGAGGCTGCCAGGAGGCCCCGACAGGCCCTCCAACCTGGGGCCCCTGGACACCTTGATGAGCAGGGGAGGCCTGCCCAGGTGCAACAGAACCCCGACCCGGGCCCTTGGCAGTGCAGCAGACCTGGGGGACAGGGCCCAGGGCCCAGGGCCCAGGGCAGGAGCACCCGACCCGGGGCCCGGCGGGGCCCTTGGACCCAGCCGGGGCTCCCAGGCCCAGAGGCGCAGAGGAAGCCTACCCCGGGCCCTCGGACCCCGTCCCAGGCACCCTGCTTCCGCGGCAGAACCCAGGACCGAGCCCCGGGTGGGGAGGCCACCCTCCCCGGGGCCCCTCAGGGGCCCTTGGACAGAGCTCCTGAACCCAACCAAGCAAGGGGAGGCTCCCCGGGCACAATGGAACCCCGTTCCAGGCTTCGGCAGTACGGCAGGCCGGGGGATGGGGCCCGGAGCCGGGGCACCCGACCCAGGACCCGGCCAGGCCCCTGGCCCCAGCCGGGAGCCCGGAGGCGCAGATATGCCTCCCAAGGCCCTCCCAGACGCCATCCAGGGCTTCCTGCCACGCGGCAGGACCAGGGACGGACCCGGGGCTGGGGTGGCATCCTGGCCCGTCCAGCTGCCGGCTGAGGACCGGTAGGCCGAGTGGGGTCCCAGAGTACCTTGTCCCTAGTAATCCAGAGGAAGGCTACCCCTCTTTCTGGGAACAAGTGCGCACCGCGAGGCTAAGGGGACCCTAGGCGCGAACGTGCCTGACCTCCTGGAGCCCTGGCTGGGATCCGGGAGGCGAATGGCACCTCATCGGGACTTCCAGGAAAGTCCGGCCATCTGGTCGCCCCAAAGGAAAGCATTGCGGGCGACCAGATGGCCGAGGCGATCTGGGGGACCAGATGGCCGGGCACGAAAGGGAAGCCTGGACCCTCCGGACCCCGTCCCGGGCACCCTGCCACATGGCTGGACCCAGGACGGAGCCCCGGGTGGGGAGGCCACACTCCCCGGGGCCCCTGAAGCCAGCCGAGCAAAGAGAGGCTCCCTGGGCACCACGGAACCCTGGTCCCGGGCCATTTGCAGTGCGGTAGGCCGGGGGGACAGGGCCCTAATCCAGAGCACCTGACCTGGGGCCCGGTGGGGCCCCTGGACCCAAACGGGGCTCCCAGGCCTGGAGGCGCAGGGGAAGCCTACCCCGGGCCCTGCAGACCCTGTCCCAAGCACCCTGCCATGCGGCAGGACCCAGGACGGAGCCCCGGGTGGGGAGGCCGCCCTCCTCGGGCCCCTCAGGGGCCCTAGACGGAGTGCCCTGGATGGAGCTCCTGAACCCAGTCGAGCAAGAGGAGGCTCCCCGGGCACCACTGAACCCTGTCCCCGGCCTTTGGCAGTGCGGCAGGCTGGGGGACAATGCCAAGAGCGCCTCCGGGCTCCCCAGCCGGGAGCTCGGAGGCGCAGGGGATGCCTCCCCGGGCCCTCCTGGACCCCATCCAGGGCTTCCTGCCACGCGGCAGGCCCAGGGATGGACCCGGGGCTTGGGCGGCATCCTAGCCCAGTCAGCTGCCGGCTGAGGACTGAGTACCTTGTACCTATGTAATCCAGAGGAAGGCAACCTCTCTTTCTGGGAACAAGTGCGCACCGCGAGGCTCAGGGGACCCTAGGCGCGAACGTGCCCGACCTTCTGGAGCCCTGGCTGGGATCCGGGAAGCGAATGGCACCTCATCGGGACTTCCATGGAAGTCCGGCCATCTGGTCGCCCCATAGGAAAGCATTGCGGGCGACCAGATGGCCGATAGGATCCGAGCGACCAGATGGCTGGGCACGAAAGGGAAGCTGCCTGGACCCTCAGGATCCCGTCCCGGGCATCCTGCCGCGCGGCAGGACCCAGGACGGAGCCCCGGGTGGGGAGGCCCCGGATGGGGCTCCTGAAGCCAGCCGAGCAAGGGGAGGCTCCCCGGGCACCACGGCACTCCCGTCCTGGGCCTTTGGCAGTAGGGCTGGCCGGGGGGACAGGGCCCTGGGCCCGAGCATGCAACCTGCAACCCGAGGCCCGGCAGGGCCCCTGGACCCAGCCGGGGCTCCCAGGCCCGGAGGCGCAGGGGAAGCCTACCCCGGGCCCTCCGGACCCCGTCCCAGGCACCCTGCCACGCGGCAGGACCCAGGACGGACCCCCGGGTGGGGTGGCCACCCTCCCAGGGGCCCTCAGGGGCCCCGGACGGAGCTCCTGAACCCAGCCAAGCACAGGGAGGCTCCCTGGGCACCACCAAACCCCGTCCCGGGCCATTGGCAGTGCGGCAGGCCGGGGGACAGGGCCCTGGGCTGGAGCACCCCACCCGGGGCCCAGCGGGGCCCCTGGACCCCGCCGGGGTTCCCAGGCCCAGAAGTGCAGGAGAAGCCTCCTCGGGCTCTCCGGACCCCATCACCCATAACATATTCAGCAGAGCAGGCTTGATTACTCACAAAATATGCTCAGCTAAAATATGAGTGACGTGTTCATTCCAGACAGATCCCTGAAAAAGGAGCTTAACCCACTGAGAGGAGTGAATAGGTGGCTTACTGACTTAATATGTGAGTTCTGACACCATTGTCACTTAGGTGACATTACACAAGCCCTGCTGCAGTCACTCAAAGATGGCTGTTACATTGGAAACTCCTGGTGTCATGGCGAGGAGCGCAGGAGATTCTCCCAGTGTTGGGAGAACTCATCAATAATGCCTTTGCAGCTGCTCAGGTTCCTATGGGATTGAAGCATGCCTCAGTAGTTCAGCTCTTAAAGAAACATTCTCTTGACCCCACTAAACCTGATAACTACAGGCTGATTTTGTTGCTCCCATTATCTTCGAAAGTTGCAGAAAAACACGTTAACAACCAGCTTTCGATCTTTCGCCCTTGGTACAGCACAGAGTCAGCTCTTTGCTTGCCTCTGAGTCTGTTTCAGGTTCCAGATCGAGTGACAATGCAGCATTGTTGCTGTAAGATCTGCGTGCGGCCTTCGACACCATATCCCACATCCTTGTATTAGGGCAGTTGTGGAGGTCCTATGTTGTCGGCTACAAGGCATTGCAATGGTTTGCACCTTTTCTGCAGGGGAACACTTTTCAGTTTCTGCAGAAACCTATCTCTGATCCTTCCATTGCAGCATGAGTGCCACAGGGCTCATCTTTGAGTCCTACTTTATTCAATCAATATATGCACCCCCTGGCAGATATCATTGAGCGTCACTGTTTTGACATAATTCATAATCTGATGATACTCAGCTGATTGTCACTATATTGCAGAACTCTGCTAGTGTGGCTGTCTCTCTAATGGCCTGCTTGTTGCAGGTAGCCCAGTAGATGGACCTCAATTGCATGAAAAGAAATGCATGTAAGACTGAGGTCCTTATCCTGGGCAAAAAGCATTGAATCTGTTCCCCTGATTGGTGGCTCGCGTCACTTGATCCTCTTCTTGGTCTTGTAGGCAAATGCTTTGGGATTTTAAAATCTCTGAAGAATATCATTGGCCTCCTGTCTGGATCTGCCAAGAAATCAGTGATCCAGGCATTAGTTAACTCCTGGCTGGATTATTGCCATATCTTATATCTGGGAGTCTCTCAGTCTCAGCTGATGAGACTTTAACATGTACAGAATTCTGCAGCTCGGCTATTGCTGAACCTTCTAAAGCGGCTCTGCGCTATAATAACTGCACTGGCTCCCACTGAAGAAATGGCTATCTTTAAAGCCCTCTGCTATTGCCATTGGGCTTTGATGAAGACAGGTGCTTTCTATCTGCACCCTCTCATTAAGCCCTACCTATTCTTGAGATGCTTTATGTTCTCAGGGGCCCTGTTACCCCAAGTCCTCACACCAAAGAAAGCTTGCTTTGGGGCAGTTCCTTTAGCTATTAACACCCACGCTATGGAACTCTCTTCCGCTTCATCTGAGGCAGTCAAAGACAGAACTACTGTTCCACACAAAATTAAAAACCTGGCTATTCAGATAGGTTATCTTTTCTTCCCTCTCTGCTTTCTGTGACTCCTCTTTCGGGAGCTAGATTTATCGCTGGGACACTTCGGTCGAAGTAGCTACGCACTATATACGTTTTATTGTTATTGTAATTCTATTGTGCAGTCTTGCTGCTGTCACTTTGTTATGATCCGTAAGCTACTATTCACATGCGTATTTGTCAATGAACCTTAAATAGCAAAGGTTCAGCCCTTGCTATTTAGACCTCCCCTACTCAAGGTGGAAAGGGAACCGAGGAAGCCAGATGTGCCCAGTATGGCAGTTTAAAAACAATAGCAAAACAAAAAGCACTCCTCTATGCTACCCTTTTGGCCCCTCTCCAGCATTGCCCCCTCTGCCTCCAAATGCTCTCTCTATTCGATATTCCTTCCTCCCTCTAACTTTCTCTCTATTCAGCCTCTACCTCTTTCCATTCTCTCCATTCCTAATGTGTCCCTCTTTCTCATTCTATTTCCCTTCCCATCTCTCATGTGCACCTCTTTGGCTCGCATTTCTCTTTCTTCTCAGTTTCTCCCCATTTCTCTTGTTTCACCATCATTTGTCTTTTCTACCTTTTCTCTTACACTTCACACCCTCATACATTTCAATCACATCTGCCTCTCTCTTGCCATCTTCCATTTCAATTAAATTTATCATAAATACCTCCGTCACATTCTTCTCATTTTTCCCGCTCTCTCGCCCCCTCTAACTCTCACACACCCACTCTCTTTCTTATTTGTCTCTGCTACTTCTATCTTCCCCTGCACCACTTATGGACAACATAAGGATTTCTGCAATCCCTAGTTCAAAATACAGTTTTTCTGTACCACCCACTGGAGCAATGGTGCAACATATGCAGCTTTTGCTATAAATATGGCACCCCCTGATGGTGGCAGACTAGGTATCCACCTAGTATTCTCTTAACCAAAAATTGCCTCTGCTCTCATGTGCCTCAACTCACAGAATAACTCTTTCACTGCTACTCTCTTGAACTCTTGTTTTTATATTCCACCCCCTTTCTTTTCTAAACGCATGAGCTTGGTACTTTTCTTCTTCACCCTGCACATCCCTTTCTCTATCTCACACTTTCTTTTGCATTCGCATAACTGTTCATCCGCTGATACCCTGCTTTCACTATCCTTCTCGCGTTCCTGAAGTTCACCACACACTACTCTTCCTGACGTTCATCTCATAATTGTATCTCAGACTCTTCTTTCTCACCTCTTCCTTTCACATATCTTCTAGTCTTTGCTAAATCCTTCTCTTAAAGACCTCTTTTCTACCCCACATGCTCCCCTAACGGATGTATGACGTTAGAACGCATACATTGACAACGCGTACCTTTACAACGCGTTCGTAACAACGAAAGCTGTTACCACGCATTTCGCTGGGGGGTGCAAAATTGATTAATTTGATTTACTATTCGAACACCAGTCCCCGTGGATAGTGGGGAAGGTGTTGGGATAGTAAATTAAATCATTTACTATCCTTGAGCGCCCCCCAGTGCAATGTGTGGTAACAACTTTCGTTGTTACGCCCGCGTTGTAAAGGTATTCCGTGGTAATGCTTGCGTTCTAAACGCTGCATACCCCCCTAACCATTCCAGTTTTAGTCACCCTCACTTCCCAATGAATTACTCCGCTTACTAACACATGGACACGTTCCATTCTCTTTTACAACTCCTCCTTTATCTCACAAAACCCCTATCCCGGCTCTTCTCATACATTTAAACTCCCTTACCCTGTGTTTTCTTTCGCTCATATCATTCTCTTTCCCAACCCTTGTTTCACACAGTCACGTTCAATTTTTTGCTCTCTCTCTCTTACACAGATGAGAACCTTCAAGGATGGCTGTGTTTTTATGTTCCTTATCACCAGTTTGAATGTTGAATGATATTTTTTTAATATTACGCTGGTGAAAACAAAGCTGTGTTCCACACTTACACTATATGGACTCAAAGGTCCTGCGGATGAGGTCTGAAGAGAAAATCCTATGCAGGATTGTAGACTGAAATTTACACAAAGATGATTTCAAGATGAAACATGGCTATTTAGTTGGGAAATTGGAGCAATATGAAGTTTGAGCCCATGTACATACTACAGGAGTTTGTGTTGATTGGTCTTTCCATGTATTGAGAAGTGTCAGTTACCTTGTAGGTCTTTGCTATGTGAAGCAACCCAACTACAGTATGAAGAACTATGATCTAGACAGGAGCACAGGTGCCAGACTCATAAAAAAAGTGCATGTGCATTTGCACCTGTTCAAAATGTTGAGGGCGGCCACGGCATGTTATATGTGCAGTGCTTCTGTGAGACACGCTGTGGCGTGGGATGCAAAGTTAGAGGAATACGCCGTAGTATATTTGTACACCTATCAACAGGTGCAAGGTTGTAAACGTTGATAGCATGCCATTAACAGTTTTTGGTTGATTCTTTCTAAGTGAGGAGAGTACGTCCAAACATATAATCCATCCCTGCTTGTACTTACGGATTCCAGATGCACCTCCTAGAAAGACATTTAGGATTCATTTTTTACTTCATGCACAGGTTACGTGGTCTAAAATTGTAAATTGACTGCTCCACTTTAACCGGGGCTAGTATCACTGCATAGGGTAGTTTCTCTTGTGCAATGACGCAGGTAAATTAAACCTGGCGAAACCTAAAATAGCGCCCATGCGTATATGCGCTACCTCATACTTTCCGGAAATTGCTTTTTGCTGTATTTCGGACATATACCGTAAGTAACAGTATCAGTTAAGAAACAGAAGCTCAAGCAGACCGTGCGTTTTTAAGACACATTGCCAACATTCTTTGACTAACAAACCATGGGGCATATTATCAAGCAGGGCGTTAAAATTATCGCCGTTTTAGCGGCAGAAAACTGCCGCTAAAGTGACGATAATGAGCTTGATAGTATGCCCTGTAGAATTCCAATAGAAGCCCATGTTCACACCAGGACATGGGTTGCTATTGGAATTCATAAGGCCATATTATCACACCCATTATCACCGCTGTAGCGGAAAATTTCTGCCGCTAAAACTTGCGATACTTTTTAACGCCCTGCTTGATAATATGCCCCTATGGGCCATATGTATCAAAGGGTTTTACCCATTCTGTGTCTATGGGAAAATGTGTTCATACATATGACTTTATGTTTTTATATTTGGAAACTACGAATTAGCTAACTAGTGACCTCCACTGAAATGACCTTTGGGCGACAATGACATCACATGAACTCATGGGTAATGGAACCGTGATCAGTGGAAATGATGGTGTGCCTTCTCACGTAGAAGGGGCGTGCTGCTTAAAATAAGCAGGGGGCGCGGCAAAAGTGAAGTTCAAATGTGTCTCATTGAAGGACAGAAACCCCTTTTGGCTTTGGAAAGTAGTAAGCGGCTTTGAGGGGCAATTGCAGCTCCTCTTCGCCTTAAGTAGATGTGATTTTGTCGCCTTTCAGCTCAATAGCCCGCTCTGTTGACATGGAAGTTTTTGATCACGCACCACTCTAATTGTGCGAAACTCCTTGGACGCACAAACCTGCAGCCGATTCCGTCTGACATGTTCTTGCGCTTCCCCCTTGTTATCGTTTTCCACCAAGTGATCATCACAGCAAGTCAACCTGCAAATAGGCCCTCCCGCGCGCCTTAATGAGGCCCTTAGCCGCGGCGTGCGCGGGGCGGCCTGGACGGGCTCTGCGCCCGTCCCTTCCCCTAGCGGAGCGGCGGAGACTCCAAATAACCCTCCCATTAAAATGGATGCAACGCTGTCAAAGTTGTCAGGTTGAGGGGGAGGCGGGCCGCTGAAGACGCTTCCCGCGCGCTCCTCGTGCTGCGCCAAGGTACTGTGCCTACCGGAGTGATTAGAGCAATTACCCGGCACTGCCTGTCACACTCAGTCAGATTTGTCCTGCCTGACTGTGGAGGTGGCACGGGCTGGCGCAGCTCTTCCAGCCTTCATCTCAGCGGAGCTCTGTGTGCACGTCCCTGGCGCAGGCGTTTCAGTCCAAACTTTTTTTCCCTAGCAATTATTGTGCTCGGCGTGTTTATTTTAAACGCGCTGCGTCTTGCTGATCATGTGAAGTGCGTATTTTTTCTGTGTGCACGGATTCTCATTTGCTAATGTGGTTGCGCCAGCAGAATCACTCAGATGCTTCGTCTTTCCTTTCCTTTTGTTAACCTCTTGTGAGACATACGAGTCTGCTTGTTAAGATTGTTACAAAGGGGAAAGGGAAACGAAGCAGCGCATGTGTGTATTATTACATATAGGTGTATACTAATGAGGGGAGCGAGGAAGGATACATCATGGAATTGGGAAAGTGAGGAGAGGACAAGAGCCACCGCTGAACCAGGAGGCCAACCCAACCGCAAGTAAGAAAATGGACCCGCAGCGCGCAGTTAGTTGGTAAAGCTCATCCATGATTTGGGTTGAGTAATCCCACAAAAGGAATTGAATGTACCTGCTCCTATTGCATCACTGATAGACACGCCCTTTAACTAGCAGGAAAACGTATTAAGTGAGTGATAACATTTGTAAAGTGGTAACATGGTGTGCAGGGAGTCTCAGGTCGTGGGACTTGTGATCTTTGAACGTGTTGTGGCGTAATACGTGTCTGAAATATAGCCAGGGGTGGGCGGAGTTCACAGATTTGCCCTACTCAGAATTCCATGGAGTTGCATACGAACTCCATACGTGTGCAGCCTCCTCACAGCCTGAAGCATAATCAGTGCCACTACATCAGTCCAATACATCAGTCTGCTGAGCTGTAACTTTGCAGGTTCCAGCTTACTTGCCTCGTTTTATGTAAACTGCGCCGAGCGCTTCGCGCTTTTAATTAATACTTCTACCGCTTAGGGGGAAATAAGGGAGCCTTACGCACACCATAATTCGCCACAAACCCACATTTGTGGGCTAGAAGGGACTCGGGGGCTCTGCAGCATCTTCGCGCCGGTTGTGAGCGCCATCTTGGAGTGGGGAGAAGTCCTTCCACTCTTAGCGCCATCTTGGTGAGGGAGAGACACTCGCCCTGCCAGGACCCACGTGACACCCTGCCGGCCATTTAAGATGGCCGCTAGACCAGTGCGCAGCGACGGTGCGCAGCGGGGACGCCGTAGGGGCGCCGGAGGTGCGCCAGAGGTAAGCCCGTTTGCGCCCGTTCGCGCAACGGACGCGCTTAGGGCCGCTACCTCTGGCCCCTCCGGTTCAAACCGCATAGCTTACACTCGGAGTGAGCTTATCGAACTCAGACCTGGGCAGGACCCGGTTAGATCGTCCACTTCCAAGCCAATCATCTGTGGTTTGCTTAATGTCAGATCTCTCTGCAAGCACCACACGGAAATAGCCTTCCTCATTGAGTCTGAACAGCTCGATGTCCTCTTTCTTACTGAAACGTGGACACGGGAGGACTGTGAGGTCGAGCTGGGCTTAGCCTGCCCTACAGGATATAAAATTAGCCACGCACCGCGCCCACTTAACCGAGGAGGGGGAATCGGATTTATTCATAGAGACTCGCTCACCCTCTCCCAGTTAAAGATTCGAGAGGTACCGGGATTTGAACTGATGGGTTTCTCAGTCAAACAGCAGGAGTCGATGTGCTGCTCGGGTGTTCTCTGTTACCGCCCCCCGGGACCAGCACCTTCCATTCCTCTTCTCATTGACCTAATCTATGAACTTGCCAGCTCCCACTCCAGGTTATTAGTTCTTGGTGATTTTAATCTGTGGGCAGGCAGTTCGCTGGACAATGCTTTTTTCTCTCTTAGCCAAGCGTGTACAGATATTAATTTAGTACAGTTGGTGAATGCCGCCACGCATCGGAAAGGCCACATTTTGGACCTGGTGTTCGCGGATCCTCAATGGGCATCATTTGTGGACATCAAGTGCCAATATTGGACGGATCACTTTCTGATCAGGTTTTCCCTTTGGTCGGAGGACCCTACTTCGCGTAAGGCTGGATTACCTCTAGCTAAGCTAGAGAGACCTTGGTCCCGCATCTTAAACAATGTCCCATTGCCGAACATCTTAGACAAGGACTTCAAACTTGGCAATACAGTTGAAGACAGTTATAACCTCTTCTGTCAGTCCATAGCTAGCTCACTGGATAAGTTAGCGCCCCTTCGGAAGTCGCGAGGGAGAGTGAACCGAGCCAGTCCTTGGTACACGAGCGAACTTCGCCAGCTCAAACTCGACTGTAAACGCGCGGAAAGGGTATGGAGGAAGCAGTACCTAGACTCCGAGAAAATTGCATTTAAGTCTGCTATGCATAAATATAAAGCCCAAATTAAGATCGCAAAAGCGACCTTCCTTGAACTTACTCTGAATCAGGCCCCAAACAAGGCTCAGGCCCTTTTTAAAATCGTCAAGGACCTGGCTCATCCGACCTGTGTGGCCAGCGCTGTTCCCTCGTCGCAAGCTCTTTGTGACTCTCTGGCGGATGCCTTTGAGGAAAAAATTCGTAAAATCCTAGCAGGTCTGCAGGACCCACGGAACCTTACCACTGAGGAGGGAGCTCCGGAGGAAATGGCCAGTCGACCCCTGCAGAGGGCTACCATTCTCTGTCAGGAAGCTCCGGTCTCGCCCTCCAGTCGACCCCGACCAGCTGAGCAGCCCTCCAGCCCGGGAGCTCCGGCGGCGGAAGCCAGTCGACCCCAGCTGAGTAGCCCTCCTTTGCTTTTGTTGGATCAGGCCCTCAGCTTGGGAGCTCCGGCGACTGCGGCCAGTCGACCCCATCTGAACTGCTCTCCCCTCGCGGCCCTTGATTCGGCTCCCTGCTTGGGAGCTCCGGCAATTGTAGCCAGTCGACCTCAGCAGGGTAGCCTTCTCCCTTTTCCGGTGGAGCCAGCTCTCAGTTTGGGAGCTCCGGCGAGCGAGGCCAGTCGACCCCAGCTGAGCGGCTCCTCTACCCCCACTTTGGATCAGGCTCTCTGCTTGGGAGCTCCGGAGATCGCTGCCAGTCGACCCCAGCAGAGAAGTCATCTTTCTCCTTCCTTGGAGTCGGCCCTCAGTTTGGGAGCTCCGGCGTGCGAGGCCAGTCGACCCCAGCTGAGTAGTTTTCCCCTTCCATCCTTGAAGGAGTTCGGCGACCTAGCCCTAACGATTTCCTCTGGCTCGCCTTTGGACCCTCTCCCCCCTAGACTCTGGAGGGTGTTTCAAGAGGACCTCTTCCAGCCCCTGCACGCCATCTGCTGTCAGTCATTCGAGACAGCTACTGTTCCAAGCTGCTGGAAGAAGGCAGTGGTATCCCCGCTTTTAAAAAAACCTACGCTCGACCCTGCCTGCCTTTCTAACTACCGGCCAATCTCCCTGCTCCCTTTTCCGGTTAAAATTATGGAAAAGCTGGTCACCCGTGCTCTGTCCAGTTTCCTAGAAGGGAACAGCTGGTTGGATGAGACGCAATTCGGCTTCCGCCCAGCACATGGGACGGAATCCGCGTTGGTGACCGTGTTAGACAACCTGCGGGCGCGAGTCGACAGTGGTCGGGCAGCATTCTTGGTGCTGCTCGACATGTCGGCCGCGTTCGACACGGTCAGCCATCCCACCCTGATTTCTAGGCTGGAGGAATGCGGGGTCAGGGACAAGGCCAGGGATTGGCTAATCTCCTACTTGGACTGCCGTCAGCAACGGGTTTCATTACCCCCCTTCAGTTCGGAGGAACGGAGAGTGGGACAAGGAGTACCTCAGGGCTCGGCCATCAGCCCCATACTCTTCAATGTCTACCTCCGCCCCCTGGTCCAGCTCATTAAAACCTTCGGTATCTCTGCATTTAATTATGCAGATGATACCCAGCTGGTCTTCTCTCTGGAGGGACAGGACGCAGTCACACTGGAGACTTTTCATCGGTGCATGCAGGCGACAGCGGAATGGCTCCGGCTGAACTCGTTACAGTTCAACGGAACTAAGACGGAGGTTTTACATTGCTCCACTGATCGAACTCCTCGCGACCTCCCAGTGGACTTCTGGCCTCCGTCCTTCTCAGAGACGGTGTCTGCGGCACAATCAGCGCGCAATTTAGGCGTCACTTTTGGGCCTAACCTGCAGTTGGATCTACATGTGAATAAGATCTCGTCAACATGTATGATGCTGATTCGTATGCTGCGCAAGGTCCTTCCTCTCCTCCCTGTGCAAGCCAGACCAGAAGTAGTGCGTTGTACCATCCTAAGTCGACTTGACTATTGTAACGCACTACTTCTGGAGGCCCCGGTAACACTCTTGGGCAAGTTGCAAAGGGTGCAAAACATCGTTGCTAAACTCGCCCTTTCTCGCCCTTACCATAGTTCTTCTACGGCAGCACTGCGAGAACTTCATTGGCTGCCAGTTCATCTTCGGGTGCGCTACAAAGCAGCATGTATTGTGTTCAGGGCTATTCACGATCTGGGCCCCATTCCTTTGCGGCGAATGTTTGCCTGGTACTGTCCATCGAGAGCCTTACTCTCTTCGTCATCCAGGCTATTGGTAGTCCCACGATTCCAGAGAGTGAGGATGGGGGGCCGCTCTTTCAGAGTAGCGGCAGCCAAACTCTGGAACTCTCTGCCTATATCCTTGAGAAGCCTTGGAGATCTCCTATCCTTTAGAAAGGCTTTAAAGACTCATCTTTTTCCTAGGATAGGCTGAGCTACTGTTTTCATTGAGTACGGGTCAAAGCGCCAGGATGCCCTTGGTGGTGACAGGTTGCGCTATATAAGTTTGCCACAATACAATACAATACAATATGAAAGCTGTTTTGGACCCGTGCCAAGACGCTTGATTGTGTTTGGGGGGTCATCCCCTTGCCTCCCATCAAAGTCGGACTCAGTCAGAGTCTGAGGAAGACAAGACAGCTTAGACCATTCCCCACAAACCTGTGAGTCTCTGATAGTAAGCTAGCTTCAGGACGACTCCCCCTCCACTCATCTCCTCTGCGTCCTGGTACTGAGGTTCTTCTTCCTCCTCATCAGGACCGTCGGCATCCTCTGGGGATTCCTCATCTTTTATTCATTTATTTATTTTATTTATTTAATGCGATTTTATATAGTGCAAACTTTACCCGAAGGTTCCAGAGTGCTTTACATAAGAGCCAGTTGCACAACATAAGGACTAAGGATTACATGTGTTACATAAAAGATACAAACAGAGAAAATTGCAAATGTACAAGATGTAAAGTCACACAAGGAAGAGATACACATCGAAAGAAAAATTGCAAATGTACAAATAGTAAAGTCACTCAAGGAAGAGTCCTACCTGCTGCCCATTACCACTTGCCAGGCTCTTTGATGCTCCACCACCCGAACTCTGATGCCTGCTTATCTGCTGGCTGGACCACTGGCCCTGGGACAGCTCTGGTTCCGTGTCTGACTGGACCATTGGGCCATGCTTAGGCACTGGGTGATGTGATACTGCCTCTTACCTGGCCTGGCAGCAGCTGCAACACCCCTAGACCTGCTGTACATCCCCTCAAATCCCATGCCTGCTAGTCACTGGAACTAGAGCTGAACAGACTGAGCAGGTTAACTACAAAAGTTACACGATGCTGCTAATATGCCAACTTAGGGGCTCATTATGATGGCGGATGGACATCAGTCCACCCGCCACCATAACAGTGATGGGACTGACTGCCAGACGTGTGGCGGTCCCACCTGCCCAATTAGGATGCGCCCGCCATACTGGTAGGCGCATCCTGTCCTTTTAACATTGCGGACGGTGCTGCTGGCAGCACCGTCCGCAATGGTAAAAGGGCATGCCTGGCCTTTCCCTGCACCACGTGGCAGGTACCATGCAGTGCCTGCGACTTGGTGCAAGGAACTGCAGGCGGGTACCATGGATAGCCCCCAAGTGCACCCCCCAGGGGGCCCACAGCGGCCCCCGTAGCTAATCGCCGCCAGCCTTTCCATGGCAGCAACAGCTTCTAACCTGGAGTTGTACCCGCTTCCAAGTCAGACCTAAGATTTCCGAGGCTCTAGCAGCAGAGGGATTTATTTATTAATAATCCATGTGATAACAAAATCCTGAATTCCTTTCCTAACAATGTATACCTACAAAGTAACCTGCAACATTTAGAAGACCTATAAATAGCAGGGCTACATAATTAATATGTATAACTTTACAAAGGCAACTCACCAGCACTCTGCCTTCCTATGATCTTAGTACCCGAGCCTGGAAACTCATCCTCCTGGGTAGATATTGAAAAGGGACAATCCCCACTCAGGACATCACTGCTAGGAGCGTCAGAGTTCTTTCTGCAAGTCTAAAATGTACTGGAGTTGGGTTCCCTATTCGCAGGTTAAAGTGATTGATCATCATGGTCCTGGGGCTCCAGTCGAACATTCTTATGGGAAGGAGGAGCCTCATGCTAAGGCAGCTGCTACTGCTTTCCTGGGTAATGTTGCTAGGCAATGACAGCAAATCAGAGCACTACCCGCAACTGACCAATCGTCTATGTTTTAAAATAACAAGCAGTGTGTTAGTCAAGACACCACTATCTACAGCGACAGTCCCGATTTCCCCATTTCATTGTGGAGTTCCACAAATTTCTTGAATAAAGATATGATTATGGTGACTCTCTAATGACCCTAGCATGCAAACACCATGGTGCCTTGTACCTGGACTTCTCGCAGAAGATCAGGTTAATAAAGAACCCAGAACTTTGTTCCTGGGTTGTAAGAAGGGGTGGGCAGCGGGGGCAAACTGTGCCACAATGCGGAATTGGAGTTTTTTTTGCCAAACTCTGCACTTGCAGTGGAGAGAGGAGTTGCAAAATTCCCAAAACTCCGTCTGCGGAAGCGAAGTGAGAGAGCCTTACTACCTCCAAGGATGAGCAAAGTGGGTAGGGAAAATGTCACTTCTTCCTCATGAAAAAAGTTTTTTATTTAAATGGAGCCATACATTTTGAGAGAAAACATTCCAATACTTTCATAGTGTGCTAAGCAAGCCTGACCGACCTCTGCAATGCTGTAGATTCACACTCCCCAATACAATTTCAGGAACATGTGGTCAGCACATTGTCCTTAAATTCATGAATTCAATTTGATATGCCTTGTGATTTTTCACAGAACCTATCCTATAATATTTACATTTTTCATTTTTCCATCCTCTATCCAATTTTCAGGAAGATTCTCAGTCATCAGTAATGCCCGAGAATTGCTCTGGAAGGGATAAAGATGAGTATTTAAATAAAAAAGACCACAGATCCTACTTCCTCATTCAGTACTTCGTGGAGCAAATATCAGTTTGCCATTTTCACCCAGAACTCCAGTGCAGTACTGATTTTGATTTGCATGCCCATGTGTCACTATTTCGTGTCATAGATGACCACAATGTGCCAAGAATTACCACTTTTATGCTAAGGTCAGCATTGTACCAAGGATAGCATAATCATGCCATGGATAGGCATCTCCATACCTAAGCTGGAGCGGGCTCACCGCAAGATCTTTAATACCCAAATATGATAAGAATAATAACCATTGGGCCAGAACCAGTATTATGTCAAGGGTGGGTATAATCATGCTATTTTTGCCCATAATTATACCATTAATTACTGGGAATATACCCATGCCAGCATACAAACAATAGTGGACATCATCATGCCATGGATGCTCACAGTATTCCATGAATTACAGCCTTTACACTAAGGCCAGACAAGGGTGGGCACTGTACACCATCATGCCAAAGATGAGGCAGTTTGTAGACTATATCACCATTATGTCAGGATGAGCAGTTTTCAAAAGTAGACACCATGATGTCCTGGATGCCAACATAGGTAAAGAAATACCAGTGTTTTATTGGGAATGTACCCCACAATGCCTGGGTGCTCACAATATGCCAATAATTTCCATAATGTTGTCAGGACAGCGTTGCACAAAAGCTGGGCACAACATGTGTGCACACTCAGACACATAACATGCATTCTTGCACATACACACACAAACAACAAACACAAAAAAGTATGTGTGGATGCACACGCACATACACACACACACACACACACACCCAGTACAGTTTTAATGCATGTCACTATAACTGCTTTATCTGTCCTTAGGCTTCACGACTATTGCTCCTAGTTGCATTTTCTACAACATGGCAAGCCTGCGTCACACATACAGTGAGAGGAAAGAACAGGTCCTGTTTGGACTCTGCACTGCCAATCTCACTGTTAGTGTGACACCGTTCTGTTGGCTCAGGACTGCGGATATACAATGGTGTTATGGGAAGCTGCGGGCCCTTTTTTTGGCCTCAATTGTCCTACATGGTGCTGGGTGCCAGCTCTGTAAACCCATACAAACTGAACGTGTCTAATGTCTGAATGTGGTCCTATGGACCATAACACATGAAGGTTTTTTTTTTCATTGCCACTCAGAGGAGCTGTACAGCAGAAGCACATGACAAAACATTTACTCCCTGGTAATGGAGTAAAACAGGTGGGACGGAGCCCAAATGCATTAATGGGAGAGACGTCCTACTCTCAGGACATTGTTAAAAGAAAGTTAGAGGCAAGCGATTTATTAAATCTGTCCCTAAGGCTGCCCTAAGGCGATTAATATGGTAAAAGAGTTGGTATGATTCACAACAATGATGTTGTCTGTTGGCTCAAATGACAGATTCTGATTCACAGATTAAGGATCTTGGGACATTTAATCCATCATATGAAATTTACCACTGTGGGAAATGTACACTGACAGATTGTACAGCAGTTAATAATTTTGGGTTCCTGGGTGGGACATGGCTCTACCTACAGAAGAGCTAGTGGGGTGGTGAAGACCCTCACATCTGTAACTTTATAGGTATTAATAATTGTTCAGACCGTATTTGTACACATATGCCTTTTGAGAAAGTTAGGGTGGAAACTGAGTATAATTAGCATATTTGCACCGTTTTATAAGGGATGTGAGAGAAAGAATGGCTTTCCATGGAAAATAGCATTCAAGGGGATAAAACAAGGGAAAAGGGTAAGGTAAATTTGCTACTAACTGGAAACTGGTGGATACTCACATCTTTAAAGTCCGCTGTATACATGGGCGTCTACAATTTTTCTGAATCTTAAAAGATAAGAAACTTTAAAAAAATCAGAGGCATAGCATACAACTTGTCAACGTAATCATTTTAAAGAGGCCCAGTGCATGGATCATTGTTACAGAATGCTGCTGGACAGTAGTACAAACAAGTTGGTTTAAGGCTGCTATTTCCTCATACACCTACACCCTCTCTGATGGGGAAGGTACACTCTGAGACTAAATAGCTAAATTCTGCAGAGTATGCTTTTGGAAAAAGAGAGTTATAATCTTGTGAGGTTCTTTTCAACTCAGAAAATAAGGGCAGAAAGGTGAGCTGAAAATTGTGTGTGGACTGGGGGCTCTAAAATGGAAAAAAATGTGTTTTTGGGGGCGCGGCTTAAAGAAGCTGGCCTATTTAAATAGAACCATAGGCGTGTTTGACCAATTCCTAATTAAGACCTGGGAGTTGTGGAGGTTGCTGCCGTCCCTTCGATCTTGGGACTGACTCCTGTGACTCCTGTGTGTCCTCTCGCCGCACCCGCTCCGCGGGTGCCGCTTCGCGGCTTCAGGAAGCGGTAAAGCTGCGACCAAAGCGCTGGGCTCCTTGAGGCACTTGAGGACTACAACGGGTCGGCATTCTAGCAGGGACTCGGAGGTCCAGGAGTCCCTGCTTCCACAGGTGCGCTAGCGGACGCGCCCACCTCCAGACACGCCCCCCGCCTGGCCAGTGTGAAAGGCGCGTGTCTCCTTCCCTCCCTGGGACTCACCTGGGAGTTGTGGAGGTTGCTGCCGTCCCTTCGATCTTGGGACTGACTCCTGTGTTGCTGCCGCTGCCTCTCGCCGCACCCGCTCCGCTGGTGCCGCTTCGCGGCTTCAGGAAGCGGTAAAGCTGCGACCAAAGCGCTGGGCTCCTTGAGGCGCTTGAGGACTACAACGGGTCGGCATTCTAGCAGGGACTCGGAGGTCCAGGAGTCCCTGCTTCCACAGGTGCGCTAGCGGACGCGCCCACCACCAGACACGCCCCCCACTTGCAACGTGCTTACTATACGCCCTGCTAGGCGCTCACTGGGACGCGAGCGGGACGCCGAGCGAAGCCCGAGCAAAGGGCGGGCAGTCTGTGGCAGTCAGGGGCTGACAGAGGCTGGGCTGGGCCACGTCCTTTTCCACTCCTACAGCAGTGTGCACATACGGCCTGTGTGAGGCCCCTTGGTGTTCCCTGCAACCATGTCTACCCGCTCAGGAAAACCTCTCAGGAGTGAAGGTGAAAGGGGAGTTATTGACGGGAGCCCTGTAATTGGAACTATGGACCGCTTTATTACCAGGGTGGCGGCTGTAATAGAAAAGGAGATCGCTATGTCAGAGCGGCGCCTATCTGAGGTCTACCTCCCTTCAAGACGCTCATCTTTTGGGGCCGCTGCACAGGCGCTTACCCCGGCCTGTGAGCGGGTCCAATCTGCCCCCCCCTGCTGGTGTTCCTGGCGACTCTGCAGACCCTCCCCAGCTGTTTGAAATAGGCCAAAATATAGACAGGTTGGAACATCTGGCCGCGCTTCTTCCTAGTGGTATTGAGGAAGAGGGTGGTCTTAGTATATTATCTTCACCTGTATCGCCTAAACCCACAAACGAAGCCATTAGTCGGCCTTCATTGTCAAAACCGCCCACCCCCATCATAGTAATAACAGATGGGGTGTCAGATGGGGTGCCTTCAATCACTCAAACTCCCGAAACTAGGCAGGATAATAAGATTATTAGTAAAAAGGCAGGACACCGTAAAAAGGGTAGGCTGGTGAGACAGGCCGCACTTTACCAAAGAACAAGAAAGCCTTCCGGACTTGGTGTGAAAAATGTAAGGGGCCTGACCACAGAGAATAAAGCCGAGGCAGAAGGGGATGTTGTGGTCTCCCCTAAGAGGCCACTTACTAATGATAACACCGTTAATGCCTCCAAGCTCACTGACCCCGCAATCATCGAAAATATCCTGGAGAGGGTAAATAGCCTCTTGATGCCCCTACTAACACAGGTTAAGAGCCTGGGGGCGAGAATAGATAAATTAGAGCAATCAACCCTCGATGGGTTCTACTCACTCAAAACTACATTCAAACAACTAGCCAGAGTGAGTGAAAACCCGGACACGGGCCTAAAGGGGACCGATCACCCAGCAGTTTCCTTACCACCGCAGAGAGACCCCAAGCCCCTAAAAAACCTAAACAAAGTTGACACTAATAGAGCACAAACCTCAGCTCCCAAAACTTCTCCCCCTCCCAAAGCAGGGCCGAAACCTAAGGGCCCATCAGCGCACTTAGAGGAAGCTATAGCCAAGCCTAAGCCACTTCCACAAAAACAGTCCCAGACAGCCAGTGGTAAAGTGAAAGATATTCAAACATCAGGCTCACATGGCAAAGCTCAGGGACTAGTAACAGGGAAAGTCACCAGACCTGCCCCCCAACCTACAGCTCCAACTCCCACTTCATTGGTCCCTAGAAATCCAGTACGACGGATTCCTCCAGTAAACCTCCCGCCAGACTGCCAACCTTTTGTTGCTGTTCTGTTAAATGTTCCCCCACTAAAGGAAGGCCAGTTGGAAAATCACCAATCCCTCAAGAATAAATGCATCCACTGGCTAAAGTCAAACAAGCCAATTCCGTTGGGTGTGGATGGGATTATTCTAAGTGTCCGTAGAGTGGGGTGGGTAGGGCAGGGTAAAAAAACTCAGGAGGGGGATTGCATAATAATAAACTTTCAAGACCCCAGAGTAGTGCCCTCCATCTGCACTCCGATAAAAAACTTGGGGACCCCAGGGGTTAAAGTAGTAGACTTATCCTACTTCTACCCCAGGCAAATTGTTAGTCTAACTGGAGAAAGCCTAAGCTCTCCTGATTTTTGCCAAAATTGGGAGACACGTTGGGCTGGGGTACCTGGGGGTACAGGGATGAACCCACCGTGGGTGTCAGGGTCCTACTGACTGGAGGAGGAGGACCCCAGGGTATGCACGAATGTAGCTTTAGACAAAGACTCTATGAGTAGACTAGATCCAATGGTAGTATCACCCTCTCAAATTGACTCTCCCTTAACTGGAGATACTAGTGGGATGGTAGCCTTAAAAGACACTCCGCAAGATCATTGCTCCCTTCAAGCAGCTTTGACGAGGGCCACAGATAGGGGTACTCTTGCGACCAGCGACATTCCAGCTGTGACGGACCTAGTATTTAAGGTTTTCAGCTGGAATGTCGCAGGGATCGCAAGAAAGTTGGCTCTACCCGATTTCTCTGCATGGGCTGATGAGCACTCTTTGTGTATCTTCCAAGAGACCTGGAGCTTAGTCCCGGTACACAGGGTGGGATTCTCTTCCTATTCTGTCCCTGCACTAACCTAGGAAACAGGGAGAGGGCGACCTTCGGGCGGCCTGCTCATTTGGGTAGCAGCCTCCCTAGACTGTAGAGTAGAGGAGCTTCATACAGGTTGCCCGGACATCCAAAACATTAAGAGATCAAAGGGGAAGACTGGTTTTAAATGTTTATAATGTCTATGCCAGAGGGACTAAGGGTGGGAGAAAGTCACCTGTAATATCTCTTCTTGAGACCCTCCTAAATAAAACCCCATATAAGTTGCGCACACTAGTCGCGGGCGACATGAACTGTACGTTCGAGCCTCTGGGCTCGGACGTTGCCATTGACCAAGATGAGGAGGACACCAGGTTGGGGATCCCTGTATTGGAAATCCCATCCATCAGAAGGTGGTCAGAAGTGGCGCTACAGTTATACTCCCTGAGCCTTGAATTAAATCTAAGGGCAGCTAACGGGAGGACAATCTCGGATAGGGGGGTGCCCATACGTACAATAGACCAGGACACACCTCCAGGATAGATTACATACTAGTAGATGTATATCTATGGAACCATGTGAGGGATATGCTGGTGGTCCCTACGACTGAAAGCGACCACAACCCTCTTTCCTTAAGCATGGATCAGTGGTGGCGACCTGTAATAAAGGGTCATGAAAATCCGGTAGTAGCACCCCCCGACGAGTCTGAAGTCTCGCTCTGTGGCAGACGAATAAAATGGGCTAAACTGGCCCTATCTGAGGCAAGGGTCGGAGAAATTTCATCCCTTTTAAATCATGCAGTGACAACTCTGGGGTCCCCCCTAGAAGGGGTGGGTAGGGTGAGTGGACTTTTTGTCTCCTTAGTAGAGGCCCTGACAAATGTGTTTACCATCCACTCTAGCAAGTTGGGTAACAAGAGAAGTAAAAAACTAGATGATGGTTGGTATACTCAAACATGTAGGGTACACAAGGCAAGGCTCGTTGAGGCAGTAAAGCACAAATCCCACAGTGATATACAGGTGGCAAGGAAGGCCTACAACAGATCCCTTAAAAGTGCTAGGAGGGAGTGGGAAGATAAATTCTGGGAAGACCTGCTCCAAGCTAGCAAAAATAGGGACTCAAGGGCTTTTTGGAATCTTATAGGCTCACGGAATAGGCCCGAGGCAGCTATGAGACCCTGTAACATCCCACCGCAAAGCTGGGTAAAACATTTTGGGGCTTTATACCTCCCGGCAGACGGGGAACCGAATGTTAGGACGAACTTCCCACTAGTAATTGAACCTCACGCCTACGATCTTTTTACCCCCCTAGAGATTGAAAAAGTAATAGGGTGGGTAGCCCCCCGCAAGACAGCTGGCCCAGTTGGCCTCCCGGGGGATCTTATGAGGGCATACCCAGTGGAGTGGGGAAGGGTTATTGCTGCTCTCCTTAATGACATCATGATGGGAGGGCCAGTGCCAGAATCATGGAAAGGGGCGGTGGTGGTCCCGATTTACAAAAAAGGGTGTAGAGAAACCCCGGGGAACTACCGCCCCATAAGTCTGATAGACTCCACCCAAAAGATAGCAGGCAAAGCTATACTTGGGAGGATTCTTCATTGGGTGGAGGAGAATAAAATACTATCGGACTTTCAGGCAGGTTTTCGGGCAGGAATGGGGACAATAGAGCAGGTGTTCAGGCTGGCACTTCTGGGGTGGAAGGTGGTGGAGCTAGGCAAAGGCAGTCTATATTTGGCCTTTATAGACCTAAAGACTGCCTTTGACCTAGTCCCCCGGGAAGAGTTATGGAGGGTGCTTCATGAGCTGGGATTGCCCCCTTACATCCTGTCCCTCCTCATTAGCCTCCATGCCCATACCTTCGCACAGGTCCGCTGGGGTAAAAACGGAGAGCTCACTGAGAAAATACCGGTGTCCAGGGGCGTGAGACAGGGTTGCGTTCTGGCGCCCAACCTATTCTCACTATATGTGAATGGGGTGGTAGAACATCTCCAACTAGAACCAGCCGACGCCCCCTGTCTCGGAGGAGTGCGGATCCCCACCCTGCTATTTGCAGACGACACGCTCTTGATCTCTAAGACTCCGCAAGGCCTCCAGAAACTGCTAACCCGCTTCCAGGACTTTTGTGCTGCAAAGGGGCTAGTAATTAACGTGGACAAAACTAAATATCTAGTCCTAAATCCCCCAAAGAAACTGGGCCGCCCACCTACGCTTAACTCTGTTGCCTTGGAGAAAGTATCCGAATTCGACTACCTTGGAACTCGGATAACGGATAGAATGTCCTGGGCACCCCACATCGATAAGATGGTTCTCAACCATAAGAGAGTAGGAGGAGCCCTGTTGAGGGAATTCCGGGCTTCACCTAGGAGATCGCTTACCCCAGTAATCGATATTTACAAGTCCAATGTAGTAACATCAGCCTTGTACGGGGCTGAATTGTGGGGTCACTGCCGTCTGGACGCCCTGGCTACAGTGGAGAGTAAGCTACTAAAATCTATCATCGCCATCCCTCTGAGCACCCCAACTGTACCTGTGTTGCTGGATACTGGCTGTAAAAACATCAAAGACCAAGCCCAACTTCGCCCCCTCCTTTTATGGACACGAATTTGGAGGGGTGAAGAGCTAAAATCATATGCTGATGGATTGGCGGAAATAATGAGCTTGGGTGGCTGGGCAAAAATAAGATGGCTGAGTGACACTAAAAAGCTCCTGGAGAAAATCGGATTGGGGGACTGTTGGTCATCATGTTCAGCCCCACCAAAAGAGGTCGTAAAGAGACTCTACTGGAAATGGGCTGCGGAGCATTTATTTACAAACCCGAACCATTGCAAGTCCACTGCTGCCTTTTTACTAGTAAAAGATGTTGTGGTATTTGAGCCTTACTTGGATCTTATCACCCTCCCTTTTGACCGAGCACTATATTTTAAATTTAGAGTTGGTTCGCTCCCGCTTGGGAGTGTGGTATCAAACTGGAAATCAGCTGCCCATACGTCCCCCAACTGTGCTTGTTGTCCGAGTAGGATAGAGTCCATCACGCATATCCTGTTTGAATGCCCGGACTATGCAAAGCCCAGGAGCTTTTGGCTTAAACCTCTTTGCCGGAACATGGGTACACGTAGCTACCTAGTAGCTTTGCGCATCCTAATGACAGACACATCCCCCCCAATTGTATGTGGAATAGCAAAATTTTTAAAGCAGTTTTGGTTTATTCGTTGCAAGAGACTGTCAGTAGCGGTTTAATTCTTTTTTTAGCTAAATTATTCTGGGCACTTTATGTCCTTTTATCTTTTTTAAATGTGATTTAATATTGACTTCTTTAAGTGACGCTTTTTGTACATTTGTAAATTGCTGTATTGTATGTGCGCTTATAAGATATCTTGCATATCGAATAAAAGCTTATGACTGACTGAATTAAGACCTTCTATTTCAAAGGATATCTGAAGGGAACAATATATTTACAAGCAGGTCAGAGTTTCTCAAGTTATGGCATCAATAGGAGCATTCTTCCTATTTTCAGGAACAATGTCTCATTCGTTTAGCCCACCACCATGGATTTAAATTACTACTTGCTCAGTCTGATTGGTCAACTTAGTTTAATAGAGTTGTACACCTGAGAATCATTTGTTTACAGTTAAAATGTGTACTTCTTAAAAAAGGTGCCAAAGGTAGGAATTTATGCAAAGGTAGGAATAGTGCCTGGGCTTTAGGCCAAGACCTCCTAACCCCCCCCTATCATGGGCCAAACTGTCTCTATGTGCAAATAACCAAAGAAGGGAGGAATGGATTAATGTGATGTTTATGTATCTAGAAATCACACTGACGGTGTAAATCATCTTAAGATTTCCATTTTCTAATCATTACCATTCACCAGGCAGGTGATTCTGGATAAACCATGTCAATTCGCCGTGTGGTATTTTGCTCTTTTTTTAGAGACATTTAGAGTAGATGACAATGAAGATGTAGAAAGTTCTGTGCTAGGTGTGTGTCACCACCTTAAGCTGTGCACCCATAATTGCAACAGACAAATGTATTTTGCAGTATATTAAAGAGAATCTGCTCATCGTCATTGTTTATACATTTTTTAATAAAGTACTTCAAACTCTTTAAGTATTTTCAACAACGATTTAATCCTTGATCAATCAATTCAATTATATAAAAAGATGGTTCTCACTCATGTCACAAAATTGTTCGCAATGTGTTTCACACTCGTTGATGCTTCTTCAGGAGTTTGGGTGAGCTGTAGCAGACAATAGAAACTTACTAGACCGAACATTACAACATTTTATGTAAGAAATCCAAACTATAATGGGCTGCATTTGTCAATACTTCATGAAATAATCTGTACACTACATCGGATTTTAGAAATTTATATAAGGTGATTTTGCGCAAATCATTCTGCCATGCAATAATAACAGCTTAAGTGTTTTTATGTCAGAACACCAAGCATATCAATTGCAGTTGAAGTCAGAACTATGCTTATTGGTGACTGGCAATGAGGATCCCCACTGTTGCACACCCGCAGGGCTAGTCACAAAGGTAACTTATAAGAGTGAGTAATTTACATGTATAATTTACTATTACAGTTTGGAGTAACTTTACGAATTTTGCCTCTTCACAAAATCAGAGTGTAAATGTACCCAAAAGTGTAGACTTACACATCTCCCCCCTCTGAAAAAGGGTGTGGAGACAAATTTACGAGTCTAAGTTACCACCGCCTAAATTAAACAATAGTATGTCCAACATCACACATAGCCAACCACTGATTCTTCAACACCCTTCACTAAAAATAATAGATACCAGAACTTAATATAAAATTTCATAGGACATAATGTTAAATTAAATTAAATTATTCAAAATACTTTAAAATATAAATTAATATAATTGAATGTTACAAAAAGATATAAAACAAAAACATATTTATTAATTAATCAGAACATATTTTAACAACGTTTTTGGAATGTTTAAATTGATGTAACATTATTTTTTATTAACAAATAATTATATAATTTTCATTAGTTTTATACATCACTTTCAATAATTATCATTGCTTAGGAAAAATATTTTTACTTCATGGGGAAATTCATTTTGTAATTTAAGCATCAGAAAATGTACAATGATTTACTTAAATATTTTCAAATTAACTAAAAATACACTTCAAGGAGGGCGTGGCAAAGGCGCTGATCAAGATGGCCGCCCAGGGACTTCGCTCCGCCGTATCGGGACACATTTGGGAATTGCCGATGCGTTGCCTGCGAAGCCCTCTCCCGAAAACTGCCAGGATTATGCTTCGGAATGCTTGTTGTCTCCTGTGAGGTCACCCTCGAGTTTCGGCGCGTTGTGCTTAATGATTTATTCTTCACCGCGCTTTGTTCCTTCAAGACGCCCGACATCTTAGATATGCGCGCCTTCACAGCGGGAATTGCCGCCGCCTTTCCAGGAATGTTTTTCATATGCTGTCTCTTTCAGTAATTCCACGCTTCTTCACTGGCTCATTCTGGCATTCCCCTTACTAAGGAAAATAACTTGGAAAATAACAATGCTGATTTCTGTTTTCATTGCTGCATTTGTCTCCTCAAGTTGTCTGCCATTTTGGATGCATCTCTCCTCAGACATTTAGCTTATCAACAACTTGTCTATACCTCCTACCTCTCGATAATTTCAGGGGCCTTAATGCCATTTTTGCTGTGTGTTTTACTCTCTATTACTGTGGATACCTTGAGCATTTATTCCAGGACATTTGAATACATTCCCCATTTATATTTTTTATATAGGTGGTCCGTCATTGTTTGAACCTTTTTCTCATACCAGCCTCCATTATCTTTGCGCATCGTTGATATTTAAGGGAAAGTTGGGCAAACCAAAGTTTTTTTTTGGTTCCTTCCAAACGTGCTCCTTTGGCAACATCTTTACTTTCCTCACCATCAGACTCATCTTTTAACGTTGGTCGAATGGCTGGAGTTGCCTCTAACTGCTCCTCATCGACGCAACCTGCTTCAAGCAAATCCTCTCTACCGACCACATCATCTAAACGCCTGAAACAGGATCCTCCATCTCCTGACAAATCACCATCTCCCATTTTTATGGAACTACTTCTTGAGGAGATTTGCGCTTTGTGCCCATTTGTAGAGGAAACCAATAGCAAAATGCAATATCTTGAGGAGAAATGGTCTACTATATACAACAGAGTGGCGTCGGTGGAGCAGCAAGTCTCAGAGATACAAGTTAATTCACATCGGATTTCTTCTTTGGAAAAGTCGGTCCTCACTCTTCAGCAACATACTGAAGATTTAGAAAATAGGAACAGAAGGAACAACCTTCACATTTATGGACTTCCGGAATCTCTGGAAGGTGATGACCCAGTGTCATTCTTCCCCTCCTTCCTTCCGAAACTTCTAGACATGCCACCTCCCACTTCTCTCAGCATCCAAAGAGCTCACAGGCTTGGTCCTCGATCACCTGCTTCAGTTAAGCCACGAGGTGTCATCATCCTCTTCTTGAAATTTACGAATTTCCTTTCAGTTCTTTCTGCAGCTAGATCTAAACCTCATGTTTTCTGACTGGGTCAGAAGGTGTTTCTTTCCCAAGATGTCTCCAACGCTACTGCGTCTAGAGGAAAAGAGTTCCTGACCCTTTGTGCTCCTATAGGAACTCCTGGTGCTAGATATGGTTTATTTCATCCATGTATCTTCAAAGTCACCTATCAAAACCAAACGTGGACCTTTCAAGACCCTGCAGAATTTAAAAACTTTATTCATATCCAAACTAACAGTGGCATGGATACTTCCGCTTCTCCTAATGGTTAATAAATTAACTTTCTTTTTTTCCTTAAAGGGTTTTTGTTATTGTATCCGCACTTCTTTTTACCTGTTACATTGCAGCTTTGCTTTTTTGATGTTCTTCTTTCAATTGTTTTAATGTGTACTCTTTTAATGTTTACTGTTTACTTCTTCTTATATCTGCTATTCTTAGTCATCAAGGATTCTTAAGACTTATTATCTCTTTGCGTTGCATGTTAAATAGTTGTATCTACTGTTATGTATTTTCCTGATGTTAACCATCTTTATTTTTATTCATTTAGATTGGCTGGTTTATTTTTCCTTCAACCCATGTGGCTCCCTTCCTGCATTCTTCCGTCCTGGTACGGTCTGGACTCCCATTTTTGGGTGGCTCGTCTTGTTGTGTCTCACCATTGCATCACTGTTCTCTCATTTCCTGTCCCCCTCAGATATGTTATTCTCAGTCATCCTTTTTGGATATGTACTGTCTCCTCTTGTTTCTCTCCTTTATTTTCCTTTCCCTCTTTTCCTTCTCTTATCTTTTTACCTATTGACTATTTCCCTTTTTATCACTGTAGCTTCTGTTTCTATTACATTTTTGCTGTTTCTAAATTCAAAGTTATTTCCTAAAATGTAAAAGGTTTTATTAACCCTATTAAACAACAGAGAATCCTCACTCACCTAGCTTCATATAACCCTGACATTGTTCTCTTCTAAGAGACCCACCTTACTGAAGCTGAATCACTTATGTTAAAAAGAAGCTGGGTGGGTACGGTTTTATTCTCACCATCTCCTAATAAGAAAAATGGTGTTGCCATCTTATGTCACAAGAAATTGAAATGTAAAGTTATCTTACAGGAAAACGATACTGAAGGCAGATGGATATTAACTAAACTATTAATTAATTCTGTATCTTTAACTGTCTTTAATGTCTATATGGTCCCAAACAACTTGATTGTTCTTTTCGGCCTTTAATTACGAAAACATTTATTCAATATCGAGATGACTTGTTTATTCTAGGGGTGATTGTAACCAAATTGTAGATCCGCTTCTTGATCGCAAGTCAACTGTCCGTTTCATACCTTATAAGACTCACAGACAATTCCTCAACACTGTCTCTCAATCACACCTCATCGATTCATGGAGACTCTCTCATCCTGATACTCTGGATTATTTTTTTTCTCTCCTCATGCATCTCTTTCTCGTCTTGATTACATCTTTCTTTCACAATCTTTATCTCAACATTTGCTATCCTCTTCTATTGAAACTATAGTCATCTCAGACCATGCCCTAATCGTAACAGACCTTGATTTACTCCCCCCAGATCCCAGGTCTTCCCATTGGCGCTTTAAGACTTCTCTTTTTTCCTCCTCTTTTCGTTCCTTTGCTAACTAATTCTTTTTACTCACTTGTGATTCAGACTATCTTCTTTGGGACTCCTTTAAAGCAACTGCAAGAGGGTTTATTATTGTCTCTAAGAAAAAGAAGCACTTTTTTCAGAAACTGAAAACTATATTGGCTCATATTAAATTATTGGAGCATGAATTTTACACTTCCTCATCTAATTCCATTTCACCAGACTTCATACGAGCTAAACTTGAATTCAATAAATCTACTACTGATAACGCATCATCAATACTCCTTCCCAGTAGTGCTTGTTATTATGGCGGTAGCAACAAATCAAGGAAGCTCCTGGCTAATTACCTCAAATCCCGTAAAGAGCGTACTTCTATAGACTCTATCTTTTCCTCTGATAACACTCTTCTACACAAAAATCAGGAAATACTTGATCAATTTCAACTCTTCTCTAATTCAATCCTATTTTGATAAGCTTTCTAATCCCTCTACTTCTCATCTTAATTTTTCCGATCTTTCACTTGACGAACTGTCCAAAGCTTTGAACACTCTTACTAAAAGAAAATCCCCTGGACCCAATCGTTTTTCAGTTGAATTTTACTTGCATTTTTCTGATCTCTTACTTCCCAAACTCTTAACGCTTTTCCAATCATTCTATCTATCTGATAAGGCAGAAGGTACTTAACAAGAGGCTACCATTTGCCTCTTTCCTAAAGAAGGACGCAATCCCCAATTCTGTAAAAATTATCGTCCGATCTCTTTAGTCAATGTGGACTATAAACTATTTGCTAAATTGCTTGCTTTATGCTTAGACCCCCTTATGCCTCATCTTATTGGTAAGGAGCAAGTGGTTTTGTTAAAGGTAGACTTACCTCTGATAACTCTCGTCTTTTTCTCAATGTTTTAAATAAAGCTTCATCCCTTTCTTTTCCTCTAGTTGCTATCTCTGTTGATGCAGAGAAAGCTTTTGATAGAGTTGATTGGTCCTTTTTGTTTGCTTTATTATGCTGGCATGGTTTTGGTCCTAATTTCATATCCCGTATATCTCTGCTATATTTTGCTCCTAGAGCTTCGGTCTTAGTTAATGGTCATACTTCCTCTTACTTTCCTCTTCAACAAGGAGTTCGTCAAGGCTGTCCTCTATCCCCACTTCTTTTTGTTTTAGCCCTTGATCACTTTTTGACCTCTATTCGTAACAATGATTCCATTTCCGGCTTATGGTGATAATCAGTTGAAACTTTCTGCGTATGCAAATGATATTCTTCTATTTATTTCTGCTCCAGAATCATCTATTCCCCCTTTATTACTTGAATTTCACTCTTTTTTACAGGTTTCTGGGTACAAAATTAATTCGGATAAGACTGAAATTCTTCCTCTTACTAAATTTTGTCTCCTCCATTTCTTCTCCTCTACTGGGTTTGATTGGTATAGTTCTAAAATTAAATATTTAGGTATATGGTTCTCTAATTCCATTGCCTCCTCCATCAAATTACATATGTCGGCAGTCCTATTTAAATTGAAAAATAATTTTCTACTTGGAATCCTCTCTTTCTTTCTTGGCGGGGGCGGCTGGACTCGATCAAGATGATGATAGCCCCTATTCTAATATATATCTTTTCCATGCTTCCTGTTCACATCCCGCTAATCACTTCAAGCATATTGATTTATGCCTCCCAAGATTTGTTTGGAAAAACAAAAAATCTAGAATTTCTTTATCATCTCTTCGTAAGGGCAAATCTAACGGTGGAATCAACTTCCCAGATTTTCGTCTTTACCATAAATCTTTCTCAGTACGTCAGACTTCAAGATGGCTCACATCAGAACTCTCTCCCTTTACTCCCCTTTGGCTTTCTATTGAGCACATATTATTGTTACCCTTCTCCTTCAATGAAGTTATACGTTTCTCCGCTACAACTCCCTCTACTTCACTTCCCTTATTCAGACATACATTCTCCCTCTTATCACCTTTGATTCACCCTCCTCTTATTACCCGTGAATCTTTCTTAGATGCCCCTATCTGGCATAACTCATTTATTCTCCTAAACAATAGACCCATTTTTGGGAAAACCTGTGAAGGGTAAAGGACTTCATGTGGGTTAATCAGTTCTTTGATGGATCAGTACCTTGTTCCTTTCCCCAATTTCAACTCCTTTTTCAGTGCCCGCGATCTTTCCTTCACAAATTTACCACTCTTATGGCAATAATTCTTGACATCCATTACTCCCTCGCCTCCTCGTCCTCTCCTAGTACCCAAAATCCTCTCCTCAAAATACTTCTCACGCTTCCTAAAGCTTCTCTCATCTATAAATTCTTTTTATCTCCCAATTCGGATCGCGTTAAATCTAAGCTGAAACTCGCTTGGGAGGCAGATTTATTTATTTATTTATAACATTTATAGAGCGTGCTGTTACCAAACGGTGTCCTGGCGCTGTAATGATAGCTCCCCTAGCCTAAGCCTACTATTTAGTTAATGAACAGCCAAGTTTTCAGACTTTTACAAAAGGTAATCAAGTCAGTAATCTGTCTAAGAGCCAAAGGTAGAGCATTCCAGGCTTTTGCTGCCCCAGGACGAAGCTCCTGCCTCCCCAGCATGCTTTTCTTATCCGTAAGGTCATAATCAGCCCCAGGTTGGCTGACCTGAGATGCCTACCCGGCCTGTACCATTGAAAATGCTGTTTTAGAAACGACGGGCCAAGTCCACGGACAGCCTTAAAGACTATGCACAGGGTTTTAAAAGAGATCCGTTTTACGCACTGGAAGCCAGTGCAGCTTCAACAGTTCCTGGGAGACGGATGCAAACTTTGGTAGGCCTGTGATGAGTTGAGCTGCTGCGTTTTGCAAGACCTGTAGTTTGTTAAGAAGCCCCTGTTGAGCCTCAAGGAATAAACTATTACAATAGTCAAGGTGAAATAGAACAAGGGCCGTCACCACAGTTTTCTTACACTCCTCCGGTAAGAAAGGAAGGATCTTCTGGATAATTTTCAGTGTAAAGTGGATGGATGAGGTCATTGCATTAACTTGGGGCCTAAAGGCAAGCTTATTGTCGATCAGGACCCCTAGGTTCTTGACCTTCGTGACTGTAATGGGGGGTGTCCCCATCTCTTCAGGCCACCAGTTCGGACTCCAAAAGTTATCACTGGAGCCAAAAAGTAATACTTCGGTTTTAGCCGAGTTCAACTTTAAACAATTCCTGGCCATCCAGGTACCAACTGCTGCCATACACTCCTGGAATTTGCTGGCCACACCTTCCTCTCTCCCTGGTAGCAGTGACACCACAATCTGTGTGTCATCCGCTTAAGATGTAAGTTCGAACCCATATGAACGAATAACCGGGGCCAGAGAAAAGACATAGATATTGAAAAGGGTGGGACTCAGGGAGGATCCCCGGGAAACCCCAATGGGTAGCACAAATGGTTTCGATTCAAATTCCCCCAGTGCCACAACCTGGACCCTATTGGTAAGGAAGGCTTTCAGGATGCTAAGGCCTTTCCCTTGAATCCCGCAGTCCTCCAAACGGTCCACCAAAATTCTATGGTGGACAGTATCGAAGGCCGCCGACAGATCCAACAGGACCAGGGCCGCTCTACCCCCGCGTCCATCACTTTCCTGATCTCCTCCGTCGATTTGATCAAGGTAGATTCGGTGCTGTGACCTTCTCTAAACCCATGTTACGGTATGTCAAGGCCTTGTGTGGCTCCTAGAAATACGCTGAGCTGAGTATTAATAGTTCTTTCTATTAGTTTAGCCGGTGGCGGTAATCTGGCAATGGGACAGTAGTTGTTCGGATCGGCAATGTCCAGGTTGGTTTTTTTTAACAAAGGGATAATCGAGGCCCATTTCCAGCTGGATGGAAAGTCACCAACTTCAAACAAGTGATTAAACAATGTGGCTAAGGTGGTGGCTATAGGGGCTGGCGCCAACTTCGCCACGGTCGCCGGGCAAGGGTCATGGGGGGAGCCCGATTTTATGCCTAATAGCTGTTTCTTGATCTCCTCCGAGCTCACCGGGGTGAAATTTAGAAGCTTGGCCTCATTTGAATTGGCTATAGAATTCCTCGGCGTGGACTCTAGCAGGTTATGCCTGACTTGAACTTCGAGGGATGTGAAGATATTCTCCACCTTGCTTAAAAAGAACTGAGCTAAATTCTCGCACAGTTCCAGACTGGGGGGCGTAATCGCTGGCTTAGGAGTGGCCAGACTCGAAACCGTATAAAATATTTCCTTGGGCGAGCTCCTAGCACCGTTGATACGGTTGGTGAAGTACGTTTGTTTTGACTTCCCGAACATATCTTTATAGACCAACAAACTTGATTTGAGTCTTCTTTTGTCTGCCTTGTTATAATTTTTCCGCCAGGCCTTTCCAGCTTTTTGCAGACAAGCTTAAACTCTCTGAGCTCGTCTGAGAACCAGGGGGCCGACTGAGTCATCCGAGTAGGGCGGCAGCTTTTGGATGGAGCTAGAGTGGTGCAAGCGTGATCAACCCAGTTGGAAAAACTGGCAGCCACTTTGTCCACATCTGATGGGAGCGTAACCATGGATGACACCAGAAGATCCTCTAGAGAAGTTCCCTCTATCTTATTCCAGGCCCTGCAGGTCCTTGCTGTTTTTCTAACCTGCCTCGCCCTGTGGAGTTTTGTGGCGGAGATACTAAACAACACTGCGGGATGATCAGACCAGGTGACTGGGTCGATTTTTAAGACCTTCAAGTCAGGGTGGTTCGTGAATATTCCGTCCAAGGTATGACCAGCAATATGAGTAGGGCCTGTGACCACTTGTTTTAATTCGACCCCGTGCATCACCTCAGTTAGGGCCGATGTGTCAGAGTCTGAGCTTCTCTCTAAATGAAAGTTAAAGTCTCCTAAAACTGTGAAGGACTTAGAGCACAGGGCTTTGGGATGTGGGATGTGTCTGGTCTGCCGCCCTTTAAGACAAACTTTGGTCCAGATCTTTAAAAGTTTCTCATTGTGCTTCTATTACCCAATCTTTATTTTTCTTATATCACAGACTTTATCTCTCTCCGATTTCTTTGTCACGTTTCTATGTTTCTTCTGGTTCTAATTGCTGGACTTGCGGCTCTCCTAATGCTGATCTTATTCATCTCTTCTTTCTCTGTCCTACAGTTTCTAAATTCTGGGATAAGATTTGGCTATATATCTCTCGCCTATTTTCAATTTCCATTCCTTACTCTCTACCTCTTCTCTTTATCAGTAGCCTTTCTGACTCTTTGGACCTCCCCCCACATTGTCATGGTCTTTTTGACCTCATGCTTGCTCTTGCATTCCAACACATCTCCTTTAACTGGAAGTCTCTTACAAATATCTCTATACAATGTTGGTGGAACACTCTCTGTCATTTTCATAGACTTGATGTTGCCTTTGCCTCCTCCTGCAATCCAGCTCATAACAGAGATCTCTTCTGGTTACCACTTACTACATACTTGGATCGGATAGCCCTGAAGAAACTTCCACATATCAACTCCGAAAATGTTAAACCTCCTTGAAGGATATCAACTCTGTCCTTCTCTTATCTCTTGACAAGGTTCTAATGTTATATATTTTTATATGCTATATTATACATATTGTTTTATTTACAGTATTTTACCTGTATGCCATATTCTGTACGTTTTGATATTACAGTGTTAATATTCCCTTTCCTCCCCTTTACTTCTGCTTCTGTCTTCCCTCCCCTCTTCCTCCCTTTCCCTCATCTATAAAATTCCACAAAATGCTTTTACCCTTCTCTATTTGATATCAGCCTAGTCAGTATTTTCATCATATTTGAATTTATTTTCATTGTATCAGCTGGTTTCCTATGTACTATTAATCTTTCTTTCAATAAAGCTCTTCAAACATAAAAACAAATGCAATTCAAAATTAAACTAATAGTGCTGTAGCATTTTCTCATTATTTCTACAGGTAAAACAGATATATAAAAATGAATATACAGTAATTTTTAACATAAAAATATTTGTACACATTTGTTATAAAGTTTAATAAACATTTTTAATTTTTCCCACACTTTACCATAGAGAGATCTCCATCCTGACTGTGGAGTATACCAGCGGTAAAGTATAAGGAAACCTACGGAAAAAAGTTTCTTTACCTAAAAAAATAGTACAAATATGTTATGTTATTTCATATGGTGTACTAATAAACCTCTCAAACCGTTAACTCACATGGCTTACTGATACTTCTCAATAGAGAAATAATATTGCTTGGTCCTAAGTCCATATCCAGGTCAATGAAGATACCGCAGAAGGCGGAAATGGACTTATAAGGTCTAGCTTGGGTGTAAATGACAAACGCCTGAAAGAAGCTGTTCCACAAAGGACAATGGTTGGAAGAGGCCAACTCAAAGCCCAGTGAAGGTATACTGGAAGCCATAGGACTGTTTAGAGAGTTGCACTGTATAACTCGTTCTAAAAAATATAATCTCTTTCAGCAAAATAGATGAAGTTGACAGGCAAGTTTGTAACTTAATGTAAAGTTTTTGTGTATGATAAATGCCACAATATACAGCTTTGGCCCTTCTTTCTGTTTAATTATGGCCTCTGGAGAGCGCTCACATGCCCTGAGCGCTGTAAGGACTTCCAATACTCAAATGTGGTTGACTTCTCTGCCATGTGTAAAATATTGTATTGGTATGATTCGAGCTGGATAACTTAAAAAGTATTGTGATTGTGTAAATAATTGTACAAAACTACAAACGCCATTGTACAAAAAAGAGGAAATAAGTACTGAGAATGTCCACAAATGTAGCACTGTTATACTCGTCCATATTTTGTTGTTTGTACAAAAAACTGAAGTGCACTCTGATTTCTATAGTAGGCAATCATTTTCATTCAGGTAAGCATATCTTCATTTTGTGCCCGTTAGATGGCCACAGGACAAAAGACAAGAAGCAGGAATGAAAAAGCACTAGTGTTATAGGAAGGTGCAAACATAAATCATATTAGACATTTTTCATCTGTTTTTTAAATGGAATCAAGGGTGACATTTGGGTGAGAAAGTGGGCCTCCTATCCTGGCCCAAACACCATGGGGTCCACTGCACCTATTTTTGCTGTCAGGGTGGTGTGACCTTCTCCTAAGCACATTGAGAGAGAGGGTGCGGACCTGGGTGTATCCATTCTATTTAGGCATATTAAATACAAACGAACAGGATCAAAGGCTGGATACTCCAACACCAACGTGAGCAGGGCCGGAAAACACGACTGTTTATGGAGTTGGCTGGGAGTCAAATAAAACTGCACAGCATTTCTGCTGTCACTGAAGACATTTATTAACACTAATGGCAACATGTTTTTTGAATCTTAAATGACATTACTGTGATCTGGGTTATGGTACATGCTCGCATACTCCCACAATTGAATTCCCCTGCTTTGTCATCAGGGCTTTAAGTGGGATTAAAAAACTGGGGGGTGTCCCATAGGGGCGTGTCTGCTGTAATTAAGGGCATAGCTTAAAACACTTAAGCTAAAAATCTGTGCTTTGCATAGTGTGCTACCCCACTGGTATTTTGCTGCTTCTGTCCATTCATCCAGATATACAACACAAAAGTAACATTACACTTACAACATGCCAGGCCTATTGGCTTTGTCAATGATTGTTAGTTGCATAAGATAAATAAGCAACAACTATCACGTCATTGTATATATTATTGAAAATGCTACTCGCTCTCGTGGGCGAGGTTGTGACGGTTGTGAAAAAGCAGGTTCAAGCCTGATGTCCGGTGAATCAAACTAGTGAAAGCCTCATCACTAGTTTTTGTCAATGACAGTGAACACTTGGAGTTTCACACTGATACCAATGTATGCATAGAGCTGGGCAGATTTACCACAGGCTTCGCCTCAAGTACTGACTTTCTTGGTTTAAAATCATCTAAAACAATCATACATAAAGAGGCACAGGCAAAGCCAATAGATCTGGCTTGCACTTTGAGTTCAGATTAAAATATTTTCAAAAAGCCCACTGTAGTGGACACAAAAACAAAGTATAATTATGTGAGAAAAAAAACGGTCAAGATTGAGTGTACTTTTGAAATGTAAAAATAGTCCATCATGCATTGCAATGCAGCACTTCACAGGAGGTGGGCTGAAACCAACCAGCCAAAAGCATGAGGTGAGTGGGTAATGCTACTCTGAGGTGAGCAAAAGGCCTTTAAGTACCTATGTAAAACAAGCATTGGAAATGCAATAGGGCGCACATTAGGAAAGTTTAAGCTATTGGTCTTATAAATGACATTTTTTTTATTTATGTGTTATTTTTTTAAAATAGCTTAATTAATAGCTTTGTCATTTACAATGCCAATAGTTATAACTTTCGCAAATGTGACACCTATAGCATTTGTAATGCAACATGTTTTGTATTTACGTGACTTAGATGTATTGATATTACAAATAACAATGGCTTTTAATTTTGTAAATAATTAATACTTAAATAAAAGTTATTGTAATTTATAATGGCAATAGCTTAAACGTTTGTAAATAACTTTTGTGAAGATTATGTTCAGTGTATTTTATTGTGACGAAAATCCTAGAACATTGCATTTGCACCTATACACACACACACACAGAGCCAGACACACACACACACACATATAGATGTGGTGGTGGTGGATCTGGGGGATATGGTGGTGTTGGATGTGGGGGTGGATGTGGTGGTGGTGGTGATTGTGGATGTGGTGGTGATGGTGGTGGATGTGGGGGTGGATGTGGTGGTGGTGGTGGAGGTGGTGGTTGTGGAGGTTGTGGAGGTGGTGGATGTGGTGGAGGTGGTGGATGTGGTGGTGGTGGATGTGGTGGAGGTGGTAGATGTGATGGTGGTGGATGTGGTGGTGGTGGATGTGGTGAAAGTGGTGGTGGATGTGGTGGTGGATGTGGTGGTGGATGTGGTGGTGGTGGATGCAGTGGTGGATGTGGTGGTGGTGGATGCGGTGGTGGTGGAAGTGGTGGTGGATGTGTTGGATGTGGTGGTGGATGTGGTGGTGGATGTGGCGGTGGATGTGGCGGTGGATGTGGCGGTGGATGTGGAGGTGGATGTGGCGGTGGATGTGGCGGTGGATGTGGATGCGGTGGATGTGGATGCGGTGGATGTGGATGTGGTGGATGTGGCGGTGGTTGTCATGGTGGATGTGGAGGTGATGATGGATGTGGTGGTGGATGTGGTGGTGATGGTGGATGTGGTGGTGATGGTGGATGCGGTGGTGATGGTGGATGCGGTGGTGATGGTGGATGTGGTGGTGATGGTGGATGCGGTGGTGGTGGTGGATGGGGTGGTGGTGGTGGTTGGGGTGGTGGTGGATGGGGTGATGGATGTAGTGGTGGTGGGTGTGGTGGATGTGGTGGTGGATGTGGCTGTGGATGTGGCGGTGGATGTGGCGGTGGATGTGGCGATGGATGTGGTGGTGGATGTGGCGGTGGATGTGGCTGTGGATGTGGCGGTGGATGTGGAGGTGGATGTGGTGGTGGATGTGGTGGTGCATGTGGAGGTGGATGTGGATGTGGTGGTGTTGGTGGATATGGTGTTGGTGGATGTGGTGGTGGATGTGGTGGTGGATGCGGTGGATGTGGTGATGGTGGATGCGGTGGTGGTGGTGGATGCAGTGGTGGTGGTAGATGGGGTGGTGGATGTAGTGGTGGTGGGTGTGGTGGGTGTGGTGGTGGTGGGTGTGGTGGTGGATGTGGCTGTGGATGTGGCGGTGGATGTGGCGGTGGATGTGGTGGTGGATGTGGCGGTGGATGTGGCGGTGGATGTGGCGGTGCATGTGGAGGTGGATTTGGAAGTGGTGGTGGTGGATGTGGTGGTGTTGGTGGATGTGGTGTTGGTGGATGTGGTGTTGGTGGATGTGGTGGATGTGGTGGTGGTGGATGCAGTGGATGTGGTGATGGTGGATGCGGTGGTGGTGGATGCAGTGGTGGTGGTGGATGGGTTAGTGGATGTAGTGGTGGTGGGTGTGGTGGATGTGGTGGTGGTGGGTGTGGTGGGTGTGGTGGATGTGGCGGTGGATGTGGCGGTGGATGTGGATGTGCTGGTGGATGTGGTGGTGGATGTGGTGGTGGATGTGGTGGTGGATGTGGTGGTGGATGTGGTGGTGGATGTGGATGTGGTGGTGGATGTGGTGGTGCATGTGGAGGTGCATGTGGAGGTGCATGTGGAGGTGATGGTGGATGGATGCACACATGGATGGATGCAAATGTGAATGGGTGGGTGAATGGATGCATGGATACGTTTATAGTTGATACATTATCAGAGCGAGGACGGTACAGGCAGGGGCAGTCCTCTTTTCGTATCTAACGCCTCTAAGATATAGCAACCGCGCTTGGATGCTCGCTGACAATTGTTCACGGGCGTTGAACAAACATGCTCTGTTGTGCATATTCCGCAGCTGTTCCAGCCCCAATCAAACAATAACACAGGGTAAAATGTGTCAAAGCATCCAGCATGGTCTACCCTTCGCTGGAGTTTGTTCCACTCGACGCGCTGTAGCTCTTGCTGACACGGACTTTGTGACAGAAGTGACGGACGATTTTTTTTCTGCTAAAAATAAATAAATAAACACAAAGTAAATAAATAAAAAAGGTGTCTCTCTCACTTCATTCATCGCAAAGAGCTTTTACAATGCGGTAGTCATCACATATCTAGTGCGGGACTGCATGCCTGGGCAAGGGATGATTATTACAGAGCTTCTTTTTTCAGACTATGTGTCTTCCCTCCACACTTCCAGCCTACCACCATGGCTCCCACCTCTGAACTAAAGCATAATTATAGCCAAATGCACTGCCCTTGCACATTTTTTCTATTTACAATTTCAGCAGTGATAGCAAGTAAATGGCCGCTTTTAATCTGACTTTCATTTAAACAATTACGATCTATTTCCTCCTTTATCCCAATGTTCGAACCGGCCCAAGTGTGAGGAGATGGTGGCAAACCTATTCTCATTTAAACAGCAACATAGGGAATGCTAAAAGCTTTAAAGCTCATTCCGCTTTGAAACACGCAGCAAACAAGCAGCTGGAAGGGAACGTCTAGTTCTACGCGGTCAGTTTACTTCATTAAGAAGAAGTGGGCCCTAGAAAACAAGTTCAAGCTTTCACACAGCCAGCACATGCTCACTACAGCCAAAACGGACAGCGAAATCTGGGCCCGATAAGGGCAGAAATACATACACTCGCTACCCTTCAAAGAGTAACATGAATTACATTTGGATTTTTAATAATGAATAAAACATGAATATCTATGCCTTCGCTGCGCCGGGATGCGAGTCACGGCCAAAAGTGTAGTAAATAATTACAAGGGAGGAAGGGTGACGAGACGCATGGGGTGCAGCAGGCCGTGCAGGGAATAATATGGGTAGGACAAATGCCGGCCTGAGGCAGAGCACATGCTGAGAAGCTTGTGGGAGGGGGGCTGGGCTGCCTTTGATGTGGTAATGCGAGGCAGGCAGGCAGGTGGCTGGTGGCATTGTGCACGCGCTCTTTAGGGCTTGCGCTTGCGCAATGACCTAAAAAGCACATGCACTGCGTGGAATCGCCAGTGGAATCGTGCTTGGGTAAACGCTGTTTAAGCCCCTATAGAGCTTCGCCAGCTGCGCGCATGCGCACAGCAGGCGAGCCCTAAAAATGAATATGCCCTTGTGTAATGCAACTGGTGGTGCTCATGTAAAGCACTCCAAGTGTGCGCTATATAAAACTGAAAAACGAGTCTCTTTGAAGTTACACCAAAGGCAATGAGGGTTTGTACTATTGCAGAATTAAAGGTTTTTTTTTCACCCTGAGGGTAAAAATGGAGAGCCCGATTGGGACCTGCCTCTGCACCGGCTTTTAATACCGGCAGGACCTGTACCACTTAAAGCACTGTCATCCCTGGGACACCGTACTACGGAGATGCTTGGCCTTGTAACTATTTTAAGAGTGGGGTTGCTGCCATCAATGTTATATCAGTGAAGTCACACAGGTTGTTAAAAATGCAAGCCTACCACAAATAATAAATGTTGCAAGTAAGGCACACCCATTCAGCAAAAGATAATGAAAGAGTAGTTTGTTTCCAGTAGTGCATTTTGGAGCACATTGTCCAAATATATGACTAAAGCATAGTGTGGTAGCATCCTGCAATTTTAGAGGAGGGTGAACCCTTAAAAGCTATTTGTTGATGTATAGAAATGTATTCAGCGCTCAGCTAGTTAGAAGAGTGTTCTGGCGCCAAGCACTACAGTTAGAAAAAGATAATAGTAGCAAGAACATGATTAATCATTTAGGGGCGTTCCCGACCACTGGTTCATGGTTCACCTGCTTACCGCCTTGTCATTGAGACGGGATTTCCTGCCAAACTACTAAGCACTTTACATTATTCTGCCCACTCTGCGTAGCCTCTAGATCCCGATTCTTACGGCCACTCCTTAAAAAGAGGTCTTTTAAATTTCATCTTAAAGGCTTGACTTTCTTGCAGCGCTTATAGTTCCCATTAATCTGTTTTGCTGTTTTAAATTTATAATTCAGGCCTTGAGACTGAGAAAAAGGTACCCATCATGAAGTTCAATTGGCATTGTGAGGTCTCATGATTTGTTTTGATCTGATGTTTAATTGTATTTTTACTGTTCTTTTATTATATATTGCTGAGAGAAAAACATGTTTGTATTATGAATTTATACTGGCTATGTGAGATTTTATGATTTTAGCTGATATCTAATAGTGTGTCGTAAGTTTTTATACTCCCTACATATGAATTGTGTTCTCTATGAGCTTTTATGGACGTATATTGACCGAATAAAGTTTTATTGATTGATTGAAAAGTAACAAGCATTGGTAAATGCATTAGGTTTCGCCTATGTGATTAATAATAATCAGTTTTTTATTGTAAGTTGTGGCTTGCTGAGTAGTTGTACAATATTAGTTACAGAAGGTCTGTTAAAGTGTTATGACTTGTCTATGTACAAAAAGGCAATATATTGTGCTGTTACTAGTAGTATAGTGCGGGTAAGTAATAGCAAAAATGTGAAAAATGAAAGAGTGAAATTATAGAATTAATGGATGTAATACCATTATTATGTGTTTAGCGGAGTTCTGACAACTTTTGGGCCTGGTACCACTGCACCTGCTGCACTATTCAATTCATTCCCCTAGTCCCTACAAGATACCTGCATTTGTGATTGCCTGTTTAGTAGTAAAATTAGCAATAATTGGCATTTATAGGAGTTATGACAACTTTGACCCAGGTGCCACTACACCTGCTGCACCATTGAAATCATGACCCTACTGCCTTCAAGGTAAATGCACTTGCGAATGCCTGTTTAGTAGTTAAATATAGCATTGAAAACATAAATTTGAAAATTGGAGCCCTGGGAGGTAAGGTGAAGAGCATAGGATTTTCTGCAAATGAAATGTTGGTGACAGCGTTGTGCATGTATATTGTAAGTCTTTAATATGTGTTAGTAAACCTTAAGGACGCATAAGGAAAATTTGCTGCATCCAACAGTTAAACGTGCAGAATAGAGCAAGGGCATATTGGGTTGGTGTATGTTTTTACTTTTGTAGTGTGTATATTAGCATTCTCAATCGGGTGGTAGTTGTGAAAAAGAAAACCAGCCTACAGTAAATGGCAATTATTTCCCAGTGCTGCAGTTAATGGTTTCTTTTTTATTTGTTAGTAAATGTTAGTGTGTTCTTTTGGCCTTTTTGTGTTTTTTTTAATATGTATTTGTTTGAAAAGTGGTACAACTTTGTAAGTAACTGAATATTCTCAGAAGTCTAACATCCATTCATAAATCTGCCCCCTAATGCACACAAGCTTGCCGGCATTGCCGCTTTAACCACATGGCTGCTAGGCGTTTTCCCGTCCTGCGCTGAAGAACCAAAATCACCATTATTCATGACGAGCTGGCCTTGTCATCCGCGCACGGCAGGTAAGCGCCATGACGAGCCCAGCTCGTCATTAGCTTCGAAGGGGTTAACCATTGATCGGTGTGCTGTTTCTCCCCTGTCCATACTCCCAGTGATCAAGTACGGATCACCAGAATGCCACAGAGATGCCTATTTGATGCCTGGAAATAATAGGAAAATGGCAAACAATGCCCACATACTCACAATTTGACCACATCCTCCTAGGCAGGCTAAAGGTGCAGCGCACTGGATGTATAGCGCACTAATAATGTATATTTTTTAAAATAACATTAAAAAGTCCATTGACTCTCAGATATAACCTGCTTAAAGATTGAGAAAGAGAAAGGTGGTGGGAAATGACAATGCCATCAGCTAGTAATTAGCAGCCCGTGTGGAGGCAGCTTGCTGAGGAAAGGAAAAGGAAACTTGGAATTCACTGAAAATAAAATACAAAAATAAAAAGAGTTCCAGCATGAGCCTGTGGGCAGTGGATGTACACTGGCCACAGGAATCTGTACTTATTCCATGTTCTATGCCAGAGACAGAAGACTGAAGTCAAGAAGGGAGTCGGAGGCTAGGAGAAAATGCTGACCAATAGGAAGCAAGGAAACAAGAGGAAAGTGGGAGACAACCAATGGTAAGTAAAAGTTAATAGGGGGCGGGCTCTAATCTCCATTAAAGATTTTTTTCTTCTTTGCAAGATATTTCGCTAGCATAGCGCAAGTTTTGTGCAGGCAAAACCTAAAAACCAACAGAGGAGCCTACAGGTGGGATGCAGGGTCTGATAGAGAGAGTGTGTGAAAGAGAGGGAGAGAGCGAAAGAAAGAGACCCTGGAGAGAGGTGTTTTATTCTTTGACATTTACAATTGTGTTGTTCATTTACTTGTGCGTGTGGTGTGAAGCCATGAGCTTGATCCGGTATAGAAGAGAGCGAATGTTACTGTGAGGAGGGGTGGGAGAAATTGTCTTTTTCCCATCTGTGAGAAGGACATGTATAAGAACATGCCCTTGGTTACAAAAGTCACACCTCTTTTGAAATGATTCTCAGTTACTGTTCTTAAGCCACCTCACCATTACAGAGAACTTGACCTTTTTTAGCCAACATCAAACACATCTGATCCCTCTCGGCTACCTTAAATGCAGTTTGTATGTGAATAATTAAGTAAACTGTTATATTGTCCCTGTCCTCAGCGTGCATCTCGTGCTGAGCTCGAGCTGCCTGCTTCCACTACGTGGCCAGTGTTCGGTCCTAACGGCCGTTATTGCCCGTTTGGTCCCGGTCTTGCTGGTCGGGTTTTTCTTCCCCGTAACTTAAATAAACTACCTAACTAAACTGACATCGCTACGTGACCTCGTCTTATATTTATAACATTTTTGGCGACTTGCTGTCAAGGACGAAGGCGGAGTATAGAAGATGACAGAGAAAAGCGGAAACTAACGAAGAACACGTCGAAGGGGGAAAAGTGAAAGACCCGACCAAGGGAGAGCTCTTGCGATTTGGCGAGAAGCATCGCATAACGAAAAGAAAATATCGTAAGCCTCTTCAGAAGGTACGTTAAAAAATAACTCACCGGGGAAGGATTAACTGTGGGTGAAGCGTGACGGAGCAGTAACTGTAAGCTCCCAGCCCGTCAACGCAGGCAACAGCGCCTCGGTGCCATCGTGCTTAAAAGGGAAATCTCCCTCTGAACCGAAAGGCAGCATTGGTGAGCCCCACTGGGAAAGACTGATTAAAAGAGCAACGCGCTCAAGGGATTGAGGCACCTTTGGTGAATTGGTGAGCCCCACTGGGAAAGACTGATTAAAAGAGCAACGCGCTCAAGGGATTGAGGCACCTTTGGTGAATTGAAAAGATAGCGAACTCGACGTAAAGTGCATTTAAAGCCAGCACAAGCACCAATACGAAACGGGGAATTTTCGAAATACAGACAACAGTGACACACTCACTTTAAAATACAGTGTGTCATTCTAAAGAAAATTAAAACAACAGTGACACACTCACTTATACGGAGGGTCACACGATATGCAGACAACAGTGACACACTCACTTTAAAATATAGTGTGTCATACAAATGCAAGTCAAAACTGCAGTGACACACACACTTATACGGAAGGTGGCATCTTGATTAAATATTTAAATTGTTTATCTTGCTGTGACTTTAGCTCAGTTTACGCCATGAATGTAAACAATACCATCCAAGCCCCTGTCCCTTTCTTGAGTGCCCCGAGTGAGCCATCCATGGAATGGGATGATTGGTGTGAGGCATTCGAGAACTACATCGTAGCCTTAGATGGCACAAAGTTTTCTGCTATCAGGAAAAAGGCTTTATTACTGGGTGCTTTAGGGAAAGAGGGTCAGAGAGTCTTTAAATATTTACCGAGCCCACCCTTAGATATTGATGATGTATACAAAGATGCTTTGTTTAGATTGTATACGAGGTTTGCTAAACAAGAAAATGTTGTAATGCGCAGACATAAATTTTACACTGCTCCCCAAAGAGAGAATGAAACATTTGATGAGTTCGTGTCTAGGCTAAGGGAACTTTCTGTGAAGTGCCAATTTGGTAATATTCAGGATGAAATGATCCGTGATCAGTTAATTGTGCAATGTCTTAGCAAAAAAACACAAGAAAAGTTGTGGGCAGCTAAAAACCCCACTCTCACAGAAGCAATCACAATTGCTAAGGTTGCTGAAGAAAGTGACAGATGCATGAAAGAGCTTAAGAGAATACAACATGGGCACGCCAGCGGGCAAGAAGTTGCAGTGTTGCAAACAGATAGTTCAGAGGGTGTTAATCCAATACAAGGGAGACAGACAAATCGAGGAGGGAAGGCCACAACCTCGTTTAGTAAGAGTGGGCAACCAAACAGATTCAGACAAACCACACGTTCCTGCAACAGGTGTGGTAGTCCTTTTCACCTAGCTGATTCAAAGAATTGTACAGCTTTGTCTAGAGATTGTTTAAAGTGTGGAAAGAAAGGGCATTATGCACGTATGTGTAGAACAAGTAGTTCCAAAAAGATTGCCATTGTTGAGAGTGAAACCACTGATGATGAGGCGGAGGTAATGATGATTACATCTGCTGGTAGTCAAGAGTTAACGGAAGATGTTATTTTGTCTCGCCCAAAAGCAGATTTTGAATTGAATGGGTGTGTAATAAACCTAATGGTGGATACTGGGTCATTATATACGATCATTCCAAAGAGTTTGTTTAATTCCTCATGCAAAGAGTCAACTCTTATCAAGTCTGATATCACCCTGAGAGGTTATCAAGGGGTGAGCATTGGTGTTCTTGGGTTCTTTGAGGCCAATATTAAGTTTAAAGGAAGGATTACTCGAGGGAAGGTTTATGTGTCACCACACGGCCCTGCCATTTTGGGATGGTTACATCAGTACGAGCTAAACATAAGGGTGAACCCGAGAGCAGATCCACCTGTGTTGTGTATAGATAGTGAAAACGAATGCAATAGTGTTCATGGAGACTTAGAGACCATTCTTAAAAGGCATGAGAACATCTTCAGTGAGAAATTGGGGGAAGCTGTTGGTTATCAACATGTTATTAAAACCAAGAGGTGTGTTGCACCTGTAAAACACTCTGCAAGGAAAATACCTTTGTCCGCCAGAGATGAAGTTAGAAAGATTATCAAACAGTTGTTGGATGATAACATAATTGAACCTGTAGAGGCCACACAATGGTTAAGTCCTGTAGTTATCACACAGAAACCGGACAATTCTTTGTGTTTCTGTGTGGACATGAGAAGTCTAAACAAGGCTGTGATAATGGACAATTTTCCACTCCCCAACATAAACGAAATTGTTCTGAGTTTGGGCGGAGGAAAAGTTTTTTCGAAGTTGGATCTTCGCAGCGCATACCACCAGGTAAAACTTCACCCGGACTCAAAGCAGTATAGATCGTTCATCACTCCGGAAGGGACATATCAGTTCAAAAGACTTCCTTTTGGCCTTTGCTCTGCGGCAAGCGCATTTCAAAGAATCATCACTGACGTCCTTAAAGACATAGAAAGAGTGGTATTTTTCCAGGACGATATCCTGATTTATGGTTTAAATGTTGATGATCATAATGCTATTCTTGACAAAGTTCTCACCGCTCTTTCAAAGGCTGGTTTGACCCTGCGTAAGGAAAAATGTGTTTTTGCTGTTGGGGAAGTAGACTATTTGGGGTATCATGTGTCTGACCTTGGGATTCAGCCAAAGAAGGATCTAGTAAGTGCAATATGCAATGTGCCTGAACCTGATGACAAAGACAAACTAAGGTCTTTTATGGGCATGGTAGAGTACTATGCAAAATTCGTCAAGAATTTTGCAGAGAAAGTAGAACCGTTGCGTGCCATCATGAGAAAAGGGAAAGGTTTTACATGGGGAGCTGACCAAAGAAATGCTTTTTTAATGATCAAACAAAATATCTTGGATGCTAACATCCTCTCAAGTTTTGTACAGTCATTTCACACCATTCTCACTGTAGACGCCAGCTCTGTTGGGATCGGAGCAGTTCTTACACAAAAAGGTGGTGGTAAACAGAACACTGTTGCGTTTGCTTCACGTTCCTTGACTGAGACTGAAAGGAATTACTCGGTCATAGAGCGTGAAGCATTGGCGGCTGCTTGGGCTACTCGGTATTTCCGTGTGTGTTTGTGGGGGATCACATTCACACTCAGAACTGACCACAAGCCACTGTTGAAGGTTCTAGCTCCGGGGGGTATTAGGAATTGCTCTGGGCGGTTAGCGAGACTAGCTGTCAGCGTCCAAGAGTTTACGTGCAATGTGGAATACCTACCTGGTTGGTGCAACAGTGTTGCTGACTGCTTGTCGAGGTTGCCCGACACTAAAGTGCTGCCTAAAGAGTTGGTAACTGAGAGTGTAGTTGCGTTTTTAGATGACCTGGAGAGTGATTTACCCTCTTCAATATCCAAGGAGGAATGGGTGGAGGAGATGAAAAAGGATCTTGTAATGGAAGGGTTGATTAAGATGTGCAAGGAACGGGTGTCAAGGCAAAGTACGGTCTCACCTGCTCTTAGGCCTTACGTCCAGCTACAGGATGAAATTTCTTTACTGACTGAGTCCATCCTTGTGCGGGGTGAGAAATACATACCACCTGTTTCCCTTAGACCCCGTATCATTGCTTTGGCGCATGAGGTCCACCTAGGACAAACCCTTACTGGCAAACGCGTCAAAGCTGACTTTTGGTGGCCGGGAGTTGATGCGCAGGTAAAGAGTTGGGTTGAGCAGTGTCAGTCGTGCAAAGAGTCAGAAAAGAGGTTACAGGTTCGTGCTAGTAAGGATACTAGGGGACAAATTGTTTCTGACGATGGTGCGTGGCAGAAGGTCTGTATTGACTTCATAGGTCCTTTTCATGACCTGCTGGATTCAGAGAAGTTTGCTTTGGTGTTAGTGGACTCGGCTTCTAGGTGGGTGGAGGTTGCCTTTATGAAGAGCATCACTGCTGGATCCACTGTCAAGGTTCTGGATGAGATTTTTAGGCGTGAGGGGATTCCTTCAATAGTTTTGACAGATAATGGCACACAACTCACCTCGGCAATCATGGAGAACTATTTTGTGTTTTTGGGTTTAAAGCACCTGCGCACGTCGCTTTACAATCCTCAAGGGAACGGACTGTGCGAGAGGGTGAACAGACTTGTAAAGGGCACTATGCAACTTGCCTTAGCCTCTGGTCGGTCAGTGCAGAAGGAGATTAAAGAAATGTTGTGGGCATACCGCACAACCGTTCACAGTAACATGTCTGTCACACCTTTTGAACTCATGCGAGGGAGGCCTGCGGGTACAAAGCTGATTCCCACTTGGCTACATGGGAAAGTAGAGAGGAGTGGTCACAGTAAATTGGGAAATTATGCCCCCACTAACATAGCTGAAGGGGATTTAGTGAAGGTGAAACCAGGCGGGAATCAGAATATGTTCAACAAGTTTAGAGGACCTTACCAGGTGAAGTCTGTGGTTGGTAACTACATTAGGCTGCAGAATGGGCAAACTTGGAATCTCCGCAGGGTAGCACTTTACCAGAAAAAGGCCAAGCCAACCACTCATGTGCCTGTCACCAAAAAGGTTGTTGTTGAAGAAGTGTGCAGACCAATTCGCAAAAGAGTTGCTCCTGCTTATTTGAAAGATTTTGTGTAAATTTTCACTTGTCCAAGGAAGGGTGTGGGGTTACATGGTCCTATGTTACATGAAAAGCTTATGTTCTAAGCAATGCCATTTACGTGGTCTTGTGTTACTTGGTACTTTGTTCTTAAAAGTGAAAACTGCGTGTTCTAAGCAATGTCTTCATTTTGTGTTCTGCTGTGCATTCTTGCTTAACTTGCTTTAGTACATCTTCCTTTTCCACTGTTTAAGGAAAGGAGATGTGTTATATTCTCCCTGTCCTCAGCGTGCATCTCGTGCTGAGCTCGAGCTGCCTGCTTCCACTACGTGGCCAGTGTTCGGTCCTAACGGCCGTTATTGCCCGTTTGGTCCCGGTCTTGCTGGTCGGGTTTTTCTTCCCCGTAACTTAAATAAACTACCTAACTAAACTGACATCGCTACGTGACCTTGTCTTATATTTATAACATAAACCAGAACATATTAATTGTAACATCCTCCATGGTAGCTGTTTATTTTTCAGCAGAGTTTATCAAAAATAGGGTAGGGGTTGTGACTGGCTCTGCTCTTCATGACTGCACCCAGCTTGTGGCATCTCCTAATAAACTGTTTGCGTTTCCATCACTCGGTGGTTCTGTTTTCCTAGTGCCAAGAAGCCCTATGAGTGAAGCAGCGCTGTACAAATCTTTGACATAACAAGCCATAATATGGAATTTGTGACTAATCTATGTATACAGAAATAGGTGTATGATTGTATTCCTACAAATACTAGAATGGACTTTTATTTGAATATCCAGCACATCCCGCTGCGTCCCTTTCCTGACCACCCACCTCTTCGCCACCCTCTATGAGCAAAATGTTATAGTTTGATCTTTGCTTTCACACTTCCCTTCCTCTTGACAGCTTGTGCCAGTCCCAGAACATCAGCCAGGATGAGATGAGTGTAGCCCGACACGAGGGCAGAAATCCTGCAACATACAGCTGGGGAGCAGGGCTACTTCCCAAAGGTGGTGTGTTGCTTATCCCAGTAAATGCCTCATATTCAACCTTCTGGGCGTCGGGAGTCAGATGCCTACATTTATTTGATCTTGAGCTTTGCAGCCATTGGGAAATACATCTGTCAAATAAAAATCTGTTCTTCTTCGGAATCAATGTGGTTGACGGGTTATGTAATTTCCTTACTTCATCATTGGTTGTGGCAGTTTCCAGGCATTTGAGCATTTCTTTTTTCTTTCTTCTTTTTTAAACGCACGTAAAATGTGTCAACTTGTGGAGAAAAGGATGCAAAGGAATAAGTCAAAAGTTTTAGACTGAAATGCACTTTGGGGAAACTATTTAAATAAATGCAAGTGATCGCAAAGTACTGAAGGGGAAAGTAAATTAATCTGCTATTTTTTATTGCCATTATGTCATTAACAATCTGTCCCTCCACATTTGAAATTTTAGTCTTAGGCAGTTCTAGTAGAAAGTCACATGGAGATTTTTTGTTTTCCTTGATTTATTAGAAACCAGTCACCACATCTTCTAGGCATCCGAGAAGTAAAAGAAATGCACTTTAAAAAAAGCCTTAACCGAAGCATCTCGGACATGCAGTGATGCTAAATAATAAGGGGCAGATTTATCTTAACTGGCGCATCCCCAGGGATGCGCCAGTTAACATGCGCCACAGTGCGCCTGTAGTATCCCTTTAACAGTGTGCTACTGCCTTCTTATGTTGTCTCTGCCATCGCTCTAGAATTGTTATGCTTGATATGTGCATTCTACATTCTCTGTGTGGTGGTTGACCATTTCTCCTGAGCCTTGCCTACAAGTGGTTGTACAAGCTGTTTCCTTGGTACTGAATAAAGTACTCTTCTTCCAAAACGTGTTTCAGTTTACTTCATAAACTGGCGACGAGGGTGGGATCATTTTGAGTTGGCCACACCAACATGAGTTGAAAATCAAATTAGATCCTAATGCTTCCCCACCTGTATATATTGCATCTCCTGCTGAGGATGAATTTACTGTGTTAGTCAAGAACAAATTCCCTGAGATTTTCTCTGATGTCTTGGGTGAATTTGTAAATTTTAAACACAAAATCATCTTGAAAGAAAATGCAACACCAGTCCGACACAGGGTCAGGAATGTCCCATTGGCATATCGAGATAAATTAAAAACTATTCTTTCGGATTTGGTGACTCGTGGCATCATTGAACCAACCGAGTCTTCCCCCTGGGTTTCCCCAGTAGTTTTGTCAATTAAAAGTAATGGGGAACTTCGTCTCTGTGTAGACCTCCGCAGTCTGAACACTGAAATTTGGGTGGACAGACATCCTTTACCCAACATTCATGAGCTAATTTCCACTCTTTCTGGTGCTTGCGTTTTCTCAACCCTAGATTTAGCCAGTGCTTATCACCAGGTTCTCCTCCATGAGGACTCTAAATTTCTTACCACTTTCATAACCCCTGAGGGCATGTTCCAGTTCCGTCGCATGCCATTTGGCTTAGCCAGCGCAGCGTCGGTTTTCCAACGTCTCATGAAAGAGGTTTTGGAGGGTTGTAATAGTGCTATTGCCTTCCAAGACGACATCTTGATATATGGTAAAGATCACGAGGACCATGACAGGAATTTGGACAAAGTACTGATGTCTGTCAAAGCTAAGGGCTTGACTTTGAAGCTTTCTAAGTGCAAATTTAGACAGAGCACTGTGGAGTATTTGGGACACGAAATCTCCGCTCAGGGTATCAAACCAAAACTCAATCACATTTGGAGCATAACTAAGGCGCCTTCCCCTAACAACAAAGAACAATTGGTGTCCTTTCTGGGTCTTACCGAGTTTTATAGCAAATTTGTTTCAGATTATTCCTCCAAAGTTCATGTTTTGAGACTGTTATTGAAAAAAGATGCAAAATTTGTTTGGAAGGATGAACACCAAACTGCCTTTGAGTTACTTAAAAAGGAGATTATTAATGCCCCTTTCTTGAGACCTTTTGACTTGGGTAGAGAATGCATTGTGTGTGTGGACGCAAGCAACGTGGGACTTGGTTCCGTGTTGATGCAAAAGTGTCAAGGTGAGGAATATGTGGTCTCCTATGCCTCCCGTACCCTTCGTGGGGCAGAATTTAACTATTCCACTATAGAGAAGGAACTGTTGGCGTGCACCTGGGCTGTTGAACACTTCAGGCAATTTATTTGGGGAACAAGATTCCGTTTGCGTACGGACCACAAACCCTTGATAAGCATGTTGACCGCTGGCGGTGGTCGTACTTTGACTGCACGTTTGGCGCGCCTTGCTGCTAAGTTACAAGAGTTTCAATGTGTGGTGGAATATGTCCCTGGTCGTCTAAATGTCCATGCTGACTGTATGTCCAGATTGCCTTGTGTTTCCTTAGTTGCCACGGACTCCCTTTGCGATGTGGATGTAGTTTTAACTGTTGATGATGTAAACGATGCCAGATGCAATACCACGTCCAGTGTCATCTCTGAGCCATCCATGGAATGGGATGATTGGTGTGAGGCATTCGAGAACTACATCGTAGCCTTAGATGGCACAAAGTTTTCTGCTATCAGGAAAAAGGCTTTATTACTGGGTGCTTTAGGGAAAGAGGGTCAGAGAGTCTTTAAATATTTACCGAGCCCACCCTTAGATATTGATGATGTATACAAAGATGCTTTGTTTAGATTGTATACGAGGTTTGCTAAACAAGAAAATGTTGTAATGCGCAGACATAAATTTTACACTGCTTCCCAAAGAGAGAATGAAACATTTGATGAGTTCGTGTCTAGGCTAAGGGAACTTTCTGTGAAGTGCCAATTTGGTAATATTCAGGATGAAATGATCCGTGATCAGTTAATTGTGCAATGTCTTAGCAAAAAAACACAAGAAAAGTTGTGGGCAGCTAAAAACCCCACTCTCACAGAAGCAATCACAATTGCTAAGGTTGCTGAAGAAAGTGACAGATGCATGAAAGAGCTTAAGAGAATACAACATGGGCACGCCAGCGGGCAAGAAGTTGCAGTGTTGCAAACAGATAGTTCAGAGGGTGTTAATCCAATACAAGGGAGACAGACAAATCGAGGAGGGAAGGCCACAACCTCGTTTAGTAAGAGTGGGCAACCAAACAGATTCAGACAAACCACACGTTCCTGCAACAGGTGTGGTAGTCCTTTTCACCTAGCTGATTCGAAGAATTGTACAGCTTTGTCTAGAGATTGTTTAAAGTGTGGAAAGAAAGGGCATTATGCACGTATGTGTAGAACAAGTAGTTCCAAAAAGATTGCCATTGTTGAGAGTGAAACCACTGATGATGAGGCGGAGGTAATGATGATTACATCTGCTGGTAGTCAAGAGTTAACGGAAGATGTTATTTTGTCTCGCCCAAAAGCAGATTTTGAATTGAATGGGTGTGTAATTAACCTAATGGTGGATACTGGGTCATTATATACGATCATTCCAAAGAGTTTGTTTAATTCCTCATGCAAAGAGTCAACTCTTATCAAGTCTGATATCACCCTGAGAGGTTATCAAGGGGTGAGCATTGGTGTTCTTGGGTTCTTTGAGGCCAATATTAAGTTTAAAGGAAGGATTACTCGAGGGAAGGTTTATGTGTCACCACACGGCCCTGCCATTTTGGGATGGTTACATCAGTACGAGCTAAACATAAGGGTGAACCCGAGAGCAGATCCACCTGTGTTGTGTATAGATAGTGAAAACGAATGCAATAGTGTTCATGGAGACTTAGAGACCATTCTTAAAAGGCATGAGAACATCTTCAGTGAGAAATTGGGGGAAGCTGTTGGTTATCAACATGTTATTAAAACCAAGAGGTGTGTTGCACCTGTAAAACACTCTGCAAGGAAAATACCTTTGTCCGCCAGAGATGAAGTTAGAAAGATTATCAAACAGTTGTTGGATGATAACATAATTGAACCTGTAGAGGCCACACAATGGTTAAGTCCTGTAGTTATCACACAGAAACCGGACAATTCTTTGTGTTTCTGTGTGGACATGAGAAGTCTAAACAAGGCTGTGATAATGGACAATTTTCCACTCCCCAACATAAACGAAATTGTTCTGAGTTTGGGCGGAGGAAAAGTTTTTTCGAAGTTGGATCTTCGCAGCGCATACCACCAGGTAAAACTTCACCCGGACTCAAAGCAGTATAGATCGTTCATCACTCCGGAAGGGACATATCAGTTCAAAAGACTTCCTTTTGGCCTTTGCTCTGCGGCAAGCGCATTTCAAAGAATCATCACTGACGTCCTTAAAGACATAGAAAGAGTGGTATTTTTCCAGGACGATATCCTGATTTATGGTTTAAATGTTGATGATCATAATGCTATTCTTGACAAAGTTCTCACCGCTCTTTCAAAGGCTGGTTTGACCCTGCGTAAGGAAAAATGTGTTTTTGCTGTTGGGGAAGTAGACTATTTGGGGTATCATGTGTCTGACCTTGGGATTCAGCCAAAGAAGGATCTAGTAAGTGCAATATGCAATGTGCCTGAACCTGATGACAAAGACAAACTAAGGTCTTTTATGGGCATGGTAGAGTACTATGCAAAATTCGTCAAGAATTTTGCAGAGAAAGTAGAACCGTTGCGTGCCATCATGAGAAAAGGGAAAGGTTTTACATGGGGAGCTGACCAAAGAAATGCTTTTTTAATGATCAAACAAAATATCTTGGATGCTAACATCCTCTCAAGTTTTGTACAGTCATTTCACACCATTCTCACTGTAGACGCCAGCTCTGTTGGGATCGGAGCAGTTCTTACACAAAAAGGTGGTGGTAAACAGAACACTGTTGCGTTTGCTTCACGTTCCTTGACTGAGACTGAAAGGAATTACTCGGTCATAGAGCGTGAAGCATTGGCGGCTGCTTGGGCTACTCGGTATTTCCGTGTGTGTTTGTGGGGGATCACATTCACACTCAGAACTGACCACAAGCCACTGTTGAAGGTTCTAGCTCCGGGGGGTATTAGGAATTGCTCTGGGCGGTTAGCGAGACTAGCTGTCAGCGTCCAAGAGTTTACGTGCAATGTGGAATACCTACCTGGTTGGTGCAACAGTGTTGCTGACTGCTTGTCGAGGTTGCCCGACACTAAAGTGCTGCCTAAAGAGTTGGTAACTGAGAGTGTAGTTGCGTTTTTAGATGACCTGGAGAGTGATTTACCCTCTTCAATATCCAAGGAGGAATGGGTGGAGGAGATGAAAAAGGATCTTGTAATGGAAGGGTTGATTAAGATGTGCAAGGAACGGGTGTCAAGGCAAAGTACGGTCTCACCTGCTCTTAGGCCTTACGTCCAGCTACAGGATGAAATTTCTTTACTGACTGAGTCCATCCTTGTGCGGGGTGAGAAATACATACCACCTGTTTCCCTTAGACCCCGTATCATTGCTTTGGCGCATGAGGTCCACCTAGGACAAACCCTTACTGGCAAACGCGTCAAAGCTGACTTTTGGTGGCCGGGAGTTGATGCGCAGGTAAAGAGTTGGGTTGAGCAGTGTCAGTCGTGCAAAGAGTCAGAAAAGAGGTTACAGGTTCGTGCTAGTAAGGATACTAGGGGACAAATTGTTTCTGACGATGGTGCGTGGCAGAAGGTCTGTATTGACTTCATAGGTCCTTTTCATGACCTGCTGGATTCAGAGAAGTTTGCTTTGGTGTTAGTGGACTCGGCTTCTAGGTGGGTGGAGGTTGCCTTTATGAAGAGCATCACTGCTGGATCCACTGTCAAGGTTCTGGATGAGATTTTTAGGCGTGAGGGGATTCCTTCAATAGTTTTGACAGATAATGGCACACAACTCACCTCGGCAATCATGGAGAACTATTTTGTGTTTTTGGGTTTAAAGCACCTGCGCACGTCGCTTTACAATCCTCAAGGGAACGGACTGTGCGAGAGGGTGAACAGACTTGTAAAGGGCACTATGCAACTTGCCTTAGCCTCTGGTCGGTCAGTGCAGAAGGAGATTAAAGAAATGTTGTGGGCATACCGCACAACCGTTCACAGTAACATGTCTGTCACACCTTTTGAACTCATGCGAGGGAGGCCTGCGGGTACAAAGCTGATTCCCACTTGGCTACATGGGAAAGTAGAGAGGAGTGGTCACAGTAAATCGGGAAATTATGCCCCCACTAACATAGCTGAAGGGGATTTAGTGAAGGTGAAACCAGGCGGGAATCAGAATATGTTCAACAAGTTTAGAGGACCTTACCAGGTGAAGTCTGTGGTTGGTAACTACATTAGGCTGCAGAATGGGCAAACTTGGAATCTCCGCAGGGTAGCACTTTACCAGAAAAAGGCCAAGCCAACCACTCATGTGCCTGTCACCAAAAAGGTTGTTGTTGAAGAAGTGTGCAGACCAATTCGCAAAAGAGTTGCTCCTGCTTATTTGAAAGATTTTGTGTAAATTTTCACTTGTCCAAGGAAGGGTGTGGGGTTACATGGTCCTATGTTACATGAAAAGCTTATGTTCTAAGCAATGCCATTTACGTGGTCTTGTGTTACTTGGTACTTTGTTCTTAAAAGTGAAAACTGCGTGTTCTAAGCAATGTCTTCATTTTGTGTTCTGCTGTGCATTCTTGCTTAACTTGCTTTAGTACATCTTCCTTTTCCACTGTTTAAGGAAAGGAGATGTGTTATATTCTCCCTGTCCTCAGCGTGCATCTCGTGCTGAGCTCGAGCTGCCTGCTTCCACTACGTGGCCAGTGTTCGGTCCTAACGGCCGTTATTGCCCGTTTGGTCCCGGTCTTGCTGGTCGGGTTTTTCTTCCCCGTAACTTAAATAAACTACCTAACTAAACTGACATCGCTACGTGACCTCGTCTTATATTTATAACATAAACCAGAACATATTAATTGTAACATCCTCCATGGTAGCTGTTTATTTTTCAGCAGAGTTTATCAAAAATAGGGTAGGGGTTGTGACTGGCTCTGCTCTTCATGACTGCACCCAGCTTGTGGCATCTCCTAATAAACTGTTTGCGTTTCCATCACTCGGTGGTTCTGTTTTCCTAGTGCCAAGAAGCCCTATGAGTGAAGCAGCGCTGTACAAATCTTTGACATAACAAGCCATAATATGGAATTTGTGACTAATCTATGTATACAGAAATAGGTGTATGATTGTATTCCTACAAATACTAGAATGGACTTTTATTTGAATATCCAGCACATCCCGCTGCGTCCCTTTCCTGACCACCCACCTCTTCGCCACCCTCTATGAGCAAAATGTTATAGTTTGATCTTTGCTTTCACACTTCCCTTCCTCTTGACAGCTTGTGCCAGTCCCAGAACATCAGCCAGGATGAGATGAGTGTAGCCCGACACGAGGGCAGAAATCCTGCAACATACAGCTGGGGAGCAGGGCTACTTCCCAAAGGTGGTGTGTTGCTTATCCCAGTAAATGCCTCATATTCAACCTTCTGGGCGTCGGGAGTCAGATGCCTACATTTATTTGATCTTGAGCTTTGCAGCCATTGGGAAATACATCTGTCAAATAAAAATCTGTTCTTCTTCGGAATCAATGTGGTTGACGGGTTATGTAATTTCCTTACTTCATCATTGGTTGTGGCAGTTTCCAGGCATTTGAGCATTTCTTTTTTCTTTCTTCTTTTTTAAACGCACGTAAAATGTGTCAACTTGTGGAGAAAAGGATGCAAAGGAATAAGTCAAAAGTTTTAGACTGAAATGCACTTTGGGGAAACTATTTAAATAAATGCAAGTGATCGCAAAGTACTGAAGGGGAAAGTAAATTAATCTGCTATTTTTTATTGCCATTATGTCATTAACAATCTGTCCCTCCACATTTGAAATTTTAGTCTTAGGCAGTTCTAGTAGAAAGTCACATGGAGATTTTTTGTTTTCCTTGATTTATTAGAAACCAGTCACCACATCTTCTAGGCATCCGAGAAGTAAAAGAAATGCACTTTAAAAAAAGCCTTAACCGAAGCATCTCGGACATGCAGTGATGCTAAATAATAAGGGGCAGATTTATCTTAACTGGCGCATCCCCAGGGATGCGCCAGTTAACATGCGCCACAGTGCGCCTGTAGTATCCCTTTAACAGTGTGCTACTGCCTTCTTATGTTGTCTCTGCCATCGCTCTAGAATTGTTATGCTTGATATGTGCATTCTACATTCTCTGTGTGGTGGTTGACCATTTCTCCTGAGCCTTGCCTACAAGTGGTTGTACAAGCTGTTTCCTTGGTACTGAATAAAGTACTCTTCTTCCAAAACGTGTTTCAGTTTACTTCATAAACTGGCGACGAGGGTGGGATCATTTTGAGTTGGCCACACCAACATGAGTTGAAAATCAAATTAGATCCTAATGCTTCCCCACCTGTATATATTGCATCTCCTGCTGAGGATGAATTTACTGTGTTAGTCAAGAACAAATTCCCTGAGATTTTCTCTGATGTCTTGGGTGAATTTGTAAATTTTAAACACAAAATCATCTTGAAAGAAAATGCAACACCAGTCCGACACAGGGTCAGGAATGTCCCATTGGCATATCGAGATAAATTAAAAACTATTCTTTCGGATTTGGTGACTCGTGGCATCATTGAACCAACCGAGTCTTCCCCCTGGGTTTCCCCAGTAGTTTTGTCAATTAAAAGTAATGGGGAACTTCGTCTCTGTGTAGACCTCCGCAGTCTGAACACTGAAATTTGGGTGGACAGACATCCTTTACCCAACATTCATGAGCTAATTTCCACTCTTTCTGGTGCTTGCGTTTTCTCAACCCTAGATTTAGCCAGTGCTTATCACCAGGTTCTCCTCCATGAGGACTCTAAATTTCTTACCACTTTCATAACCCCTGAGGGCATGTTCCAGTTCCGTCGCATGCCATTTGGCTTAGCCAGCGCAGCGTCGGTTTTCCAACGTCTCATGAAAGAGGTTTTGGAGGGTTGTAATAGTGCTATTGCCTTCCAAGACGACATCTTGATATATGGTAAAGATCACGAGGACCATGACAGGAATTTGGACAAAGTACTGATGTCTGTCAAAGCTAAGGGCTTGACTTTGAAGCTTTCTAAGTGCAAATTTAGACAGAGCACTGTGGAGTATTTGGGACACGAAATCTCCGCTCAGGGTATCAAACCAAAACTCAATCACATTTTGAGCATAACTAAGGCGCCTTCCCCTAACAACAAAGAACAATTGGTGTCCTTTCTGGGTCTTACCGAGTTTTATAGCAAATTTGTTTCAGATTATTCCTCCAAAGTTCATGTTTTGAGACTGTTATTGAAAAAAGATGCAAAATTTGTTTGGAAGGATGAACACCAAACTGCCTTTGAGTTACTTAAAAAGGAGATTATTAATGCCCCTTTCTTGAGACCTTTTGACTTGGGTAGAGAATGCATTGTGTGTGTGGACGCAAGCAACGTGGGACTTGGTTCCGTGTTGATGCAAAAGTGTCAAGGTGAGGAATATGTGGTCTCCTATGCCTCCCGTACCCTTCGTGGGGCAGAATTTAACTATTCCACTATAGAGAAGGAACTGTTGGCGTGCACCTGGGCTGTTGAACACTTCAGGCAATTTATTTGGGGAACAAGATTCCGTTTGCGTACGGACCACAAACCCTTGATAAGCATGTTGACCGCTGGCGGTGGTCGTACTTTGACTGCACGTTTGGCGCGCCTTGCTGCTAAGTTACAAGAGTTTCAATGTGTGGTGGAATATGTCCCTGGTCGTCTAAATGTCCATGCTGACTGTATGTCCAGATTGCCTTGTGTTTCCTTAGTTGCCACGGACTCCCTTTGCGATGTGGATGTAGTTTTAACTGTTGATGATGTAAACGATGCCAGATGCAATACCACGTCCAGTGTCATCTCTGAGTCGAATTGGCGGGATGCCATGTCTAAGGATGTTTCCTTATCCAATGTAGTGGATTTTCTGAAGCAAGGGTGGCCTGAAGAGAGGAAACTTTCTGGCGATATCCTCTCTTTCAGCAAAATAAAGGAAGAACTCATGTTTGACCAGGGTTTTGTAACTAGGTGTGATAAAATAGTACCTCCCTCCGGTCTACGTGAAAAAATAATTTCTATGGCTCATGAAGGTCACATGGGGATGTCTAATACTAAAAGACGTATCCGTGAGTTCTATTGGTGGCCTGGCATTGACAGGATGGTAGACAAATGGGTTAGTTCCTGTTCTCCTTGCTCCAGTAGTGATAAATCTGCTAAACCTTTGGCTGCCAAATCTGATGTTTCACCTATTGAGTACTCCATGTGCCCTTGGAAAAAACTTGGAATTGATATTGTTGGCCCTTTGGACTTGTCTGACAATAAAGCTGTTTTTATTTTAGTCTTAATTGATTACTTCTCCAAGTGGCCGGAGATCAAGGTTGTGGACAAGACCAGTTCTTCTCAGATTGTTGAATTTCTTGATGAAGTTTTCTGCAGGGAAGGGATTCCGGCTGAGCTGGTTTCAGACAATGGTCCACAATTCATTAGTAGTGAATTTTCATCCTTTCTCGACAGATGTGGTGTTGTTCATAAAAGGGTGTCAAACTACAACCCTCAAGCCAATGGCCTTACTGAGCGCTTTAACAGGGTCATTAAAGAGTCGTTACAACTTGCTATTAAAAGTAAATTGGATTGGAGAAAGTCCCTTCGTGCTTCTCTTCTTTCATATCGTACTTCCCCTAATTCAGTTACGGGGTTTTCCCCTTTTGAGCTGTTAAAGGGTCGTAAACCTGGTTCCAAACTTCTACCTTGGTGGATGAAAGTAAAGATCCCTCCCTTGCCTAGTGCTGATCCTTCCTTGGTTAGAGACAAGGTGTTGAAATATCAAGAGAAGATGAGATGTAATTCCACTCGCCTTTCTAAACCTGGTATCAAAATTGGTGATTTGGTGCGAGTCAAGTTTGGTAGATCTTGTGGTTCAAGGTGGGACAAATGGTCTGATCCGTGTAATGTCACTGAAGTCTTTAGTAAGGCTGTCAGAGTGGATGGTGGCAAAGTGTGGAATTTTCGCAGAGTTTCTCTGTGTAGAAAACCCAATGTGCAAATGAATTCTCTACCCTCCTCAAATTTTCCCCTTGGCGCTGATTGCCACTCCTCTGATGACTGTCACCCTGCTTTGTTGGATACTTTTTGCAGTGATGTTCAATCTTCCTCGAGAAACAATGATGTTCTTGTTCCCAACATTGTTGTTCCTCCTCCCAATATAGTTGTTCATTCTGAACAGTCTTCCCCTGACAATTCTGTTCCTTCTCATGTTATACAATCTTCTGATGTACCCCTAAGAAGAAGTTCTCGCATCAGGTCAACTCCTGTTAAGTTACGTGATTTTGTGCACTAGTTTTCTTTTCTGATGTCTTTCATTTCTCTTGTTTTTGATTATGTTTCTTTTTGTTTTTTTTAAGGGGGGGAGGTGTGTAGTATCCCTTTAACAGTGTGCTACTGCCTTCTTATGTTGTCTCTGCCATCGCTCTAGAATTGTTATGCTTGATATGTGCATTCTACATTCTCTGTGTGGTGGTTGACCATTTCTCCTGAGCCTTGCCTACAAGTGGTTGTACAAGCTGTTTCCTTGGTACTGAATAAAGTACTCTTCTTCCAAAACGTGTTTCAGTTTACTTCAGCGCCACAGCTCCGCCAGCCATGGTGCGCCTCATTTATAATGCGGCGCACCATGGTGCAAGAACGGCACAGATGCGTGACGCATCTGTGCCGGAAATGTGTCGCATTGCTGGAGTTGAGTCGCAAGCGCGACGCAGCTCCAGCAAGGCTCGGGGGTGCCCCATTTTGACAATGCTGCGTCAAGACCTACACCTGCTTCAAGCAGGTGCAGGCTTTTGACGCAGCATTGGCTTAAAAGTGACTGAGTGAAATCTCATAGATTTCACTCAGCCACTTTTGCGAGGCGCACCTGCCCCGGAACGCCCACCCTGCGCCGGAAAGCTCCACAAGCGGCGCAGGGCTTTACAACGTGACGCATCTGCCTAGATGCATCACGTTGTAAATCATTCGTAGGGATGCGTCACGTTTACGCCGCCTTGCGTGACGCAACAGCGGCGTAAACGTGGCGCAAGGGCCTCATAAATCTGCCCCTTAGTTCCAAGGAGTGTGAGGCAAGCATTTTAAAACAAGGTGCAGGAGGCGGCAGGAATGTAAAAACAATGGGGCATATTACCAAGCAATAGCGATAATTATCGCTATTGCTTGGTTAGCGTGAAAAAATTAACGCTGAGCCGCGGCGATTTTTATCGCAGATAAACCTTGGTATTACCAAGGTTTATCGCAAATGCGATAAAAATCGGCCGCAGTGCATGAATATCGCTGAAAAGTCCGCGATATTCATGCATTAGCAAGCTAATGCTCTTAGCCATGTTATCCACCTCCCATTGGATAACATGGCTAAGAACTGCTCAGGGCAGGTGTTAGCTTTTGGAGATATTCGCGCTTAGCGCGAATATCTCCAAAAGTTGGTAATAGGAGATAGCGATGTTAGCGACTGTTTTCAGTCGCTAACATCTTGGCAAGCCCACTTTGCATGTCATTAGTGATAAATATCACTGACATGCAAAGGGGGGCCCAAGATGGTCGCTATCTCCTACTATCTGTCGCTAACTGGTGTTAGCGACAGCTAGGTAATAGGGAGATAATTTTATCTCCGCTTTCTTGACTTTTAAAGCCAAAAAAGCGGAGATAAACCCCCTTGATAATATGCCCCAATGTGTGCTGACATGACAAAATAAATGGCGTAAAGAAGCACGATGTGTGCAGCCGAGGAAAGATAACAAAATGTAAACATGGTTTCAATGCGTGCAGCCAGGGAAAGTAAAACCCCAAAAAAGGTTTCAGACAAAAGTGCATTTACACAGTACTTCAGCCAAGGAACTGATAAGAGCACCTTTTAAGATATAATAAATACAAGAGATTTCACAAGCACAGCGCAAGCGCTATGCAGCTGAAACCTAAAAATAAGCCACTGGATAAAAAGCCAGGTTTTGAGCTTTATCCTAAGCAATCATTCATCCTCTGTGAGTCAAAGTTCTAAAGGAAGATTATTGCAATCCACTGGCCCCAGAAGGGAAAAAGATCATCTGCTGGCTTTAGCAAGGTGGATCCTAGGAATCTTGGGCAGATAGTTATTGGAAGAGGACAAGTTTCTCAAAGGGTTGTAGTACAAAATCCTGGAGGGCAGGTAGTCGGGCCCAGAGAGTTGAAGCTCTCTATGTATCATCGGAGAAGTCTTAAATAAGATCCGCTTGTTCACAGGAAGTCAATGCAAATCTACCAGATGCAGCAACATCTGCTCCCTTCTAGGCAGACTACAACAAAGCCTAGCAGCAGTATTCTGTACCATTTGTAATTTCCTCACTAGATATTGCAGCAGGCCAGAATTTGAAGCATTGGCATTGTCCAGCCTGGACATGATCAAGGCCAAGACCACAGTAATCCTTATTGGAAACGAAAGGAAGTGCAGGAATTTCTTTGCCATACGCAAGATGCCAAAGCACTTGCCTACCATTGAATTGATTATGGAAGGATATTTTTTGTCAAGTGTCACCCCCAGGTTTTTTACTTCTGGCCAATGAGCTACCAGAATGAGGTCACAAGTATATCCCACACTGAGCACCTCAGTCTTTTCGGTATTGCACTTCAGTTGGTAGAAACTCATCCCGCTAAAGAAAGCAGAGATGAATATTAATGTTGAGATCAAGGGAATAGAGTACTCTTAGCAAGTTTAGACAAACGATCCCCTGGACATAAGTATATATAGTACCACCTAGCTCTCTGCTCGGTTGGGATATATCTATTGCCTATCAGACACCCACACTATTATTACTAATAACACATTCAACAGATAAAAACATAAACTAACTCATTCAGATAGGAACATTGAAATCACAACATAAAAACATTCTGGTTAAAAACTAGATAAAATCTCATAAACATATATCACACAATTCATATAAACAATTCATAAAATTACCACAATGCTACACAGGACGTAAATCACAATATGGGCCAACATAAGAAGCTCAGCAGGCAAAATACCTACTGGCTTTTGCAGAGCACTTGGCCCAGCAGGAAACTTAAAGAGGGTGTAAAATGCCCGCCTCTACCTTCCACACATTGACTGTTGCTAGAATTATGAATTTAACAAAACTCCAAATGAGGCACCTGGAATTGGAGGGAAGAGGCGGAGGTGATAGGGGCAAGGACTGGGATAAAGGTGCACTGAAATCTGCAGCACTGTCCCTTCATTCTTATCCATAGTGATGAAGGCACAGCATCACACACCAGCAAAGTAGGTGGGCTCGGCTATTGTCCACCTTTATATTAGTTGCTCTCCATTTTATGTCATGCTTGGCTGCTGTCTATTTTATACTGTGTTATATAATGTGCTGCTGCTATCTATGCTGTGTGACATGTACTTGCTGCCTATTATGTTATCAAGTTATTGATTATGCTATCTTATGGTTTGTAATAAGCAGCAGTTCTTATCTATGTTATGTAGGTATTCTCCATGATAAGTAGCAGGTTTATGATATGTTACGTAGCAGATATCTGTTATGTAATATGTAACTGCTGTCTTATATGGCTATTTACGCCGTGTTATATAGCTGCTGAATGGGTTATGCTATGTAATATGCAGCTGTTGTCTGTTATGTGTCGCGGGTATGGTATGTTATGTAACTGCTGTCTATATTATGTTACGAAAGAGGTAGCTACTGTCCATGTATGGTGTAGCTGCTGTCCATGTTGTTATGCAGCTGATATGTTATGTAAAGGGTGTATGCTATGTTATGTAGCTGCTGTGTGTTGTGCTCTATGCAACTGCTGTCAATTATGTGGATGCTGTTTATGCTGTGTTTTTAGTTTACAGCTGTTGAATATGTTGTATAGTATCCAGCTCCAGTTTTTATATTATGTAGCATGTATATGATGTGTCATGGAGATGTTGTTATGTTATGTAATATGCCACTGCTGTTTGCTGTGTTGAGTAGCTACTATTGCTTCTTTATATATCTGCTGAACATGTTGTGTTATATTACATATCGCTTTCCATAGCGCTTTCAGGCTTGAAGCACTCCTACTAACACTGATATAACTGCATCCGTCCATTCCCCCCCCCTTCTGAACAACTGCCCTGACTCATGCATTAGTGAGAGAGGGAGCAGGGAGTGTCATTAAAGGAAGAGACATGGCAGGGACAGACTGAGATAGGAGATGGGGTAAGACGGCCAGCAGCTAAGAGAGGTAAGGGAGAGGGATACAAGTGGCAGCATTTTGAGTGACCTGGATAATGTGAGTGAGAAAGGGGAGGTTTGTCCTGGAGAGCCAGTGGTGAGATAGAGGAGAGACGTAAGGGGGTAAGTAAAGTAACACCGTAGAAGAGAGGACAGAAATGGAAGATGAACGAGACATGGCAGAGAAGTGTGACAGAAAACTGTAGAGAGACAAACAGAAATGTGAGAAGCCAAACAACAGGAAAGAGTACTTGAGAGGAAAGAGACACATGGGGCACAGAAAAAAGAAACAATTCCTGTGGTGGGGTAGAAGATTAGTACCCTCCTTTTCATGTTTTTTAAGTTCATTTTCGACAAGCTAATATTTGTTATAGCTTTTACCATCAATTTCTGAACAGATCATTATTGCATGCATCACTTTTGAAATTGAATACATATCCTCACCCTAACTGCACTTTCAGAGTGTGATAGCAGCAAATTTTAAAGGAGTAAAAACACTCAGAGGTGGCAAGCTGCCCCATATCACTCATCAAGCTCTATATTTTCTTTTGCATTCTGGATCTTGGAGTTTATTTATCCGTAATAAATGTAAAATTTGTATATGTGGGTCTTGTGACTCCCTGGATTAACGCATTATTTCCAGAGATCTGTGTTTGAGCCTACCATCACAGGTTCAAAGCACTGCATGTCCACTCAGCCTTTCATCCTGCTGAGGTTAATAAAATGAGTATTATTGAGCTGGGTAAAAATTAGGTCTGTTATGTCAGTCCTAATAAATCCGAGCGATGAACATGCACCTTACAAATACATATTATGGTATATGCTTTTACAGTGCAACTTATTTGTTGCTGAAGCAAGGTAGTCTTTGAGGCTAACAAACCAGCAGAGATCAGTTCCCCAGTTCCGGGCATTCAGGCATGTTTCAGACCATTTGAGCTAAAATCCAAGGAGAGGTATGTAACCTGTGAGGTTGTGCCAAGAAACCACAAACTCACCAAGTAGGAACAAGTTAGATTTCAAAGCTATTGTTACAGCATGGGAGACAAGTAGATTGTGTCCTGAAAAGGATAATGAGTAGAATCCAGTGGAACCTTTTACATCAAATTGGGATGATAGCTCACTGTATTGATGCTTCTATTGAGTACGAAAAAGGGCATCTTAACCGCCACAAGTGGCTTTAACTAATGAGGAACAAGATACTCCCCTATGACACAATGAACATTTTTATACTAATTGTGCCTAGTTTCCATCACATTTGGTTTCTGCTCTGTGCCTCTAGCAGGGAAGACATGTTCTGAATGTAGATTGGCCGATGGCGGTCATGCATTCAGTCTGCATCCAGATTAGCAGCTGAGGGTGCAGACGACTTTTAGCAATGCACTCTTTGTTCTGCTGCTAAATTTCCATTCCAAACTGAAGTTCATAGCTCTGGCACTTTAATGACTCAGACTTTATGTTCTGGTTAGGAATGAGTCAATTTGCATACATCTCGTTAAAGTTTTTTTTCTTCTCAGTAGCTTTAAAGATTTTCAAACAAGACACTCGTGAGGGTAGATGGCATTAGCATTGTACTAGGCGTGCCCAAGGCATCAGAGCTGTATTATCTTACGTATATATCGAGCTACAAGTGGAAAATCCATACTCCCCTGTATAAAATGATCTCCACAATATTTTGGTTGTCATTATTTTTGCTTTGCCGTTCATTTAGCATGATATTTCTGTGGTTGGTATTCTGACAGACAATCAATCCTGTAATTTTAGCATCAATCTTGACCTTCTGGACTTACAATGGACCTCTCTCTCCTACTGCAGCTCTCCAATGCAGATTTGCATTTTACCATGAAGCTGGGATGGAAAAAGTATTTTTACATTCCAAATAAGGTATTTATTTCCTTGGGAATATCAAATTGTACCTGAGATTGCACTTCAAAGTAATTTGCCTTTTTTCAGGAATTTATCAGGCCCATTGTCAATCATAAGCAACTTTTATTTTGAACCTAGGGTCTCATCACCAGTTTTCCAGAATAATGCTCATTATGTTACTGTCCAATGAATTGCCATTACCAGTGTTCATGGAAATTGTGGTGTCTGAGATTTTTTTTGTTTGCAGTTTTATATAGCGCGAACTCGACCCGAAGGTATCATACCGCTTTACATAAGCATCAATTGCATTACATATGAACACTTGGATTTTTATTTTTAGGCATGGGGAGATTAAGTGATTTGCCCAGAATCACAGGCTGTTTGAGCCTTTTGCCAGACTCTAACCTGGTTCTCCAGCTTCAAAGTCAGCCGCTCTGACCGTTAAGCCACAAATAATGGGTATTACAAATTTTGGGGGATAATAAATATGAACCAGTTTTCTGCTGTTCCCTGATGCATCACTCATAGATTCTGGGGTGTGCTGACAGAATATCGAGTTGGAAATGTCGACCTACAGAAATATTGAGTCCTAAATATCGTGAGTCAGAAATATCGACAGCAAGTATAACGTGGTCAAGCATATCGATTTTAAGGGAGGAAACATTGTTTTTAAAAATATAGAAGTCATTAATATCATTTGCAAAAAATATAGCTGTTTAAAATGTCGATTTTTTAATTAGTGTTATGTATTTTAGTATATATTTTAAATGTATGTAATTTATTTTTTTGTATAACAATTGTTTATGTTTTTTAATATATGTGTTAGATTTTTAGTAGTTATAAATTTTATTGTAATAAAATGTTGTGTTTTTTAGTTCTGTCGTGGGTTGTGGGTTTATAGGGGAATAAGGTGGGAAGTAATTTAATTATAATACATGAATGATTATTTTTTATGTATTAATATATATTTAATCGAGATTTTATAGTGTTAATTGTGGGAAGTATTATATTAAGAATTAATTATTAATTAGTTGTTAATCAATATTAATGAATTAATTGCTAGTTAATTATGGTAATTGTCAAAATATTTTAGGTGCCGGTTGTGGGATTTATAGGAGTAAATGATGGGAAGTAATTTATTTTTAATAATTAATAATAAGTTGTTAATTAGTATTATTTAATTAAATGAAAATTAAATATGGAAATTGTGTAATTGATTGTAGGTGTGGGTTGTAGGGTTTATTTGGGTAATGGGTGAGAAGTAATTTTTGATTAATTAATTTTTAGTTGTTAATTGATATTAATCTATTGAAAATGAATGATGGAAATTGTGTAATTATTTTAGGTGCGCATTGTGGGGTTTATAGGGGTAAAGGGTGGTAAGTAATTTATGTTTAAATATTTAATAATTTGTTGTTAATAAATATTCATTAATTGTAAATTAATTATGGAAATTGTGTTATTAATTTTAGGTGATGGTTGTGCAGTTTATAGGGGTAAAGGGCGGGATGTAATTTATGTTTTTAATCAATAATTCATTGATCATTAATAATAATTAATTATTTGATATTTAATTATGGTAATTGTTGATTTTTTTGCGTGTGGATTTTACTTATATAGGGGTAAAGGGTGGGAGTACATTCATTTCACTTACATTATAATTACTAGTTAAATACTATTAGCTTTTTAATTGAAAATAAGTTTTAATTGTGTAATGTATTTTTTTACAGCTTAATTTTAGCAGTGGTTTTTTAAGGTTATAAGGGTAAAGTGTGGGGAGTTTATTACTTTTTGTGAGTTTTAGTTTGTTTTTTAGTTAATAATATATCTTTAATTGGTAAATAACGATGTTAATTATCTAAGTAATCTTTTTTTCCTTTAGATGTGGGTTGTGAATTGTGTGGTGTAATAGGGTAGGAAATTAAAAAAAAGTAAATTTATGTAATTATTAATGTTTTTGATTCTGAATAATTTCTAATGAAAAATATTTATTTGTTTGAAATATTATGTTTTTTTATTTCATGTAATATTTGTAGGTATGTGTTATATGCATTTAACATTATAATATATATTTTTTTAATTTGTAGTATTTTATTAAATATATTTGTATTTGAATTTTTAACATATTTATATATATTTTTATTTATTTTATTTTTAAAATGTTTTAGTTGTCAATATTTTGTCCGTTTTTAATTTTGAACTGACTTTAGTGAGAATAACAATTGTTACCTCTCCGCAATTCAACACTTTCCCTACTGTTGCACTCACTGGATTTGGAATAATAATTTTTTCACCTCCGCTATCCAGCACTTTCCCACCTGTTGCACTTATTGGAGTGAGAATAGTAATTTTTACCACTCCGCTATCCAACACTTTCCCTACTATTACAATTATTGGAGTGGGAATAGTACATTTTATTGCTTGCAATCCAACAATTTCTCTACTGTTGCACTCACTGGAATGAGAATAGTAATTTTTACCTCTCTGCTATCCAACACCTTTCCTATTTGTGCACTCACTGGATTGGGAATAGTAACTTTTACCCCTCTGCTATCTAACACTTTCCATACTGTTGCACTCACTGGAGTGGGAATAGTAAGCTTTGCCCCTCTGCTATCCAACACTTTCCCTATTGTTGTACTGACTGGAGTGGGAATAGTAATTTTTACCCCTCTAACACTTTCCCTACTGTTGCACTGACTGGAGTGGGAATAGTACATTTTATTTTTCAGCTATACAACTTTTTCCCTACTGTTGCATTGACTGGAGTTGGAATAGTAAGTTTTACCCCTGCGCTATCCAACACTTTCCCTATTGTTGCACTCATTGGAGAGGGAATAGTAATTTTTATCCGTCCGCTATCCAACACTTTCTCTATTGTTATACTCACTGGAGTGGGAATAGTAATTCTTCCTCCTCGGCTAACCAACACTTTCCCTATTGTTGCACTCACTGAAGTGGGGGGAATAGTCATTTTTACCCCTCCACTATCTAACACTTTCTCTACTGTTGCACTGACCGTAGTGGTAAATGTAAGTTTAAAGACTTTGAAATAGTTTAATATTTTAATTTATAATAGAATGGTTTTTTTAAATAGATTTTATGGTATTGGTATATATATATATCTATATATATATATATCTATATATATATATATATATATATATATATAGATATATATATATATTAATATATATATGTCACCAAAACTCCCTCAGCAAGAAGAAGCAGGACCCTGAGGGGAAGGTTGGAGGGGCTTTATTGATCCAAACACAGATTCCAGCTAGGCGAATGCATTTCGACAATAAGTCTTCCTCAGCGCCCTCTGCCAGACCAATGAGTCATATATTTATAGTGTAAATTTTATATAATTTAAAAGAATTAATAGTTTAATAATTGTTTTATAGTATATATAAATAATTATTATGTGTGTGTTTAACTTTTGTAGTTACGCTTATTTGTTATATTTGTTAAAATGTATATTAAATCTGCTTTATTTCAAAAAAGTAATTTTATTATTTAATATATTTAATATTAATTATTTTATTTTACATATAAAAGTCGATATTTTGTACAACTATATTTTTAACATTGATATTTCATTTTCGATATTTTTTACTTACCTGTTTAAGTATAGAGAGTCAATATTTTTGCATTCTTTATTTTTTTATCTATATTTTTGACATCTATATATTTTACATCAATATTTTTTCAGTAAACCAGATTCTGGCTGCTTTCAGCAGTCTACATTTTTCACAGGCTAAATCACCAAAACTTAAGAAGTGAATAGAGATTGTAACCCCATCGGGGTTACCAGGATGACTGGTTTTACTGCCCCAATTACTTCATCTGAAAGCAGACCCTCTCCAAACCCAGAATACATGCAAATGTGTGCAGGTGGTTCCAAGCGGTGAGTACCAGAACTTATTTTTGGGGACCAAGATCTTTTCTTGTCATCGCGTTTTAAGCCCGAGTAAGAGAAAGAAAAGGGAGAAACAAAGAGAAAGGTAGGACAAAAGTGACAAAGTAGGTATGCAGAGGTCAGAATAACTCACGGAGCGGCAACTTCCTCAACACAAACTGAAGGTTTCTCAACGCAAGCAGAAGCGGGCATCCATGGGTGCCCTCGTGGAGAAATTTCGCTGGGATGTTGTTAAGCACGAGCTAAGTAAACCTTATTCCAGATAACAACCTGGAGAGATTTCTGAACACGGTGGTCACGGATGGCCGCTACCCCTTGCATTGAGAAACCTTCCGTTCGTGTTGAAGAAGCTGCCGCTCGAGTAGAAAATCTACTTTAGCAGCAGAAAAGAAAACGCGCCCTCTTGCGCTGCCCATGGTGCCGTTTGTGCTGGAAAACACCCGGGGCCTTATTTATGAAGGACTTGCGCCGCCGGTGCGTCACTTTTAACATGGGAAAAAGTGACGCATCGGCAGCGCAAGTCCTTCATAAATAAGGCCCCCGGTGCTTAAAATCAGCACGAGCTACGAGACCCAACGCACTCCACTGCTTGCAGACTCCGCTTAGCATGACAGAGTTCATGGTCACTTCACGCAGTTTTGCGTGGCGGATCTCCGCAAACTCCGCCCAGGCCTGTGACAATCGGAGAAATCTGAGATGACAAAGAACCTGCAAGAATTATATTTAACAAGAGGAAGTGTAGGGAGATGGAAAATAGAGTTTTGTGTTGGAATCCTGGTATTAGCAACCCTGGATTTGGCAGCGAGGATGGCAAGCTTCTAAGAATTCCCTTAACCCCTGTGCTTATGTTTTTTCCCCAAATGTAAGCACTAGCATATGCACTCTTTAATTCAAGATACATAAATCCCAACTGATCCCATTAAAGCCGTTGTAAAAGAAGACAGTCACAAATGCAGCAGGCCAGGCCCGCGTTTTACACAAGGGTTAATGATATAGATGGAACTTGTTTTCTGTTTGATGTAGAAGGGGGGGGGGGATTTGAAGAGAAGGAGTAGACAGTGCTTCCTGTGGTGAGGTTTCTCATCCGGATGGCTGCCTGGAATTAGCTTGACTCTGAGCAAACTGCTGCTTCCCGACCGTTCCCAGTAGGTCATTTGCATGCACCGGTGTACAAAGCGAAACTACCATGCACAGGGAGTGAAAAAGACAGAAAATAGACGTCACCTAGGTATGTAGGATCCCAATTGTATGTATTGCAAAACACATTATATTTGTTGAAGTTAGGGAAAAAATGTGAAATTGGTTTGTTAGGGTCTACTTGCCGTGTATTCATATTTTCTATAGGAGGCAAATTCAGTGATACGGTAAATTAAAAAACAGAAAAAAAGACACCAACTTTAAAAGGGGAAAAAACGCTTCGTGTAATCATTAATTATTTTCTTTTCTGGACTTCTGCTGCTCGTGAAACAAGGTAAAAGTCTAAGCCGTGTGTTTTCACGTTTTAAATCTGTTGTTATAGTCAGAGTTTGGATTGTAGAAACAGGAGAGCAGTGTTTTGACTGAAGTTTTCCACATGACCAAATGGTCTGGTCCTGGGCAAAACAACATCTCTCCTTGTACAGCAATGTTCTTACCTGCCAAGACTGAGAGCTGCTGGAAACAGGCCGAATATCAGTATAGCAACTGAAAACGTATGAGCATTTTATGTGTGTTCTTCCTAAGGGGGCAGGTGTGCTCTACACTTGTAATGTTAACATCCATACAAAATCTGTACTCAGAAGAATATGCGAAAGAACCATACCGGGATTCAGATCTGTAAATTATACCTAGATCTCACTGTGGTTGGACTGGGTACCAAAACAACTGATGGAAATGTTAACACCAGTCCCATATTGCAGCATGAAAGTAAGAATGCTGCACCATGCAAGTAAGAATTGCATGAGCGCCTGACACTCTGTAGTGGGTATGGGTGAAGGTCATTCCCACAAAGAAAATCTTTAAAGTATTAGATCCAAGAGGCACAAATTATAGCCACATTCTCCAAATGCATGGCACAGCACTTTTAAAGCAGAATAATGGTAGCCCATCCAGCACTTAAAGGCAGACACATAGCTTGAAATGAAGCATGTGTGCAAAATCCGTTCCGCTGGCGGATTTCGCGGATTTTCGGTAAATCCGCGATCCGCGAACTCCCGCGAATTTACTGAAAATCCGCGAAATCCGCGAGCGGCGGATTTGGGGGGCAAAAGTTCAAGCCTGTTGAACTTGTAACTATTTTAGGATGGCGCCGGCAAGCTGCCAGCGCCATCCTAAAATAGTTGCTAAGTTAGCTTCAACAGGAAGCACTAATAGATAAAATAAAGCAGGTGCTCGAGCCCAAAAATGTGAGTTTTGTCGAGGCTGGGCAGGTGTTCGTTCGCCCCATATCTATCGTCGAAAATTAGCTATGATGCTTGATGGAGGCCTTTGCATTATTGACTTTCACGAGCTCAATCCCTGTGCAGTTCCTGTGACCACGAGCTTCTCTAATCCGTGCCTGTCCTTTTATGCACACAAGAGCCATGTGAACTCGCATATAAGGCTCGCCCGTTTGGCCCTGCCCCTCACACTAGCGATGTGCACCGTTTTCCAGCCCTTTACCCACTATGAAGGACAACTCACTCGAGGGACCCCGGTGCCTTCGGTGTGATGGCAAAGTTAACCAGCCCCCCCAAAAATGTGAGTTTTGTCGAGGCTGGGCAGGTGTGCGTTCTCCCCATATCTATCGTTGTAAATTAGCTATGACTGCTCCGAGCCTTCTCCATCTTATAGAGGTAACAGGATCGAGTTCAGGTGTCGGTAACAGTCGTTGTTTCAGCAACAGAAAGCATTTTGCTGGGAGAATCCGTTGGAGCTTCATTGCAGCACAGCCATCACAGTGTGCACCGTTTTCCCGCCCGGCCTTTACCCACACAATCCGCAAAATCTGCAAATCCGCAAATTCGCGGATTTTGTGGATTGCGAATTCGCAAATTAGCATATTTGCGAATTGCGAATTCGCAAAATTCGCCCATGCTTACTTGAAATACCAACAGGAAAATGCCCATATGGACTGTCTTATCATACATATTGAAGTTAAAAACTATTGGTTGGATGCTCAACCAATAGGAGAACTAGCAGCATCATCTGATTGCGCTCGAGACCCTCACGGGTGGAGCAGTCGTGTTCTACAAATCCTGATTGATTAAGTTTACCAGAACAATTACCAGGGGGTCAGATTAAGTTAACCATTTCTATCTGTAACTTTTTTGTTGTCTGAGTGAGTTACCCTCAATGGTGTGCCTATGCACAGGTGAGGCACAACATGCACAAAACATGACTAGAGCTTTTAGTTTTTCTGCTAGCAAAGAGCACAGGGTTCATGCTAAACAACTATAATAGCAGGGTCACAAGGGATTATAGGGAATGCACAAATGAATGGATAAACATTTATACTAGTACGTAAATATCCAAGAGTGTCCTGGCACTGAGCAAAAACAGATCCAGAGAAATGTCCGAAATAAAAAGTAAATGCAGGAGATGAACCACTAAGTTTTAACAGCCTATGTAAAACGATATGATTAGGTGTAAGTAGGAGAGCTGTAGGCAAGGTGTTTCATAGTTTTGCGGTGACAACAGAAAAGGACCTGCTAAAATATGACCACAACAAAATGCATGGCCTTGGAAAAGTACCACAAAAGGTGCGCATAGGGACACTTGGCTGGCATAGCTGAGTGGCAAATGTAAAGAGACTTTAAGACAATGCGAGTCGATAATGTTTGGATTGAAATAAATGGGAGTGTGATGAATTAGGCACCATATCAGACTGGTTGTGTTTTCCTAAAAAAATATAAACCTTGCCACAAGAAATTTAAGAATGCTCAGTGAGAGGATGTTACTATAACCCAGATGGAAAGAAATAATAGCCTGAACAGTAGTTTTTTTGATATGAAGGTAAGAAGAGAAACAACCTCTTGTAAAACTTTGAGAGGCCAGAAAGAAGTGTAGGCTACTTTATTATCTTGAGGAACCAAAGAAACAGCTGAGAAAAAAAGAAACACAAAACTCTGCAATTTTGGTATAGTCCTGGGAAGGTCAGCAGGTTACCATTGCCACTGATGATGGGCCACCCAAAATCAATATCTTGGTTTGATCAGAGTCAAGTTTCAAGTTTTTATTTCATCACCTGGAAGAAATGGATATCATGCTGGATGAATCAGAGCTAGAACTTGCAATTGTTGCGACAAATAGGATGGAAGCCGCCACAGAGAATGATCAAGACTCCCAACACTTTGCAGTTTGTAAACGAGAATAGAATGATGTACTGTGTCAAAGGTGCCAGGCAAACTTAATGGAATGAGAGCCACTATACAGAATTTGTCTGCATACTGCAAAAAGATCATCCAATATAGGCATGGGGACCAATTCAGTAGTATTCCTAGCTGAGTTGAATCCCACTTAAGGAGCCAATGTAGATAAATGCCACATAATGTAGACATGTAAATGTTGACTAATCTTCCCAGGCTATGGGCCTCTGCAACAATCAGTGGGTTAGGGCATATTTCTAAATCAATAAGTCAGCATTTGGACAACCAATGCATGCTTGAAATTGAAAGGAAAGAGAGATACTGAAGTGACAGGTTAAGACAGCACTGAAAGGTGCAACAATCAGCTGTGCCTGGTCTATGCTTGACTAGCTGCTCCAGTTAAGGTTTTTCTTTGAATTCTGGGGCGTGTAGTCTTGTTCATTCCATTATAAAGCCAAGACTACATGTCCTAGGATTCAAATAAATACAAAACTGGACTGAAGCGTATTGTCACATGTGGACCTGGGAAACCTCGCAGCTATGAATAATTATACTCAGATTATTTGAGTTGGGAGCAGGAAAGTGACCAAGATGGGACCCAGATTTATGCATAAGCAAGGACTTAGTTACAGATTCTGCAGTAATCAATTTGAAGGAAGAAAGTAACTACCCAAGGGAAATGTAGGTGAAACTGGCAGTTATAACAAGAAGAAGTATAGATTTCAGTGGATGTAGTCGTTTTTTAGAAAAAGAAAGCAGATTAGAAAGCTGTCATGAGACACTAAGCTTTGAATTATAGAAGGATGGATTTGAACGCTAATCATTGATTGAAAAGGTTTAATTTATTGGGTAGATTCGTCATTGGAAGTACGAAACATGGAGCATGTGTATTGCAGACAGCAGTTGTATGTTCCTTCAGATCTTTCTGAGGCCCCTCTTTGAACTTTTCTTTTTAATTTGTCTGTCAGAAGTGTTTTTGCACTTAGATTCAGTGCAGATTCTGCCAGACTACTGATTGAGCAAAATTGCCTCAAAAAAACAGGTCCCCGGGAGGAGGTGGGTACAGTGTTACTCACTGAAATTAAACAGCCATGGAACTACAGCAAACAGTCCTACTCGTTTGTTATTAGGAGGGCCAGTAGACCTACAAATAAGAGTAGTGAGGTAGAAGTTAAGCACATAGACCAGTTGTATCTCATGGTGTTCGGGGGCCGATGCACGTGAGAGATAAAAACTGAAAATGGTTGATGAAAAGATACAATGACATGATGAGACAAGGAAAGAAGGTCTGGAGTCAAGGGAACTATAAAGTCTGGAGCTGCTAAGATAACATCAAGCCACAGCCAACTTGCTTAGACTTGAAATTAAAAAGAAACAAGGAAACCCTCTAGTCAAGTTTAGGAAGAGAAGGAGAATAAGTCCAAGCCGATAGTCGTAGAGGCTACCTTAACTAGTGGTGTTAGTGGACTTTATAGAAGTGGAAGCAGAGCCCAGTAGAAGCCAAACAAACATGCAAAGGCAGGAACAATGTATTGGGAAGATCAGATTAAACGCCAAAACGTCAGTGGCAGCATCACAAAGCCTATTAATTGTTTGGTCTACTTAAAGTTGTTGCAAGTAAAAAGAGGTCCTCCTGTTCTCCGCAAGCAAGTCAATCTGGTGCAAGACTGTTGGCAAGGTCAGGGCTTGTGGTGTCATTAAGTCGTATATGCTTATGGTCACTGAAATAAATATGAATCTTAGGAGATGGTAGGAAAGGGAACAAAGACTGACAATCAAAAGAGCCATGGGTGAGGACAAACTAACCCAGTGTGAGAGAGAATAAGAGAGCAGCAGGTCCAGGGATTAACAGTTATAGGCTCAATACAAAGAAGCATACCTACAGAGTCATGTGAATGTTATTAGTGAAGTATTTCTCAGAGCAGAGGCGCGATCAAAAACAATACGATTGATATAATCTCTGCATCTCTTGGTGCAGATTCATTTGTCTTTGTCATTCCAGTGGTGCAGTAAGCGATTTAATATGGATGCAGTAGCCATATGATAAAGGGCCCCATCATAGTGTGCAGGGAGACAACTAAACATAAAGGGGCGGAACCAAGAAGGAATACCCCAGTGAAGTGGCCAATGCTGAAGAAGCAGAGACAGAATACCAGTACAATTCACCCTAGAAAGACTTAAATAAACGACGACAATAACTGAACAAAAATCAACTAAGGAGTATGGTGAAATACAAACGAAAAATACTTTAATAATTGAATAGGATAAAGGGCATATTCCACCCGTTCTTCGATAGAAAACGACTGGGCAGTGTAGGAATGTAGACTGCTTCAATGAAAAATTAATTCTCATCTTTGTTCTTTTATAATGACACAGAGATACCGAAGAGCAACAACAATGGAATGGGATGCAACCATAGTCATCACCAGCAGTTCATATTAATCCAAGCATTGTCATACGTTCTCGCTGTTTAAGGGAGTGACAGTAAGTGGAATGGGCACACATGGATGTGAGAACAAATTGCCACCAGGTTCATCAAGGCTGAGACATGGGAGGGCTTGCTTGTGTACCTATTCAGAGATGACATGACCTGTCCGTTCATGATACACTGCTCCTTTAGCGGGAGGGTTAAGGCTGATTTACATGCACTTTTCCATAGAGAAGATAACAAAATGAAAGAGTGCACCCAACATAATTACCAGTGGTGCAGATGAATTCAAATATTTCCATCCATCACGTTTCGGTGTCCACGTGAGATACCCTAAATGCCCAGCTGTGGGTCCTGAGCTTGCTGTTCTTTATAATTTGTGCTGATCTTCACTGATGAGGCCCAACAAGGCAAGAACCTATTTGGGTTGCTTTTATTGCCATAAAGAGGTGATGTGGCCCTGCAGCTATTTTTTTCCCCTTCTGTGATGCTGCATATGAGCAGAAACCTGATGGAGTAGAACAAACCAAGAGTAATCACCAGTGGATTAATCCAACAACCAAGGAATGAACGTACTAGTACATTTCAACAGAGTTATAAAGGTGACTGCCATGCAGGGTTGCTCATGTAAGGTTTGGTGAGGCTGTGGATACATAATCAGAATGTGAATTTATTGACATATATTCCTTAACAATTACTTATATACTACAAAAATGAAAATCCGGTTATGTGCCCTAATGTATTTTATTACTCAATTGCATTTTTGTTTTAGTGCACGCTTAAAGCCACTAAAGCTTTAGCATTATCAAACTCCCACATGCATTTTGAACACGTTTCAATTCAGTTACCCTGTGTTGTACACTGCACATTTTAAATAAACTGTTCTAGTAAATGTGGCCGTGTTCTGAAGTTGGCGCAGTGAAGTGAGGATTTCAGAAAGTAGTAGAGTCACCATGTATCTCCTTCCCCAGGCCTGCTTACATTCTTCCCATGAGAAGAGACGGACACCTTCTTGTAGGTTTCTGGTCGTCACATGTTACCGCTGTATTTCACTTGAGAAAAGTGTATTTATGTAGCACTAAAATGCATAGAGTTTAGCATTATATGCTTCAACTGATCTAAGACAAAGCTGAGGTCTACTTATTAAGCAATTGCCCTCCTTTTTTTAATGCTTGCTGGTCATGTTTGCAGTAAGTGCCTGTTAGATTTCTATATGCTATCTTGAGTGTCTGCTTTAATTTTTACATTGGAAATTATGTCATTCGTTCCTTTAGGGCCAGAAGGCAACATTCATAAACTGTTGGTTGTGATCAAGTCGTCAGTGAATAGTCAGAATGCAGTCAAATTTGCCAGAAGTCTAGAGATGAGAATCCGCGAGCAATCTAATAAAAAATGGCATTGAACGACATCAATTATGTCAGATGCACAGAGATAGCCCTCAAAACATCCAGAGTTTTGACTTCTGATGAAGTTCTTGTTGTCTCTCGCGAGTTCGATTGGACCGATTCAAATTGTGGATATATGTAACTATTTTTTTTATATGAATTAATATATGAAGTATTACAATGCAAATAATACTGACAGCGTCCATAGGACAAGTCCACTGCAATATCTAGCAATGGGGTCTCCAACATTTTGTGTAATAAGAGCTACTTATGTTCAATAAAAGCCCTGCAAGCTACTTATATCATTAGTGTTGGACTAGTGACCACATCTCACAAGATTACATAAGTGGTCACCACATCCAGTAGTGATCACCTTAGTACATCAGGAGGGTTGCCAGTAGTGATGTAAACATGGCTTTGTCAATTTGGAATGCCTATATGTAGGTAATACATCACAGCCACAGTTGCTGTTCCCCTGACACACATGTAATCGTATTAGTAATAAGTATCCCCACATGATTAATCACTCACAAATCAGCTTTAAATATATTTTGAAAATGTTGGCATCAGCTTATGAGTTATGAAAATGCACACATTTCTATCTTGGAATAAACAATTTTATTGTAATTCAACCAAGCAAAAGGTTCCCATTTAGAAGGCTGGGATGCACCAGGGAGAGCCATTGACAGATAGCTGGAGAGCTACCAGTAGCTCATGAGCTACTCATTGCTGATCCCTGCTCAAACACTTTATGAAGAAATAATGCAGTTTTAAATCGACATCGACATTATGTTGGAGGTTTATGTGGTCACAGCTTTTTATTGTGGGAAAGTGGGTGCAAAATTAGAATCAGGAAAACATTTCTATACTATTGTTTTATATTATTGTAAACAGAAGTGGATTAGGGGTCTCTTTATAGAAAAGTAACTGCTTCTAGCACATAACAATGCCACAGACAACTAGTTGCACAGGGCTTGAAGCGCAGTCGTAACTACAACTCCTTCCTCACATTTGTGGCCAATGGCCCAGAAGAGAAACATCTTTGCTTCCTATTCTTGCTGAAGGGTGATTAGCGGTCTAGTGAGTTATGGTCACCTATGCAAAATGTAATTAGAGTCAACAAACATCTGTCTGTGTCTGAAAGAAGTGAGGTATAAGGAGTGCACAGCCTTTGGTAAACGGGGAAGATTTTACAACAGTTACACCACCAGGACCAGTCAATTTACAAGTTCCAAGGTATACATCCTAACTTACAAAGTCCAAGAAAAGCAGAGAGCCCTGCAGACTAACATTCTGAAGCTAAGACTTAGCGGAGGAACATCATGGCAGCAAGCACATTTTGCAAGCACATATTTACTGTCATCTTTTCAGGAAAGACTGTGGGAGCACCTACCTCTCATGCGGAGGCAGCTGGAAGAGGTTTATAGACAATAGGCAACCACCTATAATTCTGGTGGGAGAAATTAATAATCTCAAAGCACACTTAAATGGGACCTAAATGGGATAAGGTAGACTCTATATGGTATTCCTGAGGCTGATGCCTACATAAATGCTAAGAACATCATAGAAAGTTTGAAATCGAAGACTTCTTTGCAGAAGAGATGCCTGTAAGAGTCTCCTCTTTGCTTTTTTGTGCAGGGTGAGATTGAGATTCACCTCTTTTGTAGCACTATCCAGAGTATTTTATGTAATGCTAGATTGTGTTATGTTATGTTATGCTATGGGGTTTTTGATTAACATTCTGATCGTCAATCATATAGCTTCTTGTGATTCATGCTCACAATGGTCAGCAGTTGTGATTTATCTACTAGATGTGGGATTCCATTCCTGCACCACATTGATCTGGGGAATATGGGGCAGTTTAAAGGATTAGGGTTATCCTGGCAGAGGAGTTCCATAATGGGGTAGGTCTTGTATACTGTAAATTGTGTGAATATCACGTGTTTTATGTTTGGTTTGTGAATGGTGGTGCTCATTGGAGAGTCAGGTCTTCGCCTGCAATGAGTATTGTGTCCTGTCATATGACCCAGGTGAGTGTGTGCCAAAGTATTTCAGAGCCTTTCTAGGGCAATGTGTGGAACCTCTGTTTCTCATCTCGAGTGTATTGATCTTCATTTGTGTTCTACTGAAATTATCAACCCTGTATTTGAGCTTTTCTGTCTTTTTGCATTTGCAACAGGGTTTGTTATATTATTTCTTTCTTACCGTTAGTCTTGGAGGCAACTTTCAAGTATATTTGTGTCTCCTGGGCCCCCAGTCATGGTCACAGGCAGAAGTCTTGCAAAGCTACCTATCCTCACACAGACTGTCTGGCTGCTTGGCAGATGTGGATTTTTGGGGTCTTTAACTCCTCTTCTTATAGACCTTTTCCACACACCAAATGTGATTTAGAGTCTGAGTCTTTGAAGTTTTATATTGGGGTTCTGTTCATTTTGAAGCGTCCACTCTTCTGCTCATTTTTCCTCTTGAAAAAAAGCCTTTCACAGCAGGAGTGTCTGCAAAGCTGACAGTCCCACAACATAGGTCATGGGAGTGACCAAAGTTCACACCTCAAAGTCAGCCAAAGTGATATGTGTATTAAAAGGTTAGTCCAGGGCCCCACCCCTATTCTTTATGATTCACTTATCAGCCCCATATCTTTCCTGAGAAGTGTCTAGCGCTCTTCCTTGTGACCTCTCACTGAATCAAGGAGCACCCTTGTAGTGTTCAGGGGAAGCCTCGCTCTTCCTTCCCCATTGTGTGTCCCACCCTCTCACAGGAATGCAGCAATACTCAAATCTGCCCGGGAGGATCTTTCTACCTCCTCTCCCTGTTTCACCATGCAGGCTAAGGACTCCCAAAATGGAACCCAGGGCCATCTATGTATTGTACCATCCGCAGGCACACATATACTCAGTGCAGGTATACAGCGTACACACACTGTACAGTACAGTATCTTCTATGTATTGTACCCTCATATACACACATACATTCGGCCTATACATTTCCTTGCATGCACCGCGCTCTTAGTACATTGTGCCACTCCCAGATACACATGCACCCAGCGCATGCATTTGTCCTGCACACACTGCACAGCACTACATCCTTCAGTAACTGTACCACTCATAGGGACATGCACATCCAGCACATGCATTCACCATTCACACACTGCTCAGTACTACATTATCCCTGTATTGTGCTCTTCTCAGGCACAAACGCACCTAGCGCAGCTACACCACCTCTGTGCTGTGAAGGCACTTCATCACCAATCTGATGGAACTTTAAAAGTGAGCTCGCCTGTAGGCCGCACTTCAGTGACACAGGTTAAAAAGGTCCTCTTCACACCTACTCATCACTACACCGTATGCTGCCACCACCACGCTTGTGCTGCTTATGCCTCTGGTGAAGGCAGTAGCCTCCCACCGCTATAAGAGTAGCGCTTTGATTGCCCTGACCATCCAACAAGACAGCAATCCATGAGGCAGGCCTATATCATGGTGCACATGCATGATCTGTGTTTGCCTATAGCAACAAAAATCAGCATTAGTGGTCCAGACATCAGGACATTTGAGAACTCAGGGCAGGGGTGGGCATCTGTTACCATGCAGAGGACTTTTCCATCCCAACATATACAAACTACAAAAAAACTAGAAACCCATACACAAAGCCCAACACACAGAGGCTACGTCAAACAGAAACAGACACACAGCCAGACATACAAATCGAGTCAGCACACTTGCGCCAGACATCATGCAAGCACGCACAGAGACATTTGGATAGGTGACCAGACCAAGAGATGGACAGCGGGATGGACGGAAAGATACATGTAAGCTTCACATTCATGGAATCATTATCCCCTCTGTGGAGTGGGAAGAGGGTGTTAACACTCATTAAATCCTTCACTTCTCCATGAGGAAACTATATTTTCTAAACAATGAATACTTTTTCTCAATTCCAATCCTTGCTCTATTTTGAATAATCCCAGCTATATATTGCAATAGCGTTCTGTCTGGTAGTTCATCCCATCACTGGCCATATTGGTAGAATTACATATATATTCCGATACAGTAGCTTCTTCTCTCTGGCACTAACATACACTACACTCATATTTTCCAGATCACTGTACATACACCAAACTCTGCATACAGCCCTTGGGTTACCCATTACAAAACATTGTTATAAGGATTGCAGGTTAATTTAACCAAAGACTACAATTGCCAGAATGCAATGATTTGTTAATTGGAAGCACATGTCCATAATCAAGTTGCCTGGCATATATTGAGATTATTGGCAAGTCTGCTTGCACTGCTTTCTGCACTCACTAAGTTTATCGGGGTAATTTTCTATATAGATCATATATTTGGTGTTCATTGTGTCCACAATTATTTTATGTGTGTTTTTGCTAACTAAGGAATTAAATGTTCTTGGCATAGCTCAACAAGGTATATGAAAAAAAACATACCCTCATTTCTTTGGATCATTTCACTCTGTTGGGTTATAAAGCATTTGGAGCATCTTTGTCATTAACTGTGCTTACATTTTGCTGCAGACAATACATTTTTGTAGTGGAAAAGGGGCACCAAGACTCTTATTGTTACTAGAGCAGGAATTACTTATTACCGTCAATGTGTTTTAACCCACACGCCAACATTGGAAATGCTTTCTATCAGCCCCTCAATGATCATCATCAATAAAGTAAACTGCAGCTACCACAATAATATGGTTAAAGAGTTAATTTTAGTTTCTGAATCATGATTCTTACATACCTTTGTCGCTCAACCAATCACAAAGTCCCAAAGCTGGAAATTCCTCTTGCTACACCACTATCTCTGTTAATTCAGGTAGCGCCAAAAGGTTTGGGATGAATGAGTGCTGCAGGTGACATTCGTTAAGTTAAACCTACAAATCTATAATAAAAAAAGGACTAGAGAACGGATACTAATTATGTTAGCCCTGCTCAAAAAGAATGTTTTGTAGTTTCTGGATACAATAAGAAACTCTAAAAAAACATCAGAATGACACTTTGTAATGCCTTTGTAATTATTTTATCCTGTTGGAAAATGCGATCTAGGGAGCAGGATACACATGTATTGGAGGTATCATTTTGAAAAAACACTGTGGGCCTGATTTACAATCGGTACTTTGTAGTATATTTTGTACTACTACATTAGTACTCCAAAACCTACTACAAAGTGCTATTCACCAACTGCACTTTTGAGTAAGTTTACTACTGTTGGCTATCAACAAACTGTAGTTTTGTAATAACTTACACTTGTGTAGTAACTTCCCCTTTTGGAGTAAGTCCCTACCTTCATTCTTTCATATGGGAGAGTGTTCTACCAGTGGTTTTCTATGTGTAGTGCTGGACTTACTAAACAAGTATAAGCTACTACAAAAGTGTAAAATGTGTTCTTTTTTGCACACTGACTTATATTTGAAAACCAAAAATGGAAATCAATTTAGTATATATCAGCAAATCTACTATTCTGTGTTCCCACACTTCACCCAATAAATTCAGTACTCTAATTATGTGGCTTGACCTATCTCCCGTGACAGAAAAAGGCCAGAGAAAGCGAGTGAAGACAAGATTTCACATTGAAATTCAGCCCGTTCCCGCAATGTAGGTAGCTGCGGTATTCGTGGACGGGCTCAGTTGCACTCAAGGAAACCCACCAAACCCAGATATTTTGGAAAACTAGACACCCTGGGGAGTTCAGGGTGAGGTGATGTGCATTAATACCACTACATTTTCTCATCTGAATACTCTGCAAATATCAAACTCTGGTGAAAATCACACATTTCCCCCACATTTATGTAAGGTAAACTTTCGGAATCTGCAAGCGTCCACAAAATTCCTACCAGGCAGGATTTACACACTTCTCAAGATAAAAACAGTACCTCATTTGTATGACTGGGCCTATTGTCCGCAGCAGGAAATGCTTCAAAACCTAAATGTGGAGACAATCTGGTTTTTGCCTTGAATATGTACCCAACTTGGTGATGTGGACAGATGTGTTATTTGGTCCCCAAGGAAGGTGCAGACATTTCTGAAAAGTAGTGTGAAAAAATATTCATGTATTCCTATTGTTTTAACTTTATAGTCCCCCTGCATATGTATATCACAACGTGCACTGATATATTTAAAAATAAAATGAGGATTTTGTTTTTTGTTAATCTGGAGTGCCCATTAGCTTCAATAAGCATGCTACATTTAATGATTCTAGTAGGCCTATAAGCTGTTTTATTTGTGATAGTGCAGTTTCTACATGTCCTGCATCTCGTAATAAAGCGTAGCCTTGTTTTCAATATTGCCAACCAGAAGCATGGTTTTGGGAAGTGAATTAATTCAGCAGTGTGTTCATGCATTTGGATCTTTTTTTCCCAGACATCTCAAATTTTTCAGCATGAGAACATCCTGCCACTTACTCATAGGTTTTGCTGAAGTAACAAGTTTCTGTCACATGTTTAGGATCAATTTGAATAGAGGGAAAATGTATAAAAAGTGTCCAAAATAGCAGGCATTTAAGCATTAATTGCTCCAGCTGGCTATTTGAGCGAGAGCTGTGGCTGTTTGAAATAAATGATTGCCATCTCATTATGTCCTTTGCCTTTTGCTATTTCTGCATTAAATGCATGTTAGACGTTTGCGCTTCTCAGCATGCTTTGCTTAATTTTAACTGATGATACATTGTTGGCAGGAAATCAACTTCACAGACAGAAGACTGGAGAGCACTGGACAGGATTTCAAATTTTGACCCCAGGTGCCAGTGTTAAAGGTTTGATTTTTCTCAAGTGGACTTGGACTATAAATTTTAAATAAAATGTAAATGTTCTTCATATTTTGATCATAAAATGTCAAATAGTAAATCTGACCCCTTTAATTTCTAACACCTTTCCTAAGATGTGTTAGGGCCTGATTTAGAATTCTGAGGATGGATTGCTCCATCACAAATGTTACAGATATATTGTCCGGCGTATTACAAGTGCACTATATCAAATGGCATTGAAATATGGCAAGCAGGATATCCTTCACATTTGTGACTGAGTAACCCATCAACCGACTCTAAATCAGGTCCTTCGTTTGAACTGGGACAAGCAACTTTGATCTTTTCAGTGTCCATCACCTTTCTCAAGATAGTTTACCTTGAAGTGGGAAAATTAAATATACCCTCTTTACTGTCCTACTCCTGCCCCAAGATAGTTAGTTTGGTTGGGCAACAGTAATTCCCACCTCTTTAGTGTCCAACACATTTCCCAAGATGGTTTGGTTTGTAGTAAGAATAGTAAATATGACCCTTTTATTGTCCAACACCTTCCCCAAAATGGTTTAGTTTGGAGTGGGTATAGTAAATCAGATTTCTTTAATGTCAACAGCTGCGACAATATGATTTAGATTGGAGTGGGAATAGTAAAGTTTACCTCACTAGGGTCCAGCACTTTCCCAAGATGATTTAAGTTGGAGTAGGAATAGTAGATTTGACCCATTTAATGTCCAACTTTTCCCCAAAGATGGTTTAGTTATAGTGGGGCATATTACCAAGGGCCTTATCGCCGCTTTAGCGGGAATTTTTCCTGCTAAAGCGGCGATAATTTTATCACCCTATTACCTAGCTGTCGCTAACACCAGTTAGCGACAGCTAGTAGGAGATAGCGATTATATTGGGGCCCACTTTGCATGTCAGCGATATTTATCGCTAAGGACATGCAAAGTGGGCGTGCCAAGATGTTAATGACTGGAAACAGTCGCTAACATCGCTATCTCCTATTACCTACTTTTGGAAATATTCGCGCTAAGCGTGATTATCTCCAAAAGCTAACGCCTGCCCAGAGCAGTTCTTAGCCATGTTATCCAATGGTAGGTGGATAACATGGCTAAGAGCATTATCTCGGTAATGCATGAATATCGCTGACTTTTCAGCGATATTCATGCATTTCGGCTGTTTTTTATCGCTTTTGAGATAAACCTTGATAATAGCAAGGTTTATCTGCGATAAACATCGGCGGAGCTCGGCGATAATAATATTGCCGCTAAGCCAACATAGCGATAATTATCGCTAGTTGTTGGTAATATGCCCCAGTGGGAATAGGAAATAGGCCATCCTTCCACTACATTGTTGGTTTTGGATTGTTTACCTATTGTGCTGTCATAGATGTTCCACCAAAGGATTTTAAACTAGCCCTAGCTACTTCTGTGACTGTTACATAGGCTAATGCTATAAATGTTTACATTTCAAAGTAAACATGTTGTATGTTGCATATTCTATACTTAGTGCAGATTTTTTAAGATGTCTACAACTACATTGATTATAATGATAATAGCAGAAAGGTATGGCTGTGTGTGGGCATATTTTGAGAATTGTTAGTATCATTGCCTGCTCCAAATGTATATTTACTTTTTGAGGATAGTAGTCATTAGTTTGATTTTTTATTTTGTTTAGTAGTTTATAACATGTTGCACCTCACTTGTTAGATACTCGTGCATATATTAGGAGGATGTTAATATTACAATAGTCTCCAGGTATGGTATTTATTTGCATGATTGGTGAACGGAACAATTTGAAGGTACCAGCCATTGTCAACATTGTCCATTAGGTTAGTCTGAGTAAATTGGTTCATGTTGTTTTTATGATTATTCTTGTTGTTATATCCATTGTAGTACAGCAGAAAGGGGTTTTTCATTACGTGTTATAGTGTGGCACCCTAGAATGCCTACTTCTTGGTAGCCTCTAGTAGCAGCAAGGGTCTGTGTTGTGGTATTTTTTGTTCTTGCTATGAATATGAGGAATCAGAGAGGGTACCTCTATGGGGTGATCCATTGAAAGGTTCAAGCTTGAACAACCTATAGACAATACATAGGGTTTTACTACTCACCTGAGGAGGTTTTTTTACGTAACTCAAAGGACGTCTCCTGCTTGTAGGTGAGTTGGGGTCTTTGGGTATACAAAAGAAAACTACTCAGGTGAAACATTAAATAGGAACCCAAGCTGGAACTTTGGTGGCACCATGTCATACGACTTATACTTTCCGAAAGTTAAACTCTGCGTTTGTTGGACAACATAAATAACAGAACTGTGAAAGACTGATTCTATGCACACTGCCCGGATTTGTTGGCCTCAGTCCTTCTAGCTCACAGTGCACCATCTGTACCCCTAACCTTACAGAATACAAACGGATTTGCAACATCAGAACATGACAACCCTGACTTCCCAAGAAAATTGTGGTAACAGATCTAGAACCCTTTGCTTATTTATCTTTGATACCCAAGAAGATACACAAGAAATGGACAGTGTAGTGTTTCAATAATTATAGAACCATTGTGAATCTTGAGTAAAATACTTGCACTGCAATAATCAATAGAAGAAAAAAAATTAATTAATTAGCATTGCGAGAATGGTGAAGAAGATAAACAGCTCAACCATTTTGCTGATTACAGAGAATATATGCTTGCATACAAGTACTGTAATATATTGTACTTCTACCTAGTGCATCCTAACCCATCATGTCTAGGATGAGTGAATCTACCAAATCCCTGTAAGGTGATCTAACTCTCAATTGCCCGTGAGTAAGTGTCATCAAGCCACCCGTCTTGGTGAAAAGCTGGACAGCATTCTTCGCATGAGGAAAACAGGAATCAGCTGAGCTGTAATTCTTACATGAATCGACCTCTCAATGCCAGCGAAATGCTCCTCTGTCTAAACAAAGGGTTTATGTTGTATATATAATAACATCACCCATTTACTATGCCAAAACCCCAGTCAATGTGCTCCTGTTTATTCTATTTTGATAGCTCTGTTCATGAGTGGGCAAAATAAATAACAACATCTTGCGTGATGAACTTAGTCCTTGTACAGAATGTTCACAGTGTTTTGATAGAGTACCTCTTAAGAGGTAGTGTAAGCAAAACTGAGTTCAAATAATATTATTCTGCATGTATGCACAAATGAAAGTTTGTCATATGTCAGCATATGTAGGGAGAGAAGGCAACTTAAGAACGTGAGTATGTAAAATGGCGTATCTTAACCCGGCCCAGTGTAACCACGTGACACCATTTTTCAGGGATGAGAGGGCCAATTACTCAAGAGGCTGACTGGATGCCACATTCTATATTGTGGAAGTAAGCGAAATGTGAATGACGCTTGTTTGAACCAATGGATGAAGAGTGTTTATCCAATTCCACCTGCTGTACATATGTATGTATTTTCTATTTTACACTTTCTTTTTAAAGCTTGAAGCTGGTGAGACACCTAAAGCTATCTCTACGCCAGACTTAAAAGGATTATTGACTTTGCAGACGTCTGTTGCCCTTTCATTTCAAGTAATTATAGCCTTTTTACATCCATGGAGTGCAGGCAAACCTCTTCTTTTCAATGTGATTCCCAGACAAAGAAAGGATGCACAATCTACAGCTCTGAAAGGCACCTAAGATATATTACCAACAAAACCTGGGCCCGCCTTAACATCAGCCTTTGACAAAAAAATAAACAAGTAAGCTATACAATTCATTAAGAGCACCTCCCAACTGCCTCTCTTTCGCATTTTGGCTCCTGAAACGAGAAATTATTAGCTTGCTCAGCCAAAAAAGTTTCATTTTTTGTTACATTTACATACTGTTTTCTCCCTTTCTCATGATCTCAGACCAAACTCTGGGGTCAATTAGGATGGCGAACGGACTTTGTCCGTCCGCCATCCTGTCGGAGGACCGGGACCGTCCGCCACAGGGGTGGAGGTCCTGTGCCTCGAATTAGGATGCACCCGCCACAGTGGCGGATGCATCCTGCATTTTTAACATTGCAGCGGGCGGTGCTGAAAGCACCACCCACCGCAATGCTAAAAATGCATGTTGTGCTTTTCAAAGCACAACATGATAAGCACCTCGCGGTGCCTGCCATGTTGTATTTTGAAACGCAGGGGGGTACCATAGGTACCCACCATGTGTACCCCCCACACCCCCTTCACCCTGGGGGCCCGCAACGTGCCCCCAAAGCAAAAACCGTATGCCTTTTTCTGGCGGCAAAGCATTTCCCACAGCACATCCTAATATGGCTGGCGGTGTCTGATAGACACCGCCACCATAATAGACCTTTTCCACCGCGATCACAAGGCGACCGCGGCGGAAAAGCGGCGGACGGTTTTCCCGTCCGCCACGATCCCCCCGCCATTGTACTATGGCGGGGGGAAATAGGTGGCGGACGGGCACGGATGGTGGACGGATCGCCACCGCCTGCATGGCGGTGGCGATCCGTCCGCCATCCTAATCGGCCCCATAGTTTCCCTTTATTTTACAATGGCTTGTAATTCCCAATGAAAGCCTGTGTTTAAAATCTGAAATATTTGTATCTTACTTTTGCATACAGGGTTCATTTATTTTACAATTGTTGAGGGCCACTGTATCAGCTGCTTGTATGAATTCTGAAAATTATATATATTTATTTGTGGTAACGCCTGCCAGACTGTTTGTAGCGTGTGAGCAGATTTTCTTTGTCAAAGGGAACATTCTGGCAGTTCCACAGAGACTGTCCCCTTTACCTAAGTCTCCTTCACCATTCAATGCTAATACTGCAGTACTGCCAGTACTTATGGTGCACTATATTTTTTTGGGACTGTGCAGTGTCATCTGATGTATTTGAGGTGCTGTATGACAATATGGAATTCTAAATATTGCCCTGTCTACATATAGTTTCTATAATATTACACAATATTTAGACACATGGTAATTTGACATATATCTGTTATTTGAAGAGTTCAGCTCATTTCTCAGTTGTGAACCAAGGAGATTGAATGGTATACAGGACATTCTGTATGCATTATTACAAATTTTAGGGGATGGTGTGGTTGAAATGCGAGCATTTGGTGAGATCAGTTTGATAATTCAGTGGAAAGGCTGTGTGTTTCAAGAAGTCAGTGGGTTAATGATCCTATTCTGGTAAATGAAGTCAACATGATATGTCATGAGTCTGTTTCACACAGTGGTTACGTTCAGGCAGTGACAAAACAATGCTGATTAATGAAGAAAAGGTGATCCTAGACCATAAAATTCCCTCAGTGGCTATCTGAAGTTTGAATCAGCTCTAATCCCATGGATTTACAGTTTACCTTTTCTCGAGGAGCCAAAGTAATACATCAATGGGACAATGTACAAATGCATTTTGTGTGGCTGCCATTGAAAGTGAAGGTTTCAATGATGTACAGCATATTTTTGAAACCAGAATATGGTGAACATTGGACGAGAAAGGGAAATGAGAAATGGAGTACTTGAACTCTTTGAGCATGTGGGTGGAAGTGCCACCTTGTGGCTATTCTCAGCCGCGGCCCATGGAGGGAGTTGCAGTGGGGCATAAAGGCGGGGCTGGGGAGGGGCAGGGTGGGTGGTGCTAAAATCCGGAAGATGGATAATTGGAGGATTAGCCATTTTACGGATTTCAGCAACCCCCACCCTGCCCCGTCCCCGCCCCGCCTTTGTGTCTCACCGCAACTCACTCCACGGTCCGTGGCTGGCTATTCTTGGAAGGATGTCACGAGCCATCCAATGGCATCCAGGTTGAGCTCAAGGGAAGGTGTCGAAGAAGGACATCTTTCTAGGGTTATTCCTCATCCCGATAGTGGTGTGTCTGACGAATCCAGGTGTGAGTGTGTCTGTTCTAGATTGGAAAATAAGCCGATTCTTGTCTGATCAGATGTCCAGGTGATTGTCTCTGTTCTCCAGAATCGAGGCAGAAGGTGCCCACACATTTCTAGTTTTTGGCATGCCTAGAATATTACAATTTGCCTTGGTGCAAAACTATAATGGCTGTACAATTAACTCTGGCGATTTTTTCCTTGAAAAAATCTTTACAAGAAATTTTGCCAATATAAACAAACACATGAATGAGAGATAATTATCTTACAGGATAGACTACTATAATTAAAAGCAATTCAAAATAATTCATAAAAATACAACTTTTTAAATGTAGAAAATGTAACAGCCACACATTAACCTCCTAGACGTATTTTAAATGCTTTTTGTAGCGTTCCAATACCTGATGCTCTCAAAATAGAAAATCGAAATAAGTGCATGTGCTTAGTCTGGGGAGGACATGTCAACAGCATATGCTTTAATTCAATTTTGGCAAACATCCTGCAGCTACAGAATGCCCTGTTTCTGCTCCGTTGAAGCTTGTCTTCTGACTCTTTCTAAGTGCCAAGACATATTTTTGTCAACAATCATTTAAATGCAAAGTAAGTCTTGGAAAATTGTCAAAAAAAATGTCTGGTCCTAGGATACGCGATTCATAGTTTCTGTGTACTTCTTGTCGTTGGCATAAGACTGAAAAAGCATCAATTGTATTTTTACTTGTTCCTTATTTTCCAACCAATTAGAAAACGGAAAATTTCCAATTAGTAACCTGTGATAGTTAAACAACGTAATCATATCATTGTAGATTGAGTGAGCACATTTCTTTTTAGCTAGTATTAGTTCAAGTACGCAAATGCCCACAAGAGATATGTCAGGGTTCTTATGCATGGTTTATATGTTGGCGGTAAGGATACGCTATGGAGCATCTATACCGCCATCATAATGGTCTGCCTGCCCGATTTAAATCTGGACGACCATAGGTTTAGATACCATGATGACTACTCTTTCACTGCCATAGCAAAACTCTCTGACGGCCTGACGGAGTAAGGTCCATCAGAGAAATTACTATATATCCACCCACCCAATCAGGATGGGTGGACATATAGCCATTTTTTTAACTGTTCGTCACCACCAGGCAAACCCAGGCGGTGAGGGACAGTAAAATGATAATAATGTTCCCCACGCTATGAGAGATGACTCCCATGGCAAGGGAAACATTACATTTTTCATTTTCAAAAAAGAAAATCTTGTGTCTGGATTTTCGTTTTGAAAATAGAAAAAGAAAACTGTTTATCGCCGGGCTGAGTCATGCTGACACAGCCCTGCAACAAACAGTGAAATTCACCGGCAGGAACTGCCATGATGTCAGTTCCTGCAATGCATTATAAGTGACTGTCTGCTTGGCGGTCATTTATAAATATGGCAGACGCTGCGTTCGCCATGAGGATAGAGTAATTTATCATCTCCCTGGCGGACAATGGGCCATCCGCCAAATTATAAATCAGGCCCTTAGTTAACGAAAGAACATTAGTGCTAAGAAATCCCCAGTATATTTGATAGACACAACCGCAGCTCCAAATGCAGTGGTGTCATTACTGAACTTATTGATTGGTCATGATCTTTTTCACCAACACTTTCCTTACCCACAGGTGCAAATAAAGTTGGAATTGAGCATCGTGACACGCTATCCATGCAAATCCATAGGCATTACTTTACTAACTTGCGCCATTGTTACTGGGCAACTGAAAGGCCTAGGGGATAACCTTTAATTAGTGCCCCCATTACAGAGAAATACTTAATATGCATCCGTTCTCAATTTGTTTTTCTGGACAAATTACTTATGAAAACTAAGCCCACCCCAAAAAAAGACCAAGTACCATAATAAAAGTGTCCCCCACTAGCATATATGATAGCAAAAAAAAGTTGCCTACATTTGCAAAGTGGGGAAGTTTTGAACTTGTAAAGACACGCTGTATGATTTTTTTCAAGGAATAAGAAATGTATGCATTTTTGCTTGCTGAAGGCAATGTTTGTGGCAATTTTAGGGAAATCAACTGTAAAAACCAGCCCACCCGAGCATAAAACAGGTACACAAATAGCCCAAAACTATGGCCCACACACTGACCTATCTGACCAGCCCTTCTGCCACTACCAACTTGCCCTATAGGAAAGCCCAGCACTGCAGGTACTGGGAGACTATCAATAATCTTTCACCCCTCAAACTCCAAAGATTACCTTAGCTCTCATTTCCCAAAGTCAACGTGCTGGGTCTTGCCAGTATTGATGATCAGTGAATCACAATATCTTGGCATTATGTGCAATCGGCATTTTTTCCCTAGAGTGTTCTGTCCAAGGACAATAAATCAGCACATTAACAAAAGACATTAAGAATCTTTGGTGAAAGCTTCCTCCACAGGAGGGGTTTTTGGTAAATATTACAGAGAAGTGCAAGGAAGCCAACATGCATCTTTGTTTCAAGCCATTTGGAGTTGGGATTTTTGTGCAGTGATTCATGCTTTGTCCTGTTACAAGTGGCAGACATTTTCAGGTTGGGCCTGTACAGGAGTGACACTGATCTCAAAACCGTTTGCACTGAGAGCAAAGTAGTAACTTATGACGTCTATGGGGAGGAGCTAAATAGCCTACTGGGAAGACTATTTCTTATGGTTTTAAGATGCACATGAGAGAAAATAGATTCATTTTTGGTGACAGCAGTAAGGATTTCCATACCCAGGTGTGAAAGTCAAATAAAAGCAGGCTGTGGGATACAGTGGAAATGTTGACAGTCTAATAATGGGTGCTCCTTTGTTTGTAAGGATGTTACTAAGAATAAACGTGATGGATGAAATGCTTGGAAATGTCATCTCAGCCAGTGGTAATTACTCTGGGATGTGTTCTAGGCTATCGCTATTTTCCACGTCCTGCCACTTCAGACAGGCGCCAACCTTATACAAATCAGAAATGGTACTGTTACAGTAGTAACAGTCCATCTTGATCTGAAAGTGCATAATTCCTCTGTATGGAAGCAAAAAAAACTCCAAAAAATGTTTAACCTTGTTGGGCCTCTATAGCCCTGTGGCACTACAAGAACTGGATCCACATCTAGGCATACCCACTGCCCTAAGAGCCTCTCTGAGGCAAAAAAAAATGATGGGTGGAATGCTTGAATTAATGTACCAATCAGGGTTGCTTTTTTTCCATTGAAGGGGGACATTCAGTCAGGGATGAGGCAAATTTGCATAAGGTTGGTCCCTGTCCGGTGTGGAGTAGTGAGACAAATAATATAATCAAATGCAGCCCATTGCAATTACCAGTGACTCTAATAATTTTGGGTGCAGGCAGAGGCAATGGGCCTGATGAGTCCACGATTAGTAGCCTAGAGCGAGTAGTCAAAGAGCCAGCTTTTCAGAAAATATATCTGAGTTTCTGTGTGGTGACACATATCATTTCAGAGATGTAAACTAGACTGGCATTCCATTTTAGTAAACTGCCAGATCCCTCACATTGAGCTTGGGTGAATTAGCCACCTTTTTCATTTCCATATACTTTGCTATGGTTTTCCCTTATTATTTCCACATTTTCCCATCCAAGAGCCCTTGTAGTGAGGGGCTTCCCTCAGGGAGAAGTTGCTGTGACAGAAAGTAAGCGTTTTAGCGTAGTGTATAGTACGAGAATGACTTCTCCTATTGTAAAGTTCATGGAGGGTGTTTACAATGATGTGCCTTTTGCCTTTTCTGACACAATTGTTTCCAGAGGTGACCCCTTTCGTGCATGTGAGCATGATACCATTTCACCCAGAGCTTTACGGCACTGATGTGCAAGAATGTCTTTGCATGGTGGCTTGCTTCTTACAGGAATAGGGGCTTGTAGCTTGTTGTGCGTGAATCTAGGTCTTTGCTGGTCAGATTTTTTCCTGGAAGCTGATGGCAAGGGCTAAAATGGGCCACAGTATGTTCATACACCAAGGTTTTGTTGTGATACCAGTTTAAACTATAATTGAGAGTCTGTGGCGATGTCTGCACTTTAGGTTGAGCTGCAATCCTTACAGTCTGTATTCTGTTCCAACTGGCACTTAGGCCAATGCGGGGTTTGCGGAGCTCCAAAAAACTCTACGCTTACTTCTGCAACTGCTCACAGTGCATTGGGTCATGCCGTTCGCACTGATTTTTAGTGCCAGATGTTTGTGTACCACACTAGGAAATCAAAGCAAACGGCACCATGAGCAGCGCAAGAGGGCGCTGCTGCTCTATGCCGCTTCAGTAGGTATTTTACTCAAGTGTCAGCTTCCTTAACGCAAATGGGTGGTTTCTGGATGCGAGCGGTCCCGAACATCTATGACCGCCCGTGTTCAATCTCACTGGGAGGTGATCTAGCGTTGGATTTTCCTAGCTCGCCAACTTAATGTTGGTGAGCACCAGCGAGGAAAAAACTCGAGCGGAGCGGAGTTTTTTGGAAGTCTGCATGCACCGCAGAGCTAGGAGTGCGGAAAACTCCCCATACTCCATGAACTGAGTGGAGTTCACCGCCCAGGCTTACTGGCACTAACATGCTCATGTGATAATGAGTGGAATTTCCCATTATCCATAGCTGAGACTGGTATATTAAATTACAAGAGGATAAACCATTAAAATAAATGAGATAGTTTATTTTTCACGTTCAATTTATGATTTGTGCCTTATGCGAACTCAGTGTGATCACTTGGGATTTTCCCACAAGTAAACCGCTTCACCCCGCTGGTTTCGCCCCTTAGTCCCAAAAATATAAATACTTCTGTCAGGCATAAAACACTAATTAAATTGAGTGCAGCCTCGCTCATGGTATCCACCCACATAAAATGAGAACTGCTAGAAGAAGGAGCACTACACGGATTTTGGCACCATAAACGAAGTGCCATTTTGACTCCTCCCTGGCAAACGGGCATTTTTGATGCTTCAAGTGGGAATCTAGCTCCCCCTTGCTGAGGGTACTCTAAAGAGGCAAACTAGGATTGCTTTGCCCTATCACCAACCTTCGATGGCAGGTATGTGTCTCTGTCTGCTTTGCATAAGTGCAGAGCACTAAAGTCTTTTTAGGAAGCCTCCACCACTGCTGATGTTAAATGCCAGGGTTTGGTCGCGAACAACAATGATGTTCAGTCAAGATTCCACCTCATGCACCTTTCTTCCATCACCCTACACTTCCGGTTTCTTTATCTCACTCTTACTGGTTCTTTTCAACCGAGCATTCTACCTCTGTCTGTATTGCCCTATCCCAGTCTTTTGACTTCTCTCTTTTGCTTTGAATCAAAGTCTGGTGATGAAAAATACATCTCAGGACCTGAAAATAAGTACCAGTGCCCACCACCTACACAAATTAAGCTCCATTTAATTTGCTTTGGTATAGAACTGCAGGTGTAGCACAGCATCATCATCACGTTCTAAAAAGTGGTGAACATATATGTTGCTGTACTATGTGACAATTGTTAGCTGTTTAACCGTTTACATGCCACCCATATAACCGTTTACATCTAAAAGATAGTGCTTAATTTGAGGTGGTTTTTGCAGGTGGGGCCCATCTGGACTCATTTTTGGTGAGACATTTTCACTAAGAGCAAGAAAATGATAAACAGACTAAGGGCGAAGGAGGAGTTAGACAAAGCGGGTAAAACGTGACAAAGGGAGAAGGCAAGATCCCGCAAGAGTGAGCTAAAAGGGCAGGGAGTGTCTAATACTGGATTAAAGAGGCATGAAGTGGAATCAAGACTACACTGCTTTGGAATCTATACATCAGCCTATGAGCAAAACGTTGGGCCCAGGCAATTATACTTTTACAAATCAAGCACTGGTTAGCAGAAGGCATCCAGTCATGTTTGATACAATCATTGTGCCACCCGCATACCTATACGAAAATCTTTATCAGGTGATCAGTGGTATCTCCGTTCAGCTTCATTAATTTCGGCCGAGCTACAAACTTCCAGACGGTTTCTCAGAAGGACTGATGCCCTGCGGTGGAGGAGGCCGTGACTAGAAAATTCGACGCCCTACATTCTATTCATGGCTTACCATATCACAGAAATTGCATGGTGTCAGGCAAACGTGTATTGTTCATTGTTCACCTGTCGGGAGAAGTGGGCAGTGCTTAGAAACGTGCTCCATTTCAGCACCAGCGCTGGATAACAAGTGGAACAAAAAAGTTTACAAAACCCAACTTTGAAGCAAAATGCTAATGCAGCGGTGACCTCCACGTGCTGTCTTTGGAAGACACGCCTGTGCTTCTCAGAATAGATGTCTTTCCGTTCAGCAGAGAGGACACCGTATGAGCCGCGCGCCTCGCCGCTGTGAGATGGCTCGCGCAAGCCGAGCAGCCCCGGCGCCGGCGCGCAGACATCTGTTCCACTTGACAGATGCAGCCCTGTGAGGAATCCTCTGCTTTCCCGGCACGGGCTGTTAAACGGAGAGAGTGGGCTGCGGCTCCCAGGATGATGCACTGCGCACTGAGGGCTTCAATATGTTTCCCGTGCACGCGTCCCATGCAATTACACATCCTGCCAGGCATGGCGTTGGTCACAGGAGCACCTGGCATTTATCACTGTCACAGCCCCGCGGTGGGAGGGGGGAGTGACACGGCGCGGCTGGCGCGCGGAGCAGGAGTGCCAGGGGTGGCACGCACTGGCGCTAAATGCCGCCTGGCAGAAGGGCGGGACTCGAGGCACTGCAAGGAGACAGTGCAGCGGCATGGTAGCAAGGGACACTAAAGTTGGATCTGAATTTAAGAAAGCACTAGGAGTCACTCCATTTTGTGAGGTGCGCTATTTAAAATAGTGAATATTGCAATATTACATTGTAGTTTAGATGTCTCTTGTGACAGTCCCTAGAGAAGGGCGTTATTTGCACGTCGGCATTTCTGTTGGCATTGCTGTGAAATCCGATGGCACTGAGAAATGGACATGTACAAAATGTACATTTTGCAATTGAATTTATAACGTTTACAATCCCTGGCGAGGCGTTGAAGGTTTCGAAAAATATAACTAAAATGAGACGTTAGGAGACATAAGTAAGTTCTGCCCATATTTGCAGTTCCAGCTGACAATTTATGAAGTCTTTTTGAATCACTTAGTTGCGCTCTTACCTGACACTGCTAGATCAATTTAAATGTGCTTGCACTAATGTGAGCCCAGTGCGTTCTGGTACATGGATCGTTTGTGATTTCATTGCAGTCACTGTGGGCAATATAAATAAGTATTAAACCATAATTGACTATGCAAGTTGAAATGGCAGGACAACTTATACAAAGAACGTTCAAACTCCTCCAATGCTCTCTAAAGACTGTTAAACACGTGTAAGGATATTCCACATTTTTGCTGTTCAAAAACTACCAAAACCTGTACTGCTGTTTTCTCCTTACCCTTTTTTGCAAACTTGATCTACAGTTCTCTGTAAGTGAACTGGTGTTTGGAATTGAAATAAACAGGGCAACCCAGCATACAATGTGCAACTGTACCAGAGAATCCTAACACTCTCAAACACACAAGGAACCCATTCACCCGTAAGCATTGCAATTTCTTTTACTTTTGCCTTGTCAATATTGTGTACCTCCTTCATACTCATTTGCACAGAGTCACAATTGCAATTAGAATACGTGGACATTGCTCTTTGTGCTCTGCAGAAAGGCCAAAGACTGAATGATAATTTATTCTGAACATCTTTCTGACTCACTGACAAACACTGTGTGAACCTTTCACTGACTTCAGTCTCAGTACTAGAGCTCTCAACCATGGCGTGTCTACAGGATCACTGACACAATATCGACAACAAAAATATTGTTTACAAAAATATCATCTCCCTATATTTATATTAATAAGTAAAAAAATATTGAAATTAAATAAAAACAAGAATATAATTGTTTATATATGTATAGTTTAAAATATTAAATCATAAGTATTTTAATATATAACATTAATATAATATAAATTAAATAAACTTAAATAATATTTAATACTATGTAAAAATATATACTTATATTATGTAACACTATTATTTAAAATATATATTTTAAACAAAATGCATTTATTTTATTTTTTATTTACTGCTATAAAAAGCATATATACATATATATTGCCGAGTTGAATGTGGAAGCCAAAATGCGTAGGCATCCTGTGTTAGGTGTTGCATGAAATGGATTGATTAAATGCAAATAAAAATGCATGACTAAAGAAAGAGGATACACTGGGGTTTCTTCTTGGCTGTTCCATGGAGAGAGTGCGGCTGGATCGCTATATATATATATATATATATAAATAAACAAATAATATATTCCCACTCCAGTCTGTGCAACAATAGAGAAAGCATTGGACTTCAGAGGGGTAAGATTTACCCCAGGCCAGTTCCCCCCTGTGCACTCACTCTTTTCCAGTACAACTGTGTATGATCTCTCTGCCATTGGGGGGTTTTCTATCTCCTGAACTCTTGCCTCGCTCAGCTCTTGTATCACTTCTGCTTCTTTATTATCTTTTGCCTCCTGAACTCTCTCTTCTCTCCACTCCCTCTGCTTTAAGAAGTGTTGCTTTCTGCCTCCTGAACTCCTACTTCGCTCTATTCCATCCTGTATCACCTCTGCTCTGTGTTGTTTTTTTGTCTCCTGAACTCTTTCTTCGTTCCGCTCCCTCTGCTGCTCTCTCATACCTCTCCCTCTCCACATTCTCTCGCTCTGATATTCCACTAACTTCCATTCTCTCCCCTCTCTTTCATTTCATTAGGATCTTTGTCCTTTAAAATTCCTAACTTGTTGCTTTTCCTTTGCAGATTCCCTGAGACTCTCACCTTCCTTTTCAGATTCCCTAACTACTACATTTTTCCTTTACAGATTCCCTAACTACTACCTGTGTGTGCAGTAACCCCTTCATGTGTGACATCTTCATTGGGGCAACCTTTTTTTTTTGATGTTATGCGGCCAGTCCAGCCGCGAAGATGTCCCGCCGCTGAAATGGCGGATCTAAGGTGCTGTGAACGAAGAGCACTCAAATGGAATGGAGGAGGCCTGGCTGCAGGGATCTATTAGCAGCAGGACAGTAACTCTTAATTTTCTTCCACCCACTGGGGTAAGACATTGTGAGAACAATTCCACAGGGGTATACATTTTCACACAGAGTATGCAGCACCCACTGGGGGCTAATAACTGAACTACAAGTCCTGGCAACAATTGTATGGACTACAACAACCATGAGGCCATGTTTGCTGACACCCATTTGGGGGGTACTTTGTATTTGAATAAATGTTGATTCCGCAAAAGCACACTGTCTCCGTTCGGGGGTGTAGAGCCAGTGATCAAGAACAAGACATTGCTCGAAATGCGTTTGGCAGTCTCAATGGCAGTTTGGAATGCTGCTGAGCTGGGGGCTGATTTCGTTGATGGGGACCTGCGTGTAGTAAACAAAATTCGTTTTGCTTTAAATATTTCGAAGCACACGCAGGTCTCTATGAACGAAATCAGCCCCCACTGCAGTGAAATCAGCCCCCAGCTCAGCAGCATTCTAAACTGCCCGGTATTCAGTCCGGCCCTGGTCTCAATATGGAAGTATGAGGGCTGGCTGGAACTGCTGCTGCCGGTGGTGTGTGTGCAGTAACCCCTTCATGTGTGACATCTTCATTGGGGCAACCTTTTTTTTTGATAGATATATATCTATACATCTATATACCACTACTTGTACACTTACTCCCTCTTAATTAGGTTCCCTATTATGAGCCCAGAGATAGTGGTTAACAGTGATCAACAGACTTTTTACATCGCAGCAAATGAAGTTTTCTAACCTATTTATACTGTATCTATTGTTATTCTAACAACATATTCATTCTGGTCATTATTTATTAATTGAAACTGATATGTGTAATGTGTATATTTAAAGATAGGATGAATTTTCAGATTTCTTTTATATAACTACTAGCAGCCCGCCCCAGCGTTGCCCGGGGCAGAAGGGAGCTGGGGGCAGCATTTCAGGCTTGCGTGCACTCCCGCCCCGGCTCCCGCCCGCCACGACATTGTCTGTGTCCCGGACAATGTCGTGGAGGGCGGGGGCCGGGGCGGGAGTGCACGCAAGCCTGAAATACTGCCCCCAGAGCCTGAGCCTTACCTCAGCCACATTGTTCAGGGCCAACCTCCCGCACCGGCTCCCTCCCGCCCCGACATTTCCTGTGTCCCAGAGTCTTACCTGAGCTGCCGCTCCTCCCCGCGCTCCTCACTTCACCGCCGAATATTCGGACCGGAGGGGTTTGCTTAGGTGAGACCGATTGTGGTATCCCGGCAGCAAATCTACCAGGATATTGTACCCCTACCGATTCCATGGGGCACAGTTAAGCCTTTTTTCATGACCACGTGATTAAGTTTGGTTGCGTAGGTACCAGATGCATGCCTTATTTATTTGCAGCATTGAATTAATTATTAGTATTTCGTATTTAATAGCTTATTAGGCTTTGGATAAGGAGTGGCGAACACAGGGCTGGTCCCTGTGTAGCCCTGAGGAAGTGCTAGGGGGACGCACGAAACATGTTGGCAGACAGGAGTTGCTAGGTACACCTAAACCCATTACAATTTAGGTATCCTACCATTTCTACCCCATTTTTAGCTTTACCACCTAGGAGCCAGAATAAAGTATTTGCAACTCACTAGGCAGGTAATTTTAACTAATCACATATACTCCACTCCTTCACATCACATTCCTTGCACCACACATAGTCTTTTGTAAGTGCTTCTACGTAATTCCGCAAGTCACAGCACGCCCCAGTCCGTAGAGGGCTGGGATGGCCCCTATGATGAAGCATGTCACCGTGGGGCAACCCTGGTGAGTGAGGGGACACCTAAAAAAAGGAATATTTTTCCTTTTTTTCTTTCTTGGAACTATTGACACTATTCCAACACCATTGTGTGTTATGGGAATAGAGTCATAGACTACGGCTGGGTTCTTGATCTCTGTCCCCAGAGATCTTGTGTGACTTATTAATACTAGGAAGGTGAGCCCTAGCCTTTCTCCCTCTACCTTCCTTTTTGTTTATGTAGTACATCTTTAATATGACAATGATTTTATCATTTGATGTTGACAGTATTGCACTTTTTTTCTGCTTACTTTGCGCATATATTTACACTATCTTATTTGCACTTTATCATCTATTGCTGCTTTGCTAAAGTTTTGCACATGTAACTTATGAATATCAATAAGTTTTTCTGCACAAATCTTCAAACTAGAAGGCTCGTTCAGTATTTGGTTTTAGAGCTAGGTTCTAACTATGTTTTCAAACAGTTATTATAATCATGTTTTCCTGTTGTAAGAAAAGTTATCTTTACACAGTTTTATTTCATTTGTTGAAATGTGTATAATTATTTTTACCTTTGACTAATAACTGCGGAATATACAACATTGGGATTCATCCTGATATTTAATGGTGCCTAGTTTGTTGCAAAACTACAAGTGGTAGTATGTCTTCACTTTTTATTAGTCATGTGATAGCTGATGTCACCATGAGTGGGTGTACACGTATTTCTGCAAATATAAAAAAGCATTTGTTTATTGTAATGTTGCAGTGTGAACAAGGGCGATTTAGCCTGAAACGCGTAGCTGCTCTCTGTGTGGTTGCAATAAAAACATCTGTCTGATTCCTAGTGGTCCGTCTCCCTCGTTTGCTGGCGTGCGCTGTGGCTCGAAACGCTGATAGAGTCGAGGAGGAGCTGACATTTTCATATATATGTATATATGTATATAAGCGTTACCTGAACCTCGAATGAATCTTCCTTTATAAGGGACTCTGAGAGCGTGTGTTATTGCAGTACAACATGGATTAAATTGCCGGTCTACTCTACCGGCTGTAATAGTACTACCGGTCAACAAGGTGGTGCTCCCAGGAGGCGCGTCAAAATTTGAAACAATATATATATATATACACCTACACCTAGATGTACTTTAATATTTTTTTGCATTTAAGTTGATGATGGGGGTATTTTTATACATTTAGGTGGCATATAGCACTTTTTTTTAATAGAACTGAAAATTTATACATTCAAATTCAATCTATGATACACATATAATTCATTTAAGCAAATATTGTATTACTTAAATTGGGGATTGATCCCAGAATTAGTTACATGTAAAAACCATAATATTAGGTCTCTCAGGAAAATATGCAGTTTGTAAATCGTTGAGGAAACTGCGTGTAATTTTCCAGAATTTTGGCCAGCTCCGCTCTGCTCCTTTCCTGAAACTTTTGGGGGGATTCATCAAGCGGGGGCCGAAAGGGGGGTCCCAAAACGTGTTTTCCCCATGTTAATTTCCATAGGGACCTTTAGACACGGCTACAGCCCGAACGGCTGAATGGAATTACACCAAACTTGGCAAAATGGTAGGGCCTGGTATGCACATGTGCCTTTGCTATGTTTGGTGAAAATCCCTCCAGTAGTTCTTGAGAAAATTGAATTTGAAATTTTTCAAATGGCATTTTCTATGGGACCTTTAGACACGGCTATAGCCCGAACGGCTGAACGGAATTACACCAAACTTGGCAAAATGGTAGGGACAGGTATGCAGTAGTGCCTTTTCTATATTTGGTGAAAATCCCTCCAGTAGTTGTTGAGAAAAGTGACTTTGAGCAAATTATATATCTATAAGCGCTCACCGTATGCGCACCGTACGCGTACGGTACGCGTATCGTACCAGTACGTGCGCGTACCCTTACGTGCGTGAGTGAGTTTCTGATTGGCTGGCAGTCGACTGTCAACATTCCAAACTGTCCAAACAAGGAAGTGTTGGCCACCATCTTGTTTTTCAGGAGAACTGAGGCACAAGAGAGCCCAAAACAAGAGTGGAAAACACGAAAAGGTGGCAGGGTAGAGACCCCCCAACCCTCTAGCCCTTCTCAGGGGTCCCAGAAGGACCCCCAAGGGCAAAAAAAAAAAAAGAAAATTAAAAAAAATCGAGTGGTACGCACACCGTACGCGTACGGTACGTGTACCCCGCGATTTAAAAAAAAAAGAACAATTTTTTTTGCACTTTGTGGTCCTTCTGGGACCCCCTGAGAAGGGCTAGGGGGTCAGGGGGTCTCTACCCTGCCCCCTTTTTGCGTTTTCCACTTTTGTTTTGTGCTCTCTTGTGCCTCACTTCTCCTGAGAAACAAGATGGCTGCTCAGGTGGTCCCAGAAGGATAATAACATATATAAACGTTATCCGCTAATAGAATTAGCATTTACAAAACCTTTGAAATTTATTGAAAAAAAATATAGGTTTCCCGCCTGATATAGTTAGGAATTAGCATTTAAAAAACCTTGCAAATTCACTGAAAAAACCATAGGTTTCAGGCCTTATATAGTTAGGAATTAGCATTTTAAAAACCTTGCAAATTCACTTAAAAAAACATAGGTTTCAGGCCTTTTATAGTTAGGAATTAGCATTTAAAAAACCATTGAAATTGCTCCTATATAGTTGTTGTACTAACTATATTTCGCACACCCGCAATCCACTGCTGATGTTGTCACATATTACATCATTCATGACATGCTCAGTGACATCACTGATGACATCACTGATGACATCTCAAATGACATCACTGATGACATCTCATTTGGCATCACTGATGAAATCATCCAGTGACTGTGTGTTTCTGTAAAGTTTAAATATGTTTTACATATTGAAGAATGAGAGGATGTATAAGTGTCTGGATGAAGGATTTAGTGGGTGAGTGATTGACTGTATGAGTGAGTGATTAAGGGGGTCATTATGATTGCGGTTTTTCCGCATCCTCGGGCCCGCGGAAGCCACCGCCGGCCCAGAGGATGCGGAAAAACCGCAGCGGACTGACCAAAGACCCACCGCCACATTAGGATGGCTGGTGGGTCCTGGTTTCCGTCCGCAGCTTTTCCGCCGCGGTCGGCTTACAACCGCGGCGGAAAAGCTCTAATATGGTGACGGTGTCTTCCGGACACCGTCCACCATATTAGGATGGCCTGTAAATTATGCTTTTCCACAGCGGGTTTTCCGCCGTGGAAAAGCATACGGATCTTCACTGCGGGGGCCCGTTGCGGCCCCCCTAGGTGAAGGGGGGCTCGGGGGTGCACATGGGGGGTACCTATGGTACCCCCCTGCATTTGCATGCAGAAAGCGGCAGGCACCGCGCGGTGCCTGCCTCTTACTGCATGCAAATGCAATACGTGCATTTTTAACATTGCCGCGGGTGCAGCTTGAAGACGCACCCGCCGCAATGATAAAAATAGAGGATGTGACCGCCAGGGTGGCGGTCACATCCTAATTGCACAGGAGGGAACTCCGCATGCTATGCGGAGGTTCCCTCCTGCTCTGGGGTCGCGGATGGACGCAAGTCCGTCCGCGATCCTAATCGACCCCTTAATGTGTATTCTAACATATAGCAAAGAAAGTGGTTGCAAAAATATTGGCATCTGATAGCCAATGATCCTGATATTGGTTCCTTACTAGGACCACGACCTATGATAACATATAGGAAAGGACTTAATTGTACAAAGTCACTTTCAACAGGAACCACCACGGAATTGGTTAAATAAACAACAACAGGGATTTGTAAAATGCACCACATGCAAGGCATGCAAGATTGGAGAAAATCGAAAAAAGATACTGGACTTCCAAGGTAAAGCAATTGAGATCAAACAAACTATAACCTGCACAACAAAGTTTGTAGTGTACGTCATCCAATGTAACTGTGGCATGCAACATATAGGAAACACTATATGTATGCTTAAAATAAGAATCCTTGAACACATTCGGGCTGTAAAAAATAAAGATGTCACTTACGCCACCGCAAAACATATGATGATGTGTCAAAACAGTAATTGGAGTACAATGCGTTTCTTTGGAATTCATGCCATACAAAAACGATGAAAGAGGGGGTAACAGGATTAAGAAATTACACCAAACTGAATCCAGGTACATAATCAAATTAAGAACTGAGACCCCTCATGGGATTAACAATGATTAGGAGCTATTTGTACATTTTCAATGAAAGACCGGTATTTGATTGTGCATCCTGGAACAAACAACATGATTAAAAAATGTGGTAAAGGACTGTACCAAGGGAACTACTCCCGAAAATCGGACTGCATTTGAGTCAAATAACGATAAAAACACCATGGTCTAATTGAAAATAAAGACAAAATTCTGATGATGTACTTAACATAACAGAATATGAAACTATTATTATTTTTTGTGATTCAAAAAAACAGAATTGACCCTGGTGATGTACTATACACACTATAAATTTGCGAAAATATAACTGTATTTAAAGCAATGAATAACATCTTGAAACTGACAACTTTGTAAATATTGTATATGTATGAATATTCATGTATAAATTCAAATAAGCACTACGTTTCCCACAATGCCTCATGATGGGCAATATGTGAATGGTATAAATAGTGAAACTAATGAGGGACTCACTGACAGTGGCAAGGGCCTTGCCAGGCTGAAACCTGTTGGTTGTAGCCAGAGAAAGCTGAATAAACAAGCTTGAAACCTGGAATTGGTGTGCATCGCATCTTTGTAAAAAAAATTGTGTTTGGGCTTGGATTCAGCCCCACCTCGAGTTCCCCCATCGCTGAACGCACTGCTGGAGGAATCCGATTGTGTATATATATCTCCCAACCCTCTTCTGATTAAGGAGTTGGCAATCGCTGTCATGGGTATTTCTCCAGTTTATTGTATTGCTTGCATCGGACACATGAAAAATCACAGGAGGGACACGTTTCGGCAGTCACACTGCCTTTCTCGACCTAAAATGCGCCAAATTGGTGCTTCTTTTAAATCCCTTACATCATTAAAACTGAAGATGTACTATGCTTGACAGTGATTGTATATATAAATCAATTCAATCTCTTTTTACATCCAATGTAAGTAGAATCACATCTGAGTTTTTGGATGTTAAGATTAAAGTAGAAAACCACACTATTACAACATCCCTATTCTGTAAACCCACTGCTGGCAATAGCATTTTACATGCCAGCAGTGGACCTCCAAGACACGTGATTGAAAGTATCCCCTATGGGCCCGATACCCCTTCCATTACCTACCGGAGGGTAAGCAGCATGCGCAACAGGATAGTGAAAGCAAATTCATAATTAGGTAGTGGCAGTACCTGGTTAAAAATGAAAGATGGATTTTTTAAGTGTTCAACCTGTCGGGCGTGTAAATTTGGGACAAACACTACCCATTTTGATACCCCTTTCTCAAACGTTCAGACTGCTATCAAAGGCAATTACAACTGTGGGACTGAGTATGCTGTGTATGTCCTGGCGTGCACCTGTGGCTTACGCTATGTGGGCAGCACCAAGCTGCAGGTGCACGTCAGGATTTTGCAGCATCTCAGGGCAATCGTGAATAACGACAATGCTTATCCGGTTGTACGTCATTCTAAATCCACACATGACAACAACTTAGCATGCCTTACGTATTTTGTAATTGATGCAGTGGCTCCCCTCAGAAGAGGAGGAAATAGGGAAAAGATACTAAGGAGAAAGGAGACAAAATACATAATAGAATTGGACAGTAAATACCCTAATGGGTTAAACACGACAGAAGATTTGCGCAACTTCCTATAGAATGTAATTAGATTTTTTCCATTTTGAACTTTAACTGATACTTTGTTTCCATGGATGAGATTAATAGCGATTTATTTATGTCCTGGTTAACAAACTTGTGGATGAGATATAGTCTAAATTTATAAGTATTGATATCCATCTGGCTAGAAAATTCCCGACACAAAATAGACTATGTATATATACACCAAAAAACTTTTTAAACAACACTTGTAAATTAATGTACATACACTTTTTCTCCTTCTTTTTGTGAGGATCAATATGGAAAGGTCTGAGTATCTTGATTTTTTTAGATATATGAATAGACCATGTAGGTATTAGTTAGAGGGTATCACAATTTATTGCACTTGTAATATAAGCACATGCCACATAATCTCATGGAGAGAACAGGAGAAAGTATAACAATGAAAAGGGAGCAAGACATGGCACAAAGACAATATTATAGTTAATTTGTATTTAGCCCTCTACAAAAATTGAAGTATAGATCAAAAAATTAATTATTTGAATTACTTATATAATGGGTGGTGTTCATTTAAAATCCGGGTGGTGGCAATCTTTGGAGCAATGTCTGAAAGACATGATGTAAATATAACATTGTACATAGTATGTATATTAAGGGAGTATGTTGCATATTTCATACAGACTTTAGGGATTGGTACGATAAGGTATCACATAAAGTTATAAGCCTATGTGCCATGACTGTTTATATAGTTACAGCGATGCCAAACATCACGCATTAAGCAGATATCATGAAGAGTTATTACGGATGCATTTTTAAATGTATATAATGTATATAGGTATTTATAAAGATAAATATTTATAGCACCAGCCATTTCAATGCAATACTTCTATACGGGCACCCGCCTTCAAGCAGTGGAAAATTAATTATCATCTTGCTATATTATGATCAGGCAATATGACCTTTGTTTTGCACAATGTAATGTATTTTTTGTTAAGTGTTACAACATTATAATTAACTTAATGCTCCTGAGAATGCCTTTTATAGTATTTTCTCAATTTCTATGGAGGTGGTCATGTGACTCACAAAGGGAGGTGGCATATGAAAACGTTAAAAAGCAGAGCTTATTAACAGAGAAATTTGACTGTTATAGTTAGTTGAGCTAACTATAACTCGCGCCCCCGCAACGCACTGCTGATGATGTCACATATTATATCATTCATGACATTGTCAGTGACATCACTGATGACATCTCAAATGACATCACTGATGACATCACCTAGTGAATGTGTGTTTCTATAAAATGTAAATATGTTTTTTATATATATGCCAAGGTGTATTGAAGATTGAATGGGTGTATAAGAGTCAGGATGGATGATTAAGTAGGTGTGTGACTAACTGTTTAACTGAGTGATTATTTATGTCATGCTTAATATATGTGTTACCATTTGATACTGACATTCACACAGTTTAGATTGTCAGTTGGTGTGTAAACGGTTGCATGGTTAGGTTAGCAGATAAATGAGCATCTATATCAGCTATTGATTGCTTGTCTGAGTATCTGTATGGGTGCCTGAGTGTCTGTGTGGGTGGGTGAAACGTGTGACTCTGTGCATAGATATGTGAGTGGATAATTCACTGGGTATATGTGTTCAAGTCTATATCTGTGAAGGGCGCTATGCCTGGGTGAGTGTGTGTATGAGTGTCTTGGTGAGTGAAAAGATGCCTCAGCGGTACATGTGTGAGTAACTGTATATGTAAAAGGCAGTATGTATGAGTGTTGGAGTGTATAAATGAGTATATGTGAGACTGAGTTATTGTGAGAGTGCCTGTACGGATCAATGTGTGCTTGTATTAGTTATTGTATTAGGGTGTACGTATGTGTTAGTATATACTTAAATAAGTAAGGTAGTATGTGTATAACTGTACAGGTGAGTAAATGAAAGTGTGGTTGATTATTTCCATGACTGACTAGATGTGTGAATAACTCTATCAATCTGAGGCGGTGTGTGAGTGTCTGTATAGATATGTGACTGGATATGATAATGCTGTATTGATGGCTGACTGTATGTATAAGTGACTGTATGGGTGAATGAATGGATGTTTGTGCAGACCTAGGAATTAGTGAGTGGATATGTACTAACTGTACTGGTGTGTTCATGGTTTCAAAAATTATAGTCTGTATTTTAGAGTGGGTGTATCAAGTGTTATATTAGGGTCTGATGAGGTGCATCAGATTTTCACGTGGATGATGTAATCAGTGTTGTTATCAGTGATGTCACTGACCATGTCATGAATGATGTAATATGTGATGTCATCAGCAGTGCATTACGAGGGCACGAGTTATAGTTAGCTCAACTAACTATAACAGGCAAATTTCTCTGGTTTTATATGAGTCAAATGTCCAAATAACTATAACGTCCCTGAAACCTATCATTTTTTTAGTGAATTTCAAAGGTTTTTTAAATGCTAATTCCTAACTATAACGTCTGTAAAACCTATGGTTTTTCCAGTGTGTTTATAAAACCTATATTTTTTCTTTTTTCTCGGTAATATTTTGGAACTCTATTATACTTCTTTTTTTTAACTTTAAAAATTATGTCATGTTTTACATCTTCCCCCAAAAATATGTATATCTTTTTTTGGGGGGGGAAAACTGCACTCCTATACCAGTAGTGTACCAAGCTCCATCACCACGAGAATCCTATCGGCCATATTGCTAAACTTGTAAATGATGCGCATTTCATATCCGATTGGTTCGTAGCACCGCATCCCACGTAAGATCATATACGTAACATGTTGCACCAGCTGCTACTTTGGTATCCGACGGGTATGCAGTACCCAGCCATGCACTACGTCATGTACGTATGGGGTCGCGCCCGCTGCGTCTTGCGTATGCGACGAGTGCACGCTGCCAGGCCCTGTGTTACATCATAGACGTATGGCGTCGCTCCAGGTACGCCATTCCCTCGTTTTTTTTATGTCTCAAAACTAAATCTAAATAACTTTAAACTGTATATGAGAGCAGTAATGTGTAGATTTGTATTGCTGTATGCTCTGTTTTCAGGCTTTACCAGTATAGTAGTGTGTCATATTTGAGACTTTCAGATTCACGTTTGACATGCATTGCTTGACTGCAATGAATGTTATCACTATGTATGACGTAGCCTCACTGCTAATCCTCCCTCCATCCGAGCACATTCACATGTGTGCGCTTCGCGATGGCAATACTTTCAATAATACTGCAAACCACTTACATGCGTGTCTGCGCATATCAACAATCTTGACAACGACATGTAATGTTGGACATTCAAGGTTTTCGAACAGCATCTCATTAGCGATAGTTGCCGCCCTCCCGGTACATGCTACATTAATGTAAACTGCGCATTCTGCGACGTCAAAACTGCAACAGAAACAAACATAAGTACACTTCCTGGCAATGCAGGAACTGAACTACGCCCAGGTCCCCGGAACAATTATTCACACTCCTACGCTGGCCTGGCATACGCAAGCCCAGCCCACTTTGCATACGTATAAATAAGATAACGACCACGCCACATGTCCCAGTTCTACCACACTGCCTAAGGTGATAATTCTGCATCCACCTCGCATATCACAATAAAAAAAGGCATCCATAAGGCGTACACCATCCTGGCAATCAACACTGGACATCAATTATGAACCCTACTGGATGTCGTGTTTCAAAAGGGATCCATGAGGTGCACACTCTCCTGCAATCAACACTGCATCTGAATTGTGAACACTGCTGCCCGTCGTGTTTGGACACACAACAATGACAACAGGTGAAAAGTGAGGCCTGGGTGCACAGGGGCTGCAATTGAACGCAGTGCTGCGGGAGGGATGGGCTGCGAACAAGCTATGTTGCTGTGCGTAATGATGTGATCTCTGACCTCATTCAGTCACATCTCTCTCTCATTTTAAGGACCTGCTGGACCGTACTGTAGACCTGAGCCAGCGGGTAGTGCTGGCCTACCGAACTGTGGCGTTGCCTTTTAGGGCACTGTAGTGAGCTGATTACTAAGTGTGCATTGCACACGCACATTATTCTTCTAGCATGCGCTCCGTTCCGTTGTATGTAAACCTTGGTGTTAGAAAAGGGATTTCTGATTGGCTAAGGCTTGCGCCAAAGCCAGGCAGAAACCACCACTCTAGTCAGGCCTGGGGAGTTACACGCCAAAGATAACCCCTGCTCACCCCCTTGGTAGCTTGGCACGAGCAGTCAGGCTTATCCTGGAGGCCATGTTTAAAGCATTTGCACACGGACACAGCAACAACATCCCAGGCACACTACAAAAGGAACTCCACACAAGGTTATGTAAAAAATAGCCTTTGTATTCTCATAACACATTAGAATAGTAATCACACAATATACACTATGCCAACTTGCACGGGCCATATTCACAAGGGATTATAAACATATGACGGGGCCGCATGGACCACTGTCAGAACCATCACAAAGCGAACTTAGTAAAAGTAAAACAGATCATAAACGTACAACCAGTAAACACTGGTTATCACTGTACTTGGCATCAGCCTGTAACATACACTACATTATGAATAGTCCCATTAGGCGCGAATTACATTCTGCGCTAACCTCACCAGCATAAACACATTATGCAATCATCCCTCAAGTCTAAACACCTTAGACCCTAATCTCTTAAGTGTAACTCACATTAGGGGCTTACATCACACAGTGAAACATAATCTCACTAGCATCAACACAAGATATGCAAAACAACCTCATAATCATAAACCATATTTAGAGGTATTAAACAGGGTGCGTAAAACATACTAAATGCATTACATCTCCTAGCACCACCTCACATTAGCACATAAATCACATTAGGGCCTGGCGCCCTATAAATGGAACCATCTCCCCTGGCCAACTGGCCATCTCAAAAAGGGGCTCAAATGCCCTATGTCCAAAGAGTTAGGGCGCGCTGCCAATGCAGCGAAAGTCAAAGGTGCGCAATCTGCGCATACCTAAATGTTGCAGCTGCCCACTACTTGCTGATTCAGAAAAGGGGGTGGTGATGGACAGAGTGTCTGAATTAAGCAGACCACTCCTACCCAGTCCAAAGATCAGGGCTTGATCCATCACCGTTTTTTAGCTCACTGCACCATCCCAGCTCAGAACCTGGCTACATGCAAATTAGTCTGTCCCTGGCCCAGTGCATCATGGGAACAGGGCAGACCAAACTACCAAGCCAATTCTTATACTGGAAAGGAAACAAGCTTCCGGGTACCGGTTTCTGGCATTACAGCCGTCTTCGGCCCGGCTTGCTTGAATCCTGATGGTGCAGTGAGCAAGGGACTCACATCTGAGTATACCCTTCCACGCTTATGGTGGACAAAACGATTCAGAAAAGGGCAGACTATGTGATGACCGGGGATTTTAATCTGAACCTATTAACACCATTTATAAGGGATGATGTAACACAATCCCAGGAACAACAATGGTTAATACCGCAGCAAGAGCAGCCTGGCGTTTCGAGCATTAAGGGGCGAAATCATATAGGGACAACATTCGTTAAGGATATGGAAGCGCTGGGTTTGCGAGTCCTTAATGGACGATTTAAAGATGATAGTCCCCCTGCAAATACTTATATAGCCCAAAATATAAGCTCCAGAATTGATTATACAATGGTCTCATTGAATATATTTCAGAACATAATCTCTTATGGGTTGGTTAAAGTCGAAGACAGTGATCATTGTCAGCAGATAATAACCACCAATATTACAAACAATATGAATCAACAATATCATACTATGCCAGGTCTTACTGGAACGATAAATTATAAAAAATTAATTTGGACCAATTTCAATAAGGACAGCATGAATGAAAAAGTTGAAAATATTATAAAGAGTTGCTTCACTGAAAATAGGAAAGAGTCAGCCGTTGATCAATGGGTTGAATTTACTAGAAAATTAGTGAAACCCCAATCCCGGACTAACCCAAGCAATATGAGGTTGAATAAGGATGCTGATGAAAAAGACTCACACATGAATCTCCCCTATACAATAACAAAGTTAAAAAGAGCACGGAATAGGCTAAGAAGACAACAAAATTCCAAAATGACTAGTGAGGAGACCCTGAGTAACTTAAAAACTCTGAACCAGCACCTCAAGAAACTTATATGGAATGAGAAATATCAAGCAAAACAGGAATTATGGTCCAAACTATTACACGCAAGTAAACAGGCTAATGCAAGAGAATTCTGGAAAATTATAAACAGATTAGTACGGCCAAGCAAATTGGTAGTCTCGTCATCAATAACCGAACAAGATTGGGCAACTTTCCTAGAAAAACATCTAAACAACAATGGTGCAGTAAAAATCGCTGTGAGTATGCAAAACAGCTTTACAGCCAGTGATGAGATGCAAGAACAATTTGTAATGTCTAAAATGCATTTGATAAGATTGATTAAGAAGCAGAAAGATGGAGCGCCTGGACCAAACGGGATCCCATTTGCCCTATATAAAGAAAATCCTGATTTTTGGTCGACGTACCTAGTAAAGGTATTCAATGAAGTGATAGAGACGGGAAAAATCCCTGATTCGTGGCGAGGATCTTTAATCTCTCCTATATATAAGAAAGGTAATTGGTCCCTTGCAGAGAACTACAGACTTATTACCTTACAAGACACAGATGCTAAACTGTTTGCTGGAGTGCTGTTAAACAAACTAAATGAATGGGTAACAGAAAACAATATTTTACCAATGAATCAAACTGGATTCATTAAAGGGCTTGGAACAATGACAAACATCATGGCATTATCGCTAACAATTGAAAAATCACTGAGAATAAAATTGCCCTTATATCTATGCTTTGTAGACTTTAAGTCTGCTTTTGACTGTGTGCAAAGATATCTATTGTGGAAAAAACGTTTGGAAAAAGGCATCCCGGCCGCGCTACTAAAACTTATACAGTTGCTGCACAACAAAACCTGGGTGAGAGTAAGGATGGGAGATGGTCAGACATTATCAAAGGAAATTCCTGCATTGGAAGGGCTGAAACAGGGATGTGTTCTGGCCCCCCTCCTTTTTAATCTATTTTTAGGAGACCTATCGGTCAACCTGAACGACCTTAATGCACATCCCCCTAAGCTGGGGGGAAAATTGATATCCAACTTGATGTATGCGGACGATGCGATCCTATTAAGCCACACTAAAATAGGTCTCCAGCGCTTAATCAACAGTACACTCTTGTATGCAAATGAAAATGGAATGGTTATTAACGAAACCAAAAATCATGGTGGTATCCAGGAACAAAAATATGAGACAAAAAAACAAATGGTACATGGGAAATAATCAACTTGAACAAATAGAGGTGTACAAATACCTGGGGGTACTGTTTGACCAGAAGGGAAATTATCTCCTACAGAAACAGGACATCCAAAGGAAAGCCAACTCACTAACAGCAGCATTCAAGATAGCACAACAATCCCTTGGAAGTTTAACTTATGGCCCACTATTGAAAATCATAGGTGCTAAATTGCTCCCAACTATTACATATGGAAGTGAGGCATTAATGGGTAAGGATGCAGCACCAATTAATAAGGCACTTTCTAAAGTATATAGATCTCTCTTCCACCTTCCAAAGAATGCTTCGCCAGCACAAATAAGACTGGAATTTGGTTTGACCAATCAAGAGTTAGCGAGAAAAGGTCAGTTTATTAAAATGTGGTATAGGTTTAAGAATGACCATGATAATCAAATTTCACAAATACTCTGGCAAGAAGTAAATAATAATAAAAAATCACTTGCTGGGAGATATCTTCATGATGCACTAGAGGAGTTTTCACTGATGCCTATATGGAACAATACAATAAACAATGGATCGTTTAAAAAAATAGTGAATCGAACAACCAGTTACTTATCACTATTACATGATAAAAACGTGCTGGCAAAAAGAAAGCACGCATGGACGGTAATAAATGGATATGAAAAAAAGAAAGTGCAAGAATACTTGGAGATAACGTGGTCTGAAAAAAGGAAACAATGTTTTATGAATGCAAGATTTGGAATTCTGCCAGGCCTTAGTCACGCTCTGCCATGGAAAAAAACTAACTCCAGTTTATTGTGTAGACTTTGCAAAGGTGGAGAAGAAAATATTGTCCATCTCCTATGTATCTGTCCTGGCCTCAGCAGGGAAAGATGTGCATTACTTAAACCTCATTTTAATCTTCGGGCCACAAGAACATGCAGGCAGGCATTGAAAATTTGTCTTGATCCAAATGATATAGTTATGAACGTTGCCTTTGTAAAAATTTTAAAAATTATAACTACCGAATTAGGAAAGTAGATGAGGAAAAAAGCTTTTATGAAATCATAAACAAATAAATAGATAATTTTTAAAAATGTTACTATATTTTTATTTAAGTCCAATCATCTCAGTTTTAAGGATAAAAGAAATGCCTTCTTTTTTTTGTATTGTATTGTATTGTATAAATTGAAAATGTTTTTGTAATGGAAGTATTGTAAGATTTTAATTAATCAAACAATAAAGAATTACTTTACTTACTTACTTAGATTCAGAAAAGGGGGTGGTGATGGACAGAGTGTCTGAATTAAGCAGACCACTCCTACCCAGTCCAAAGATCAGGGCTTGATCCCTCACCGTTTTTTAGCTCACTGCACCATCCCAGCTCAGAACCTGGCTACATGCAAATTAGTCTGTCCCTGGCCCAGTGCATCATGGGAACAGGGCAGACCAAACTGCTGACATTACAGCCGTCTTCGGCCCGGCTTGCTTGAATCCTGATGGTGCAGTGAGCAAGGGACTCACATCTGAGTATACCCTTCCACGCTTATGGTGGACAAAACGATTCAGAAAAGGGGGTGGTGATGGACAGAGTGTCTGAATTAAGCAGACCACTCCTACCCAGTCCAAAGATCAGGCCTAAACGTAGCAGTTGGCACTAAGTGCTGCACAGCTGTGCAGGCAAAGATGGGGGCAAAGGAGTGTGTCTCACTCCTGGATTCAACACCTGTCCCCTAAAAGAAAAAGACCTAAACGGCACAGCTGCCCACTACATGCTGGGTAGCTGGGAAAGTTAAAATGCGGCATGGGCTCTTACTGGCCCCCAGAACAAACGTGCCTAACGTTGGAGCCATCTAGGCTTCTAAAAATAAACACGTGTCCCCTGGAGCACACTGGCTCCTGAAATAATTATGCGCCCAATAGAGAACAAGAACTGGCCCGCAAGCACTGTGGAGCGCACTGGCGCTCTTAAATAAATGTGCACATGGTGGAGCCACCTAGGCTCTGGGAACAATGGTACCCCATGTGGAAGCGGCCCGCTCTCCTGGCGTGCCCGCTCAGACTGCCATCGCGGGGAAAAGCGTGGGCCCCTCTGGCCCTTGTGGGGAAGTATTCAGAATGGCACCCCTCGTTGAGTGGCTCGGTCTCTGGTGGGACCACTCTGCACCGCTACACTACAGGGCTGTGGTCGGCCTGGGCAAAGCACCTACGGAGCCCCCCAACCCCTTCTGAACTTACCGGACTGCTCTCGGGGGACTCCACTCCTGCCCTCGGGACCGGCAACACTCTCAGCATGCGGCAGGGGTAGGCACTGGCAATGTGCCTCAAGCCTCCTCCGCCTCAGTCTTCCTGGGCTGCACCGCTGGTGGGGCTCTCTCCACCTATAGGAGCCCCGCCTCCTTAGGCGCCCTACTTCACCTGGTCCCCCTCCTCTGGACCGGGACTCCCAGTGCGGAGCCAGCAAGGCTCCAGGCTGCCGCCTCCTTCTTCCGGTCCTGCCGCGGCCCCAACCACGTCAGAGGCAGACTGGCCTGACTTCCGTGGTGGCGGCAATAAATGAGGGGTATGCTCCCTCGTAATGAAATACATTGCAGGTTGGGCACCTGCTTAAAAATAAAGAGAAGCGGACATATTGCAGGGTGGGCACCTGCTTAAGAATAAAGATAAGCAGACATAATGCAGGGTGGGCTCCTGCTAGTAAATATTTTTTAAAAATTGGGGTGGGAACCCACAATTCGTACAAGGAGGGGGGGAATCCCCAGGCATCCAGGGGCAAGGCAGAGCCCAGGGAGGCAAACCTTCCCCTGGGCCACAGCAGCAGCACGCCCCTGGTAGATTCAAGTCCACAAACAAGAACATTTTTCATGGGGTCACAGCCCCTCCTTTTATACTACTAAATCCTTTGTCTCGAAGGTGCAGGCAAGGGAAGAACCAGATACAACTGATTCAGGAGCACTTTGTTTTGCTCAGCTCCCCTCTCTATTCACAGGACAGGCCATGGACATCAAACTCACCACAGTAGGTGGAGCCAGCATTGTGGAGGGAAGGTCCAGCCCTATTCAGGTCCCAGGTGCAACCCCTCCCTCCCATCTACATGCAGATCTCCCTATTTACCACCGGGCAGACCCATCCTGGTTCCTGGAGCCAAGCACACCAGCCAGCCCCTGTCAATCACAAGCCAGACATGCAATTTACATCAGGCAGGCAGACACTGCACACAGAAATGCCAACTTCTAAAAGTGGCACTTCTCCACTAGTCACAATGAATCTGCGCACACCATTGCGCAGCATTTAATCTCACGAGTTCACACATACCAAACTCATCCCTGCACTCCTCTCATATCAGGAATTACCATGGACACACATCTCCCCCATGCATTCTAATGGAAGGACAGGCCAGTCTCACCACACATACACAAAGAGCGCAAGCAATTTACACTGGACCACAGTGCTAAAGTGCGCAGAGGCCTAAAATCACCAACACTAGGTTACAGAAAACTGCTAGGAGAACGCAAAAAATCTCGGCGTGAACCTGCCAAAAGGGCCAAGTCCAACAGTTGGCATAACATATTATATACCTTGTGTATTCTCGTGCACTCCAACTCCTCTTTAAACTATGATTACCACTAACAGTTGGTAGATCATTCTTCAAGAAGGAAGGATGCACTGAACTGGTGTTCTCTATTAAGCTTCAAATAAACCTTCATTTACCTTCAGACGTTTCCACCGTTATAATATTTTTCCCTGTTCAGAAACTGAATTTGTTGCGCTGAAAAGGACGGAGCTGGTGCTCACCCCGTGATGATGCCCTGGGCATTCTGACACTTTCCATTGTGGTATCAAGACACTGTTCCAAGGGCGTGGCTTGGGCGCCGATGGCGATGGTCGCCTGAGAGCTCGGCTCCGGGACTGAGCCCGGGATTATCCTGTTAATCGGAGGCCGCGGGGCACCCTAGCCCCCGCAAATCGTAGCTCGGCCCAACTGGACCCCACTGAGACGACCGGCGCGGCCTGGACGGGTGGTGATCTGCCCGAAACACGAAGTTCGAGGTCCCGGGGAGAGCGACCCAATATGGCGCCCGGACCCCTTTGTCCCCTTGGACGGGGCCATTAGCCTGGATGAACGCCGCTGAGCATAACGTGCCCTTTTCTCATGTGTTTTCCAGGAGAGTGAGGAGTTGGACTCTGCCCTGCTGAGACCCTGGTATTGATGAAGGCGCCTGGGCGATCGGAAGCTCCCACCATAGTAAACCCGGACGCCTGGAGGTCCCGGCGGTGGTGACGACCCCCGACGCGGCGCCTGGTTGCATCCCCCGATCGGCCTGATCCCATGGGAAGCATAACCCCCTGGTGCCACAAAGTCTCTGGAGGAGTGGGTGGCCCTCGTTCCGGATCCTCGTCAACCAGACGGCCCTACCCGGCCTGGCGCCGAGTGTCTCCGCCTCCTCCTCAGCGCTCTCAGACGACACGGTGGTGGCGTGAGCCGAACCTGTGGAGATCCACCTGGCCCTGGAGAAGAGGATCACCGGCCTTCATCCCGAGGGCCTCCATTCGGGAGAGTTGTAGTCGGAGCCCGCACTCGGGGGCACCTTTATCTGAGCCCACATTGTGCGCTTCCCACGATATGGGGAAGCCGAGAGGGGCCAAGGGGCCCACCCCGGCCGCCTCTGACTCGGAGACCCCAGACAAGGAAGGCAGCGGCAACCCGGGGGACGCTGGTGGCACACCGCTGCAGCAACAATTTGATCGCGTCCTGGAAGCGATTGCGACCACACGCTCGGCCCTTCAGCAGGACATTGCCCAGGTGGCGACGAGTCTGGGCCTTCTCAGGGCGGATCATGGCAAGCTATCGGACAGGGTCAAAGAAGTGGAAGGCTCGGTGAAAACCTTGGAGCCGGCACAGCGCACCTTGGCCGCGGCAATGAAAGATGCTCTAACCCGGATTTCTGCCCTGGAACAGCGAGCGGAGGATGCGGAAGGCCGTAACAGGCGCAACAACATCCGAGTGGTAGGCCTGCCGGAGAAGATCGAGGATGACGACATGGTGGCCTACTTGGAGGCCTGGCTCCGAGACACGGTAGCCCCGGAAGGCCTATCCTCTTTCTACACACTTGAACGGGCTCATAGAGTCCCAGCACGGCCACCGCAACTGGGCCGGGCGCCACGCCCGGTGGTGGCGCGCCTCCTGCATTTTCGCGACAGAGACCTCATCCTCAATGCCGCTAGACATAATGGCCCTTTCAAGGTGGAGAACAGCCAGGTGAACATTTTCCCGGACTACACCTATGAAACCCAACGTAGGCGGTACTCATTCTTGGCGATTAAGCGCGAGCTCCGGAGCGAGGGCATTCAATACTCGCTCCTATTTCCTGCAAGGCTCCGCGTCATTGTGGATGACAAGACTCAATTTTTTGATACCCCGGAGGATGCCTGTAACTGGCTTGAACTGTATAGAGCTGGGAAGGATGGCTTCGCCCCCACATCTCAGACAACGGCGGAGCCGGGACAGCGACGGCGGTCCACGAGGGTGCGGAGTCGCCGGGGCCGTTCAGGCGGCCCTACTACTGCAGAGACATCGACGGAGCGGAAAGGTGTATTGGAGGTGTTGTCTGCCCTTTCTGGGTCAAGAGAGGATGCCATCGCAGAAGAAGAGAACCCTGGTGACGAGGGAGCGTCGACGGACTCAGAGAACTCGGTGACGGATAGTACCAGCACACCGGTGATTACACCGAAATCGGTTGAGGACCTTCTTGATGGACAGGGTTGACGGGGTGAGCTGTATCCTTTTGGGTGGGGGCCCGTACCGGGGGTGGAGGGAGCCGATGGTTCAACATGACCGCAGGAGAAGCGGGGGGTGGGGGGCCCTGCCTTTGCCCCGAGGGTTTCCATTACTGTTTAGGGCTTGCTTTAGTCCTGGCAGCCTGAGCATCGAGGGCCCACTGCCACCGCCCAGCCCGCACCTGGCCCCTAAGGCCTTCCTACGGTGACGACTGTAGGATTAGTTGGGGAAGAGGGGAATTTTGGAGGGCATGGTTTGGATGGGAACTAAATGGAGTTATTTGGGTCCTGTTCTGGGGAGGGTGGGCAGGGGTTTGGGTAACGTAAATTTTGTTGAGTTTTGGTTGAGGGAAATGGCCGCCATCAGTGTTGGGGGGATTGTTGTTTGCCTATTGCCGGGACCCAGATGGGGTGACTTTGCATGCACAGTATGGGACAATGGCTGACGTTGCTAATGTGAAGTGTATTACTTGGAACGTGCGGGGGCTTCATACCATGTCTAGGCGGCACAAAGTCCACGCTTATTTAGTGCGTAGGGGAATACAAATGGCGCTACTGCAGGAGACCCATCTGAACAAGGCGGAAGGGGCGGCGCTACAGCGTAGATGGAGGGGACAGGTCTTCTACACGTCGTACTCAGCGTATGCCAGGGGGGCGCTAATCTGGATCCGGGCTGGGGTTCCCTTCCAAGTCACAAACTCAGTGGTAGACCCCGAGGGGCGTTACGTGGCCATCTCTGGCACTCTGGGGGGGAGGGACCTGAACGTTTGCTGTGTTTACGCACCTAACATGGACCAGATTGCCTTCCTTTCTAGGTTGTCGGGCTCGTTAGCCCACTTTTTCACGGGGCCCCTCCTGCTCGGTGGGGACTTCAATTCAGTGGTGGATGTGGAGACTGATCGCTCGCACCCGCCCCTCCCTGATTCTCCGGTCCGCCGCGTGGCCAAGGGCCGTGGCGACTGGCAGACACGGTGGGGGTTGACGGATATTTGGAGAGCGCAACACCCCGACACTAGAGATTACTCCTATTTTTCGGGCCTTTACGAGTTGCACGTTCGGCTGGACGGGTTTCTTGGCTCGACTGAACTGGTTTCAGCGGCCGTCCGTTCCGAATACTTGACTAGGACCATCTCGGACCATAACCCCCTCCTACTGGCCCTTCGCTGGTTTCCGGGGGCGCCGGCGGTGCCCACCTGGAAGTTACGCCCTGAGATGCTCGAGGATATTGCCTTCAGAGCGGACTTAGGTGATAAGATCGAGGAGTATTTCGCGTCCAACGGGGGCTCTGCGAGCTCGAGAGCGCTGGAATGGGACGCTTTTAAGGTGGTGGTGAGGGGTTATTGCATCACCAAGAAGGTAGGTATGAGGCGGGTTATCCTCGATGACTTGGAGGTGGCCGATCGGAAGCTTCGGGAGTTGGAACTCTGCCGCCCCGGGCACCCTGAACTCCAGGGACGCACGGCGGAGGCGAAGGAAGCGGTGGCAGCTGAGGTCGAGCGGCTGCGCTGCTTCGACTACAAGGCCTATACGGTTCGGTCCCTTGCAGAAGGGGATAAAACGAGCGCATTGCTGGCTTGGCTGGCTAACCCTACGCGCCAGACCTCACTGACGACATCCATGCGTATGATGGACGGGACCATGGTGCATACTCAACCGGAGATTCTAGGTTGCTACCGGCACTACTACGATCAGTTGTACCGCAGTTGTGCTGTCAAAGACCCCGACCTTCTTGAGGACTATTTGGGATCCCTGGAGCTCCCGATGGTGGAGCCTGACGTGGCGAAAGCCCTGGGTTCCGATATCGAACTGGGGGAGATCCGCAGCGCCATCAAAAGGATGGCGCGGAACAAGACCCCGGGACTAGATGGTCTTCCGGTGGAATTTTATGCGACCTATGCCGACCTCCTGGCTCCGAGACTGGTGATTGTTTATAGAGAGGCGAGGAGGCTTGGCCGACTGCCTGGCTCGATGCGGGAGGCCTTGGTGGTTCCCCTCCTCAAGCCGGGGCGAGACTCGACCGATCCGGCATCCTACCGGCCCTTATCGATGCTGACGGTCGATTATAAGATTCTGAGCAGCATCCTGGCCTCGAGACTGGTTGGCCACATGGCCTCCCTGGTGCATGAGGACCAGGCCGGGTTCATCCCCAAGCGCAATACGACAATGAACATCCGCAGGTTGTTCCGCTTGCTGGGTGAACCGCTGATGGATGCTCCATGCCCAGTGGTCCTGTCGGTGGACCTAGAGAAGGCGTTTGATAGCCTGGAATGGGACTACCTACACACGGTGTTGCGACGGTTTGGCCTCGGGGAGGGCTTCATCAAATGGACCGCGGTCTTATACGCCTCCGTATCGGCCAGGGTTCGGGCGGGCCCATTAATTTCCTCACAGTACCCGGTAGAAAGGGGCACGAGACAGGGCTGTTCGTTATCCCCACTTCTCTTTGCGCTGGCGGTGGAGCCCCTCGCAGTGTTACTCCGGTCGGGGGCGCATTACAGTGGCTTCTGGACCCCTTCGGGCACGCACCATGTTTCGTTATATGCCGACGACTTGTTACTCTTTCTGGAGGACCCAGTCGAGGCCCTACAGGGAGCTAAGACGGCGCTTTCGGCGTTCGGGGCGGTCTCGGGCCTACGGGTAAATTGGACCAAGACGTGCCTCTTCCCGGTCCGTAGAGGCACCCCTAGTCCAGTCCTTAATGGGGGACTTAGATGGGAACCTGACTGTTTCAGATACCTGGGGGTGTACATTTATCATAATCCATCTGACCTCCTGGACGGAAACATCGCCAGGTGCAGTCGAGCTCTACGGGGGAATATGGACTTCTGGGCTACACTGCCGCTTTCGCTGGCGGGGCGGGTCGCCCTCCTCAAAATGGTGGCTCTCCCCCGACTGCTATACTATTTCCGGGCGCTGCCAGTTTGGATCCCGCCGGCCACGTTTAGGCTTCTACGGTCGACGGTGACTGGATTCCTTTGGGGCTCGGGCCGCCGTAGAGTGGCCCTTAAGACCCTGATGAGGCCGAAAGCCGAGGGTGGACTTGCGGTGCCGGATTTCGAGAAATATTATTTGGCGGCGCAGCTCCAGACCTTCACCCAGGAGGTTGCCAGGGAATTCCGAGGCCCGGAGGACAGGAGAGGTACAGGGATGGCTAGGCATGTCCTATCTTTCATAGCTCTACGCCAACGTTTGACCTTACAGGACCTAACGTTGGAGGAAAAGACCATCCGACTGTGCTGGAACCGGGCTCACGCCAGGGGCCAACTCCGGATACCGTATGCGCCGGAAATACCATTGGGGATGCTGACGGCGTTGCCCCATGGCGGGGATTGGTCACGATTGGCGGACTGGGAGGACGCGGGGTTGCAGTTGGTGGGGGATCTTTATGAGGCCGGGGTACTTTTGCCTTTCCAGGAGCTCATTGATCGTTTCGAGATTCCCCCAGGGGACTTCCTGTTGCACTCGGCCCTGGTACGTGCGATCCAGGCGCATTGGAAAGGCGGACAGGAGGAACCTCCTACGTCTCCGGTGTGCCAATACGTCATGATGTCTGCGGGCACGGTGAAGGCGGTCACCTGCCTCTACGGTAGATTGGTCAATGAAGGGTTGACCCCCCTTACGACCCTCAAGGGCCGTTGGGAGGCAGACATAGGCAAGGAAATCCCGGAAGCGACCTGGTCTCAGCTCGTGCGGCGAGCGTGGAAGGGGACGCGTCACGCCCGTTTTCAGTTGGTCCACTATTATGTACTCCATCGAGCATACCTGACCCCGGCAAAAATCCAACAGTATTTCGCTACGGACTCGGCAGCTTGCCCCAGATGCCCAGCGCCAGAGGCAGACCTCCTCCACATGTTGTGGACCTGCCCGGGTCTGTCCTCCTACTGGGCGGAGGTGGAGAAGACCCTGACGGAGGTGACAGGGAGACCCCTATCGCTTGATGCGGCGGTGGGTCTGTTGCATTGGTTTCCACATACCCCCAAAAACAAAATTTCCAGTAAATTTATTGATTTAGGACTTCTCTTGGCCAAACGAGAGGTGACCAGGAACTGGAAGGCACGCGCTGGTCCGACTGGGGGCAGGTGGCATAGCGAACTATTGAAGTGGGCGGCGGGGGAAAGTACGCTGAGGTATCAACTGGCTGGGAGACAACGTAGCGAGCGAGCACAGGAGACAGCGCTGGAATGGGAGACACTAGTGCAGGCCCTCAGAGACTATTGCGCCCCCAGCGACTCTGATAGTGAGATAGAAGCGCGCCCTGAGTCCCGATAGGCGATGGTGTTTTCTGTTACTGATACGCTCATCTTGGGTCCTCTCACGAATCCTATTGCGGTTGCTACCATACACTGATGGCGGAGTTGGGTGGGGGAGGGATTTCTTTGCAAGTTAGTGTTTTGTGGGTGGGACTTTCTTTTGGGTTTGGGGGCTTGTTTAGAAAAGCAGATGACGGACGGTGGATTATCCGGACCAGCCTTTCGCTCCTGCTGAACCCCCACTGGATTTTATCGCCCTACTTTTGAACTGTGGGCTGGATGATGAGGTGTAAAAACGTGCTGCGGGGGGTGGTCGGGAGGCAGTCGATTGATTTCAGTGTATTTTGGATACTGGTCATATTTGTAACGGTTTACTGATTCCTGCAATAAAAATATATTTCAAAAAAAAAAAAAAAAAAAAAAAAAGACACTGTTCCTGACCGGACACCTGCTGTGTCACCCTACATAACCACCCCGGAGTCGGAGCTTGCACCGGGATGTCATTGGACACACCCATGATGGCAGGTGAGCAGTGAAGCCTCGGTGCGCAGGAGCTACAATTGAGCACAGTGTGGGGGAAGCAGCTAGGGTACAGCAGCCTGGATGCACAGGTGCCAACAAGCGATATAGACATGCGATATGATATGATCTCTGACCTCATTCACTCACATGTTTGTCTCATTTTAAGGACCTCCTGGACCGTACTGTAGGCCTGAGCCAGCGAATGGCGCTGCCCTACAGACACGTGTTGAGCGCAGTGCTGCGGGAGGGGTGGGGTGCATCAGTCTTGCTGCGCAGGTACAAACAAGCAATGTTGCAGTGCGTAATGATGTGATCTCTGACCTCATTCAGTCACATCTCTGTCTCATTTTAAGGACCTGCTGGACCGTACTGTAGGCCTGAGCCAGCGGACAGCGCTGCCCTACAGACATGTGTTGAGCGCACTGCTGCGGGAGGGGTGGGGTTCATCAGCCTGGGTGTGCAGGTGCGAACAAGCGATGTTGCCCTCCGTAATGATGTGATCTCTGACCTCATTCAGTCACATCTCTGTCTCATTTTAAGGACCATCTGGACCGTACTGTAGGCCTGAGCCTGTGGGCAGGGCTGCCCTACAGACACATGCTGAGGGCAGTGCTGTGGGAGAAGTGGGGTGCATCAGCCTGGGTGCGCAGCTGCGAACAAGCGATGTTGCTGTGCATAATGATGGACTGTCCTGTAGGCCTGAGCCAGCAGACATCGCTGCCCTACAGACATGTGGCATTACCCTTTAGTGCACTGTAGTGAGCTGATTACTAAGTGTACATGCACACAGGCTTGCGCCAGTGCATTGCATGCGCACATTATGATTCTAGCATGCGCGGTGTTTCTTTGCATGTAAACGTTGGCATAACATATTATCATTTAACCTTGTGTATTCTCGTGCACTCTAACTCCTCTTTGAACCACGATTTCCACTAACAGTTGGTAGATCGTACTTCACGAAGGAAGGATGCACTCAACTTGTGTTCCCTATTAAGCTTTAAATAAACCTTCATTTACCTTCAGACGTTTCCACCATTATATTTTTTCTCTCTTTTCAGACACTGAATTTGTTGCACCGAAATGGGCGGAGCGGGTGCTCACCCCATGATGATGCCCTAGGCATTCTGACGCCATCCATCGTGGTATCAAGACACCGTCCCGGACCGGAGACCTGCTGTGCCATCCTACTGAGGCTGCCCGGAGTCGGAGCTTGTACCGGCAGGTCGATGGACACGCCGATGGTGGCAGGTGAGCAGTGAATCCTCGGTGCGCAGGAACTGCAATTGAGCACAGTGCGGGTGAAGGGGCTGGGGTGCAGCAGCCTGGGTACACAGGTGCAGGCAAGCGATGTTTCAGTAGCTAATAATGTAATATCTGGCCTCATTCATACCTCTTTCATTTTAAGGACTTGCTGGACCGCACTCTTTATCGCGGACCCCAGCGTCCTAGACACACGGGAGAAGGGAGGTATACAGTGAGGGGTGGGTGCAGTAGACCGACGCTCTGTCTCCTCCTCCCTCTGTTCTTTTGACTCTCCCTCCCCTTCTCCCTTCCACCCACTGCCTCTCTGTCCCATTCTCACTATCTTCCTTTCATTCTGACTACCTTTCTTTTTCTCTTGGACATAGCACACATACTTATGTTTAATTTTTGTCTTGCAGGTTTTGTACACTGCTTCCGGAGGAGTCCCAGCCACTTATTTCATGTTATACTGTTGTTTCTTTGAATAAAGTTGCCTTTCCATTTATTTGTGTTGTTTTAATAAAGGTTATTTTTTTTTACCAATAAATAAGTGAGTGTATACATCTTCTTTTTCTGACAACACTTGTCTGTAGTTTATTGTGAAAATCGTCTGTTTATAGGAGATTATGAGGGAAAACATTTGTAATTTTGTGCTGCACCTACCAAATATAAACCAACAGACTATTACATAAATGAAGTCTTTGGAATTCTACAACTGCAAGGGTTCTATGTGTGTAGCACTCTTTTACAACACCATGAGTACCGCCCGTGTGATTGCAAACCAATAAGGCACTACTTGGGACCACCGAGCTACAAGGACTGGCGAGGCCCACCCAGCACATTTAAGTAAAGCCCCGGAGGGTGGCGATCCCCGGACTTCAGTTGGCCTCGAAGCCCCCCGAACAATTAGTAAACAATACCCGGGGAGGTGGTGATACCCTAGGCTGTGAAACGTCTCTGTGCCCTCCAGCGCCTAATTTACATGTGAGATTAAGGTCCCCAGTCCTGCACAGAACTCCGCAATATAATAATAGGATTGACCACAGAACATTACCCACCATGGGGCTCATTTAAATGAACGGGTGAGACCCCGCTTCATTTTTTTCTCTCCATTTTTACCATCCGGATCCGCTTTATGGAAGCGATACGAGGTTTTCCTCATCTCGCTACAACGAGCCAAACAAGGATTTGCTATCATAGGGTGGAAGCCATGCTCCCGCCCTGTAATAGAAAACATAAATGTCCTGTGAAGTGGCGCTCCCTAGGGCCATGATGCATTGGTTACTGCGCCTCGGCCTGGTCACCCCAACGCTCCTAGTACCTCCTGCTCCTGCCACCTTCCTCCTGCTGCTGTGCCTGCCTGCCTGCTCGCCTACGCCGTCAACGAGCACCCCAGCCGCCACAGGGCCGCCCGCCAAGCCCGCACTCGCTTTTCCCGCCACTGCCTGACTGCGGCCCCGCCCCCGCCAGCCGATTGGATCCCACGCTCCCGCCTCCCAGCTGACCCGCCCTCCCGGCTCCCTTCTTATGACGCCCCCTCAGCGACCACGCAGCGGACGCGCGCAGCGGGAGCACCGATTTAGCGCCGAAGGTGCGCCAAAGACAAGCCCGTCTGCGCCCGTCCGCGCCTGGATCGTGCCCAGTGCCAGGACCCCTGGCCCCCGCAGACTCCAGCCCACCCGCCGGACCTACGATGCCACCGAACTCTACGCACTCAACGCTGGCCGAACCCCGGGTTGCTACCGAGCCACCCCGAGACGCACCCACGGACCCTTCTGCTGCCACTCCTGCAAGTTCGCCTGCATCAGGACCTGCACTACTTCAGCACTGACCAAGACCACGACGCGCAACAGCAGCAGCCACCTCAAGTGCAGCCTGCTCAACACCCGCTCCGTCCACAGACACGCCGTCGAGCTCTGGAACCTGCTCGACATCACAGCCCCAGACGTCGCCTTCCTCACGGAAACCTGGATGAACGCCTCCTCAGCGCCCGACATCGCCATCGCCATCCCAGACGGCTACAAGATCATCCGGAGGGACCGCGTCAAACAGACTGGAGGAGGCATCGCCATCGTCCACAAGAACACCATCCGCGTCACGAGCAACACCGACGACACCCTCGCACCCGCCGAGCACCTCCACTTCCAGATCCACACCGACCCAAAGACGACCCTCAGAGGCACCCTCATCTACAGACCCCCGGGACCACGCACACAATTCAGCGAAGACATCGCCGACTTCGTCAGCCCGCACGCCCTCCTCTCCGCTGACTACATCCTCCTTGGGGACCTCAACTTCCACCTGGAGAACAACAACGACCGCAACACCACCACCCTGCTGGACAACCTCGCAAACCTCGGACTCAAGCAGCTGGTGACCACCCCCACCCACTACGCCGGACACACACTCGACCCCGTCTTCTCATCCAGCAAGGACATCACCTTCAGCCACGCCACCGGACTCCACTGGACGGACCACAGCTGCGTCCACTTCAGCTTCAGAAGGACCACGATCCACCACCACCAGCAACAGGTTGCACGCAGAAGCTGGAACAAGATCACAGCCGACCAGCTCGCAACTTCCCTGAGCAAGAACCCACCCACCAGCGCAACGAACCCCAGCGCAGCGGCCACCAACCTCACGAAGTGGATCAGCGACTGCGCAGATGACCTCGCCCCTCTGAGGACCCCGCCTAGCAGACCCGGCAGCAAGAAAGCCCCATGGTTCACCGACGAACTCAAGAGATCCAAGAAGAACTGCAGAGCCCTCGAGAAAGCCTGGCGCAAAGACCCAACACCGAACAACATGACTGCCCTCAAGCTCGCCACCCGAAAACACCACCAACTGATCCACACCACCAAGAAAACTGCATTCAAGGAACGCTTGGACAACAACGCACACAACAGAAAGGAACTCTTCAACATCGTTAAAGAGCTCTCCAACCCCAACGCCGGAAACAACGACATCACCCCTTCGCAAGACCTCTGCAACTCCCTCGCCTCCTACTTCCACAACAAGATCGCGGACATACACAACAGCTTCAGCACTCAACCGACGCATGCCACGACCGAACCAGCACCCCCCACCACCACCCTCCGCGCCTGGACCCCGATCAGCACCGAGGACACCGTCCGCACGATGAACTCCATCCACTCCGGATCTCTGACCGACCACTGCCCTCACCAGGTCTTCAACAAGGCCGACACTGTCATCGCACCCTACCTGGGGGACATCATCAACACCTCCTTCAACACCGCTACCTTCCCGGAGAGCTGGAAGCACGCCGAACTCAGCGCTCTACTTAAGAAACCATCAGCCGACCCCACCGACCTCAAGAACTACCGTCCCATCTCGCTGCTCCCGTTTCCTGCAAAAGTCACCGAGAAGACCGTCAACAAGCAGCTGGCCGCCTTCCTTGAGACGATCGGATCCCTCGACCTCTCGCAGTCTGGCTTCCGGGCCAACCACAGCACCGATACCGCCCTGATCGCAGCCACCGATGACATCCGAACCCTGCTCGACAACGGAGAAACAGCGGCCCTCATCCTCCTAGACCTCTCCGCGGCCTTCGACACTGTCTGCCACCGTACCCTAGTACAGCGCCTCAGCAACGTCGGAATCCAGGAGAAGGCACTGGAGTGGATCATCTCCTTCCTCGCCGGAAGGACACAGAGAGTCCGCCTCCCCCGTTCAGATCAGACGCCACCGAAGTCATCTGCGGTGTTCCTCAAGGCTCCTCGCTCAGCCCTACCCTCTTCAACGTCTACATGAGCCCCCTCGCAGCCATCGCACGCCAGCACAACCTCAACATCATCTCCTACGCCGACGACACACAGCTGATCCTCTCCCTCACCAACGACCCCGCCACCGCCAGAGCCAACCTACACGAAGGGATGAAAGAGGTAGCCGAATGGATGAAGAACAGCCGCCTGAAACCGAACTCGGACAAGACGGAAGTCCTCATTCTGGGATCTTCACCCTCCGCCTGGGACGACTCCTGGTGGCCCCCTGCCCTAGGCAGCGCACCCAAACCGACAGACTACGCACGCAACCTGGGCGTCATCCTGGACTCCTCCCTCTCCATGACCAGACAAGTCAACGCCGTCTCCTCGACGTGCTTCAACATCCTGTGCATGCTACGAAAGATCTTCCGGTGGAACCCCACCGAGACCAGGAAGACGGTCACCCAGGCCCTCGTCACCAGCCGCCTGGACTACGGCAACTCTCTCTACGCCGGAACCACCGCCAAACTCCAGAAGAGGCTCCAGCGGATCCAGAACGCCTCAGCACGACTCATCCTGGACATCCCCCGTCGCAACCACATCTCCGGACACCTGAGAGACCTGCACTGGCTCTCGGTCAACAAGAGAATCACCTTCCGTCTCCTCACCCACGCACACAAAGCCCTACACAACCAAGGCCCAGGATACCTCAACAACCGCCTCAACTTCTACGCTCCCAAACGCCAGCTTCGATCGACCGGCCATGCCCTCGCTGCCGTCCCCCGCATCCGAAGAGCCACCACAGAGGGAAGGTCCTTCTCCTACCTCGCCGCCAAGACTTGGAACTCCCTCCCGACTCACCTCCGCCTGACCCAGGACCACCTCGCCTTCAGGAAGCAGCTCAAGACCTGGCTGTTCGAGCAGTAGCGGACCCCCCTCCCCTATCGCCTTGAGACCCTCTGGGTGAGTAGTGCGCTATATAAATGCCTTGATTGATTGATTGATTGATTGATTACTGCATAACTACAGAATTAGTATAAACGCATACTAACACTACTTGCCCACGTGTAGTACAGTGACCAGAGTGTACCGAAGAGGCAGAGGAAGCCCAAAATCTAAAAATATAAATCCTTAAAGAGGTCGGAGTGCAATACTACACAGAGCACATGACTTAACAGCAATGAGCTCATGGTTTCATCCACGAGTATTGAGACTGGTAGGGGTGAGTAGTTTGCTTCCCACTCCCTGTATTGTATAAACGCGAACTAAAACTACTTCCACAGGTATGCTACACCGCCCAGAGCACATCACTTTACAGAATGAACTCACGATTTAGGCTCACGGTTTAATCCCCGAGTCTTCAGACCAGTAGGGGTGATTAGTTTGCTTCCCACTCCCTGTATACTAAAAACACATACTAACACTACTTACACAGTTATACTATAGCAGCCAGTATGCTACAGCATCCAGAGTCCATCACTTTACACCAATCAGCTCGGTTTGATCCCGGAGTCTTCACACCGTTAGGCGTGAGTACTTCACTTCCGGTATAGTATAAAAGCATGGTAGCAGTCAGTAATTCACTTCCCACTCCCTGTATGGTATAACATTACTTCCACACGTATGCTACAAAGACCAGACCACATCACTTTACAGCAATGAGCTCACGGTTTAGGCTCTCAATAACGCCCCAGCCAATCAGATTGCAGAATTCCCAAATATCGATATCTGTACATTTCGATATTTCTCCAAAACTAATGAACTGATTTACACCAAATAAACAAAAGCGTGCTTTCTAGACCAAGACCCTTCTCCCTCCCAAATTTGGGGTAATTCTGTTCACCAGCTCGACTTGTGGCCTCGTGTAAAGTTTCCTGTGGAAATTAACATGGAGAAAACATGTTTTGGGACTCCCCCCTTTTATCTCAGCCCCCCTTTGATGAATCACCCCCAACTTTCAACATAGGAGCTGATATGAACAAAAAATTATTTTGGAAAATTTCATGAAGATTCATCAATATATATATGTATGTCTGTATGTATGTATGTATGTATGTTTATATATATATATTCTCACCTTATGCTGCTACAAACACAGCAGCCCACGCAGAAAAATATAACTAAAATTATAATGTTTACACAATTTACATAATTAATAATCAAGTTAATTATTAATAAATCAATAATCAATTGTTAATTAAATAGTACTTAATGAACTTCCCACCCTATAACTGAAAAAACCTTGCAACTTGCTACAACACTATAAATTACTATTAGCAATTAAATAAAAAATTAAAAATCACTTAAAATTACAAAATATTTAAAAATATTATCAACAATCATACAAACAGTGATAACACATAATTATGTGAACTAAAATATATTAAGATAAATAAAAAACAATATTTTTTTAACTCTTATTTTGAAAACGATATTGACAACAACGATATTCTTAACAACTTTGAGATTTTTAGCTCTAAATGAGGCATGCAGATGTATACACTTTGGGATTTTATGTGTATGTATTTGCTTTCATTGTCTAAACATGGATTTCTGAATTCTGCAAGGTTAGGTGCCAACAGTCTTATCCTTCTCCTGTCCCATCCCAGATCTGCCATGTTTCTGTGATTAAATATACAGATAGTGACACACCACACACTACTCACCCCAACTTCCAGTGACTACATTACCATACCTCTCTCAGAACTAGGAATGCCAAATCTACAGCAGTTCACTTTGTAACTTTGAACCCCCTCCACATTTAAGAGAGCAGCCAGAAAATGTATATATCGCTACTTTGAACTTGATCTTTACTGCTGCTGTGCAAGCAAATAGAAACATGCCCTGGTCTCCTGGTAGAGTTGACTTCTTCCACATATGCATGCATGCATCCATCCATCCATCCATCCAGCATCCATTCATCCAATACAGTTCTTTTTCAGCAGCAGACAGAGAAGGACAATAAAGAAATTAGCAATGTTTCAGTGGCCTAATGTTGAACTATATTTTGCAAATGGGAGATTCATCCTGCCACTGTCCACATTAGCCCATTTTCAATGTATAACTATCAATTTGTCTTCTGTTAACCACATGCCAGGCCTACTTTAGGATGGTGCGACCGGTGAAGTCACACCTGGTGTTGGCCTTGAAAGGGGGGGGGGAGGCACTCTGTGTAGAAATAACACATGTGTTTAAAAGCACCTGCTGCAAAGTACCTTGTGTGGCCATCAGTTTTCAGGAAAAAGTAAAAATATAAATTGGGGATTCATGTTCCTGCTTTAGAGAGATCAGAGTTTTATCTAGTGGCAGTTTTGACTCATCATAAAGTAACGCAGAGGATTAATATGCCCGCAGCAAATAACATGTACCTTGCAAACCATAGAACTGTCTTTTCTGTGGCTAGCACAGTGGGCTACTGCTTTTGTCACGGACATCTTTTGTTACTTGCAGTTCACACGTTTCAGTCCTAATATATCACATTGACATGTGAACTGTCATTAAAGGGCTGCATGCAAATTGAATGGTATATGTAAGAAAGTTATGTTTTTTTCTCAATCCTCCATTATTCTAATATAGCTAAAAAGGGTTTGATTGGGTAGAAGTACTGTGGCACGTCCTAAATATTGAATTTGTGCTTCTCCAGACCAAACGCTCTCAAAATATACTACCAACTAGTATAGATGACATGTAATTCCTACAGCTTGTAACCCTCATTGTGCTATGACTCATTTCTACAGTCTGATTTACACACAAATGAGCCTTTGTTACTGTATAATATGTGAGTGATGTAAAGTACTCCAACACCCAACACTGCTCTGAGTGGCGCTATAAAACAAATGCATGTGAAAACAGTAATATGGAGAGATGAGTAGCTCTATTGGAGATTGGTAGTCATGAAATCCTTGGAAAAGGAGGTCATTGGAGGATGCCAAACAAAATTGTCGCACCAGGTGTCACCCGCGCTAAAGCCGGCCCTGAGCACATGCATCTCCTTTTTTTCTTTTCTGTCCCAGAAGGAGCACCCATGAAAATGAAACACATTGCTAGTCAGTGATTTACCCTCCAGTGTCGTCCACCGACTAGTCTCCACATATGCAGAAATGTAACTCTAGTTATGAAACTTTCTCTCCAAAACCTCCATACATCGTTATTTCTACCTTATGTGGGTGCACGTGTCTTTTCTTTGTTCAATTGATCAGTCTCGACATTTCTTTGATAAGTCTTATGTATATCTTCCTCTTGGCTGCCCCGCTGCAGATAGGGCTGTGGAGTGCTGCCATTAACATCTGCAACATAGTCAATGGAGTGACCACTAACATTTTACTGTAAAAACAGCTTAGTTGCTTCTTACTGTTTGCCTTTTATTTTCTTGGTGGTTAATTTTTAAATAGCATTTACTGAAATGTTCCTCGTTGTTGCTATGTTTCTACTTGTGAGTTAATGTCTGAAGAAGAGACAGGTATAGAAGGTGAAAGAAACTCTTCTTTAATGCAACTCGCAAAATCCGTTCCACCCTTTGTCTTCCAACTGCCACAGTGGATCCTCCTAGGTACAACACACACAATACCGAGACCTTACATTAATGCTATCCAAAACAAACAATGCAAAAGACACAACAGTTTGACTTGTCGTAAATAGGTATTTGTAAATAGCTCTTTTCCTTTGCATATCTTCTAAATATATTTGTATATGTTTTAATATAGCCTTATAGTCTGCTTTAGCGGGCTATACCGGCCATTAAAGGCCCGCTCCAGCGTTATAGGCGCAAGCCGAAGGAGTGGCTTTTAACAAAGGAGTGGGACTTTAATAGCAGTATAACCCAGCTACGAGGGCTATAAGGCTATTAGAACATTCCACCACTAGAAGGCAGAATGTTCTAACAATGATAAAACAAAGGCCTCAGGGAGCCACAATCCCCTCAGGGTCCTTGGGACCTTTGTTCCCAGCAACAGATGTGACGGACAACAGTACAATGTTGGAGCTATAGGCTTCTTCCGTCCATTAGAGGCCCAGAGCACCCAACGTTCCAATGTTCTAATAACAAATATCACTTAGTTGTTTCCTGATTATTTACTCTGTGAGCTTTAGATGGAGTATTCTTGTTGCGCTACAGGGACCTAATATTGTTTGGCAGTTGCCTGATGTTGGTGTGCTTATTCACAGGTGCTTGCTTTCTCCAGTCAGCATTGTTTAGGGACTGGAGTCACCCTGGTTAGGAAGTGTTCTTCTGCTGGGTTCCCCACCTTTGTTCCTCAGTGTGATCACTGGAGCCTTCATCTTCTCTGCTAACTCCAGCTGCTGTCTCCCCCTTGCAGTGGCTGTAGATTCTGAGTCTTTATGTTCATGAGCCTTTTGTGGTCTATTGCAGGCGCCCATCCCCCCAGAACTGATGATGACCTTGCAGAGTATGTTCACTGTCATCACCAGAAGGAACAATGGGTCGTTCCTTGGTTCTTGCCTGAAACACAATGGAATGCAGCAGCTGTTGCACCAGCCAGTGCTCCTGACGACACTCTGCTGGCTCCCACTCCTTGCATGTTTTCTCCGTCTGTTCTTTGACCACTTGCCCTGTGTTTGTCGGCCGTACATAATGCTACTGTACTGAATAATTGAGGAAAGGTGAGTTTGATCATCCAATTGAGTGCAAGTGCACCAAAGGTCTATAGCCTCAAAGGTTTTGATTGCCGGCCTCAAAGGTTTTGATTGCCAGCATGTACAGGTTGTATGGGTGCACTAGATCTAAAATGGGCGATGCCAGTGATGCGGCTAGTGGAACTGGTGGAAGTTCCACTTTCACTGCTACTGTCTCCAAGCTGCTTGTGGTAGTCTTGGCAATAGTGGTGGTTTTTTTGAGGCTGCTCGTAGTGATGGAAGAGTTGTAACTAGTGCCAGCCATAGTTGCCATATGGATGTTGACAACCATGGTGGTACTGGTAGTATGAAGTTAATTGCGTTGGTATTTATCAGGCTGATGGTGGTTGGAAGTGTAAGAAGAAACTGGTTCTTCTGGGTAGTAGGGGCCGATGTTGTAAACACAGTACCTGGTGTTGCTTCAAGCACGTATGCTCCTACTCTGTGGTTCTGGTCCTCTTGACATTTATGGGTTGACATTAGTAGTTATCAGAAGGCAATTTCTGGGTTTTGCCTTTTTGCTTTTGGAACCATGTCATTAATCCTGAGCGGTCACATGATCACTATGGGCCCTGACATCAGACAGAAAGAAGGCAAAAAGATTCTAACATGTGATGACAAATTTCTCTCTCTCCAGACATTATCGAGTGTCTGCAAAAGGCCAGTAATTGATGGCCCTTGATGCTTGATACACAAAATATTTCTGAGGAAATCATAAATCTTTTACGGGAGGGAGCTTTTGTCTTGTTATATTCTTCTCAGTTGCTTTTCTGGGATAGTGCAAACAAGTCAACACCTTAGTATTTGATATTAATTTTATCCTTATTGCCCTAAAGACATTTCAGACAAATGTAGTACTTATGCGTAGCAAAAATGTACACACTCGTTGTGTTAACAGAACCAAATTTATTCTTGCGGGGTATAGAATTCCTAAAGCATGCATACATTCTTCTGAAATTCCCCACAGCTCTGTCGCACAGTTTCTTTTATCTACCTATTCCCTCTTCTCCCAGGTTAGCCACCCCCCTTGCTAAGTACTAAGGCTTACATTAGGGATAACCGACACAGCAAAGCAAAAGTATATGCATAAGGATAATGAGGATTATGATGTCTGTAAAAAACAGGACATCATTTCTGTCATTGTTCCCTACTTTTTTCAGTCTGTTTTTTGCAGGCTTTGGGACTTTGTCGGATGTGTGCTTTCATTTAAACCATTTATTGTGCATTATTTTCACCTGATTGACGTATTTAGTTTTCCAGTAAGGAATTGGTAGATTATGATAGAAGAGGGCTGCAGTATTTTTTTACACCACCCACAGCAAAGACAAAAATATATGGCTCTAGACAGCACCATGACCCTTTGATTGGGCTGCAGTTTAAAATACTGCAGTGTAACATGGCACAAAAAGTGACTTTGCGATGGAGAAAAAACAATCTTTATATTTAGCTAAGTCACCAATAAAGTTTGCTATGTGAGCCCACGGGGCTGCATGATTAATATGTAAAAATGTGGTGTACTAGACATTCGTAATAGAATGCACTCACAGTGAACACTCAAAAAAAGCTGTGTTCACTGTGAGGGTAAAGCTGTATTTTATATGAACCAGTTTAGTCAATAATCAGTTCCCCTTTTCAGCTAGTTTAGCTATTTTCGGTGTGAGAAATGTTAGAGCGTGCATGAAAAGTTATTTGCCACTTGTTTTACAAATCCAGTTCAGAGCTGAATATAGCGTTTAATATCTATACAGGAAAAAGAACTTTAGGAAAGCATACTTGAAGCTGCCTTAGGGCCTAATTATGAGTGTGGCAGTGCAGCGACGGGTCCACCCTGCCACCGCACCGCCAAATCCGTGGTATACCTGTCTGCCAGATTCCGAGTGTTTTGTGTGGTTGGCTGCTTTTTTTTTTTACGTTCCCACGGTGGTGCCTCAGAAAATGGGCAATGCAATGGGAACACCAAAAAACAGTTCCTGCACGGCATGAACTGTAAAGTCCATGCTGTGCAGGAACTAGGGTGCATGCACTCAGTGGGGCACATGTTATGCCCGCCCCCCCTGCATGCACCCTGTTGGACTTGGCCCTTAAGGCAGGTTCACCCCTAATCTTTTTGCTTTTAATCTGTGATATGCGTGGATGATTTTCTGGTCTGTGCGCACTTTTTCTCTGTGTCCCAGAGTAAAGTGCGTGCATGTAGTTAGGCTGGCCTGCTCTCCCATAGGGATGCATGGGGAATGTCTGTGTCCCTAGTAGTTCCTGATGTGTGGCGAGTGCATGCTCGAATTTGGTATGTGCGTGTTCGTGGGAATGAATGCTTTGCAATGGTGTATGTGGCATGTGTGTGTCATGAGTAGAAATGCCATTTCTGGGACTTGGCATATTGCTGTAAAATATGTCTGCAGTGTGATTGGCTGGAGCTGGCTGGTGAGCCTGGCTCCTGGAAGGCTGGATGGGTCTGCCTGGTGGTGAGTGTGAGATCAGCATGCTTGATGGCTAGGGAGGAGTGCACTTGGTCCCTGATGGGCCTGGACTTTCCCCGGACAATGCTGGCTCCACCCCCTGTAGTGCGACTGATGGCCCTAGCCCTGCCAGTGAATAGAGAGGGTGGTTGAGGTAAACAGAGTACTTCAGAACCAGCTGCGACTGGTTTTCCCCCCACCCTGCACCCTGAGACAAAGGGGTCTTCCTGTATAAGAAGGGGCTGTGTCCCCATACAATTTGTCCTGTTCTTGGTTCTGCCTAGGATCTTGCCAGAGGGGGCTGCTGCTGCTGCAGGGGCCAAGAGGACCGCCACTTGGCTGTCTCCCTGCTTGGAGACCCAGTGTGCTGGCTCTGGCCCTGCCTTGCCCCTCTGCCTGCCTCCAGACTCTGTTGGAGCTTTCCTGTGCCTGGAGGCACCCTGATTTTGATTTGTAGCGCTAGGAGCGCTTCCCTGGTGCCCCAGCGCTCAATAGCGCTTTGCTTGTCTTTCTAGCGCTGAGCGCGCTGATCCTGTGCTCCCAGCGCGCTTGGGAGCGCTTTATCGATATTGCCGGTGCCCACCCGGCATTGGAGCTGATTTGCCGATTTTGCGGCATTAGCGAGTGCCACCTCGCTTTATATTTAATTTGAAGGCCGGTGCCACCCGGCATTGCCCCGTGTTGTTTTATTTAATTTCGAGCCGGTGCCTACCCGGCTTTGCCAAGGAATCACCGCCGCAGCCCAGGAGCACCGAAAGCTGTTGCCGGGCCGCTGCCTTCCGCGACCCGGAAGTCCCGCCCCCTGACCCCCAGGGCCGCGCTGCCATTGGCGGCCCCGGCGGAAGTCAGGCGGGAGGACGTCGTGACGAGGCCAGGCGGGAGACCGAGAAGCCTGCTCCCGTGTCCGCGAGGCTCCCGAGTGAGGAGAGGAGCCCCGCGCTGCGGCCGCCGAGGAGACGCCTCCAGCCCAAGAGACCCGGTGAGTGCCTGGAGAGGGAGAGGGGCGTCGGGACACATTGCCGGTGTCGCCCCTCCCCCGTAGCGCGACCTCGCGCTCGTGAAGATTCGGAGCCCCGAGGCTCCAGGGGCAAGTTGCGTGTGTTGAGCCCCGAGGCTCGTGGGGCAATAACCAATTCCAGAGTCCCCCGTGAGGGACTCCAACGATCGTGGGCATAAGTGTAAAGAGCCTGCGAGGCTCTGGGGGCATTTTTGAATCTTTAGAGCCCGAGAGGCTTCAGGGGAACATCTGCGTTTTCGAGCCCACGAGGCTCCGAGCTCCCCATTGTCCTGTGGGCCCAGAGAGAGGCTCATCGCCTGTGTTAAGAGCGCTGAAGCTCTACCTTTGCACATTTTGCTTTGTGAGCCCCTGAGAGGCTCCTTGCCCACTTGGTTCTTGAGCCCTCCTGGCTCGTAGTGATGGAAGAGTTGTAACTAGTGCCAGCCATAGTTGCCATATGGATGTTGACAACCATGGTGGTACTGGTAGTATGAAGTTAATTGCGTTGGTATTTATCAGGCTGATGGTGGTTGGAAGTGTAAGAAGAAACTGGTTCTTCTGGGTAGTAGGGGCCGATGTTGTAAACACAGTACCTGGTGTTGCTTCAAGCACGTATGCTCCTACTCTGTGGTTCTGGTCCTCTTGACATTTATGGGTTGACATTAGTAGTTATCAGAAGGCAATTTCTGGGTTTTGCCTTTTTGCTTTTGGAACCATGTCATTAATCCTGAGCGGTCACATGATCACTATGGGCCCTGACATCAGACAGAAAGAAGGCAAAAAGATTCTAACATGTGATGACAAATTTCTCTCTCTCCAGACATTATCGAGTGTCTGCAAAAGGCCAGTAATTGATGGCCCTTGATGCTTGATACACAAAATATTTCTGAGGAAATCATAAATCTTTTACGGGAGGGAGCTTTTGTCTTGTTATATTCTTCTCAGTTGCTTTTCTGGGATAGTGCAAACAAGTCAACACCTTAGTATTTGATATTAATTTTATCCTTATTGCCCTAAAGACATTTCAGACAAATGTAGTACTTATGCGTAGCAAAAATGTACACACTCGTTGTGTTAACAGAACCAAATTTATTCTTGCGGGGTATAGAATTCCTAAAGCATGCATACATTCTTCTGAAATTCCCCACAGCTCTGTCGCACAGTTTCTTTTATCTACCTATTCCCTCTTCTCCCAGGTTAGCCACCCCCCTTGCTAAGTACTAAGGCTTACATTAGGGATAACCGACACAGCAAAGCAAAAGTATATGCATAAGGATAATGAGGATTATGATGTCTGTAAAAAACAGGACATCATTTCTGTCATTGTTCCCTACTTTTTTCAGTCTGTTTTTTGCAGGCTTTGGGACTTTGTCGGATGTGTGCTTTCATTTAAACCATTTATTGTGCATTATTTTCACCTGATTGACGTATTTAGTTTTCCAGTAAGGAATTGGTAGATTATGATAGAAGAGGGCTGCAGTATTTTTTTACACCACCCACAGCAAAGACAAAAATATATGGCTCTAGACAGCACCATGACCCTTTGATTGGGCTGCAGTTTAAAATACTGCAGTGTAACATGGCACAAAAAGTGCCTTTGCGATGGAGAAAAAACAATCTTTATATTTAGCTAAGTCACCAATAAAGTTTGCTATGTGAGCCCACGGGGCTGCATGATTAATATGTAAAAATGTGGTGTACTAGACATTCGTAATAGAATGCACTCACAGTGAACACTCAAAAAAAGCTGTGTTCACTGTGAGGGTAAAGCTGTATTTTATATGAACCAGTTTAGTCAATAATCAGTTCCCCTTTTCAGCTAGTTTAGCTATTTTCGGTGTGAGAAATGTTAGAGCGTGCATGAAAAGTTATTTGCCACTTGTTTTACAAATCCAGTTCAGAGCTGAATATAGCGTTTAATATCTATACAGGAAAAAGAACTTTAGGAAAGCATACTTGAAGCTGCCTTAGGGCCTAATTATGAGTGTGGCAGTGCAGCGACGGGTCCACCCTGCCACCGCACCGCCAAATCCGTGGTATACCTGTCTGCCAGATTCCGAGTGTTTTGTGTGGTTGGCTGCTTTTTTTTTTTACGTTCCCACGGTGGTGCCTCAGAAAATGGGCAATGCAATGGGAACACCAAAAAACAGTTCCTGCACGGCATGAACTGTAAAGTCCATGCTGTGCAGGAACTAGGGTGCATGCACTCAGTGGGGCACATGTTATGCCCGCCCCCCCTGCATGCACCCTGTTGGACTTGGCCCTTAAGGCAGGTTCACCCCTAATCTTTTTGCTTTTAATCTGTGATATGCGTGGATGATTTTCTGGTCTGTGCGCACTTTTTCTCTGTGTCCCAGAGTAAAGTGCGTGCATGTAGTTAGGCTGGCCTGCTCTCCCATAGGGATGCATGGGGAATGTCTGTGTCCCTAGTAGTTCCTGATGTGTGGCGAGTGCATGCTCGAATTTGGTATGTGCGTGTTCGTGGGAATGAATGCTTTGCAATGGTGTATGTGGCATGTGTGTGTCATGAGTAGAAATGCCATTTCTGGGACTTGGCATATTGCTGTAAAATATGTCTGCAGTGTGATTGGCTGGAGCTGGCTGGTGAGCCTGGCTCCTGGAAGGCTGGATGGGTCTGCCTGGTGGTGAGTGTGAGATCAGCATGCTTGATGGCTAGGGAGGAGTGCACTTGGTCCCTGATGGGCCTGGACTTTCCCCGGACAATGCTGGCTCCACCCCCTGTAGTGCGACTGATGGCCCTAGCCCTGCCAGTGAATAGAGAGGGTGGTTGAGGTAAACAGAGTACTTCAGAACCAGCTGCGACTGGTTTTCCCCCCACCCTGCACCCTGAGACAAAGGGGTCTTCCTGTATAAGAAGGGGCTGTGTCCCCATACAATTTGTCCTGTTCTTGGTTCTGCCTAGGATCTTGCCAGAGGGGGCTGCTGCTGCTGCAGGGGCCAAGAGGACCGCCACTTGGCTGTCTCCCTGCTTGGAGACCCAGTGTGCTGGCTCTGGCCCTGCCTTGCCCCTCTGCCTGCCTCCAGACTCTGTTGGAGCTTTCCTGTGCCTGGAGGCACCCTGATTTTGATTTGTAGCGCTAGGAGCGCTTCCCTGGTGCCCCAGCGCTCAATAGCGCTTTGCTTGTCTTTCTAGCGCTGAGCGCGCTGATCCTGTGCTCCCAGCGCGCTTGGGAGCGCTTTATCGATATTGCCGGTGCCCACCCGGCATTGGAGCTGATTTGCCGATTTTGCGGCATTAGCGAGTGCCACCTCGCTTTATATTTAATTTGAAGGCCGGTGCCACCCGGCATTGCCCCGTGTTGTTTTATTTAATTTCGAGCCGGTGCCTACCCGGCTTTGCCAAGGAATCACCGCCGCAGCCCAGGAGCACCGAAAGCTGTTGCCGGGCCGCTGCCTTCCGCGACCCGGAAGTCCCGCCCCCTGACCCCCAGGGCCGCGCTGCCATTGGCGGCCCCGGCGGAAGTCAGGCGGGAGGACGTCGTGACGAGGCCAGGCGGGAGACCGAGAAGCCTGCTCCCGTGTCCGCGAGGCTCCCGAGTGAGGAGAGGAGCCCCGCGCTGCGGCCGCCGAGGAGACGCCTCCAGCCCAAGAGACCCGGTGAGTGCCTGGAGAGGGAGAGGGGCGTCGGGACACATTGCCGGTGTCGCCCCTCCCCCGTAGCGCGACCTCGCGCTCGTGAAGATTCGGAGCCCCGAGGCTCCAGGGGCAAGTTGCGTGTGTTGAGCCCCGAGGCTCGTGGGGCAATAACCAATTCCAGAGTCCCCCGTGAGGGACTCCAACGATCGTGGGCATAAGTGTAAAGAGCCTGCGAGGCTCTGGGGGCATTTTTGAATCTTTAGAGCCCGAGAGGCTTCAGGGGAACATCTGCGTTTTCGAGCCCACGAGGCTCCGAGCTCCCCATTGTCCTGTGGGCCCAGAGAGAGGCTCATCGCCTGTGTTAAGAGCGCTGAAGCTCTACCTTTGCACATTTTGCTTTGTGAGCCCCTGAGAGGCTCCTTGCCCACTTGGTTCTTGAGCCCTCCTGGCTCCAACGTTGTGCATTTCTATTTAACAACTGTCCAGCACTTAGTGGACAGTTGCCACGTTTAGGCTCTGTGTCTGTGCTGCCTGCGCAGACCCCCCCTGACACTGAGACTCAGGGCATTCCGCCCCTTTCGAGGCCAGTTGGCCTGAGGGACATTTATGAGCGTTCTAACCTGTACCTTTTCTAAAAGTAACCTGATTAGGTATTCTTATGGTTATCCCTCTTTGCTAAAAGTAACCTGCATAGAGAAATGTTGATTCCGCTTACCTTTTCTAACAGTGACCTGATTAGGTATTCTTATGGTTATCTCCTTTTGCTAAATGTGACCTGCAGAGAGGATTGTTTATGTTTATCCATTATGCTCAATGTGACCTGCATAGTAGATTGTTGATGGTTCATTTTATGTTTAGGTTTCCTTCCCTTTGCTAAGAGTGAATTGCTTAGGTGTTGGTATTCCTTCCTTAGGTCCTAGTTACCTGCGTGATTACCTACAGTGTTTTAGGGTTGCGTAGGAGGTCCTTAATGCTCCAGTGATTACTGGATGTGTGTTGCATTTATAATTTTGGTGCTACTCATTCTATGTTTACGACATAAGTGTATATCTACCAGTATTATTATCTAACAAGTGCCTACCCCTGACAGTGGTCCATGTGGCCCTGTCCTGTACATAATTCCCCTTGTAAATTTTGCCCGTGCCTCTGGCACAGTGTACAGTTTGCGTGTGTTATCTAATGTGTTTTGTTTATTATAATACAAAGGCTATTTTTGATATATATCCTGGTGTGGAGTCTTTCTTTGTGGTGGGCCTTGGGTGTTGTTGCTGGGGTGCGTGCGCAAATACTTAACTCATACCGCCTCCAAGTTTAGCCTAGACTGCTCTCGCCACGCTACCTAGAGGGCGAGTGGGGGTTGCCTTGGTGTGTGACTCCCCTGCCCTGACCTTAGGAATGGTGATCCCTAACTGACCTCGACGCGAGTCTTGGCCGGCCAGGGTCCCGTTTCTAACATTGGCGGCAAGCGGTGAGGATAAGAATTTGTGTTTGCGCTGTACCACAGTGGCGACAGGCCGCACTTCAAAGCTCTGCATTTTTTAGATAACCGCATTTTGGGGATTATTGTTTTTTAGGGAAGTTCAGTTTTGCTTCTCCTGAAAGGTGTCATTTGTATTTTATCCAGTACCTTGTTCCCCGCCCTGCTCCCAGAGTTTGGTACCTGTGTCGCTAGTGGTCAGGTTGAGAGAATCAGGGGTGGTAGAAACTGCCTTACCAGTCCGAGGGGAGGGTTGTGTGTGAATGAGTGTGTGTTTACCTGGACAGTGGAGTGCAAGTTCTGAGTTAGGAATCTTGCTGAATTTTGTGATTGTATTCTCCTGTTTAGCTCAGACCCCCAGGTTCCCTGTGTCAAACTTTTCCTGAGAACGTCCGCCAAAATGGAGCCAGTTTTTGATCTCTGTAGTCTGTTTAGGTACAGTAGGTTAGAGCTGGTCAGATTCTGCGAAAAGGGAGGCATAGAGGTGAGTGAGTTGGATACTCAGTCCCAGCTTAGGGACAGCCTGATCCTGTGGCAAAAGGATCAGTGGGAGCTTGAGCACAGAGAGAGAGATAGGGCCCGGGCCGCACGCCATGAGGGTGGTGAGTCTGTGATGAGCCCTGATGAATGTGAGTTGGATGGTGATGACAGTGGATGGATGTCAGCAGAGAGTGATGACCCCATAGATAGGGAGTCCCTTGCTGAGTCCAGTGCCAGTACCAGCGCCCCATCCCTTTCCCTGTCCCCAGAGGAGTGGTTGGATAGGAAGGAAGAGAGGGAGCATCAGCTAGCGATGGAACAGCTCAGGTTGGAGCTTGCCAAGCTAGAGGCTGAGAGGGCCTTGTTCAGGGAAAAGATAGCCCAAGAGAGTAGGTTACCCCCTGAGTGCATGTGTAATTGTCTGGATTCCCCGGGGAGGGTGGAGTCCAGTGGTGGCAGCTTTTTAAGTGTTGGTGTTGACAGTCCCACTCCCAGTTCCCCGAGTATGGTTCCTGTTTCTCCAGAGGAGGAGAATAGGTTGAGGTTTAGGAACCTCAGGAGACTGCCTCACCAGGATTGGGAGGAGTATTCAGATGCTTGTGAGGATGCACTGATCGATTGGTTAAGGGTTCACGGGGAACCTGAGTATTATAGGCTGGTTAACCTAGTTGTCAAAGAGCAGTTGCTCAGTGTTGTTTGTCAAGAGTTGCGCCAACACCTGTTAGGGTGTGGATTGATTAAGCCTTGTGAGCTTGCAAGAGAAGCAGACCGATGGGAGAGTGCAAGAGGTTCCTTAGCGCCGCTAGTGAGTGATTCCAATAATAGTGGGTCAGGTTTTCTCCAACCCAGCGTGGTGGAGGAGGGTGAGAGTAGCCCAGCTAGGTCTCAGTATAGTGAGGAGGGTGTAGGGGCTTGCTGTCTGTCTCAGTGGAGCGGAAGTGAGTGTGAGACCGAGAATCCCCAGATGCCCGAAGCCCTGCCTCAGAGCCTGGATGGTTTCTTTAGGGAACACCAGGGTGGGGACCTATGCTTTCCTGTTAGTCCACTTGAGGGAGATCTCCTAGTGTGTGGAGGACCTGGAGCATCTGTGAGCGGAGCTTCTGTACTTGTGGAGTCTGGCAGTACTGCTCCGGGAGGGAGAGTACAGAAGTCCAGTGAAAGGAGTGATTTGGGAGTGACCTGTGAGTCCTCAGAAGTCCTGGAGTGCCAGGCAGTGATTCCACCGAAGGTTCTAGACCGGAGGTTGGAGGTCCAGGTTCAGGGTTTGCCTGACCTGAAGGGTGGGAGTACTGTAACCAGTATCCGGACCAGTTCTTTCTCCAGAGGTACCGCCCCGGTTGGGAGGGAGCAGGACTCTGGAAGGGGGTGCAGAGGGTGGGAAAGCCCACCTCTGACCCCGGTACCACCTGAGGGGTTAAACCCTAGGTTGGGAGAGTGGTGTTTAGAGGGTACCCCTCGCAGGAGGAGGAGAAACCCTAGGAGAAGAGGTAAGGGGAGGAGAGCCTTCCCTGAGACTCCTGGTCCACCTAAGGTTGTAGACCCTAGGCTGGAGAACCAGTGGCAGTCTAGCCCTGTCTTGCAGACAGGAAGAGTGGAGCATGGCTATTATGTGCCAGGGGTTACTACCCCCCACTTGGTGAGTTGGCAGGATCCAGTGGCACCTGGATGGCCTAGGGCCTGGTCCTCGCAGAGGGCAGCTGGAGATTACCAGTGGGGTAATCCAGTGAGTCCCTACCGTAGTTTTAGAAAGAACCCCAGGGGTTCACAGTGGCGTAAAACAGGAGGGTGTCCCTGCAGTTGCGGGCCCGCGTCCGTGTTTTATCGCCCCAAGCAGGGAAGTCCATCACGGTGGTGATTGGTCTGCCCTGCGTTTTGGCTGGAAGGGGGTTGTGTTGGACTTGGCCCTTAAGGCAGGTTCACCCCTAATCTTTTTGCTTTTAATCTGTGATATACGTGGATGATTTTCTGGTCTGTGCGCACTTTTTCTCTGTGTCCCAGAGTAAAGTGCGTGCATGTAGTTAGGCTGGCCTGCTCTCCCATAGGGATGCATGGGGAATGTCTGTGTCCCTAGTAGTTCCTGATGTGCGGGGAGTGCATGCTCGAATTTGGTATGTGCGTGTTCGTGGGAATGAATGCTTTGCAATGGTGTATGTGGCATGTGTGTGTCATGAGTAGAAATGCCATTTCTGGGACTTGGCATATTGCTGTAAAATATGTCTGCAGTGTGATTGGCTGGAGCTGGCTGGTGAGCCTGGCTCCTGGAAGGCTGGATGGGTCTGCCTGGTGGTGAGTGTGAGATCAGCATGCTTGATGGCTTGGGAGGAGTGCACTTGGTCCCTGATGGGCCTGGACTTTCCCCGGACAATGCTGGCTCCACCCCCTGTAGTGCGACTGATGGCCCTAGCCCTGCCAGTGAATAGAGAGGGTGGTTGAGGTAAACAGAGTACTTCAGAACCAGCTGCGACTGGTTTTCCCCCCACCCTGCACCCTGAGACAAAGGGGTCTTCCTGTATAAGAAGGGGCTGTGTCCCCATACAATTTGTCCTGTTCTTGGTTCTGCCTAGGATCTTGCCAGAGGGGGCTGCTGCTGCTGCAGGGGCCAAGAGGACCGCCACTTGGCTGTCTCCCTGCTTGGAGACCCAGTGTGCTGGCTCTGGCCCTGCCTTGCCCCTCTGCCTGCCTCCAGACTCTGTTGGAGCTTTCCTGTGCCTGGAGGCACCCTGATTTTGATTTGTAGTGCTAGGAGCGCTTCCCTGGTGCCCCAGCGCTCAATAGCGCTTTGCTTGTCTTTCTAGCGCTGAGCGCGCTGATCCTGTGCTCCCAGCACGCTTGGGAGCGCTTTATCGATATTGCCGGTGCCCACCCGGCATTGGAGCTGATTTGCTGATTTTGCGGCATTAGCGAGTGCCACCTCGCTTTATATTTAATTTGAAGGCCGGTGCCACCCGGCATTGCCCCGTGTTGTTTTATTTAATTTCGAGCCGGCGCCCACCCGGCATTGCCAAGGAATCACCGCCGCAGCCCAGGAGCACCGAAAGCTGTTGCCGGGCCGCTGCCTTCCGCGACCCGGAAGTCCCGCCCCCTGACCCCCAGGGCCGCGCTGCCATTGGCGGCCCCGGCGGAAGTCAGGCGGGAGGACGTCGTGACGAGGCCAGGCGGGAGACCGAGAAGCCTGCTCCCGTGTCCGCGAGGCTCCCGAGTGAGGAGAGGAGCCCCGCGCTGCGGCCGCCGAGGAGACGCCTCCAGCCCAAGAGACCCGGTGAGTGCCTGGAGAGGGAGAGGGGCGTCGGGACACATTGCCGGTGTCCGCCCCTCCCCCGTAGCGCGACCTCGCGCTCGTGAATGTTGGGAGCCCCGAGGCTCCAGGGGCAAGTTGCGTGTGTTGAGCCCCGAGGCTCGTGGGGCAGTAACCAATTCCAGAGTCCCCCGTGAGGGACTCCACCGATCGTGGGCATAAGTGTAAAGAGCCTGCGAGGCTCTGAGGGCATTTTTGAATCTTTAGAGCCCGAGAGGCTTCAGGGGAACATCTGCGTTTTCGAGCCCACGTTGCTCCGAGCTCCCCATTGTCCTGTGGGCCCAGAGAGAGGCTCATCGCCTGTGTTAAGAGCGCTGAAGCTCTACCTTTGCACATTTTGCTTTGTGAGCCCCTGAGAGGCTCCTTGCCCACTTGGTTCTTGAGCCCTCCTGGCTCCAACGTTGTGCATTTCTATTTAACAACTGTCCAGCACTTAGTGGACAGTTGCCACGTTTAGGCTCTGTGTCTGTGCTGCCTGCGCAGACCCCCCCTGACACTGAGACTCAGGGCATTCCGCCCCTTTCGAGGCCAGTTGGCCTGAGGGACATTTATGAGTGTTGTGCTTTGTGCACCCCGCGCATTGTAATTTCTTGCTATGTAATTCTTGCGCATGCGTTCTAACCTGTACCTTTTCTAAAAGTAACCTGATTAGGTATTCTTATGGTTATCCCTCTTTGCTAAAAGTAACCTGCATAGAGAAATGTTGATTCCGCTTACCTTTTCTAACAGTGACCTGATTAGGTATTCTTATGGTTATCTCCTTTTGCTAAATGTGACCTGCAGAGAGGATTGTTTATGTTTATCCATTATGCTCAATGTGACCTGCATAGTAGATTGTTGATGGTTCTTTTTATGTTTAGGTTTCCTTCCCTTTGCTAAGAGTGAATTGCTTAGGTGTTGGTATTCCTTCCTTAGGTCCTAGTTACCTGCGTGATTACCTACAGTGTTTTAGGGTTGCGTAGGAGGTCCTTAATGCTCCAGTGATTACTGGATGTGTGTTGCATTTATAATTTTGGTGCTACTCATTCTATGTTTACGACATAAGTGTATATCTACCAGTATTATTATCTAACAAGTGCCTACCCCTGACAGTGGTCCATGTGGCCCTGTCCTGTACATAATTCCCCTTGTAAATTTTGCCCGTGCCTCTGGCACAGTGTACAGTTTGCGTGTGTTATCTAATGTGTTTTGTTTATTATAATACAAAGGCTATTTTTGATATATATCCTGGTGTGGAGTCTTTCTTTGTGGTGGGCCTTGGGTGTTGTTGCTGGGGTGCGTGCGCAAATACTTAACTCATACCGCCTCCAAGTTTAGCCTAGACTGCTCGCGCCACGCTACCTAGAGGGCGAGTGGGGGTTGCCTTGGTGTGTGACTCCCCTGCCCTGACCTTAGGAATGGTGATCCCTAACTGACCTCGACGCGAGTCTTGGCCGGCCAGGGTCCCGTTTCTAACACACCCCATTCCCCAGAGGCAATAGGGGCCCTGCAGTGCCCCCTTTGTTTCCTCTCCACCATGGTTTTCATGGGGGAGGAACCACCATGAAAACTGTGGCGGAGAGGAAACTTGTAATATGAGTGGTGGGGCTGCGGCGCCTCTACACCACCGCACCACTGACACGGAATGGCGGTTCCTTGGCGACTGTGGTGGGGCAATGGCAGTCACAACCACCTCCGAGCTCCTGCGAGTCTGGTGGTCCATGGACCACTAGACTTGTAATCGAGCCCTTAGAGTAAACTGGGTTAGTGCAGGCTTGCCTTAAAGCACTTTTCCAGAGACTGAATGCAAATCAGTGACTGTCTTGTTAACAATGATCTTCCTGGAAGACAGAGGTATGGCATCTGCCAACAGAAAGACAGGAGTAGTTTTCACAGCATCCACTTAAGTGGGATTAGCTCTCTGAGAGGTGGAAAGACCAGCTGTGAACGCAAAGTGCTCCTTTTATAATACTTACTTAGAAGTGGAAATGCCAAATGGGGGTGTCAAGACCTGCACCAGTGATGTCCCAAAAATGTTCTCTTTTTGTCTCCATTAGGAAGGAATACCAGTTTAAGACAGCACCTAACCTTAACGGGAAGTGGTCATAGAAAGGACAAACGCTTCTGCAGCTGGGAGAAATCTAGAGTCATCTTGGTTGATTGACTCTAGGAACGTTTGCAGTAAACTGAGAAAGAAAATACTGAAAAAGGAGCTGAGAATTCTACAAGAATATAGCCAGGACTACATGTAGAAATTACCAATCACTGGTTAGTGCACAGGATAAGACAAGCATCTCACCATCATCTCTCAGGGATACAAAAAGCTGAATGACTCTTGACTCCACGAGTGCAAAACTTACTGTTGTGAATTTGACCCTTGGAGGCCCCTGGTTAGTAAATGATTAGGTGCTTAAACACCTGCCCTAAGGACCTAAATAAAGCCAGCAGGAGTGACCAGAAGGAACGTCTCCATCAGTTGGAGAAATGTGGGGGTCAGTCCTTCTTTCCACCTCTGTAGGACCAGTTGCATAAGCTTACAGGCAGGATGTAGTCTTAACAAGCAAGAAAAACAAGTTTGCGCTGCTTAAATGTTTTTGGAGTGCTGTAAAAAGTTCAGTGGAACCTTCCAAAGAATGTATCAAGCCTTGTGGAATGCTGCACAGCTACAGCTTCCAGCCTTACCCTGCTAGTGACTTCTGATAACAAAAATAATTACTAAATTCAAAAGTAAAACCTTGGAGTGGGATGAGACTGCAAAACTACCACAGTGCAAAAGCGAGCTGACTGGACCTTTCAGCACCAAACCAATCGCGTCAGCAGGAGCTTGATGATTACTTATCTGAATTCGCAGAACCCTCGACATTTTTAGCTTCTTGTATTGGCGGTACTCAGAGCTCCAAAATATAAATTGAGAAGGTGTAAACTTTGACACAACCCAATTGGCCTAGCTCATCTGTGGCCCATCACAGTAGGCCTGAAATTGTGCCTAGGTCCTAGTCAACCAACTGTGAACTTCTGACTAGCACTTTGAGTTTTCTGTTCGCCTTCAACATTAAAAATTAATATCTCCAGATTCTGTAATCTAATTGATTGTAATTATTTAGGTCTCTTATTATTTTTTAATTATTTTTTATAAGTTAGTTCGGGAATTTTATTGTGTTTTCATTTACTTAAAAATGTTGGTACTGTTGGATTTAACACACATTACCCAGGGGAATTGTCTGCCGCGTGTTATACAGTTAACAAAGATTCAACAGAGATTGTTTTTAGTGTGACCTAGCTAGTGATCCAGCGATCAGGGATCGATACATTTTCACTAACAAATGCCCATTTACACTACTCAACGAATCCCTTCACGCTGGGTGTCAGTGGGATGCAAGTTTATACCTAACTTACCAAATAAAAAATCGAACCTGATTTTTTCCTTTCAGTATGTAGATAACTGGCAATGAATTTGTGCGTAGTTGAGAAGTTGATGGCAATAATATGTACCTATCTATAACTACTAAATATTCAACAGACTCAGTATAAATTTTCTAATATTTATTGTAAATAATGTGAAGTAAAAATGCTCATCAAGTACTGTCATACAATGCAAACCATAGATTATCAAGAAGAAAAAATATTAGCAATGTACAGAATCATACTGATGACATAACAATGCACTGAAGGAGTGGATAGGCAAAGAGAGAAAAGCTTCAGAGACAAAATACATTTGCAAATGTTTATGCAAATTCAGAATATTATCTATACTAACCCAAGTAAGAATCAGGGAAATCTACCCTCTTGGCCAAAAAGGGGCAGTAAGGCCCTCAAGAAGAGTCGAGTGGCAAAGAGTAAGTTAGAAATCAGGAAACAGGTAGTCCTCTATTTGGAAACAGCAAACTGACGACAGCAACGATCTCCCGCTAGCTGACTAACACCTACCACAAACCACACCCACAGGGGCACCTCATTTATACCCTAACCCTGAATGTCGAACCTACATTTGTTTCGATATTAGTATAAACTCCATCTCCCATTGGCTTAGGATGGGGGTGTTCTGTCACACCACTCTCAGCGTGATCATTTATTAAATGTTCTTTTATCTTAAACCTTCAGCATTACAAAAGATTCGTCCCATGAAACAACTTTAAACACAATTGTATTTCATATTGCTTTCAGGTCCCCTCATGTTGCAAATCTCTGCGCTTTCTTTCTTAGCCTCTGCCATCTTGTGAGGAAGTTGCACGCTTCTATTTGCTCATCAAAATTTCTTTCCGTAGCCTGGCAGTCATACAGCTCACCACGAAGGTCATTTTTTCTTTGCGTACTCTCTTCTCATTTCAAAAAGCCTCTTTTTGGACATCTTATTTTTCAATAAATATTAACCCCAAACTGACATTCAGGAAAGTAGGCCCATGCTTGATTTTTCTACAGAAAAAAAACACATAACATTATTAATTTCATGAAATTAAATTTCATTGCACACCACCACAGCATTACACTAACCCATGCACAACCTGTGTCATTCCTAGCAATTATGATTAACGTGCACAAAAGTAGCATTAGTCTTTTATTTTCTTATAGCCAAAACAAAATGCATTATGTGCATGTATTTATGCATTAGTAAACGCATTAGTTTACTCATGGGGAAAAACATTTCCCCCTATTTAAACGTTTATTAATAATATTTTTCACAGCACACTGTTATTGAATGTTACTGAGGGTTCAATCCGAGCAGGTTTTATTTTCGCAAAACCCTGCTCCATCACTAGTGAGAGTTTATTAACCCGTTTAGTACTTCTGTCGGCCGTTGAACGTCGCGTGAGCTACCTCCCTGGTGCTGCGCACGTCCAACGGCCGACACGGCCCCACCCGTTTCTGCGAACGTTTAGCACTGGCACTGAACGTTCGAAGCAGTTAAGGTGTTAAGTGATTAAGGGAACCCATTCCCAAATTAACAAACCACTTTCTGACAATGATGTCCATGAAGCCAGATGATGTACTTCTACTTTCAGGCTCTAAAATATTATTATTATTCGTATTATTGCTGTTTGATGTTGTCGTTTATAATATTGTTGTGTAGTTGTTGCTATTATCACTATTATTATTGTTGTTGTTACTAATAGGTGACTTTGTGACAACAATGATGATAAGTTTGATAATTAGGATGATGACTATTTTTAATATTACTATTTGTATGACTAATAATAATAACACTATAAATATTTAGGAATAATTCTCTGATACTAGGTCATTTATTATTCTCAAGGTTAGCACTTCTACTAATACTACTACTACTATACTACTACTATACTACTAGTACTAATAATAATATTCCCATCCTTCTACTATTACTATTACTACTACTACTACTACTACTACTACTACTACTACTACTACTACTACTAATAATAATAATAATAATAATAACAATAATAATAATAACAATAATAATACTTCAGTACTTGCTTCATTTCACCAGAATACCAAGGAGGAAAATTACTGAACCAGGTGGAGATTGCATACCCTAGAGCACAAAGATAAGGAATGCCACCCTCTACTATTGTTAAATGCAGCCTTTCTGACCATGATAGAGATAACTATGATGATTAGGATGCTGGTTATTTATTATTATTATTATTAGTATTATTATTATTATTAGTATTATTATTATTATTATTATTGCAGTAAAATATTATAGGGCTCTTTACGATGTCGGGCAGAAGTGATCACTTCCGCCTGACACCGACTCGGTCATTGGACCGACTGTCCCTCAGGTCGTCGGTCCCGACCGCTACATTAGGATGCGACCGAACACTGTTCAGTCCCATTCCTATATTTCATTATAGGAGCATACATTACAGCCGTAAACTGGATGTAATGATGCTTCCATAGTGAAATAGGAGGTGCAGTTAATCCCTGCATAGGTTGACCCTCGGCCTCCAACTGGAAGCCTTGCACCAAAGGGGGCCCTGCTGGGGGCCCCCTAACATGCTTTCTGACATGTTTTCCATTTCAGACAGACTGGCATGGAAACCATGTTGCTAACTGTAATCGTAATCTTAAGGGCGGAAAGAGGAGATTACAGGCTGCATTCCGACCAGCGGACGGGCTCTCCAAGCCCGTCAGAAGCCAGCCGGAATGGCCGGTCAAAATCCTTTCTGATCGCCTCCATCAAAATGAGGCAGTTGGAAAAGAATCCGACCGGCCCATTACGATGCAGCTTTAAAGACTCTACAGGTCGGAGCCTTTACGAGCCGCATCGTAATTGGCCTTTTAGTGTTGAATATTATTATCAGAATTTGCTTGTCATTGAGATTCTTACTACAATTACTATTATTTTTGTTGGTAATTATAATAAATATTACTACTACGACTACTACTACTAATCATAACAATAATCACTGTCATATTAATAATAATAGTATTTTTCAGAAAGAGTTAATTAATTATTATTCCCAAAGAAAATAAGAATATTGATAATTCAGTATTTGTAAGCACATGGCAAATCATCAGCCTTCATATTCTAGTAAAGTGGATATCAAACTTTTGACTTCTCAGGACTCCCAATTACTCATTACTGGAATCCAGGGACCCCTCCACAAATCTTATTTGGAATCTGAGGATCCCCACTGAGTCCTGACTGCTAGCCGAGGGACACAGCCCGAGCATTGTTGATGATTTTAACTGCAAAACAATACTAAAAAAAATTCAAGCAAATACACAAACGATAACACATTTTATTTAACTTGCAAACACATTTAAATAAAAAAATGTATTTTCAATTTTAATATGAAGGTTGGAGCTTTTCTAAATTCAATTGAGGCCACTCATTATCCTTACTATATTCTGTTTGATGCACTTGCACTGCTCCCACAAATCAATCTGAGGATACTAATTTAATTTTCAGTATTCAGTTTTAAATTCCTTCACATTTGCAATACATTTTAAAATTTTCAGCTGTACATTTAGCTTTTTCAGTTATTTACACTTTATTAATCTGTAAATATTATTTAAAGTGGTCGTGGACCCCCTAAGGAGGCTTCGCTAGACCCCCACGTGTCCACAGACCACAGGTTGGGAACTGGCCTGGAATACCAAGGTTCAAAATGAGAAGACCTGGACGACAGTGCTGGCACTACAGCTCAAAGATATGGAATCCCACCCTCTAGAGAGCATATCTAGGCCCCTACATCCATCTCAGTTGCTTGTGAACAACACCTTTTGTAGGAAAAAACAAATGTGCCCTTTTCAGTAGTTTCCCCTTCGTGGTAAAAGTCAAGTTGATTGGGAAACATTGTTCCCATCAGCTTTTGATGCTCATTTTTTGCAGATGATGTCATAAGTGCTCTCTTTACCAATGTAAATACATGACCTTGTTATGAATGTAAATGTTAGTGGAAAGGGTTCATTTGCGGGTGTAAACACCCTAATGCGGGTGATATCTACAATTTGTGGATTAAATGACAGCTCTGCTTGATGTTGACAGAGTGGAAACTCTTGCAGTGTGGTGTTCTGGCCCAATTCTGCCAGTCGTTGCGTCGCGATATTTTTTTCCCGCAAAGCTTGAGAAATGCATGGTTACAAGCGAGATTTGGCATCCCCTGGCGGAACTTTCGAATGCTGGCGGTTGCTGTTAGAGGAATGCTTCTCGAGTTGATTTGCCGCCCGTAGATGTATACTCGAGCGGCAGCAAAAGACCTTTAATGGCTGAGCACTCTTGCTCGCTACATGATGCAGGTGATATGATTTTTCAGTGCGGCTCATGCTACTATCGCTAAATTGTTGTGCCGGCTGTGTAACGTGCATATGTTGCCCATTGGCGAAAATCTGCAGAATCTCACAGAGTTTTTATGTAACTCTGTCAAAGTCATTGGAGTGAAACTCATCAAGTTGTGCCCACCCCTAATAATGTATGCAGTCTGAGTAGTTCTATAAAAAAATAATTAAATGTATGTAAGAGAGGAGCTATGGAGAGATTAGGGGGACTGTTAGAGGGTGGGAGCAAGGGAATCTGTGGAGAAGAAGGTCATGGGGTCACTAAAAAAGATTGGTGTACCAAGTCCCACAGTCTTCTGTGGCATGAGAGCAGCATCGGGATTTGCAAAGGGTGTTGCCTGAGGCTTTACAGGGGCTGCTGCGCTGAGAAAGAAGAAGAAAGAAAAAAAAGGCAGAGGATAGTGGAAAACAGGTAAGCACATTATACAATGTTTTTTTTCTTTTTGGCCCCACTGGGTTTTGGGCAGGGCACAAGTCCTAAATAAAGAAGTGGGGGGACGCTCAGACAGGAAGTGACGTCACGACCGGAAGTGACGTCACGAAAGGCAAAAACCTAGACGTGGGGGGACGCTCAAATACGTGAGGTGACGTCACGGCCGGAAGTGACGTCACGAAAAGGAAAAAACCTGTTAAAATAGGTATGTAAATGTAATGTAAATTGGATTGGCAAACTCCGATGGCAGTGTACGGGCAAGTGGAAAGTTTGTTGAGGACCTTGGCTAGAGAGCATACACTGGGAGGGGGCACGAACAGGAAGCCCCTGGTCAGTTAGTGGTAGGAGAAGCGTGTGAAGGATATTTAACGGAGTGTGGGTCGGAAGGAGCGTTGTGCTAGGGTGCAGGGGAAGTAAGCGGAGGCAGGGGCATGGAATGTGTGAGCAGAGAAAAATCCGAACATGGGGCAAGGTGTTCAGGGCAGTCTTTGCATTGGGGCGACTAAAAGTAGGAGGACCCTGCAGTTTAGTGGCAGAAAGCACTCTAAGAACGCCGGCAGTTTAAAGAAGGCAGAGATGTGCACGCGGGGTTAGGTCCCGAAGGGCTGTTAAACAGACAGTGGTGGGAGCTGACTGGGGTAGTGTACAAGGCTCGTTTCCGGCTGTGCAATTGCATACTAACGGTGCGGTTAGTTCATGTAGCTTGGCTTCCGGGCTCTGCTCTTACCTACGCGGGTGACTCAGCATCTGTACCGCCTCCATCCTTCCGAGCGTCCTTTCAGCCCCCGGGGGACGGCGTTTAGATTGTGCAGGGTGGACGGCGTCCACCCTGGAAAACCCTCGAAAATAAGTGGGGGGATGCCGTCCACCCGCGTGGTACCCCGACTCGTGCCCTGGTTTTGGGTTTAGCTCTTGGTCCCCTCAACTCCTCTACAGTGTTGAGGGTCACTGCCTGCCACTGCTGTCAATAAACTGTATTTATTGTGTCTTGAAAAGGGTGTCAATCGATTGACCGAAAGGGCACATTCTACATTTTTTTTGGTCTTAAATGAAGGCAGCTGAGTGGCAGCGCTCTACCCTAGGTGACCATGCACCAAAGAAAGTGCTTAAAAACCTTTCAACGTTCCTCGGTTTCTGCCCTTTTGACTCTGAGCACTGAGCCGACAGGTAATTAAAGGCGACAGGGAGCTTTTAAGTGGCCGCAGTTTGTGCTTTTGCCTAGGCGGTGTTATTGCCTTGTCATTTCTCTGAGGTCTGAGATTATCTAAATAAACCCTCTTCTCCATGGCTGCAGCAAGCTCCTGGCAGCTCGCATTCCTTTCAGCTACCTAAAGTTGGGAGCTAGTACTCTGATCCAATTAAGTGGTGGTGACTGTTTGCAAAAATATCAGACAGCCCCTGAACTAATTGAATTAGTGGGCGCTTGCTTTTGGAAGCAGAAGTGATGGAAGCAGACAAGTTGCAAAGGCATTAGACACCAAAGCAGGCCATGCCGCATAAAGGGCTGCACACTGTTAGCTGCCCAGTTGCAGGGCTGTCGCTTAGAGAGCATGAGATCCTGCTTATTGGTTGCTTCTGACTTTTTATTTATTAACAAGAGAGAAACCTAATACTGGCTTTCCAGCACCACCACAGACTCCTTCGGGATTCTTGCTCTTCTTCAGTTCTATGCTTCTTTACTCATCATCATTTGGGTCCATAATATGATGTGTCCCTGCTGGTTTAATGGTTTGGATCTTTCCCCTTCATGTTTATTTAGAATATGTGTATTTATTATTCTCCTTTATGTACCCACAACTTATGTTTCTGTACATTTTAATGTAGCGCTTTGCAAAAATCCCAATACATAAATAAGTGCATATTACCCGCTTTCGGATTTTATAGTACACACATCCATATTTCACAGGCAAACATGAAATATAGAAAATATTTGACATTTGCCTGTAAAATACAGATTTCATCATCATAATGACAGCCCCAAATCACACTGCAAAGCTTTAGCCTTGGTAGGTCTGGGCTACTAGCATTATGTGGCAGGGAGGACCAAATTATGCAGCACGTTTATCTAAATTATGCAGCAAATATGCAAATTATGAGCCACATTCTTTGTCAGTATTATTTTAATCCATTTGAGATTGAACATTTTGATGAAATCTGCAAACTTTGCAAATTATGTGGCAGTTGTAGTAAACGCACAATATATATATATATACATATGATGTATGCATAATTAGAGAAGTATTTATGGTTAACAGTGAATTACTGGGATGTTTGTCTCAAAGGGGTTCTGAGTGACATCAAGTAGACAACAAGAGAACCCCGAGCTCACTTAGAATCTCGAGGTAAAAAACATCCCCATAATTAACTTTTTACCGATCTATAATTGTATTCTATATTTGACTCCCAAAATCATTTGCCCTGCTTTCAAGTGCTACGTAGCGGTTGAGGTGTAATGGGGAGCCGTACACAACATGGCCTCTGCTCACTGACACAAATATGAAAATAAACATAGCTTACCTCCCATCCTTGACCAACCCCGGCCTCCTTCCCTGCCTTCCTACCCAATCCTGCAGCTGTGCATTCTTCTTTCATTCAAAGCAGACAAGCAGCGCTATAAAGACAGGGTCTCAGAGAGCCCTGTTAGCCTGTCCAGGCAGGCCTTTATGACGTAACGCCAGTGGGGAATGAGTTTTGTTATCAACTGTTGCCACGTCATAGCAATGAGTTACCAGACTTAAAATCTGGTGTAAATCACAGATCGAAGCCATGCATAACAAAGCAGTAAATGATGCAGCCTCAGGAACACCTAACTCCACTGACACACACCATTGCCTAATATTCAATAAAGATGAACAAATCTTAAACATCCTAAATCCAATCAGTTTTAGCTGCATTTTGAAAATAAGAGCTTTTTCAGGCTAACTGTCCCAAAATAAATGTATAATATAGAAAAATTCATGATGGGTCCCATGTATAATATGTTCCTATTTTGCCATCTCGGGGTTCTGGTGACATTTAAAAATCAATCAGCCTTTCGCCTTGTTGTTTATGATGTCACCAGAACCCCTCAATTATAATACTGGAATGTATTACAGTTACCCATTATATATTCTCTATATTTTACATGTTTGGCTGCTTTTATTGCACAAAATATAGTGATAATATAGCCCATGATGGGACGTTTAATGTAGCCTGTAGTCCCCAAAATGCCAATCTCTGATGCACTCTGCTCAGCTAAGATGGTAAATGTCAGACCTGGCTTTTTCAGCTAGTTTATCCCCAGACTTGTTGCTTTATGGCCTCCTGTTTTTGACACTGTTTTGGTTGATTTTATGACTCTGGGCACTTTACCACTGCTGATCAGTGCTAAAGTGCATATGCTTTCTGTGTAAATTGTTAATATGGATTTGTGTTTCCATGATTGGCTTGTTTGACTTACTACTAAGGGCCATATGGATCAAAAAGTAATTTTACGATTCTCAAATAGCGAGTTTTTGCGAATCGCTATTTGAGAATCGCAAAATGCTATGTATGTAGGATTTGCAATACATTTCGCGAATCCTACATTAATTGCGAATCGCAAATTGCGATTCGCAATTAAGGAATACCTCCCCATTCATTCCTATGGGCCTAGAGGCCCCTAGGAATGACTGGGAAGACATTCTCAAGTTGCGATTAGCAATTAGTGAATTGCAAATTGAGAATGCAATTTCAAGGGTGCAGGGGTGTCAACAGGACACCCTGTTGCACCCATGAAATAAGCATGGGTGCACATGTGGCGCACATACATTCCCTAAGGGCATTTATGTGTTTCACATTGCACTTTTAAAAATTTTAAAAGTGCATTTTTCAAAGAAATCGCAAATTACCACCAACTTGAAGTTGGTGGTAATTTGCGATTCGTTAAGGCGAAATTGCACTTTTTTGGTGCTTCTTACATTGCATTTGAGGATCGCAAAATTTGTGATTCCTTAAATGCAATTGAAAAATAAGGAATCGCAAATTTTGCGATTCCTTATTTTGCCTTAATACATACCATTTGGCACAATTGCATTCGCAAACACCAAAATTCTGCAAATTTCGGAGTTTGCGAATGCAATTTTGCTTGATACATATGGCTCTTGGGGCCATATGTATCAAAAAGTCATTTTGCGATTCTCAAATAGCGATTGTTTGCGAATGGCTATTTCAGAATCGCAAAATGCTATGTATGTAGGATTTGCAATAAATTTTTGCGAATCCGACATATTACTTAATTGCGAATCACAAATTGCGATTCGGAATTAAGGTATACCTCCCTATTTATTCCTATGGGCGTAGAGGCCCATAGGAATGACTGGGAAGACATTCTCAATTTGCGATTCGCAATTAGCGAATTGCAAATTGAGAATGCAATTTCTTTTTTACCTTTTTTTATTGGATTTTTTACAAAAAAAAGACGATACAACACATAAGACAACACCCCCCCCCCCCCCCCCCCCCCTCCGATCGGGCATGTTAAATGTGAAACAAATAGAATTTCAAAAGCATATATACATAATGAAAGAAAAAAGTAAGTATATGAATTAACACATAATTATTCAAGGACAAATAAATGTTGGATTAAATAGGTACACATTAAGACTAGATGATTGTAACCAGGTTATTATTATATAAGTCACTAGGATTCAGACCATTCTATTAAGGGTGACCACATTTTTAAGCCTTTTATTCTACGTTTCCTACCTTTAGTTTTATATATTGCCATTTCTAGATTAAAAATTGCTAACAATCTTGAAAACCACTGTTGGTATGATGGGGCAATAGGATCTAGCCAAGCTGATACTATACAGATTCTTAATACGGCCATTGAGATAAAAATCAATTCATGACCAAACTTCTGTTTAGTACAATTTGTTAGACCCAAGACAACTGTTTGATCAGATAGAGTAACAGCGGTTTTAGGAATCAATGAAAGGAAAGGTTTGATTTTTGATTTAAGAAGAGTTAAAGATGGACAAGATGAAAAAATATGAATACAGTCCGCATCTTGTGAGTTACATCGAAAACAGCATGTTCCTTTCCCACTACCCCATTTGGCGATTCTATCTGGAGTATAGTACATAAAAAAACAAATTTTATAAAATTGTGTTTGCAGTTTGGTTGACATAAGTGTAGTTTGTGATAGCCCATATGAATATTCAACTTCTTCTGTGGAGATTATAAATTTCTTTTGCCATTTCTGAATAATCTTCTGCCTGTCATCCGATAAATGTATCAATAATATCTGGTATAGCCCCCCCCCCGATTTGTCTTTTTTCCTGATAGCGGGTGAGAATTTCAGCTAAAGAGTTTTTGATCATAGTGTCCTCTCCCCTCACTCGTCGTGATAGAAAGTCTCTTATTTGGAGAAATTTAAAGAAATCTCTCCATTCCAAATGATACTTGTCAAAAGAATATAGCCCTTCTGAGGAAAGGAAGCATCCTATATGAGTAATTCCGGCTATGATCCATCTATCGATATAGGAATCTTTAATTATGTCTGGTAAGAGAGGATTATTTTGTATGGGTGTATAGAAAGATAATCATCCCAGACCGATCATTTTTTTGACAGATTTCCAAACTTTAAACGCTGCTATAAGTGTTTTAATCTTACTTTTTATGGTAACTATCGAAGAGATATCTCCAAAGATAGCAGGTCCTTCTGTCACCTAATATTATTTGATGAATTGTAGGAGCGTCTTTATCCCCAGATGTCCCTGTTCCGTCGAGAAGAAAAAGCTCATGGTTATATAACAAGACTGTTGCCCAATAATATAGCCTAAGGTTTGGTAGGGATAATCTCCTCTTTCTTTAGGAAGTGTCATCAGTTTATACGCGCGACGGGGCTGTGTATATGACCAGATAAAATCCACGACTATGTGTTCCATTCTTTTAAACCACTGGTCTGAGATTTCTAGATTAATGGCTCTGAATATATACAAGAGCTTTGGAAAGTAAACCATTTTTAAAGCATTGACCCGTTCGATCAAGGAGAGATGTAGATTATTGATACGACGGAGATCTTTTTGCATTTTATTTAATATAAGTTTTAAGTTCAGGTCAACTAGATTCTCTAGTTCAGATGTCATTGTAACCCCTAGATAAGTGGCTGAACTTGTTATGCGTGGATCTGTCATAACACATTTGTTGTTGATGATTATTTGAGTTTTCCCTCGATTAAGAGCATAGCCTGAAATTTTGCCAAAACGTAAGCCTCCTGCTCAATAATTGGCATAGCTTGGTTTGGATTAGCAGTAATGATAGCGATATCGTCTGCATAAGCGAGAATTTTTGTTGAATATTTATTTGTCAAATTGGCAGTTATGTTCCTATTATTTTGCAATCTCCTGATAAATGGGTCAATATAAAGAGCGAACAGCAGCGGGGAGCAGGGGCATCCCTGCCTAGTTCCTCTCAAGATTTTTAGTTTTTTTGAATTATCTCCGTTAACCATCACCGTAGCCTGAGGATTAATGTAGAGTTTTTGTATGGCCTGTATAAAGGCCTGGTTGAAACCGACCCTGGACATCGCCTGCCACAGGAATAACCAGGAGACCCGATCAAAAGCTTTCTCGGCATCGAGTAGTATTAATGCCATCGAGTCTCCTGCCACCTGGGTATGGTCAAATAAGCTGATTACCCTCCGTGTGTGATTGGTAGTGTCTGTACCAGGGATAAAGCCATGCTGAAATTTGGATGTAACGTTATGAATTATTGATGAGATACGGTTGGCAAGTAGTTTGGAGTAGATTCTAGAATCTACATTTATTAATGTGATGGGTCAATAAGAGCCCATCTGGTCTGGGGGTTTATTTTTCCTAGGGAATATCACGATTTTCGCCATAGACCATGAGTTGGGGGGTTGTCCTCCTCTAAATAAATGCAAGCATAGATTCAACAAGATTTCTTGAAGTTGATCCAGAAATACTATGTAAAATTCAAGAGGGATAGCATCTACTCCAGGTGCCTTCCCGCGGGAGAGATCTTTTACTGTTTTTTTTATTTCCTCAATGTCGGGGGTCTTTTCCAAGATTAGCTGGTCTTCAGGGTTGAGTTTGTCACAGGTATCTATATCTAAATATTCAGTAATTTTCTGTTGGTCTATTTCTCCCTCTTCAGTATAGAGAGCACTGTAAAAACGCCAGAATGCTTCTCGGATCTTCTCTGAGTCAGATAGTCTGCCAATTATAGGGTCTTGGATTTCCTGTATTATATTTTGTGTAGTCTGTTGTCTCATCCGAATTGCTAATTGTTGACCAACTGATTCACTAACCTCGTAAATTTTTTCCCGGTGAACAGTAGATTTTTTAACTGCCTTATTTATATATATATATTTGTAATTGCCGCCTTAGCTATTGCAACCTGAGTTTGTGCATTAGTTATCTCTTCTGTGGTATAAGAGCTTCTTGTTACCCTTATAAGATCTTCCTCCACCCTCTTTAAGGTTTCTTGTAAGAGTCTTAATGTTTCTTTTGCACACTTATTAGTCTTGAGTGAGCATTGTATAGTTTCACCCCTAATGCCTGATTTTAGGGCGTCCCAGACGAAATCTATCGTTGTGCTACTGTTATTAACCAGTAAGAAATTTGAAATCCAGCTTCTCATGTGTGTGCAATATTCACTCTCGAGGAGCAAAGACCTCTCAAATGTCCAAGCTTGTGGTGTCTGTGTTAGAGATGTTGTCTGCACTGTGAGTATCAAAGGATTATGACCCGACATAATATGGGGTAGCTTTTCTACTTTGGAGGAAGTTTTAATTGAACTAGAAATCAAGAAGTAATCCAGTCTTGCATGTGTATGATGTGGATTTGAGTAGTATGTATACCCTGGATCATCGAAATTACTGTTGGAAATCTGCCACGCATCAATTAACCCGTGGGTGATACATAGTTCCTTGATTGCTTTAAAAACTTTTGATTTCCATCCACGGTAATGCCAGTCATCTTTTATTGACCAGTCATAAGAAAGATTTATATTAAGATCACCACAGATTATAAGAGGTAGCGGCCAGTTAGTTAGTTCGTTACAGACATTATTGATTACCAAGGGGTCATCATTAGTACTCCCATAGATTGTACAGATGGTCATTGATGAACATTGATCTGAATGAAATTCTGTGATCACCCATCTTCCCAATTTATCGGATTTGGTTCTAATAAAATTAAACCCTCTTCCTTTGGATAAAAGTGCTACCCCTCTTGCCCGCATACCTTGTATAGTTGCACCAATCAGATTATATCCTAGTGAATTTAACATTTGTTATTGTGACCCTTCAATATGGGTTTCCTGAGAATGCAATTTCAAGGGTGCAGGAGTGTCAACAGGACACCCTGTTGCACCCCTGAAATAAGCATGTTTGCATACGTGGCGCACATACATGCCCTTAGGGCATGTATGTGCTTCACATTGCACTTTGAAAAATGCAAAAAAGTGAATTTTTCAAAGAAATCGCAAATTACCACCCATTTAAGTGGGTGGTAATTTGCGATTCCTTAAGGCCAAATTGCACTTTTTTGGCGCTTGTACATTGCATTTAAGGAATCGCAAAATTTGCGATTCCTTAAATGCAATTGCAAAATATGGAATTGCAAATTTTTCGATTCCTTATTTTGCCTAAATACATACCATTTGCCACAATTGCATTCGCAAATGCTGAAATTCTGCGAATTTCGGCGTTTGCGAATGCAATTTTGCTTGATACATATGGCCCTAGGTCCCTAGTAGAGTGCACTTTGTGTGCCCAGGGCATGTAAGTCAAATGCTGCTAGTGGGCCTGCAGCATTGTGCCACCCTCACAAATAGCCTTGCAAAAGGCTCTCAGACCTGCCACTGCAGTGTCAGTGCGCAGTTTGGTACTGCCATCTCGACCTTTTGCTTTGACATGAGAATGGTTATGCCAGGCCCTGACCAATAAAAATACATACATAATTAAAGAAAGTTGGTAGTGGAGGGGCAGAGGAGAGCAACTGAGAAAACAGCTAGGAAAGGCATGTGCTCCTATGGAGTGCTGGAAGGCAAAGAAAAATGAAGTTCCTTGATGTCAGCAGGACACAAGTCCTCTTGTCAGAACATGGTAAAGAATAAGCGGGATAATAAATTAACAGGAGGAAAGTCATTAAATTAGAAACAAGAAAATGGTGCAGACAAGAAAGCCGTGCAATCAACAGCAAGGGCTGTCCCAAAGCCTTTTATAGGTTTAGATTGTAATGTATTGGAGACAATAGGTCTTCTTACAGGACCTAAAAAGAAGTAGGATTTTTGAAGGAGTATTTACTGTTAATGAAATTGATTTGCATAGAAGATTGCACTCCTTTTGTCACAACTGTATAAAAGGGTACATAACCACGATGAGCATCAGTGGTATGGTAAGATGGGACATCTATGCCACGGCCTTTGATGGCATACAAAGTACAAGGTAGTGAAATTCAAAGAGCATAGACAGAGCTCTGATGACTGATCTCCACATGCAGTGTTGCTCGTAAAGATGTATGGCCATGCATTTACAGTGTTATAGCCCAGAAAGATACCAGGTTTGAGTGTCAAATGTGTTTGACCGACCAGTACTTTCGGTGAGTCCCCGCAATTATCCAATTGATTACTAACTGTATGTCAGTGGTGAAACAGCATTTGTGGCTCAGTACATTGAATGCCAGATACTCTTTTTCCATCTTCAGATGACTAAGAAGTATTGTTGTTCCCCAAAAAAGTGGGTTTGGGGTTCTGGAATTAAGTGAAGGAATCATGTGATCTGTTGTATGTTTGGTTAAAAGTAAAAGACACTATTCCCTTTGGATGAACCCAGTATCCAATCTGAAGACAATGTTGCATCTGATCATACGTATTTATATCCATGGATGTCAATTAGTGGTGGCAAGAGGTAACATCTGAACGCGTTGCTTGCCCTTAGGTGCCTCTATCCCCATCCCTGCTACCCTTGATTCTTTGGGTCAAGAATGCAGTGGAAGAATCAGAAAGCAAATAAGGCTCTAAGAGCACATGGCTTACTGTTGTTTGCAATGCTTGCCCTTTCTCCAACCACTTACTCCTTTACTCCTTTTCTGACTTTGTGACCAATTACAATGACTGTTGGTTAGACTGCTGGCTGCTATTACGTGGGCCTGGAGATGGCCCAACAAACAGTGCCAGACTGGGAACAAAAACCAGCCCTGGCAATTTTCTGCTTGCTGTTTTTGTTACTGGGGGCCGATATTGCAGCATTACTGCAAAACTGGCCCCAGTAACAAAAACAGCCTCCACGGATGCAGGACCGGCCCCCACCCTTCCAGCCTCCCAGAGAAACTCCTGATTCCTGGTACAGCCAGTCCGGCCATGCCGACAAGCATGCTGTGGTACGTCCACCCCATTTCAATTTGACCACCGTGCTGGCAGTCAGAAAGTGCTCTACACCACAGTAGGGGCATGCTGTGGCCAAGGAAAAGGGCTGCAGCATGTGCCGCCGAAATGCAGCGCCTCTTGCACGTCCATGCACCGTATGCCATGCACCATGTTGTGTATGGCACACTATGCACGGAGGTAGGTTGGGGCACTGCATGTGGCCCCAGGCACACTTACCATTAACCTACGATGGCTCTGTATTGGGCCCCTGATCACTATCTGACAACCTTTTCATGGCGTGGTTCCTGCCATGAATAGGCTGTTAGAAAGGGATGTCAAAATCCCAACTGCAGTGCCTGCCTCGGCACTGCCGCCATTGAGAGATGTGTTCTGACTGCAGCACCATGGGGATCTATGATCCTGGCGGAGGCGGTGGTCTTGCATCTGACAGCTCGGGGTCTAACTGCCAGTATCCCAATATGGGGGTCAGGCTGAAGGGCTGTCGGACCACCATTGACAGCCTGTCGGCTGTCCGACAGCGCCTATCGTAAGTGGCCCCTTTGTCTCCCTTCCTTTGTTTGTCTTGTCCAGTGGAGGTATATATATTTCTTTCTGTCTCCATCTTTCAGACAGTGGCGTAGCAAGAGGGGTATTTGGGGAGGCGGTCCACCATGGGCGGCAGGAGTTTTGGGGGATGGCAGCCTCCTCCCTTTCTTACCTGCTGTCTACTGGGCGGCAATCGCCCCCCTCTTCAAATTGCAGCCGTCGTGGGGCGGCAATTGGCACTGAATCTTGCATGCACCCCCCTTCCCTCCCCCACTCTTCACTGCAGCCGACGCGGGCGGCAAACGCAGGGACTGCCACAGGGCTACCTATGCCACTGCTTTTGAGAATACTCTCTCTTCACCCTCTCAGCTTCCTACTCTCTGCTTCTCATTGATGCATGTGTTCATATGCGTACATCTGCTTCTCTTACTCGATGTTCACTGAAATGATTTATTTCCCATTTACTTGCTTTTTTATCACGGATGTTTATTTACCAATATGCCTGGAGTAGGGGAAGTGACTTAATTCCCCTTGACCCTCACTTTCACTCACACATACATATGCTTATATATAACATGCATTCACATACCCACACACACACTCTCACATACACACTCTGCCTACACATGCTCACACATTCACACATACACACACTATCTCTTACATAAACACACTCTAAACTGCAAGCACGCACATAACATACATACATTTAAAAGCATTTTTTTAAATTACCTTAGCTGCCAGGGAAAGTCATATTCCAGCTATTTCACCCCATTTTTTAAATTAAACTAATAGTCAATAATGTAATATTATTCACTATTAGTATAATAAACACATTGACAAAAAACGAGGTGAGTGAAACCCCGACAGACGTCCATAAGGACGAGCTGCTTCTGTTCCTGCCACTGCTGGCGCTAGAGGTCGCAAAGGCAGTGCCTGGGGTCACAAGGGTCATGTCAGGGGTCGCAACAGCAGCCCCTAAATTACATCCATGTTTTTTATCAGTCTCTCTATGCGTTTTTCCTCCCCTCGCTTTCTGACTCTCCCAATTTCTCTCTGCATTTCTGTTTTTAAGCCTGCCTCCACATTTTTCTTTCTATCTCATTCTCTTTATCGCCCACCCTCTCTTTTTTCAATCTATCCTTTCTCGCCACCTTCCTCCATTCTGCCTAGCCCTCTTTTTCTTGGCACCTGATAACCTAACATAGGTAGGGCTAGTGCTTAATTTGAGCCGGAGCTTCCCGGTGCTAAGCACCAGCACTTAATTTGTTTCCGGTGCTCGGCACCGGCACCTAATTGTCAACACCATACTTAGAACAGTCCACTGCATGGTGGCGCTGCTCAGCTAATTTAGAGATGAGCAGAACAGTAGTTTAGGAATACAATATACATTAAAATTGCTAATACCTGCCTCCCCAGCCATTTCTTTAGCTTTGGGGACTTGGAATAATCTGAACTGTTGCATTTACATGCGAGAGTTAGTAGCTGTTTTGGCAGCGATGACAAGGGCAATGGGTGGTGAAAGCTGCAGTGGCCTCCTGGTCAGAGCCCTGGCACTTAATATTTTACAAATTAAGCACTGGTTAGGGAGACTGTAAACAGTCACGTGGGTCGTACACCAAAACTTTCATTTTATTTCATAATAAACAGGGAAATAAATCTGTGTTTTTCAGTGGGGTGAAGGGATATTACATGCTAAGCTCCTTAAAACAAGGGACTGAAGTCGGATAATGCAAAACTGGCGCATCAAACTCAACCTCTATGTATAAAGTGCAATTTTAACATTCAAGCTAGCAATGCTGATGTAAGACTTTCGAAAATATAATTCGAACATTTTTCACATCATAAATAATAGCGGTAGGCCGCGTCCTTCACGAGCTGAGAGATTGAAAAGGAAAAAGTTAAATAGAAATTTCCATTGAAGTTTCAGTAATTTTAAATAATCTGTTGCATGAATGTGTGAAGGATACTTTTTGTCCTAGAGCGATCTGAATTCATTTAATCGCATCTGTAATATCTGCAGTAAGCTAAATTAAAAATACATTTGTACTTGTTCAGTTAAACGATCGCATATAATGGAATGTCAAAGATGAATCTTGGAAAATAGTCATGAAATTATTTCGGAGGTGCAGCATTTCATCATGGGTAGTCAAGGAAAAGCAAAGAGATTAAATAAACCATTTACTACCTCAATATATGGTTCACAGGCAGAGTGCTAAAGAGCTGGATCTACTGCTCGTAAATAGGCTCTTACTAAAGAACGGGTATTGGCAAATGCAATAGTTCTGGTGTTGGCAACATTTTCATGTTTGTTTATTTGTGCAGACATAGCCAATATTAAACAAGCATTTACAATGCAATAGGTCTCGCATTATTTAAGTTTGAGCTATTGACACTGCTAAATAATGCAACACCAATAGCTCAAACTTTAATAATGAGGAGGGCTGCCACAGGAGTAGATACTCAGTTGCTGGACCAGAAGCTGCAGGCTCTGGCTTGCATTGTTCTGCAGTGGGAGAATGGCCCTGGTGAGGCGGTGGGCTGCCATGTCTAACGATGGACAGGGCCACCCAGGGGTGCTTATCCTGTTAGTGGCAGGGTTGAGAGCAGGTGTCCTAGGCCTGCCTGCTGCAAGAACTGGTGAATTCCGCGGTGCGTGTTGCAGGAAACAATTCTTCAGGGACACAGAACCAGAGGTTCAGAGAGCTGACATAGCAGAAGGGCTAGACATGACGCCGCCATCCCTGAACAGATAACTGGGCAGCCCATGTTATAAGGATGACTTGTGCAACTTGCCAGCTGGGTATCTCCAAACCTATCCCTTAACATAAGGGCATTACAGCTACCAGGTGTGCTCAGGCCCTGTCGAGTAAGTATGTCAAAGACATCGCTGCTTCGTCAAACACTGAATTTTAGGCGCTGCTAGTAGCACACATCTCTATTTGCAAGCAGGGTCCATCTCACATGACAGTGTTCTAAAGCAGTGGCTTACAGGAGCTCTCTCTGTAGAGAAATGAAAGGCAAGGGTGGACCACTCAACACAAGCCCATGCACCTAACTGAGGCAGTGACACCCGTACACGCGGCCATACAGCACACACACACCAGACACACAGCATTGACCTAAATCAGACAGGTCTTTATAAAAGAACTATCAAAAGGCATATACACTAATTCATTGGTGCACGTTAGTGAGAAGATAGGAGAGCTCAGGGTGTTATGGTGGCTGCTGCTGACATTTTTGTGCCGCACACAGTTTACAGCTACGGGGCATGGCAGGCAGTCTGACTCTTACTTTCATCTCTCAAGATCCCCTGAATGTTCTGTGGTGGCTAGAGTCACCTAGTTATTCACAGTGCCTAGAAGTAGTAGGCTGTGGCAGCAAGCACTTTAGATAGAGGGATCTTTTTAAATTATAGTGTGGAAGCGTACCAAACGCATGTGGATGGTCACACACAGAAGGACAGTTACAAAACACGTACGCGGTATACACACGAGCAAACATGCTAATATCTGAACCGAACATAATTGCTTCCCCGCTCCGGCTATATACATCCCAAAAAAAATGCTCTACAGTTTGGCTTTCAAAGAGGCATCGCACTTTTATAATCTCTCCTGGTGACCGTTGTTGATACAGATTAGGTTACAGCCCCCCACGTCTCCGTCCCAGGGTTCCATTTAAACTACAACCCCCAAAGAAGCCAGTATTTATCAGGCACACATAGGCGGCAGCATGATACAGCAACGTGAACACATTTCTTCCAGTCCTAAATGATTGCGTATTTTCACTTCACCTCCCGCGCAAGATCTCTCTCACCTGAGTCGCTTTTCTGAGGGTGTTAATCAGGTTTCAGCTCCTTGCAGCTTGAGCTGGAGACCTGTTCTCCGGCTCTCAGATTCCCAGGCAGTCTGACTCTTACTTTCATCTCTTAAGATCCACCAAATGTTCCGTGGTGGCTAGAGTCCCCTAGTTATTCACATTGCCTAGAAGTAGTAGGCTGTGGCAGCAAGCACCTAAGGTAGAGGGATTTTTTTTAATTTTAGTGTGGAAGCGTACCATACGCATGTGGATGGTCACACACAGAAGCACAGTTATACCACACATTAGCGGTATACACACGAGCAAACATGCTAATATCTGAACCAAACATAATTGCTTCCCCCCTCCGTCTATATACATCCCCAAAAAATGCTCTACAGTTGAGCATCACGCTTTTATAATCTCTCTTGTTGACCGTTGTTGATACGGATTGGGACCCAGCCCCCCACGTTTCCGTCCCAGGTCTCGATTTAAACTACAACCTCATAGAAGCCAGTATCTATCAGCACACGTAGGCGGCTGCATGCTACAGCAATGTGAACACATTTCTTCCAGTGCTGGATGATTGCTTGTTTTCACTTCACCTCCCGTGCGAGACCTCTCTCACCTCAGTCGCTTTTCTGAAAGACGTTAATCAGGTTTCTGCTCCTTGCAGCTTGAGCTGGAGACCTGCTCTTCGGACCTCAGATTCCCTTCCTTAAGTTGGCAGGCTAATTCCCCCGAGAGCTGTGTATTTATCTTGACAGGTGTTAGTGAGATCTGCACGTTCTCCCTGGAATTGTTACCGTTTGGTAGTGAGGTAAGGCAAGCAAGCCCTCAGTGTACAATCTAATGACCCAATTGAGCAACATAGTGTATTGGATCTGCAAAATCGCGAAACCGAAAGCAACAGAGAGCCGCAAATGGTGCGCGTGAGCGTGCCACAGCCAGCCATATATGGTTTCAACCATCGCGCCCGTTTCCGGGCTCGATAATTGAAACCACATGGGGTTTGGTGCGCGTAACAGGTGCCAATAGGCCGTGGGCGGAGCAATGCGCCCGCTTTTGGCCTATTGCATGCTCTGTTTGAAAATAACACGCACTCAAAGCCCAATTACAGAAGACAAAACAAAAAACACACGCACAAGCATGTACAATTCCAGGGTCCATTTCTGAAGCCCGGACAAAAGGACTCTCGCTGTGCGAGCATGGCTGCGCAGTTCAACGCTAGGCGCGAGACCTAAAAAGGCAAATAAAAGCATAAAAATAATAGAGTAGCCCATTAGTCCAGGCACACCAACCCTCGCACTGAAATGCACTCCTTTTCAGTCAGCTAAACATATTTTGTCAGGCAAAATTCCATCACTCACAGTGCAAGATGGCGAATTAATAAAGTGGGCATACCCTACCCATTGTCCCATTTCATGATTTGTTTTTCAGTTTATTTCATGTTTATTCGGACCATTGGTTCACAAACAATACATATCAATGATAAAAATTTGTCTTAAACGAACATTTCATTAGCACACATAAATACATCCTAAAAACAGATTCAATCGAAAATCTCCACTATTACCCAAATTACTTGAGGATTGGCTAAAAATCACTAAAAAGGTATAACACAGCCTTCAATTTTTGCATAAATTTCCCCATGGCCACGGCAATATCTAAATAGGCATTGGTTGGCAAGAAAGTTTAAGCTGTCTCTGCGCCAGACCTAAAAAGGAAGTAGACATAGCGGTCATGACAAATTTGCATGCTATATTCTATAGAAAAAGGGTGGAAAACAACAATAGACAAGTGGGCCTCATTCAAATCTCTGAGGACGGGCTACTCCGTCACAACGGTTCCGGATATCCCATCTGCCGAAATATGAATCCCACAGGATAGAATCGGATTTATATTGCGGTGGACGGGATATTCATCACCGTTGTGATGGAGTAACCTGTCCACCAAGATCAAAATCAGCTTTAAGGTCATTGCATTTATAAGGTGGTTTTCTGTCACGAGTGTGGGCTGATGCGCTGTTATATGGTCCCCTCAGCGCATGAAGGTGCATGCATGATTGGATGAGAAGGAAGTTTCTGAAGCCTACGGATGGCAGGAAGTGATTTTACTGGAGGAGGTAGGTGTAGTATGTGGTGATTGTGTATGAATAAGAATGTAGAGGTTGCAGGGGTTCTGGCATGGTGATGGTGCAACATTGACTGGCTCGTGAGGAGAGTGTTCATTGATGGCTAGTGCATTATGTGTGCATATAAGTGACAGGCATGTGGCAAAAAGTAGGCGTGTGCGAAATCTGTGTAATTTCCTTTGCAGAAAAATAGCAAAATGCACATAAAAGCATATGTTGTTAAAAGAAATGCTTGTTTGCCATTTGGTGTTTTTTTCTGTCGCGTTAAATGTGTCCTAATGTCCGTTTTGGAAGCAAGGACGCATTTCGTGCAAAAATAAAATTTGAAATCACATATTCTGTTTGTTTGCAATGTTCCTTTGATGGGACTTTTACCCAAACAATATCTCACTGACATGATGTGAGTAATGGTATGAATGCCAATGCATTTCACATAACAAGGGCAACATGAAATGTTAGAAATTTTGCAAGATTACGTTCAAACATTTTCCATGGCCTTAGGTCAAAGATGCGCTCCAGCTGTACAGGAATGAGTGATGCAAAGTCCCTGATGGGCATTTAATTCGTTTATGTGTATTCACTGGTGGTCCAGTTTGTGTTTCTGAGTGAGAAGCCCCAAAGTTACATCTTAAAATGCCTATTCCCTTATGCCATGACAATTAATGTGATAAAAAAGGTCTGAAAGTGTTTTAAATATGTTTTGAATTTTCAGAGTCATTATAAATGAATTAAAATAAAGATGTACCTGGCACACATAGCAATACATCTCAGACACTTTACAACAACATTAGCGAAAGTAAAGATAACTGTTGCAGAAATTATACATGATCAATGTAATTGTGCAAGTCATGACCTTCATCACAAACATAGAATGGATCTGTGTGCTCTGGAACGTTACTGTACAACATATATTTAATTTCATTATTTGTACTCCCAAACGCTTCTGGATGCTGAGAACCACTGTTCAGAGCTTTTAAACAAAGTGAACATAGGCTTACATTGATCAGCAGAACAGCTTTGTTTTCAGGGCACCCCTCAAGAAAAGATTGAGTTGAATGCGGCAAATGTGGATTGGGAGCTCATTGCAGATAGTCAGGCCCAGGCGTCTGAGGGAAAGGCCAACTGCACAGGCCAGTCTGACACATGCATGCAAAAGAGAAAGTTAGAGATAAAAGTTCTAGCCACATGGAGCCCGCAAAAATCTTTATTAAGGCCAGGATGGTGAAGCCTAAAGAGAATTTAATGCATCATGAACAGAACTTTAAAGAAAACCCTGTGCCAGACAGGAAGTCAATGTAGCTGCCTCTTTTCCTCATAGACACGGTTGAACGTCTTCAACTTTGACACTTTCCTAACACCGAGTACACTGGTTTTGAAAAGGAAGAGTCTGGGAGATCTAAGCATAGCCTGGAAGGGCATTCAATATGTGATAATGTGCAAGCAGATAAATCTTGATGAAATATCTTAAGGGGTGAAGGGGAAATCCTTTACAGACAAGTGCAACATCTGAAAACAGGACAGTATACTGAGTTTATCTTTGATTCAAATGTTAAGCCCTCAATCTGCAGCATGCCAATTGGATGGACCTTACCAGCAGGTACAGGTGGTGAGCCCAGCTAGAGGGCCCACACAGAGTTGTGCAAGTAGACCTTGTTTTTACCTGTTACTAGCAGGTAGCTGCCATTAACCTTCGGAAAGAGTTTAGTTATCCAGCCTTGGATACTCAAAATGTACTCATAAAGGTTGTTCAGCTTTTCGGGGACTGACCAGTCCATTCACACAATGAGCTGGGTTATCCACCAGCATGAGTCAAAACTGAACAATCATGGGATCTAATAAGCTCGATTAATAGTCGATCATATATGTAAAAGAGTGCAGAAGAAAGAGACAAGGAGAAAGAGACGGGCCTTGAAATACTACACATTGCACCGTAAAACTCTAGAACAGAAACAATGGCATCGAGTATGATCAGACAAAAAACAGGAGAACCTGGAAGCAACCAAGCCTGACATGCTTATGTCCTCAAGATTGTAGGTGTTACTATCACAAATGCACCAGGTAAATTTAACAACATTCCCCTTTACTGACTCCACCCTACCCAGTGACAAGTGGTGAAAGGGTCTGGGGTAGAGGCTGCAGGCAGGAAGCAGAGAAATCCAGCCCGCACAGTACAACAGCACACATTTTATTGACACACTGTGCAGACTTGAGTTGTTTGCTTCCCGGGCCATCTTATTTTAACCTCTACGACAGTAGTGTAATGAAACCCAAGGGAGCCCTCTGCAAAGCATCTTGGAGGGGGCCTCCCACCCTGCGGACCCAGGCAAGAGATCTTCGCTGTTACCTGTGCACAGTGCCAGAGGTGGCTCCCTACTGCTCAGCCCCCCCGCACAACAGTGCCTGTGGGGACTTTTATTACGCCACGGCTCTACCATAGCAGTGTGTGACACTCTGGGGGTAGTGTGCAATGCATGTGTGGAGGTCAGTCAGGTCCAAGCAATCTAGCTTTATCTGCTCAGTGCCCTTCATTCAGCCACGAGCAGACCTACTGAGAAAAACATTATTAATATTGTAAACTAAACTGAAACTAAGTATGCCTCTCTTTGTTTAGTAGAATATTCTCGTCAGTCATGTTATTTTTCTCTCTGAGCAGGGTCCAATGTCGACCCCTAGTTTTACATCCCCCCCATCCCCACCCCACCTCCCAAGTGACATCATGCCACAGGCAAACTGGGCTACATGAACCTTTTGTTTTTCACAGGAAATTCAATGGGGTCATTAGGAACCCTGTTTATAAACCAGGTCAAAAACACCCTTCCTTAAATAATATTTGTGCCAGACCAGATATCCATGTAGATTGCTTCCAGTGTCCCTTTCCACTCTGTTTTATTTGAAAGCAGCAATAACCCACTCCACCATTGTTCTCCAGCACTTACCCCACTGTACAGCCCTGTAAGGTTTTTTCTTATGAAATAGAGACCGAAACCTCTGTGCTTTTTGTCATTTAAAGCAACCCACAGTGTTACAGTTTATCCAGACTCGAACAGTTCCCATGCATTGTACATATCTGATAGAGACTTCTTTCCGCAGATTCCTTACTTGGGAATACTTCCCAAACGTCAGACTGGATAGAAATTTTGAGCAGGACCTCAGCGCACTTGTAGGTGGCGCCAATTGGCTCTGTGTCGACGTCATAGGTGTCGTCGCCACCAGATGTGATGTGCGTGGTGCCTATTTAGTTACTACCCAATGCGCTGGCATCAGTTCCTTTCTTTCACTGCAGATCCAGAAGAACTAGCTCAGTAATTTTATTACTACTTTTTTTTTTTACCCCCCACATTATGCTCCAAATGCTGATGGTTATGACTCTGATAGTGTACTGGAGATTGCCGCCCAGACCCCAGTTCCTGTGCTCTACAATAAAACTGCTATGTTCGACTTGGTAATCCCACATTTGCAAAAGCTTTGCCCCTTTATAAGACCCTAGTGCAGAGGTCTTCAAACTTTTTGATGCCGAGACCCCATTGTAAAACCTTTTTAGGTGTAAGGACCCCCTTCCGACAAAAGTTTCTAGAAACTGGTAGTCTTCATCATCAACTTTTGACAACCATAAATGCACCTGTTAGAGCTCATCACATCCATCCATCCATCATTCATCCACCCACACTTTCACACATCCATCCATCCTTCATCCATCCACCCTTTCATCCATTCATCCATCCATCCTTCATCCATCCACCCTTTCATCCTTCCATCCATACATCCATCCTTTACCCATCCACCCTTCCATCCATCCACCCATCATTCATCCACCCACCTTTTCACACATCCATCCATCATTCATCAATGCAACCTTTTATCCATCCATACATCCATTCTTCATCCATCTACCCTATCATCCTTCCATCCATCCATCCTTTCATCCATCCATCCACCCACCCTTTCATCCATCCATCCACCCATCATTCATCAACCCACCTTTTCACACATCATCCATGCATCATTCATCCATGCAACCTTTTATCCATCCATACATCCATCCTTCATCCATCCATCCTTTCATCCTTCCATCCTTCCATCCATCCATTCTTCATCCTTCCACCCTTTCATCCTTCCATCCATACATCTATCCTTCATCCATCCACCCTTTCATCCTTCATCCATACATCCCTCCTTCATCTATCACCCTTTCATCCATCCATCCACCCTTTCATCCATCCACTCATCATTCATCCACCCACCTTTTCACACATCCATCCATCCATCCTTCATCAGTCCACCCTTTCATCCATCCATCCACTCATCAATAACCCACCCACCTTTTCTGTGCCTCTCTCAAGGGGGGGGGGGGGGGGGGGGGGGATCAGTATCTCTCTGCGTCTTCTTCCTTCTTCTTTCCCGCTCATGGGAGGGCATCTCTGTGCCTCCCTGCTGGGGGCGGGGGTGGGGGGAGGGGGCAGATAGGCTGTGACAACATCTCACCATGATGAACAGACTCTCAGGCACATTTCTCCCGCACAGGTGCCAGGTATGAGGGCTCCTGGGATTTATGAGACGTGTCATGGGACCCACAGCTCCAGTCGAGCAACGTCCATTGAACTCAAAGGGCTACACTACAGCCTCCTCCCCCAGCTACCTCCCCCCCGCCCCCTGCTCGTGTATGTGAGCCCGGCTGAAACAGCTTCAGGGACACACACACAGCCACACCCGAGTACTTCACAGGTCTTTAAAAGACCTTTTACTTGTTAATGAGGCTTTGATGTTTTTCACCCCTTGGTGTGAATTAGGCCTCAGCTGTGAGCACCCGCAATAAGCCCAACGCCATGATCTGGATGCTCTGACAGAATCTGCTACCCCCTTCCAAGGACCCACAAATTGAAGACCTCTGCCCTAGTGTATAGTACCCAGAGTACCAGGCACTGTTGGTAAAGGGGTCCCCAGGGCTGCAATACAGTTTTGACAGCAGGCCTGCTATTGAAGACTGCAGGAGCAGTGCAAACTGCTCAAAATCAACTGTACCCTCACCATGTGTGGCACAGACAGAGACATACACTGCCTCTAATATATGTAAGGCACCTCCAAGGAAGGCCTTCTCAGCCCAAGAGACAGAGCATTATATTGATAGTGCGGACATATAAATGCAAGCCTATATGTCCCTATCGTGGCGTTCCCCATTGGAAACTACTATACGTGTTAGCGGTCCATAGGATAACATGGGCTGCCAACAGGGCACTCTAAAGGTTAGCAGCTCCATTATGGTAGCACTAAAATAGGCCATGTTTGGTATAAAAAACATGCCTTCTCAAAACTGACATGAGACACCTTAGAAGTTTCCCCCTGGTTCTTTACTGTGCTCTGGCTGAACAGCCCATGCTTTCGCACACCTGCTGCCGCCAAGACAGGATTCTGACCTCCTGTCAGGCAGTGTGATCACTTCCAGGAGTCAGAAACAAAAGCTGGACAGGGAGCCGGTTACACCTCCCTCCTCCCCAGCAGGCTAGTGAATTGGAACATCAGAGCAGTAAGTTTCAAAGGCTGCATAGACTCTGATATGAATCTGGCCAGTCCCCATGAGGAGGAAACATCCCTCCCCTTGCCCAGGTGCTCTTGCACCTGGGAAAGATGGGAAATTAGCTATACAGGAAGTGTACAGGAAGTCTGGCCACACCTCTGGCCTAAAATTTAATTCTGCCGTCTTTGGTAGGGCAGAAATAGTGAGTTCTAGGTAGAAAAGATGACCTACACCACCAGACGTGGTCACCTCAGGGGCGAACTAGCTGCAGGGACTAGCTGCCCGTTGGCTATTAACTACCACACCCCTAACTTCCCTAAAACTAAGATTTAAGGGACCCCCCTGACACCAGAACCTCAAATCTGAACAACTTACTTCAATGAAGGACCAACAGGACTTAGGCCACCAGCACAAAGCAAAAGAGGGATATTTTCTCCCCGAGGCAACAGACTTGGGACTGAGTGAACAACTCTTGTCCTTGCACACAGATTTGTCTGCACCCTTCAAGAGTTCAATACATTGTTTACATTTTGCAAAATAATAATCTTAGTGAGTACAAAGTATTTAGTTGTTTTCCCAAAGAAACAGCGAATGAAGGGTCTTCGCTTCAATTCAGTTCTTTATTTAGTTTTCTTTTTTTAAAAAAGGCAGAAAGCCAGATAGCTAACGCGTTTCGTCCGTTACCAGACTTCTTCAGGGCTATACAAAATACAAAATACAAAAAAACATATATTTACAAAGTGCTATTTACAATTATACACATATACATATAAAGAACAATTTGTCTAAAACTAAAAAACCAGAGCTAAACAAAATTGTTTTTTTATCTATTTAAGATTTTTGGGGAAACATTTTAATATGACGTATATGCCATTATGGACCTCCACCAATATGTGTTTGAAACAACAAATTCAAAGACGTACTTTAAAACTATACATAGTGACAATATTCCACATATTCTCATTATATCAAAATCATTTATTAGAGACAGTTATTCTTCCCTAGAATGGAATATTATTAAACGCAGAGTCAGTCTTGGAGAGAGGCAGCAAGAGGGTGTGTAGGACCCCACAGTTGATGTCCTGGGCCTTATATCCCAGTTTGTGCAGGTTACGTCCTCTCAGCCTGTACGATAGTCACTGTAGTTGTCTTGCATGGCAGTATGCGCAGAGGTCAGGTGCACTCAATTCCTCTTTGTCTGTCTCCAATTGCAGTTTGGCTAAACCCACCCGCTGACGCCAGTCCCCCAGATCAAATCAGATGATAGGGTTTCGTGTGTCTTAAAAATGGGAGTAGGGGTGATCACCAGGAGGTTTGTAAAAATATATAATACCTGTGGGACAACCACCATCTTAGATATCCTCACCCAACCCATTACAGATAGCAGTAACGAGGTCCAAAAGTTCGTTTGGGAGCGGAGCACCCTTATCGCTTTGGTCAGGTTGCCCTCTATTAGATCCTGGGGGTCTCTATAAATATTGATGACTAGATATTTGAACGTATGCTGTGCTATGGTCAAAGAGAGCTGTCCAAACTATAAGAAATCTGGGCGCACGCCAGGGCGAAAGAAGAAAGCTTGAGATTTTGCCTCGTTTATAGCCAGGCTTGAAGACCAGTTCAAATTGTTTGAAGATACCCGTGTCAGCCCTAGATCATTGGACAGATCCTTGGCATATATGATTATATACCTGCATACGCTGATAGCACATGTGTGGTGTTGACCAGCCTAATACCCATTTGTACTGCCTCTGCCCGACGTTTAATGGCCAGGGGTTCTAGCATGTGCACAATTTGCTAGGGTGACAGTGGGCATCCTTGGCAAGTTCCCTTAAATACTGGGTATGTGTGCAAGACGTGATTACCTGTGTGGGTCCGCACTGTGGGGGCCGTGTACAGTAACTGTACCCATTTCAGGTACTCCTATGGTATGCCCAATTTCCCCAGCGATTTGACCATATAGTCCCATTGAAGGGGATCAAAGGCCCGCCTTAAATCTAGTGTAATGCTACCTGCATTCTGACTGGATGCAGGGGTGGTCTCCATGGCATGATAAAGCCTCCTGAGGTTTAGTGAAATGCTGTGCGCTGGCACAAACCCACATTGATCCATAATAATTAGATTATGCAGGTATAGGAGTAATCAGCGGGCCAGTATTTTACTTAGTATTTTATATTCTGTGGCAAGTAGGGAGAGGGGGCGGCACCCGGAGAATCTTTGGCAGAATGGCCCGGCTTAGAAATTGACACTACCAAGGCTTTCAGGCTTGCATTGTAGTAGAAGGGAGGGTCCCTGCGCAGATTGGTACAACTGTTCTACGTGGTGAATCAGAGGGTCCGAGAAGGTGTCAAAGAATTCTATTGGTAGACCAACTAGGGCTGGGGCCTTGTTATTTGGTAACGCCGGAATGGCCTTGTTAGAAATACAGATGCTCAATGACTAGGACATCAGTTGAAGCAAGTCCGTTTATTAACCATCCACTCTCCTCACTGGAGAGTGTCCCAACATTCCATGGCAAGCTTCAGGGCAGGGAATACCAACTGGGTCATAGGGTAAGGGGTGGATGAGACATACCATTATGGAGATAAGATTACAACACATCTCCTTTCCATAGGGGTGACACAGAGCAAGGAATAGGACCCACGGAGGTGGGATAGAACTGTACCATGACACCATAAGAAGGTAAAATTGAACACAGAACATTACTCATGCGCATTTACAATTTTGTCAAAGCTCCACCATTGACCATTTTCAAGTTGAACCACATTCTTAAGCACTTTAGCAATTTTACAGGCAAAAAAGTATTTGCTTTGGGTGGCTCCCACTTTGGTGTTCTTTCTGGCTTGTACCCTGTCACCTACCACCCACTTGGAATCCCTCACCCCATGTTTAGTATCATACCACCGCTTGTAACTGTCTTGGTGGAGTTGAACATTCTCTGCCATTGCTTCCTGGTCCACTACTCTGGGCTCACCCCCACTTAGCCAACTAGGATTCAGCTTGGTGCAGGGTTCTCGCCCACGCAGTGCTACAAAGGGTGAAATGCCTGTGACCTTATTAGGGGAGGTGTGGTAAGCCCACAGACACCTTCTAAGGGACCCTTCTATGTCATGCCCGTTGGTTGCAGCTAATTGGATATGTTCCTTTATGATTCTGTTTGCCCATTCGACTAGACCGTTGGCTTTAGGGCAGTATAAAGCTGTGGTCTCATGTTTGATGTCCAAACCCTTGAGGAATGCACGCATCTCTTCCGAGCAAAACTGCACGCCGTTATCTGTCACCAAAGTCACTGGAATGCCTTCTTCGACAAATACTCCATTCAAGAACTCGATCACTGTCCTTGTGGTGACTGTGTGGACAAACTTCTGCTTGATCCAATGGGTAGTGTAATCGATTAAAACCAGCATGAACCTCCTCCTCTCACCTAGTTCCTGCATGGGTCCGATAATGTCCATTCCCAGCTTGCTCCATGGTTTGGTTGGCACAATCACTGGAGATAATGGTGACTTCTGTACCGCCTTAGATTTGTCGCTTTTGGCACACGCCCCACAATCCTTAACGGCTTGTTCAGTCATGGCATCCATCCTGAGGAACCAGAAACTGGACCTGACTCTGGCTTTAGTAAGGCTGCTCTCTAGGTGGCCTTCATGTGCCAAGTCGATGACCTTCTTCCTGAGGCTTTTGGCTGGAACCACGTTATGATTGCGATAGATTCTGCCTTTTATGAAACTTAATTAATTTCTCACTTCCCAATACTCTTCTATGCCAGCCTCAAGTTCACTCTTCTTGTTCGGCCATCCTTTTTCCATGTACTCTTTCAGCACGTCTAATTCCTTGTCATCTGGGGCAGCGTCCACGCGCAGCGGTCGCGCCCCAGTTGCGCCAAAGGTAAGCCCGTCTACGCCCGTCCGTGCCTGGACCGCGCCCAGCGCCAGACCCCCTGGTTCCCGTAATGCCCAGCCCACTCGCATCACCTACGACGCCACCACCCTCCTAGCCCTTAACCCCGGCCGATCCCCCAACTGCGCACAAGCCGCCCCTGGACACACCCATGGACCTTTCTCTTGCAACTCCTGCAAGTTCGACGGCACCAAAACCAACTCCTCATCCGCCAACACCATACAGAGACCTGACACCAACCACCTTAAATGCATCCTGCTCAACACCCGCTCAGTCCACAGACACGCCATCGACCTCTGGAATCTACTAGACACCATCTCACCAGACGTCGCCTTCCTAACAGAAACTTGGATGAATGCCTCTTCAGCCCCAGACATCACCATTGCCATCCCGGAAGGATACAAGATCATCCGCAAGGACCGCATCAAGCAAACAGGAGGGAGGCATCGCCATCGTCCATAAGAATTCCGTCCGCATCTCAACCAGCTCTGACGCCAACCTTGCCAGTGCCGAACACCTCCACTTCCAGATCCACACCGACCCCAAGACCACAATCAGAGGCACCCTCCTCTAACTGCCTCCAGGACCCCGTGCACAATTCAGGGACAACATCACTGACTTTATCACCCCACACGCCCTCCCCTCCGAGGAATACATTCTATTGGGAGACTTCAATTTTCACCTGGAAAAGAGCAATGACAGCAGCACCACCACCCTTCTGGACAATCTCGCCAACCTCGGACTCAAACAACTTGTCACTACCCCCACCCACAATGCAGGTCAGACTCTCGACCCTATCTTCACCTCCAGCAAACATGTCTCCTTCTGTCACACCACAGCTCTCCATTGGACGGGCCACAGCTGCGTTCACTTTATCTACAAGAAAACCACAACCCACAACCATCCTCAACCTACTATGCGAAGAAACTGGAACAAAATCACCATCGATCAGATCTCCTCATCACTTCTTCAAAACCCCCCTGCCCACTCCTCAAACCCCGACCAAGCAGCAATTAACCTCTACCAATGGCTATCCAACAACGCCGACATCCTAGCACCGTTGAAAAAACGTCAAATCAAACTAGGCAGAAAAAACGCCTCCTGGTTCAACGACGATCTTAAGAAATCGAAGAAACTCTGTCGCTCCCTTGAGAAGGCCTGGAAAAAAGACCCAAACACCAGCACCAGGGACGCCTTCAAAAACGCCACCCGCATACACCACCAACTCATCCGGTCTGCCAAGAAAGCCGCATTCAAAGACCGACTAGATAACAACGCCCACAACAGCAAGGAATTATTCAACATCGTCAAAGAATTTACCAACCCATCAGCCAACTCCAACGACATCACCCCCTCCCAACCCCTCTGCGACTCCCTAGCTTCGTTCTTCCACAACAAAATCGCAGACATCCACAACAGCTTCGACAACCGGCCCGGAGACCAACCCACCCAACCCTCTGCAGGACCTTCACCCCCCTTGAACATCCTTAACGACTGGAACCCAATCTCTACCGAGGACACCATCCGCCTGATGAACTCCATCCACTCTGGATCCCCCACAGACTCTTGCCCCCACCACATCTTCAACAAAGCAGACTCCATCATAGCACCACACCTCCGAGATATCATCAACTGCTCCCTCAACTCCGCCACCTTCCCGGAAAGCTGGAAACACGCAGAACTTAGCGCCCTTCTGAAAAAACCCACGGCTGACTCCACCGAACTCAAAAACTACCGCCCCATCTCGCTTCTTCCATTCCCGGCCAAAGTCATCGAGAAAGCTGTCAACAACCAGCTCGCCACCTTCCTCGAAGCCAACAAATCCCTCGACTCCTCACAGTCTGGCTTCCGAGCCAAACACAGCACCGAGACCGTACTTATCGCAGCAACAGACGACATTCGAACTCTACTGGACAATGGAGACACAGTCGCCCTCATCCTCCTCGACCTCTCCGCTGCCATAGCACCCTGCTACAACGCCTCAAAAACATCGGAATCCAAGGAAAAGCACTGGAATGGATCACTTCGTTCCTCACCGGAAGAACCCAGAGAGTCCGCCTCCCACCATTCAAGTCAGAAGCCTCTGAAGTCATCTGCGGCGTGCCACAAGGATCGTCACTCAGCCCCACCCTTTTCAACGTATACATGAGCCCCCTCGTGACCATCGCACGCCAACACAACCTCAACATCATCTCCTAGGCTGACGACACTCAACTGATCCTTTCACTCACCAAAGACCCTAACGCCGCCAAAACCAATTTACACGAAGGACTGAAAGAAGTAGCCGAGTGGATGAAGCACAGACGTCTGAAACTGAACTCAGACAAAACAGAAGTCCTCATCTTAGGCACCTCCCCCTCCGCCTGGGATGACTCTTGGTGGCCAGAGGCCCTTGGAAAAGCACCCATCCCGACGGACCACGCACGGAACCTGGGCGTCATCCTGGACTCCTCACTCTCGATGACCAGACAAGTCAACGCCGTCTCATCATCTTGCTTCAACATCCTTCGCATGCTCAAAAAAACATATCGCTGGATCCCCACCGAAACTAGAAAAACGGTCACTCACGCACTGGTCACAAGCCGCCTGGACTACGGAAACACCCTATACGCCGGTACCACCGCAAAACTCCAGAAAAAACTCCAACGCATCCAGAACGCATCAGCCAGACTCATACTAGACATCCCGCATAAAGAACACATCTCTGGTCACCTGAAAGACCTCCACTGGCTCCCCATCAATAAAAGGATTACTTTCCGCCTCCTAACCCACGCACACAAAGCACTTTACGAACTTGGACCCGAATGCCTCAACACACGACTATCCTTCTACGCCCCCTCCCGTCAGCTACGATCCTCCAACCAAGCCCTCGCCATTGTACCTCGCATCAACAAAACTACGATGGGTGGTAGATCCTTCTCCTACCTGGCAGCTAAGACCTGGAACTCACTTCCCACTCACCTCCTCCTTACTCAGAACCACCTAGCATTCAGAAAGCAACTCAAAACTTGGATATTCAACAAATAATTCCCCACCCTTTTTCAAGCGCCTTGAGACCCTATGGGTATGTAGCGCGCTATATAAATCTCTTGACTTGACTTGACTTGACATCTTCCGTCTCTTTCTCCCATTCCTTTTCCGTGATTGCAGGCATCTCTGTCATTAGTATAGGACTGTAGAGAGCTTCTTCTCTTTCCCCCACATCTGGTAACGGTGACCTTGAAAGGAAATCCGCGATCTTATTCTCTTTTCCTGGCACGTACTCCACATTGAAGTTATAGTGCTCCAGCCCCAGGATCCATCTGCTGGTGCGTGGTGTACCATTCTCTAATCCCTTCATGGAAAAGATGAAGGTGAGGGGTTTATGATCGGTCCGGATGGAGAACCTCAAACCCCACACGAAAAACTTGAAATGTCTAACAGCCCAGAAACAGGCCAAGGCCTCCCTTTCAATTACGGAATAGTTCCGTTCAGGGTTTGTGAGACTCCGGGATGCAAACGCAATGATTTTCTCCTCTTCTCCATCCTTCTGTATCAGGGTTGCACCCAGGCCTTTATTAGAGGCATCTGTGGCCAAGATGGTTTTCTTTGATGCATCAAATGTTCCTAATGCTGGGGAGGTTGTTAATTTCTCTTTTAGTGACTTAACCACAGCATCATGCTCTTTGTTCCATTGGAAATCCTTGTTTTTCTTCATTAACTCCCTCATGGGCTCACACTTGGCAGCAAAATTGTCCACGTATTTTGACATATACTCTAAAAGTCCTAAGAAGGACTTTAATTCTTCTTTGATCTTGGGGCTGGGTGCTTCCTTCACTGCTTGGATTAGGCTGCCCTTTGGTCTGAATCCATCTTCTGTGATGTTGTGGCCTAAATACTCAACTTCCCTTACTTTTATTTTGCATTTTTCTTTCTTCACAGTCAGACCGGCCTCCATGAGCCTGCTGAACAGCTGTTTCACGGCCCCATCATGTTCTTCCTCAGATTGGCCCTAGACCAGGATGTCGTCCTGGAAACACATGGTGTGTTCCACTCCGTCTAAAATGTTCCGCATAGCTTTCTGGAATACGGCTGCTGCAGACGCCAGGCCAAAAGGCATCCGTTTGAACATGTATGCTCTGAATGGGGTGATGAACGCCGTGAGGGGCCTTGATTCTGGATGGAGTTCAATTTGGTGATATGTCATGGGCAGGTCAATCACACTGAAGTATTTTGCCGGGCCCATGGTGCTCAGCATTTAGTTAATTATGGGCAAGGGATGTCTTTCCACCAAAATATTGTCGTTGAGACTGCGCAAGTCCACACAAAGACGAATACCTTCCCCATTGGTTTTGGCTGCGATGACAATCGGAGCCAACCACTCTGAGCAGGTTATAGGTTGTATTATATCTAACTCACAAAGTTTGCGCAATTCTTCTTCTAGGGGTATTTTCAATTTGAGGGGCACAGGCCGTAGTTTATGTACGACTGGTCTAGCGTTGTATTTCAACTTGATTCGGTGTTGAAACTTGTGTAGACAACCAAGCTCTTCCTTGAATAGTTGCCCAAATTCTTCACAAATGTTTTCACTTTTCTGGGACCTGTCAGTAAACAAAACTTGTTCAGTACTATTGGGATCTAGGATGATACCCAGTTCTTTTTGGTGAACCCATTCCAGTAAATTAGATCCTGATTCCACTACATACACTGTTCCATACGTTTCCCTGTCCTTAAAGTGTAGTTGTACATTTTTCATGCCTACCAAAGGTATTTTCCCCTTGTTATACCCGGTGGGAGAAATGTCAGGCATTTTCAATTGTTTCACATTACAATTTTCCATGGACACAAAGTCATCTTTGTTCAGTAAGGTGTATGGTGAGCATGAGTCTGCATACATTTCTACACATTGGTCATCGAGGAAGACATCACATTTGGGGTAAATAGAGTTTACAGTACTATCTATGTCTTTTACTTGCAATATTATCTTCTTGCTTCTTTGTTCTATACACTTAACTTCCCTGGCTGCACTCTTCTCCATATTCCTACCCTCATTTCTAGTGTATTGTTCACCATCTCTACATACTCTCGCGAAATGCCCCCTCCTATTAAATTTTTTACACGTGACAAACCTAGCAGGGCACTGGTAAAAAGTTGCAAAATTGTTATTGCTGCCGCACCTGTACCATTTAGGACCCTTCTCCTTTGGTTCTCCTCTCACGCTGTAATTTTCTTTAGACCTAATCTTACACACCTCATTACAATCTTCTTCGTCTTTTACAGAAGCTACTTCATCCCCATTGCTTTTCATTTCTTTAATGCATCTTGCCGTGTGTTCTACAGACTTGGCTATTTCGATGGCTTCTCTTAACCCTGGGTTTTTTGCTAACAACTTCTCCTGGATGCGTGGGTTTTTTGTGCATCTTACAAGTTGGTCCCTTATAAGAGAATCAGTTAAGTTACCAAACTCACATAGCTGTGATAGTCTCCACAATGCTGCAATAAAATTTTGCACAGACTCTTGCTTGCCTCGACATCTTTTGAAAAACTTATGGCGTTCCAACACTACATTTACCTTGTCCCCAAAATGTTTCTCTAGCTTTTCCATAGTTTGCTCATACACATCAACACCTGTTTCATCCTCTCCCTCCTGTTCTAGCATGGGTAGAGATTCATAGACCTTGCGTCCTTGCCTACCCAAATTGTGTAATAATATGTGTTTTTTCCTTTCTGGTTTGTATTTTTCGCCCCCAACAGCTATTAAATATGATTCAAATAGTTTCACCCACTCCTTCCAACTGATTTCTGTTTCGCCAATCTCATTCAAAAAAGGTGGGGGTTGGCTCATGCTTGCTGCTGCCATGGTTACACCACTTACACAGAAAAAGGATATATATATCTTATTGTATTACACCACCAACATGGGGCTATAGATACAGGAGTGACACCTGAGAGAGTAGCACTTCACCAATTAATTCTTACATATAGAGTATATATATATATATATCACTTCACAACAAAAGAGTAAGGTCTCGATCCAGTTGATGGTAGTGGACTACGGACTGCTCCTCCAGCTCCACACAGCCCATAGGATATCACACTCACCACCACGACCCGAAATTATTGTGTCCCCGAACTCATGAACAATTTGCTCGCCTTCAATGGGCTGGGAGAGGATACTTCGCAAAAGGCCCGCAGAGTAGCCTCACAGGGCAGCAGGCACCGCGATCGCTGACTGGAAAGGGTTAACTTTATTTTTTCATCAAAGTACAGCCCTTAGCTGCTGGTGCGCCGGGAGCGTCCTGGATATCCGGCTAGTCAGGATGCCCTTTGCCTTCCTGACAGGAAATTGAGTCTTCCACACAGGCTCCGGACGAAACGCCGATCCGCGGGTGGAACCGGTACACAAAACTCCTCACAACCGGCATTCCGCTGCAGACTATGACAGCTTCTCCTCGCCAAACGACGACGCGTGGCCTCCCCAATGCCTCACACGCTCGCCCCAATGATGCAGGCACACGGAGAGCACAGGACGCAGCACGGCTCCTCTCCTATGCAACTAGGGCACCATGGACACACCAGGCGCCACACACACTCTCCCAGGCGGGGGCGAGGCTCTCCAAAGGTAAGGTGATCTCACTTCAAAAATACCTTTCAATAATTATGTATGGCACGACTAGAAGCTGAACGCATGCCGACCTCCTTGACACAGCGTGGCCAGAATCACACAGTCTCGTTTTTCAAGATGCGCGTCTTGCCTGGTACCACAATAAGCCTCTTCCACACCATGCAATTCCACAGAGACAAGTTAATTAGCTATTGTTCCAATCGCAAACAGTCTCTCGAAGGATGCCCATGGACAGCAGGTCGGCTCTCACACCCCTGACCTTATTTTTTGGTAGTCCATCCAACCGCTTCGTCTAAATCAGTATGCTCTTCCCCCATAAATCTTAACTTTCATCGGTGGCTGACCTCATCCAAGAATTTCTTTCTTCCCACACAAGTACTTCTTCCTCCTCTTGTGTGTGTGAAGAGAGAGCACTCAAAGGGGAGATGGTTAACTACTGCCCCCTGCGCAGTTCCGTCGCCAGTGTTAGAAATACAGATGCTCAATGACAAGGACATCAGTTGAAGCAAGTCCGTTTATTAACCATCCACTCTCCTCACTGGAGAGTGTCCCAACATTCCATGGCAAGCTTCAGGGCAGGGAATACCAACTGGGTCATGGGGTAAGGGGTGGATGGGACATACCATTATGGAGATAAGATCACAACAGGCCTCTCTCCTTTCAGCCCTTGAAATGGGGCCTGACAAGTCATCCCTGGCACTATTGTCTAGTTGGGGAAAGGGTAGGTCGCCCAGAAAGGCATCTATAGATTTCTCCGCCTGTCCTGTTGGGGCTTGATGGAATGTTTCATAGTATTTGTAAAATCCTTCATTTATTTCCTGCTGGGTGTGTACTGTCCTTCCTTGGTGTGACTATTTCATATATCGCAGCAGTAGGGGGTGCATCACGTATGGCACGCGCCAATAGTGCACCAGACTTGTCAACCTTGGTATGTTTTATCTGAGTGTATGATTTATCGAATCATGATTTGTCGAAAACACCATGAACATGTGTTCATGGTGTTTTTGACTGCTTTGAGGTTGTTGTGTATCTCCTGCTCTGCCCCTGCTGTGGTGCTGATGGCTATACCCCGTATAACAGTTTTAAAAGCATCCCACTCTATATGTCCACGTTTTCTGCAAAGTAGTTTGTGATGCCTACCACTAATTTGTTCCGGAAGACATAGCAGAGGTAAAAGCGTCCATTTGGGAAAACCTGTTAGACCCAGAAATACTCGGTAATAGTACTACATATTGGGGTATTATAAACAAACCTCTGTTTGTTTCCACAGGTGACTCCCCCTTAGGCACCAACATATCAGAAGATGATTGGGTCTCTCATTTTAGTCGTATTTTTAATAGCGATATACCACAACCTATATATGACAAAGGTGTCCCAGGGATTAACCCACTGCGCTTCACCATTTGTGAGGTGGAGAAGGGCAAGCTTCAGGGCAGGGAATACCAACTGGGTCATAGGGTAAGGGGTGGATGGGACATACCATTATGGAGATAAGATTACAACAGTCCTCTCTAATTTCAGCCCTTTAAATGGGGCATGACAAGTCATCCCTGGCACTATTGACTAGTTGGGGAAAGGGTAGGTCGCCCAGAAAGGCATCTATAGATTTCTCCGCCTGTCCTGTTGGGGCTTGATGGAATGTTTCATAGTATTTGTAAAATCCTTCATTTATTTCCTGCTGGGTGTGTACTGTCCCCCCTTGGTGTGACTATTTCATATATCGCAGCAGTAGGGGGTGCATCACGTATGGCACGCGCCAATAGTGCATCAGACTTGTCAACCTTGGTATGTTTTATCTGAGTGTATGATTTATCGAATCATGATTTGTCGAAAACACCATGAACATGTGTTCATGGTGTTTTCGACTGCTTTGAGGTTGTTGTGTATCTCCTGCTGCGCCCCTGCAGTGGTGCTGATGGCTATACCCCGTATAACAGTTTTAAAAGCATCCCACTCTATATGTCCGCGTTTTCTGCAAAGTAGTTTGTGATGCCTACCACTAATTTGTTCCGGAAGACATAGCAGAAGTAAAAGCGTCCACTTGGGAAAACCTGTTAGACCCAGAAATACTCGGTAATAGTACTAAATTTTGGGGTATTACAAACAAACCTCTGTTTGTTTCCCCAGGTGACTCCCCCTTAGGCACCAACATATCAGAAGATGATTGGGTCTCTCATTTTAGTCGTATTTTTAAAAGCGATATACCACAACCTATATATGACAAAGGTGTCCCAGGGATTAACCCCCTGCGCTTCACCATTTGCGAGGTGGAGAAGGGCATCATGGGCCTAACCAGCAGGAAAGCACCCGGACCCGATGGTCTGCTCCCGGACCTTTTTAAATCAAGGACATCACTTTGGGCTCCCGTTCTCTCTGCTGTATTTAATGCAGCAGTTGACCATGGATGCCCAAAGTCCTGGGGGTTGTCCACAATAGTCCCCGTCTTTAAAAAAGGGGACCGTAATAGCACATCCTGCTGTAGGCTAATATCTTTAATCGACTCGGTCGTAAAAGTAGTAGATGGTGTAATCCTGAATAGGCTAAAAACCTGGGCTGACGAAAATAACATAATCTCTCCAATTCAATATGGTTTTAGACCAGGTCACTCTACCATCTCCCAGTGTCTCAACTTATACATGGTGTTAGGAAAATATACGATGGCACGCTAGGGCACAGTCCATATGGCTTTTATGGACCTTTCTTCAGCCTTCGATTGTGTCAATAGGGCTAAACTATGGGAGGCTATGAGAAATATGGGGGTGGAGCAGACCCTGGCCAATTTCCTGGCGGATCAACACCAGGACACCAGAGCTAACGTGTGATACACCCAGGACCTGAAGGTGACCAGGGGATTCGGAGTACACCGGGGCGTAAGACAGGGTTGCATCCTGGCCCCGTTTCATTTTAATCTATATATCAATAATCTGGAAAATACTCTCTTAAAAACATTTGCTGATTATCCTTTTGTTGGCGTAAAGCGTTACCTGTTTCACTTTATGCGGACGATGCCGTTTTGCTGGCAAGGACCGCAAAAGGGCTCCAATTGCTGCTTAACACCTTTTTTATATTTATGAAATCCCGGGACCTCTCCATTAATAACTCAAAATCTTTTGTCATGAATGTAGGTATAGCACATAATAAGGAGTTTTCATTTCATGTAAATGGGGAGAAGATTCCCACGACTAAAACCTTTTCATATCTGGGGGTCCTGTTTGATAACTTTTGCGAGGAAAATGGGGAAAAGGCCAATTGCCGCTCTGTTAAAAGTATATCAGGCCAAGAGTGTGGTAATAGGCTGCCACAGAAGTGAGTTATGGGGGCACACAAATGTTAAGGACTTGATGGTAGCAGAAAATAATTTCATGAAACAGCACCTGGGGGTCCCGAGAAGAACTGCTAATTTCATAGTGCATGAGGAGTTAGGTTCCCCTTATTTAGGTGACACCATTGCACTTCGGCCTCTAACGTTCTGGCTGAAATGCTGGCTAAATAAGGACCTTCCGTTAAACCACCAGCTCCTGAGAGAAGCATTGACATGGGATAATATGTTAAAAATCCCGTGTCTAAAATATCTGAAAAAATGTTTCACTGCATTAGGGCGTCCCAAACTCTTCTCAAATCCCGACTCCATTACCGTAACTGACGTAGAGTCTGTGAAGAACACTTTCTCTCCTTCGCAGCTTTTACAGCGGGAGGAGGTGTATTTAAAGAAAAGCAGCAATAGAAATTATGTTGTCATACAAACCACACTAAGCATGGAACCTTACTTGTCCTGGCCAATGTCGAGCTTTAACCGTTTCTTGTTAACTAGGTTTCGGCTGAACCTCTTTCATTTACTGCTAGCTGTTCCAAGAGGCAGCCACCAAGGCCAAGAGTTACCTACCTGCGGCTGCGACTGTGTGTCTCCGCAGGATTTAGTGCACTTTTTATATTTTTGCCCTTTTTATGATATTCCCCGGAGGGTTTACCTTAAGCCTCTTCTTAAAAGACTGAATTTTATTCAGATTAAACCTGCACTCTGTCATCTACAGCTGCTAAATAATGAATGTACTTTATTTGTAATCAGTTTTTTAAAATTAGCCCTAAAATTTTGAATCAGCATGGAGGGATAATGCCTGATATTGTTGTATATATTCACCTACAGATCAACTGTGTTTTACTCCTTTATGATGTTTATTAAATTGTGCTTTTATGGTTGTTTTTTGCAAGTAACCGAATAAAGATCTAGGGCCAGATGTAGGTAATTCTATTTTACCGATTCATAAATACCAAATTTTACCGATTCGGTATTTATGAATCGGTAAAATAGAAGGGGGGAGATGTAGGTAAAATCGGTATTTGAATTACCGATTCTGTAAAAATCGGTATTTACCGAATCGGTAAATACCGATTCGGTAATGCCCATTGATTCCTATGGGCATTGAAGCCCATAGGAATCAATGGGCATTACCGAATCGGTATTTACCAATTCGGTAAATACCGTTTCCAGCAAGGGTGCAGGGGGTGTCACTTTGACACCCTCTAGCACCACAAATACTGGCATGTGTGCCATGTCTGTCTGTCACATGGCATAGGTGTGCATGCACACATGTGCATGCACACCTGGATTCGGTATTTTACCACCCAATTAGATTGGGTGGTAAAATACCGAATCTGTAAGGCCTTTGGGACTCAGAAGATTCCCACCTACATCAGGAAGTTACCGAATCGGTAAAAATACCGATTCGGTAAATTTACTGAATCGGTAAATTTACCGAATCGGTAAAATAGGGCCCCTACATGCCAATTACTAAATACCGATCGGTAACGGCCGAAATCGGCCGTTACCGACCGGTATTTCGGCTCCTACATCTGGCCCCTAATGAATGAATGACATAGTCCTCCAACATCTGAGGCCACAGTCTCCAAGTGGGGACCGGGGTGGGGATCCTGCCCCATGCAAGGGTGAGCTCTAGAGGATGTGATTGGAGAAAGTGTTCCCCAGGTAGGTAGTGTGTGTTACTTGTGTAGCGAGGGGAATGGAGCAGAGTATCCTGTCTATCCTCGTGTGGAGTTGGTGCATCGGGGAGGAGAACGAGCATTCTCTACTGTTGGGGTTTTTAAGATGCCAGACATCTTCCACTGCCCATCCCTCTGACCATCTGCACAATGCCTCCGCTTGCTTGTCGGATCACGCTCTCGGAATCTGTAGGTGCGAGCGGTCCATGGCAGTATCCATAACTGCATTGTAATCTCCGCCTAATATCCATGGATAAGCCGCCTAGTCCACCAACACTGCATTAAGGCCTGCAAGAAATTTGTCTTGCTCAAAGTTGGGGGCATAGAGGCTACCCAGGACCACATGCACGCCATCCAGCGTACCCCGTACCAGTGTGTATCACCCCTGTAGGTCCGTGTGCGTCTCTAATGCCACAAACGGGACTCTGCTCCTGACCCATATTGTCACCCCCGTAGCAAATGCAGATTATGATGTGGAAAAGAATTGGCCTCTCCATTTTTTGCATAATTTAATGACCTCCGAGTTGGTGAGGTAGGACTCTGCACCTTTTTAGCTGTGCATGTATTCTATGACATTTGTGTATGGAACCAAGTCCCCGTATGTTCCAGGTAATTATATTATAGGTACCCAAGATGTGCTTGACTGGGGTATCCGGGCCAATGGTATAAGTCTTGGTATGTGGAGAGAGCCAGTTCCCTTAAACACTCTTGAGTAAACATGGAATACTAGGTCCAGTGCAAAAACTGCACTGGTCCAAACTAGGGTCACTGTGAACAGTGAACAAGTTACAAGTTGCATTTGCATGCTGGGGGGTGCTTCCTATGCCCTGCATGGTGATACTGGCGGTGACTGAGCCCATATCGCCCGGGCCAAATTTAATCAACAACGTGTCCATATCGTAGCTGGGAAAGGATATGTGCACCACCATCGGCTGTTACTTTACAAGTTACCTTTGTAGTTTGTCCAGACTGTTCCTCCTGCTCAAAAAACACATTACTCCAAAAATTAATCTGCTGTCTGAGGAGTCACAGTATGAATCAAAGCTATGCTATTCGCCAAATCAGAATGAACAGTGTTCTCCTCCGAGGATTCTGACGTTGATTGAGGGTGAGAGTCTCTGAGTGTGCTTGCCGCTGCAATCGCCTCTTCTCGACCCATCACGGCTTGCTCCAAAGTGGGGTTCTTAGCCTGAGATTTATGAGCAAGTTTATTATGATGTGGTCTTCGAGTTGTCGCAATTTTCAGGCTTTGAGGCATGCTTTGTGAGGAAGTCCCGGATGCCTTCGGGGAAACATTACCTCCAACATTACCTCCAACCATTCGTTAGCTTCCTCTGGTGTGTCAAAGAAGTGTGCCTTTTGATCATGCATGACCTTCAATCGGGCTAGAAGTATCAGGGCATATTTAAGATCCAGAGTTTTGAGCTTCTTTTTGGTAGCCTGGTATGAGGACCTCTTGCGTTGCACAAGCATTGTGTAGTCGGGGTATAACGATATTCTTTATTTCTCGTATTGGATGGGGGACTGTTCCCTGGCCCTCTGGAGCAGCATGTCCTGATCCCTGAAATTTAGTGTTTGGGCAATCATGTGGCGATGTCTGGCCCCACCGTCGGCCGGCCCAATGGGATTCTGTGTGCCCTCTATATGCATAAATAGTCTGAGAAACCCCCTGGGGCTACGTGTTCTCTAAACCATTGATCCATGAACTTGGTGGCATTGGGGCCTTTGCTGCATTCTGGCATACCGATGACGAGGATGTTGTTTCAGCGATTTTGGCCTTCTTCATCATTGACTCTGTCCTGAAGGTCTACCATATGCCATTGCAGTTGTATGAGTTGCGCTGCATGCTCTTTATGCTGCGGTACCAGCTAAGCCGATGTTAGTTTGCTGTCCTTAACGGTGGAGGCCAGTTTAGCATGGTCCGCCTTTAGGAGGGAGAAGCCTGTCGTAAGGGAGCCGATTTTCTGGTCAATAGATTTGCGTGAGTCACTCACCTCTTGAAGGATTTGATCTAACTTGTCAGGGGTAGATTCCATATTCATTGATGGGATACAGTTCGATAAAGGTTGTTGGGTGTCGGTGTCTTCTAGCTTGTGCGAGCTTGTGGTGGTTGCCTCAGGAATTTTGGCATTGCGGCGCCCCATTTTGGGGTGGTGCTCACTGCAGTGCTGAGATGCTATCTAGTGTACCCGTGGGGTAAGTATGACAGCCCGGGCCTGGTAATGCTGCTGTCGCGAGGCAGGATCCTTTCACATAGGCGGGTAGGGGCAGTCTGTGGGCCTGTGTGCCCTGTCTGCTGCTGGCCCAGTACGGATTAGTAAGTTGATGCTGTTCTCGTCTCACGGCAGTAAACCCCTAGGGTAATGTGAGGGCAGATCACCCAGCTTCCCCCTTACAGCTCAATGGCAAGGCTCCAAACCAGATGGACGGCACTATGAGGAGGTCAGAGCCCTAGCGCAATCCCTGCGCGGCGACCGGTCTGTTTCAAACGGAGATCAGTGTTTGGGGTGCCTTGACTGTCCCCCATGCCACTGGGTCCATCACTGCCCCAGACCCCTTCACACACCTTGAGAGTGAGCCTCACTTTGGAAGCGATCCTGCATACCACAACGCGCCACCGGCTTATCGACAGCCTCGAAAACCTCTAGCGGCCCTTTAATTTTCTGGCCCTAGCGAAGGTTATCTGTGCCATTGATTGCACCGTATTGTGAACAGAAGAAATTACCGCAGCTAATGCACAACCCTCTATCCCCTCGAACCAACAGTGATTCAGACTGAGACGCCCAACCTGTAAAACGGATACCTGTTTTCCGAGATCGCATGCCATAAACCTCCAGCTTTACATCAATTCAGCCAACTCATAGAAAGACCCTCAGTGCTAAACCTTAAAAAAGCGTGCCTCCACGGGACAACAATTATTATTCCAAGTGTTAATCCAAAGTCCAACGAGATCTACATACGGTACTGTGGTATACCAGACTTGAGTCTCATCTCCGCTGCACAAGTTTGAAGCCCTCATAATTGAAATTCCAACATGGATAACGGGCGCTACCCCAATCGCTGAGGACATCCAATAAGAACAAACCTCAGTCACAGACAAAAGTCTGGCGGTTATATGTTAAAAGGTTTTATTCAGGCAAAAGTTATGATTGTGAAAGTCCTGAAGATGATCCCCCTATAACTGAGCTTGGGATCGAAACGTCGACTCCTTTTAGAGTGTCCCATACTTAGGAATCTAATGTATTAATGTATGGCTGATTTACTCCAGGACACACTGTTAATTTGAATTCTTGTCAGTGGCCTGTTAGCTCACTTTGTTTGCCTGATATTTTCTTTCACTTACTGTCTTCATTATTTCCTCTTCACATACGGCACAGGACTGTGCCCTGCTGTAACCTTTATTGTTTGGGTAACTTGTCTTATTTCTTTATTGAAAAACTTATCAAATAAATAAATATTCCCTGTCCGGCTGGACAAGGGATTTTTGTACTATATAGCAGCCCACTGTGGTCTATATAATATCTTTGCTCATTTTTTTTTGTATATGCTAAGGACCACTGGTTTCCTTCAAAACTCACTTTGTCTGCAGCACATCTCCTGGATTGGCAATCCTAGCTCTTCAGCACAACCCAGCCAGACCAGCCCCAAGTGGAGAGCTATTCTTGGTCAATCACAGGACCGGGCAATCTCCCAGCGTCCCCTCAGTATTCCACCATCTCCTGCATATATCTGAGGGGGTGGGGATGGCACCGTATCTCAGGTCAGGAGCTCAGTGAGTGATCTGTTCCTTTCCCTGGCTCTAGTTCTATTACAGTATTGCAGGCAAGTGTTACCCACATGTTTCCAGTGCAGTAGGGGGCTAAGGCCAAGACCCAAGGTTTCTGATGCCTCCCCGTTCTAAGTGTGCACAGGGGGAGGGAAACTGGTGCCAGGTTTTTGGGGCCAATGGCCAAGTGATTGACCTCCTCACAATGGGGGGTCCCCCCACTCCAATACCCGCTGTAGTCAGGATGTCCCAGCCGAGCTCTGCAGTACCCACAAAGTCCCGGCCGCACCCTCAGGGTCCATTTATTCACGCTGCCGCTGGCATTTGCCAAAAAAGGTGGGGGGGAGCAGCAGGCTGCAGGCTGCAGATCCAGCAACCAGTCTTCAGCCTGTTGGGGACCACTTACTTATTGTGACGGAATAAAAGTGTCTCCCGCAAGACTCAGGTCTTCAAGCAGCCACGCACACTCTGGCGGCCCTCAGCCTCCACCCCTCCCCCAAGCCGGGTCCCAGCCAGGCCACCAGCACACCTCAGTCCCTTGTCCTCGCACTCACCGCTTTTATCTTTAGGGGTCCTCAGAGTGCTCACCAGGTGGGGGGGAGCTCTGGTATTTTGTTGCTACAGGTCGGGGGAGCACCAGGCTGGACCAACCATTCTCGTTAAGACCCACAGGCCTCGGGCGTCTCGTTGACTTAGCACTCGCTACAGCACGGGGGGCTCCAGAGCATCCGTTGTCTCAGTTGCAGAAGGGGGGAGATCTGAAAGCAGGGGAGGGAGGTCTCCACAGCTCCACAATGCATCCTGCTGTCACGGCGATCCTGTGGCCCAGCACTAGGTCACCAGCTGCGAGGGCTGACCGCACACCTTGGCCCCATCCGGGAGCTCTCCGCCCCGTCTTGATCTTCAGGCAGGCATGCTCGTTCCAGCTGGCCCAGTCGGCCCCGGCCTCCACTCCTCTCTCAAGCTGGGCCCCGGCCAGGCCACAAGCACTCCACTGCCTCTTGCCCCTGCACTCCCCACCCGCAGATTATGGGGTCTACTGAGTGCTCATTAGGTGAAGGGGGGAGGGTGTCGTATTTCACTGCTTCAGGCCCAGGAGAACAAGAGTTTGGGGTGGCTGCCCCCACACAATCCGCAGGCCCTGGGTGTCAAGTCGTTGCAGCCCCCACCCAAGTACAGGGGGGGGGCTTTGGTGCAACCGCAGCCTCAGTCGCAGAGGGGGGAGATAGGGGAGCAGGGGAGGAGGTCTCCACCGATCCGCACCATATCTTTGATGTCGTAGTGACCCTGCAACCCAGCACCAAGTCACCAGCCACAAAGGCAGGCCGAACAGGCAGGCCTCATCCGGTGCCTTCGCCCTCATGTCTCACGGTTGCCTGGGTGCACTCCATCCGGTATCAGAGGCAGCCAGTCTACTCTCCGGCCGTTCCACTGCCATTTAGTGCCTGCTCGGGTAATAGATTTGCTCCAGCTCTGCAGGATATAACAGGTTTTGTTGGTCCGGTGAGAGGAGTTAACTTAAAGTACGTCAGCCATGCTTGGCGGTTAGCTACGCCCCCCCCTGCCAATGTTAGCCTCTGGAGCTAGCAGCACTATATTGTGGAAAAACATCTTTGGCTCTGATTCCCTCATCAGGGCATACAAAACCAATTATATAATATTCCTACTTTTTAGAACAAGGCACCCTACCCTTGGGGCACATAGGGCAGACCTAAGTGGTGACTTATATGTAATAAAAAGGTTGTTTTGTTCTTTGAAAGTACTTTTAACTCCAAAGTCGAATATAGACACAGTTTGGGTTTAAAACCAATCATCACAAAAACAAATGGGCCCCTATGTTACTAGCCCAACCTTTGGGCTTTCGCACGTTGCAGTGTAGGTATTCCTTGACCAAGAAATGTGTAATGACTAACTGGCTACTATGGTCATCCAATATTATGTACTCGCACAGTTGTGCAGGAAAATAGTCGGGATGGCCTCGGCCCCCCACCCCCGGGTGTCAGGCTTCATCATCGGCCATCTTGCGTTCGCCAATGAATACTCTGATGGCAAACAGGCCCGTATTTAGGGCTGTAGTTCAATCATTAGTAGGAAACTAAGGGAAAAGAAGGGGAAAAGAGTGTGATAAAAATCCCCATTGCCCACTAGTTCAAATTTCTTAATCTTTATTCCTTGGTGGAGGAGGGATGATTAAAAGAAGGAAAAATAGGACAGTAACAGCTGTTATGGTGCAGATTCGCCACTATTGGGCAGTTCAACACGTTTCAACCCCCCAGCAGCCTTTACAGGGTCCAGGGCTTTCTTCAGGACCAAGTTGAACCTTATTTGCCCCTACAGTGCTTCCCTATATCTATATCCCATGCATTCTAAATATATGCATAGAATACCAGTTTGTCATTTGGTCCTTCTGTGCTAGGAGGAAGCTTTCTAGAAAACATAAACACATATACAATACATCTAGACAATTCAATGAACAACAAGACACTTAACAAATATGTATATTTACACATTAACACTAAAGTGTATTTTCTGAGTGACCAGAGCATGTTTGTAAATCAATCTTTTGTGCGAAACTACTTTTTTTCTCTCAATGAAGTTGCCCATTAAATAAATGTGTGAATACTACACACAATGTTATCCACCTGTGTACATACACGCTCAACTTCTAAAACATATTTCACTTGTGATGTACCACAGCCAACCCTAGCTTTTTTAAAAAGTTCATGCTTTTCCCATGTGGTGTTTATGCACCCAACATACATCTAAAGTTTTCTTACCTTGTGAATTAGGATTGTTCACCTCACGGAGGGGTGGGGAGGGAGTCCTATAGTTACACTCTGCATCGGTGCAATGATAAATTGCATAGGCAATGAGTGGTGGGAGGATGAGGGTCTAAATCTTTGAAGGCTTACTTCATCAAGAAGTTGTCACTAGAGAGATAGAAGCTATGCATATCAACACCGGTTTTGACAACCTATCAACAAAGGAAAGAAAGGCCCTGGATGCTTTAGGGAAAAGAAATGACATTTTCATAAAACCGGCAGACAAGGGTTATGCCACGGTTATCTTCAAAGCCAAGATGTACAATAACGAATGCCAAAGATTGCTATCAGACAGAACTAGTTATGAGATCATGGACCCATGCCATGTTTAATTAACAAAATCAACAATATGGTAGAGGAAGCACTAAGTATGGGCTGGATTACTGTACAAGAAGCGAGATTCTGCACACCAGAAAATTCAAAGATGGAAAAGTTTTACATTCTGCCTAAATTACATAGGAATACATTTTCACCACCAGGCCAACCCATTGTATCTGTGATCAATACTATCCTTGAACCTTTATCTCAGTTCTGCGACTGTTTCTTGAGGCCTCTAGTATAAACAATGCCCTTGTACTTGAAAGATACCAATGAAGTGCTGTGCTTCCTTAGCAACTTGTGCATGGATACCAATGTGGACCTGCTGATGATAATGGTTATAGAGACCCTTTACACATCCAAACCTCAAGAGCAAACCGTTATCACTGTTTAAAACCTTTTTAGGGATGCACACATTGATACTATAACTCTGGTTGATTTCATACTGGACTGTGCAAGAACTTCACTCACAGAGAATTTTTTCAAGTATGAACACATGCTATACCAGTAGGTGAAAGGGATTTCTATGGGCAGCACTTTAAGTTTCGCCCCAAGTTTACCATGCCTGTAAGTCCATCAGTTCGAAACATAACACATCTATAATGATTCAATTCCCTATCGAAAGAACATCAAACTACGGTGCAGGTATATAGATGATCTTTCTTTCTTTCTTTCTTTCTTTCTTTCTTTCTTTCTTTCTTTCTTTCTTTCTTTCTTTCCTTCTTTCTTTCTCTCTCTCCCTCTCTCTCTCTCAGAGGCAAGAGTCTTGCAACAAATGCCACATTGTTTGTACCTCTTTTCTCCCTTTCCTTCTCTTCCATCCGTCCTTATCTTCCAACAAGACAACAGAATGGGGTACAGTATAACATGCATATCAAATGTGACGAAAAGAACTATAACCAAGTTTGTCCTGTACCTTGTAGCTGGAAAGCAAATTTACCTGTATGGAAAACTCAATAAAATACTGTGAAATCGGACATTTTTAGGCCTGTGTTAGCCAAGACCTTTAACATTATGTGTATAGCATAGTTACTGTATAGGAGGTTCAGTCATAGTTCACCCATTGGTCTGTGGTTGGTATAATTCACATTTTTCTTTCCCCCACTCCATTAGGGGGCAACGTTTCAGCCCACTTAGTCACTTGCTGACATCTCTATGAATAACTGAATGCTGCACTTTCACATGTAACACATCCACAGACAAAGTAGTTCCTTTGAGTGGCATGGAATGGTATGGTAATGTGAATTGTTTTAGACCCAAAAACTTTTTTGCCTGTAGCAAGTGCTTTTTTGTTTTTTTTTATTGATGAGGGTCTGACATAGTCTCTACAAATAAAGTTTTTTCCATAAACCATTGTAAAACAAATCAAGAATGGACTGTATGTAGGCTGGCGCCCAATGCCAGATCTATTGGCTTAGCCCATGCTTGTGTTTCATATAAAGTTTGAGGACCCACTTTAACCTTTAATGTGTTTCCTATTACACTGGTGGCTGTTTCTTTTATATCTGGTATGGTTAAACATTTGTATTAAGGTTTTCTTATTAACTTAGCAAACTTTGTTCAAATCAAGAATCACTACCACACTTCTCAAAAACAAATAATGCCTGCAAACAAATAATGGAGAATGAGCGTGAGCGAACTTTTCACAACAATAACGGAAGGAATGGTAACTTGGAAAACCCTTCCTACAGATACAAATCCTGTATCCGTAAGAGTAAACCAGCACCACGTGCATTTGGAGAGGTGATGAAACTCTACAGCAGAATTCTTTTCTAGGATCAACACCAGAGACCCGTTTTTACAATTCACTCACACCCTAGACAGATTTTCCATTCCCTTTTTGGCCCTCCACATTACTTCGAGGAGAAACAAAATAATGACCAAAGTATATGAAAAAAACAACAGACAAAAACAGTCTAATATTATTTAACACTCATGACCCAAAGTCACTAAGGGAGAATCTGCCCTGTCCACAGTTCTTGTGGATCAGCCGCAACTACACGGACAAGGCTACCTCTGACAAACAAGCAGATAGATTGCTATGAGGCTGAGGGCACGTAGATACCCATTCAAATTAATAAAGAAAGGGGTGAAACAAGCCTGTAATATTAACAGAAAGGCCTTACTTGAAACTTACACATAAGAGGTAGAAGATAGGATTACCTGTGTCACTACCTTTACTCCAGTATCTAACACAGTGAAGTAGATAATCTCCAAGAAATGGTCAATACCTAAAGAAGCAGGTATTATTTGGGGGTTACCACTCTTCTCTTTTAAAAGGAGTACAATCCTGACGGACAGACTGGTACATACATGTATTCCTAGTGAGACAAACACAGAGCAAAGACCCAGAACACTTTGGGACATGAGCCCCGTGATGGGATATTTCCAGTGTGGAAATTGTTCTGTATGCCCATTCACAAAACAATAAAAAGAGGTCCCTGGGTATTAAAACATGATACCAATTACAACATGGAGAATGTGATCTATAGGATCACCTGTCCGCGTGATAAGAAATATATTGGCATGACAACAAACAAAATTAGTTAAAGAATCAATGAACACAGCAGTACCATCCAATGTGAAAAAATAAATCATCTTGTGTAACAAAACATTACCTGAATCTACACCACATTGATACAGAATTACTGTGGGTCATACTGGAGATGTTAAGACACAGGCCAGAAGGGAACAGCGGTGGGTGTACGGAATGAAGACACATGTGAAAGGCCTGAATTATGATATTCCATGGTCACAAGTATAGGCCGTCACTCCTCCCTCAAAAACATTTAACATCAGTTTATGCGGAGAACCTTGTACAACATAAATACATGAAATGTAGAGTAGGGAATTAATGTGACCTATGTAGATCCATGGACATTCCTTCCCTTCTAGGTTATTGAATATAATGAGTGGTGATATAAATTATGCACCCCTTCAATCTTTGCTCCTCAATATCGAAAGATGAAGTCAAGTTGTGAACAATGGTGATGTTTCAGTTGTATCAATATTCATATGCTCGCTCTTGAAAGAAATGCATATTATAATAAGTTATAGTGACATGTGTGAACAGACATCTGGAGTAAGTTAAAATAATAACAACATTTAGAAAGGTATAGGTGCTTGATGGATGCAGGCCAGTGTCAATCCCTCGTTTATCAAGGAGTTTACTATAGATCACAACAGGTTGAAAATGCTAAATGAACTCATCCATCCTTCTACAAGATTTATTTCCAAACAATATTGTCTGTAAATAGAGTTCCACCGAATAAAACAGGCCATTTATTGACAGAGAGGCCCCAGAGGAAAAATAGTACTTTTTCACGCGGGCTAAGAGGCCTAGCAATACCTATCCCATGAGGCACAGCTCGGCTTTAACACTACAATGCACAACAGATGCTATAACGTCCGGAGGAGGATAGGGCTACACTCTAGGTGATCTGGCGAGGGAGATCCTTGATGAAGTAAGCCTTCAAAGATTTATCCCCCCACCGCACATGACCGCATTACTCTTGACTTTAGTCTCTACGTTTGCTGGCAAATCTATCCTATATGTTGTATCATTGCACTGATGCAGAGTGTGACTAGAGTACTCCTTCCCCCGCCCCTCTTAATATACAGGGTAAGTATATTTTAGATGTATGTTGGGTGCATAAATCCACATGGGATGAGCAAGAACTTTGCAAAAAAGCAGGGGTTGGCTGTGGCACATCACAGGTGAAATATGTTTTAGAAGTTGAGCATGTATTTACACACTTGGATAAAAGTGCATGCAGTATTCACATGTTTATTTAGTGAGTGACTACATTGAGACTAAAAAAGTAGTTTCGCACAAAGGATTGATTTACAAACATGCTCTGGTCACTAAGAAAAGACACTTTAGTGTTAATGTGTAAATGTACGTATTTGTTATGTGTCTTGTTGTTCATTGAATTGTCTTTATTTATTGTATATGTGTTTATGTTTTCTAGAGAGTTTCCTCCTAGAACAGAAGGACCCGGATTGGACCAAGTTGCAATCTGGTATAGTATGCGTATATTTGCAATGCATGTGACATAGATATAGGGAAGCTCTGTAGGGAAAATTAGGGTTCAACTTGGTCCTGAAGAAAGCCCTGGACCCCATAGGGGCCGCTGGGGGCTGAAACGTGTCGATCTGACCAATAGTGGATAATCAGCACCACAACAGGGCTGTTACTGTCCTATTTTACTTGCTTTTAACCATCCCTCCTCCACCAAGCAATAGAAATACAAAAATTTGAACTGGTAGATGGTAGTGATTTTTATTAGACTCTTTTCCCCATATTTACCTTAGTGTCCTACTAATGATTGAACTATACCCTAAATATGGGCTTGTTTGCCATTAGAGGATTCTTTGACGAACGCTGGATGGCCGATGATGAAGCCTGACACCCAGGGGTGTGTGAGGCCATCCAGACTATTTCTCTGCACAACTGTGCAAGTCCATAGTATTGAATGAATATAGTGTCCAGTTAGTCATTACACATTTCCTGGTGAAGAAATACCTACACTGCAAGATGCAAAAGCCCAAAATTGGCTAGTGACATAGGGGCCGTTTGCATTTTTTGTGATGATTGCATTTTAAGGGAGAAGTCAAACAATGGTCCCTCGCCTAAAGGGATGACCCTCTCCCATTCCCTTGGACCCGGTATCGGTGGTGTCTATTGTGATTAGTTTTAAAATCACACTGCATGGCCGAGCTGGCTTCAAAATGACACCAGGCACCACAGCAGCACACTTAAGTGCATTAAGTGCACCGTGGTCTCTAAACATACATGCCGTACCATATACTAGGAACTTACAGGTGGGTTGTTTTGGCCAATTATAATTACACTAATTACCATATACCTGTCAAGGACAGAGCACTGGCCCTGGGTCTGGTTATGAGAGCCCACGCACTTTCAGGGTCAGTAACCACAAGTATCAGTCAAAAAAATGAGGTGATCAGGGCAGAAAAAATGGATTTCCCACACACATTATGAGAAATTCATTTGTTGGTTGAGTGGGATCTTAACTCTGCTCGAGCAACACTCACAATCCCTGTCACAGTGAACCACAAAACATCACTAAATTAGCCTGTGCTGAACCCTCTAGTTGCTTGGCACAGAAGCAGTCAGGCTTAAATGAGAGGCAATGTGTTGAGTATTTATGCAGCACACATACAGGAATAAAGTGAAAAGACAACAAAAGAAAAAAAAAATTCTGCACCAATTTAGAAAAATAGAGAACATTTTAATAAATTATTTGACCGCAAAATAACAAAAATCTAATTAGTAGAACTGGAGATATGAATTTTTAAAGTTTAATGTAAAAACTAGCACCTAAAAGATGAAAGTACCAACCCGAGACATCTAGTCACGCAAGAACGGGTCAAAGTAAAAATATACCGTCGACCTCGATGGAGCGCAAGTTAGATACCATCAGTGGATTGGGCCCGGTCGGCGTTTACCTTTGGACTTAGAACACATTTTGAAAAAAAATTCTTGAGAAGGTAAAGTTCAGTTGGGCAAGTTTGCAGGGGGTTTCTGAGAAGAAGGCACCATCATCAGGGAACCTCTAGATAAAGTCTTGGTGAAGATTTCTCCATATGGACTTAGTCTTGTTGTTGGACATCACAAATCGCCAGTAGGATGAAGCTGGAGGCTGTTCCAGGAGGCCAGATACTCCTTAGGTAAAGGTCCGCTGATAGGATTTGCTGATGCGGAGAAGAACGTAGTGGGAACTGCTGCCAAGTCAGGCAGGCCAGCAATGCACCGTGGGCTAATGGACAAGCAGGTTGATCCCGGTCTTCTCTCAGTTCTCAGAGCACTTTCTATCCAAACATTTTTTTAATCCTACGTTTTGGCTTTCGGCTATCTAGGCACCTTTAGCACCACCTCCAAGGGTCCAGGACTGGAGGGTCACCACTTGTGGGTGCAGGACTCGCTCAGGCTGGTTCCAGGTGCGGGTTCAAGATGGTGGGAGCCATTTCTGTCTCTGAGGCTCTAATCAGAAGGCCAGGCCAACTAGCCCTTGAAGGCACTCTGGTAGTCCTGGGTGTAGCAGTAGAACAGGGCTCAAACAGCAGGGCAGGCCAATGAGCGTTCAAGACAGGCTCCATGCAGCCAAGCAGTCCTTCCTGGTGCAGCAAAGCAGTCTTTTGGAGTACATAGCAGGCTACAGCAGCAGGCAGTCCTCTGAGAGTCTTTCCAAAGGTTCAGAAAGTGAATGGAAGAGTGGGTATGAGGTTCCTATTTCTGTACCTGATGCCTTCTATGAGAAGTTTCTAGAGAGTGTCCTTTGAAGTACCTGAGGTTCCTGCCTCCCCTGCCCTGGCTCCAAGCTGGGAAGCATGAACAATGCAGAGGTGACAAGTCCTTTGTGTGAAAATAGGGTGCAGCCTATTCAGTTGCAAGCTGGGCTGTGCTCAGCTCCAGCTGACATCCATCCAATTCATGGCCCATCCAGGCACACCAGTCCCTTTATTGTGTGACTGCCGGGGAGGAATAAACAAAGTGAAATGGCCAACTACACCCAGACATGTGACCCAGGAACAGGATGCAGGCTTCAACTTTTTTCAAGTGGCATTTTCACAATTGTAACTTAAAAACCGACTTTACCATTAAAGAAGGTTTTAAATTACAATTTCTCAGCCAACAAATATGAAATGTCTACCTGGTCCAAATCAAAAGTTAGCACTTGGGAGAGGTAGGCTGCACAGCTGTGAAAAGCACATTTAAAAGTGTTTCACTACCAGGGCAGGTAAAACGTAACCGTACCTGTCCAATGCACCCTGCCCTATGAGCTACCTGGGGGGGGGAGGGCTAGCTTAGTGGTGACATATATGCAATAAAAGGGGGTAGGGTTAAGACTTGGCAAAGGGGGTATGTTGCAAAGGCGAACTGGCAATTTAAAACTGGCAGTTTAAAATTGCATTCAAGTTATTGGCAAAGGCAAGAGGTCACAAATGCTTGCTTAAAAAAGAGGCCCTTCATACATCTCTGGAAGGGCTTGGATCACTTACTTCACTCGTGTAATAGGGTTCAAAAGTGTATACCAATCTCCTGCTTGAGAGGTTACTAACTTCCACTGTCTTGTATGTGATCACAAACTTGGACACCCGCTGTCCTGAAGCACGCAGCATTTAGAAAAGCTTTGTGCTGAAAGAAAGGAGTCCGTCTGTTAAAAATTATTTTTTATTATGGTATCCATCATTATGACTTTGGAACCATGTATGGCAATACTCAGATGCGCAGTATGCAACTTAAAGATTTATTGTGGTTACCTATTACTAATTTCCTAAATGCATCTGTTCAATCCTTACCCATGCATAATCCTTGCAATGAAGAAGTACCCAAACCTCCTTGAATTTAATGGTTATTATCTGTTATCTAATCTGCTTATATTTTGGCCACAGAATAAGTTACTATTATAGGAATTACTGTAAATCTACAGTTGTATTCTAAGTATAAGACCAGTTATATTATCTGATATATTCTTTTCGCTTCCCTTCTCTCCCCTCTCCCTTCTCCTGTTCGTTCCTATATATGTATCATTTTCAATATATTAAATTTATATGCTGTATTTTATTGCTGTTTCTATATTTTATTTATATCCAATAAACTCTCTATTAAAACAAAAAAAAGATGTAAAACGCCACCTGAAGCACGAATCTGGGCAGTGTCTCGTATATTAGGGCCAAAACATCCCATGTGGCAACAGGTGACCGCCTGCTGCACCAGTGTCTTGTATTCACAACTGCTGATGATTTGTTTGGTAATCACTTCCCCTAACCTGATAATCGCTCCCTTAGTCCTGAGGACATAAAGGATCTTTCTTTTTTTTAATATTACGTTTATTTAATTTTGCAAACAGCTTCTTGACTGCCTTGTGCTATTATTCTTCTCGATTTCACACTCCTGGGTTACTTGCGTCGTCTCTTATGTCGGACACCTCCCTACCGGTCACAAATCACTTCAGCTGATAGCGCCACGCGCGCGAAGAGAGCAATTCATCATGGCTGACGCCTCCTCGTAGAAGGATGCGTTTCCTTTACAAGGGGTGGGCAGCAACCCCGACTGAATTCCAATGTGCTGTGGCATGGAAAGGGGTTTGGAGGATAATGATGGCTATAGGCTGCTGTAAGCGTCAACAAAAAGTATTATTACAAAAGGACATTGTAGTGTTCGACTTGACTTGATTTTTTTTATCACTCCGGCGATGATGAGCTACCATGAGCTTCTAAAATACTGTAAATAAAAAACCACTCGGTGATTCCTCAACGAATATGTAGCTCACTTTCAAATCAAAGGCGGGGCTGACGGATCTAAGCTATAGCGCCTGCTAATATACATGTGAATTAGGCTCTATGAATTCTCGCATCAGTGCACACGCCACTTAATGTGTCCTGAGCTCGTGCGCAATTAAGATCTGCAGAATGTCTCCCAGATAATCGCTCAATGATGCTAATTTAATTTACTACTACATCTATAACCGTCATTTAGGGGTCACCAGGGGTCGCATTTGGGACCCTTGGCTTGCCTCTTGCGACTCATGCCACTGAATTTGAGCCCCTGACTGCAGAGATTGCAAAACCAGTGCCAAGGGCGCTGGGTAGCTCGTCCTTATGAACATAAGTTTGCAATCTCCTTGTGTTTTGTCAATTTTTTTTATTACACTAATAGTGAGTAAAACTATATTATTCATTATTAGCGTAATAAAAAAATGGAGTAGAATTAGCTGTAATATGATCCTCCCTCGCAGCTGAGGTAAGTAAAAAATGCTTCTAAATGTACCATACATAGCTTGGGAGAATCTCTGAGTTCTGGGTATGAGATTACCCTAGTATTTCTGGGCATGTTAAAAGTAGCTCCATATGGTGTGAAAATTCTGCCTGATATGTCTAGAGCTCTAACGTCAGAGACTCTCCTAAAGAATACGGTAAGAAAATGTTTCTGTTTGTATGATTGCCCCCAACGTTTTGGACTGATGTTGCAGGTTTTCCAACTCCGATAGTGCACCAATGCCTGCTAACCAGACCTCAGTGCCAGTGCTCCAACCCCTTATAAAATGCATTTTGAATTGGCTACCCCCAATTTGCATAAGCTAACTTATGTGTACGTCCCTGGTAGATGGTATCTAGGGTACCCACAGCATGTAAGTTAGAGTGTCCATCCGAGGGCTACAGCACAGATTGTGTCACCCTGCGTGTGACAAAAGTAGAAAATGGTTCCCAGCCTGCCAATGCAGTCTAAAAGAGCAGTTTTAAGACTGCTTATATGACTTTGCGCCTTAAAGCAATGGCTAAGCCCTCACCTCCCCTTAACAATTTGTATAAGTCTCCTCTAAGTAGGGCCTATTGAGGTTCCGTGACAATTGTAAGTGGTGCTTTCGACTCGCACGAATATAGTCGAGTCTGGTATCTATGAACCGCAAATGACGAGTTTAGTGGGTGTACGCAGTTTCGCTGTGCTAACCTAAACCGTTCGTCTGTTACGTGGGTATTTCTATCTGTACCCACGGGTTCCATCTTAGATACGGCATCCATTTTGTCTCTTGCCCTCAAGTAGTCAGCGAACGGACGTTGTCCGCTTCGCGACCCTGGGACTCCCAAGATATTTGCGGGAGACACATGTCCTTTGTAAGTGTCTTTATGATGAGGAGGATGATGCTGTAAGGCAGATGGCGCCGCTCGAGGCTCATCTTGCCGCTCGGACGTATTGTCTCAGCCGTGCATCTCATTAGGCACGTCCCTTTGATGCCTGTATCTCGTGTTTCCCGATACCTCCCCTTTTACACCCTTTCCGATCTCCCCACTGTTTCCCTCTTCCTCTGCACCTGTCCCTGTTCCTATTTCGATCTGTTTTACTGCCGATTGGAATGTACTAATGGTGGGAAGATGGGTTTTTGCAGTTGGGAACCGCCAAATGTTTCCGCACTTATGTCCCGGACCTTATATGTATCAAAGTGACCAAAACGACCCCTCTGGGGGATAATTATGGGAACCGGGTTGTAAACTTTTGTCTGCTATGTAACTCTATGGGAAAATCGTGTATAAAAGGAGCGATCCACAGAACCAATTTGAAGCAGTCTCCCCGAACTACACTTGTTGTACTTCCGTGATCTCTGTGTTTCCCTGCAGCAAATAAACCTTGAATCTTTGACGCCGAAGGAAGTGTCCCGTGTCTCTGTCACTTGTACGCCGGAGCAGGTTACCCACGAAGGTTTCAGGTGTTGTGCCCTGGCACCGCTGGGTCCTAAATAACCCAGTCCTTCAGTTGGCGCCCAACGTGGGGCTGCATCAGTGGTACCGGTCCAAGCCCGACGATCGTGAGGAACTTCGTGTGAAATCTCCGAGGGAAGGTGCACTCCGCTTCATCGATCCTGTTGTCGAAATAAGTGGCCCGAAGACTTTTCCCGCGAAGATTCCCGCCTCCTGACGGCTGCGACGGACTGCTGCCCTGACTGTAGACCTGTTTTGGCGCCTGGCGTAGACCTTGGTATAGCGAGACGATTGACGGGCCTTCCTGGTGACGCCATCGATCTTTGAGTTAAGTATTTGTGGGTCGCTCCCAGAGTTCTTGGTTGTGGTTACTTAGTGGTTGCATGGTTCCATTGCATTTGTAGTTCTTGGTACTTTGTTGTGTTGTTTGACGACTGCAGACGCCAAAAACCGAGGGTTTTTGCTCTTTGCTGGGACTTGGTAAATCCCGTAACCCTTGAAGTTTGTGAAACTCGGCTAGTGTGCAAGATGCCTGGTCGCAGTACTTTGTTTAGTTGTTTCAGACCTTGTGGTGTGGATTCCCGTCTGGAGGACTCGTGTCCGATACCTCCGGTTGGAACTCCGACTTATGAACTGTACAGTAAACATGGGCTAGGCCCGATTACTTTTAATGATTACTGGATCAAATACACGAAGAAGGACGGTGACCTCCGTTGGCCACCTCATGGTAGCTTTGAAACCCCGATTTTAGATAACCTAGAGGCTAAATTATTTGCGAAAAAGTCAAGGCCGGCCATGTTTGATGCCTTTCGGTTGTGGCGTAAAGAAGCCCGACAGAAAGAAATCAGACAGACTAAACGAAATCAGAGAGATGGTGTAGCTACCATTGTAAAGAAAGCAGAGCAGTTCCAGCGTGATAAGGAGGATAAGGAAAAGGAAGTGTTTGATAGGCTACAGCGTATGTCCATAGATAAATGCTATCCTGTTTTGCCTACGGAGCCGGATAAGAAAGACGAACCAGTTGAGGATCCTTTAATGTCTTATCTTCTGAAATCGCCACCTCCGTATGTACAGGGTGCTGCAGCTCCTGTGGTTCCCCCTGTACCTGTTCTTCCACCTATTCTTCCTCCACCTGTTCCTCAACCTGTACCCGTTCCTCCGACTGTTCCTGCTCCTTTGTCCGTTGCTATTCCCACTGCTCCACCACTTCCACATACTCCTGCTCCCGCTGCTGCTCCTGCTCTATTAACTCCTGTTGTTGCTTCTGTTTCTACTCCTTCTCTTGTCAGCCCTGTGTCCTATACCTCTCCCTCTGTTCGTAGTCGTGCTTCTCCTCTTGCGGCTAGCTTCTTTCATTCTCTTGGACCTGTTCTTGGGTCCGCTGGTTCAGATGGTCCTCAGAGACGTAGTCAGCTTCCTGGTAACAGGGAACGCGCTTCGCTATATAATATGGCGATGGGTTGGATGAGGCATTCTCTTAGAAATCCACCACGTGTTGTACTCGACACGTTTTGTCAATTCAATATACCTACCCAAAGATTTGTGTTCGAAGAAATGTGTAAGGTCCTTCGTGATCAGATATCGGCCGATGCACCTGATGAGATATTGACCGCTCTGTCCGACCTACAACTACAGTTCTCGAATGGACTGATAGTGGACACCAACGTTCGACGTGCTGTTGAGCGGTTGTTGTCTTTTCGTCCCACTCCTATACCTCAAGCCCTGTTTGTTGAAGATGTTGAAGGACAGTTAGATGCGTCTGGTCAGTTTCCTATGCGTGAAGTTCCACCAGTGTGGATGCCAGGTAATCCTGCAGCTGCTCCACCAGTTCCGCCCTATTTCCAGAGAGTATGGATTCATCTCCCATGGAAACGATCTGAAGTGTTACAGGTGAAGCAATCTTTGCCTGACCCTCGCAAGAATCCTACGGGGTATTATAAAGAATTGTCGCAGCTCGTAGATGCTACGATAATGAATCTTGCCGATATTGATATGTTGTTTGGCAATGTTGTACCGCAACCGGTATGGGCCAAGATTCGTCAGGAAAACCATCCTAACGAATTGGGCGGTGATTGGGCTGCCATTATAGCGGCGGATGGGTTGCAAACTGGTGGTGCTAAACCCGAACAGTTGATTACCGCTCTCCCTTAGAGAATAATTACGCTAATGAAAACTCTTATGCCAGCTATGAGGGTAAATTGGGACAAATTGTCAGCTTGTAAACAGAAGAAGGACGAGAGTGTCTCCGATTTCTTTACAAGATTTGAGGAGGCATTCATCGATCATAGTGGTCAGGATATGGGTATTGAGGGTGGCCAACGGTTGTTCGTGGATAAATTTGTTTCTAACTTATTACCTGACTTGGCTAGTAAGTTGAAAAATTCTGAAAGTGCATGGGCCGTCTCTACTTCAGCTCAAATATTGGCTACAGCACAATATTATGAGAACAGAGAGAAAGAAGAGAACGACCGTGCTGATAAAAAGACGAAAGAGCTTAAAACTAAGGTATTGTTACAGCAAGCGTATCCTCCACGTTCGAATCAGAATGCACCCCAACAAAATAGACCGCAGTCGCAATCAAATCGATCACAATCTCGAAATGACTCCTCTTCCCAGAGATCTTCGTTAGGGTACAATCAGTGTGCCTATTGTAGACAGGAGGGTCATATAAAATTCAATTGTCCTGTTCTAAACGATCGTAATAGTGGTAACTCATCTAGAGGAGGTCGTGGTGGTTCAGAGCAGACACCACGCGGTAGGAATCGCGGTGCTTCCAATGATCGTTCGGATAACCAATCAAATTCTAATAATTGTTTCGATCAACGTGGATCATCGCAAGGACGATCCGCGCAGTACAATGTAGACGATTATTACGTCGATCAGGGGACTGACGACGGTAATTACTAGGATAGCCATAGACAAGGAGAGGGAGTGGTATCAGTTCCGGTAGATCAGAGAGGGCCTTACGTCGCAGTTGCTACATGGGGCGTCGTTGAGCCTTTTCTGTTGGACACTGGTGCAGCGAAAAGTTCTATTATGCATTCGAAACTCCCTGGCGCACCTTTGTCTGGCTTAACAAATGTTTCCGTTGGATTCTCTGGCGCCCCCGTTAGCAATCCAGTTTCACGCCCTTTGCCCCTTACAATTGGGCCACGTGAGCTTGATGCTCCGTTGATTTTGACTACTGGTTGTGGTGAAAATCTTTTGGGTCTGGATTTGCTAAAACGTTTGTATGCGACTTTGTATTGTTCTCCTGCGGGTGTAAAGCTTACGTTGGGAGAGAGGGTTGTCTCTCCTATGTACTTATCTCTCGATAAGCTTCCACCGGAATTGAGTTCTCTTCCTGCGTCTTTGTGGGCAACAGGTCCCAATGATGTGGGCCTGCTTGACATCTCCCCTTATGTTGTCCAGTTGAAATCTAACGTGCGATTGCCACGTATTCCCCAGTACCGTATCTCTCTTGATGGTGAACGAGCACTGTTAGCGATCATTTATGATCTGATCGAGAAAGATGTTATTGAGGAGACTCGGGGAAACGTGTGCAACAGCCCTGTACTGCCCATTCTAAAACGTACTGATCCTTCGAAACCACCTGTTTATCGTTTTGTTATCGATTTACGGGAGGTAAATAAAATTGTGATTCCTCAGTTCCCTGTTGTGCCTGACATCACGGCGCTACTGACTCTGATTCCAGCATCTGCGTCTTGGTTTTCGGTGATTGATCTGAAGAATGCGTTCTTCAGCATCCCGATCGCAGAGGAGAGCAGGGACCTTTTCGGTTTCTCTCTCGGTGGACGTAGCTTCCGGTTTAAACGCGCTCCTCAGGGCTACTGTGAAAGTCCATCGATTTACAGTCAAGCCTTGAAGGGTCAACTGGATGCGTTTAGGTTGCCGGCTGGTGCGGCCTTAATCCAATACGTCGATGACCTATTGGTGGCTGCCGATACTCAGGACATTTGCAAAATTGCCACGGTGTCGTTGTTGCAACATCTCTGTGAGTTAAATCACAAGGTGTCACCTTCTAAACTCCAATATTGTTGTCAAGAAGTAACCTATCTAGGTCACTTATTGTCAAAGGAGGGAAGGCGGTTGACCCCAGAGAGAATTGCAGCAATTGCACGAATGACTGTGCCAACAACACAAAGAGATGTGCGTGCCTTTCTAGGTATCACGTCGTACTGCAGGCAGTGGATTCCAAATTTTTCATTGCTAGCGAAACCATTGGTGGCTCTTACGTGCAAGGATGTTTCAACTCCTTTACCATGGACGGAAGAATGTCAGAAAAGCTTTTCTGAATTGCGTGACTCATTGTGTTCAGCTCCTGTCTTAGGTACTCCTGACTACAGTAAGCCGTTCACGTTATATGTTCACGAGAGGGAAGGTTGTGCTTTGAGCGTCTTAACGCAACCTTTTGGTGATAAGCAACGTCCATGTGCATATTTTTCCTCGACCTTGGACCCGGTAGCTAGAGCATTGCCGAGTTGTTTGAGAGCAACAGCGGCAGCTGCGGTGTCCATCCGACAGTCAGCAGGATTGGTCATGGATAATATGCTTACGGTAATGGTTCCGCATGCAGTCGACACTCTTTTAAACCGTACGAAAACTCAGCACTTGACAAGTGCGAGGTTGTCTGGATATGAGTTGACGCTGCTGGCCAGTCATATTCAGATAAAACGTTGTAATGTCCTGAATCCGGCAACTTTGTTACCCGTTAGTACAGAGTCAGATGAAATAGCAGCCCATGACTGCTATTTGCGAACAGAGGAGGAAACAAAAGGTCGAGTGGACCTTAAAAACACTCCTTTAGAAGATCCAGATGGAACACTGTATGTGGATGGTTCGTGTTTTAAATTGCCGAATGGTGATGTGACCACTGCGTATGCTGTTGTAACACTGAATACTGTTGTTGAGACTGCAAGATTGAATCAGAATTCTGCCCAAGCTGCAGAGCTGATCGCTCTCACCAGAGCGTGTGTGTTAGCGAAAGATAAACGTGTGAATGTGTATACTGACAGTCAGTATGCATTTGGTGTCGCGCATAGCTTTGGACGACTGTGGAGAGAGAGAGGTTTTATGACATCGCATGGTACGAAGATTCAGCATGGCCAACTTGTTAATGACCTTTTGGATGCACTTACGCTGCCTAGACAGGTAGCAATTGTTAAATGTAGTGCGCATCGTAAGGTGACGGATGATGTTGGTCGTGGTAATGCGTTTGCGGATGAGATTGCTAAGGAGACTGCCCGAAACCTTAGCACTCGAATGTATGTGACGAGTTCGGTTAGGTGGCCTGCAGAGTCGAGTATGTGTGAAGACACTATTGATAGTGTGAAAGAAATTCAGAAAGAGGCCACCGAGACTGAAAAGACGAAGTGGAAAGAAAGTACGGGAAAGCTGGATGCAAGTGGTTGTTGGATTGATTTATCGGATCAGAAAAGATGGATGTTGCCTGATGCGTATGTGCTGGCCGTTGTGACAATGGCACATGGGTTAGCACATATTAGCGCGAAAGGTATTTGTAAGTTGTTGTCTCCTGTGTGGAAGAATGATGGTATCACGAAATGTGCTGAACGTCTGGTGAAGAATTGTATGGTGTGCATGATGTACAATCCTGGCAAAGGAACCCCAACTCCTCCTGGCAGTTTTGCTCCCCCTTCATGTCCCTTTGAGGTGATCCAATTGGACTTCATCCATATGGAGCGATGCAATAACCTGAAATACGTTTTAGTAGTGGTTTGCGCATTCTCCCGATGGATCGAGGCCTATCCTCTCAAAGACAATACTGCTTTGTCTACTGCGAAAATCCTACTGAAGGAATATTTTCCTCGGTATGGAATGCCTAGAGTCGTGTGGTCAGATAACGGAAGTGAGTTTGTGGGAAGTGTGATGAAGAGTGTGTGTAAGGGCCTTGGAATTAATCAGAAATTCCACAGCGCCAATCATCCCCAGTCAGCTGGTTTGGTTGAAGGGTATAATGGTACCCTTAAACTGAAACTAGCAAAGATTCAGGCTACGACTGGTCTTTCGTGGCCTGACGCTTTACCTTTAGCATTACTGTCAACTAGGGCGACTGTACACTCCCGAGTAGGGCTTAGCCCCTATGAAATAGTGTTCGACCGTCCTGCGAATGTGTGGGGGGTTCCTAGGCCAGGTGTGTTCTGTGATCTTGAGTACCCAATGTTGATCGATTACCTACATGACTTGACTGCTAAACTGAGGTTAATTCACCAACAGGTTTACGACGCACTGCCGACGCAGACGGAGGGTCCAGGCCACCAGCTCCAGCCCGGAGATTGGGTGGTGACGCGGAACTTTTCGCGCAAGAACAACTTGGATCCGAGGTTCACTGGACCCTACCAGGTTCTCCTTGCCACGAGGACTGCTGTTCGTCTTGGGGGACGGAAGAATTGGGTGCACGCCACCCACACCAAAAAGGTCCCTATCCCGTTGCCGGCAGACTCGTGGGTGAGGAGAGGCATTGCATCAACTGAAACCGAAGGATTGCCGGCGTTTGTACCCTTTAGCGACGCACATCCTGTCGAAGAATCCTCAGCGCAGCAGAAAGACACTGTTGAACAATTGTCATCAAAAGACTCAAGACCAGAACACTCAACTGATCAGCAGGACGCTGTCTCTTCAACGGATCCTTTGTTTGACGAACAGACACGTCCTGGGAAAACTCGATATTTTTTGCGATCTCGTACTAAAGACTAATAAAAGATCTTGCTTTGCTGTATTGACAACTGCATTATCCCGTTTTCCCGTGATCAGTTTGAACATTTATATTATTGTAATTATTCTTGTGTATATATACATTGAGCTTCGTTCCTTATACTTTTTGCTTCCACAGCCGAGAGACATTGTTTTTATACATATATATATATATATATTGCGAAATAAAGGCCGTAGGGCCGCGCGCGTACTTCCTTCTGGATAGTAGGTCTTGATGCTAGGTTAAGGACCGTCGGTTCCTGGGAACTCCTAGGGATTGACCATTGCTACACAGAACGAAGTGCGTCAAGAAACGTTGCGGACGGTCGTAGGGAATGGCATTTTCGAAGCTGATGGACTCGGAAGAAGCTCAGATACAAAGATTCAAGCTGCAACAACTTAGTCGTACGAAATGTTTTATATTCCAAGTGTTTGTGTTATTCTTGATTGTTTCTGCATTCTTGTCGGGTGGGGTGTATTATATGATCTCTGGTTTTCTATCTCCTGTTTTACCTACTCCTACACCTGATCCTAAACTTACTACTGTTGCTTCTCCCCATTCTTTTCATGTCCTACCCGAACACGAGCAGGCTAGACGTGCAGAATTCCGCAATAATTCCTTTATTCAGCTCCTCCATCAGCATCAGTTAGTGGTTGACACTACTAATTGTTGGGTGTGTGGGTTGATGCCACATACTACGGATAAGGGAATTCCATATCTGGTGTTACCGTATAGTTCCCAAGGGTCTGCTCGAGCATTTCAAACAATGTTTCGAAGCGCACTAGGTTTCCACCCCATTCGAGAACCACGCTCCCCCTACTCTGGTCCTACCTCGTATCAAAAACCTTTGTCGATAGCAATAGAGGACTTAGACAGCGATATCTATGATCCCTCGCTTATTCCCGAAGAAGAGGTACAAGCGTACAGGGTCCTGAGTAGAGGCGAGTATAGTGTGTTCACGAGTGAAAAACAGCTTAAAAGCTCACCTCCGATATGGGTCGTACCCCACATTGGTAATTTTTGTCTAATGGGTCGTGGCCGAAGATCGAAAGCCCGACTTGGAGAGAGTGCTTGCACTGAAAATTACATTCTGCCGATGGTCTCGTCCCCTGTGTTCCTGGCTGCCAAGGGTACATACTTTATCTGCCATGATCGTGCATACGCATGGTTGCCCGCTGACTTCATGGGCTCCTGTTTCATTGCAAATTTGTTGCCTCCGACATTCACTGTAGATGCAGATTATCACAAGACTAGAGTTGTGAGAGGCGTAATTAGCGAAGAGGATACTGCCGGTCAAGAGGCAGGAGACTTTTTCAAGGGTTTCCTCCCGTTTTGGGGACCTATGGTTAATAGTAGGAACCTGAGACAATTGACTCGAGTGGTAGAATCGACAGCTAATATTACTGCCAGTGCCCTTGGTAACATCACCACAGAACTTCAGGCGGATAGACTTATGACGTTACAAAACCGAATGGTTTTAGATGTCATCTTAGCAGATCGAGGTGGGGTATGTAAGGTGATCCATTCGAGCTGTTGCATTTTTATTCCTGATAATGCTCTGACTGTCTATCAAGCCATCTCTAAGTTGCATAAGATCTCTGAATCCATACACGTGGATGTAGGGGATTGGACGCTACTTGGGTGGTTTTGGGGCCTGATGTCGACTTGGGGTTGGAAGATTCTGATGATCATCGGAGTTGTTGTGGCGTTCCTGTTCACGTGTTGTCTTTGTGTGCAGTGTGGTCCTGCCTTATGTGGCCTCTGTGCTTCAACGTGTATAAGGCAACCGCCTGTTACCAAAGGAACTCGGTTGGACAGAGCTATGCTACAGCAACATCTAGATGGTCTGATGAATATCGAGTATGATTCCGACTAGTGCTTGCCTACATGAGGGCAAAAGGAGCGTCTGAGGTTCCGTGACAATTGTAAGTGGTGCTTTCGACTCGCACGAATATAGTCGAGTCTGGTATCTATGAACCGCAAATGACGAGTTTAGTGGGTGTACGCAGTTTCGCTGTGCTAACCTAAACCGTTCGTCTGTTACGTGGGTATTTCTATCTGTACCCACGGGTTCCATCTTAGATACGGCATCCATTTTGTCTCTTGCCCTCAAGTAGTCAGCGAACGGACGTTGTCCGCTTCGCGACCCTGGGACTCCCAAGATATTTGCGGAAGACACATGTCCTTTGTAAGTGTCTTTATGATGAGGAGGATGATACTGTAAGGCAGATGGCGCCGCTCGAGGCTCATCTTGCCGCTCGGACGTATTGTCTCAGCCGTGCATCTCATTAGGCACGTCCCTTTGATGCCTGTATCTCGTGTTTCCCGATACCTCCCCTTTTACACCCTTTCCGATCTCCCCACTGTTTCCCTCTTCCTCTGCACCTGTCCCTGTTCCTATTTCGATCTGTTTTACTGCCGATTGGAATGTACTAATGGTGGGAAGATGGGTTTTTGCAGTTGGGAACCGCCAAATGTTTCCGCACTTATGTCCCGGACCTTATATGTATCAAAGTGACCAAAACGACCCCTCTGGGGGATAATTATGGGAACCGGGTTGTAAACTTTTGTCTGCTATGTAACTCTATGGGAAAATCGTGTATAAAAGGAGCGATCCACAGAACCAATTTGAAGCAGTCTCCCCGAACTACACTTGTTGTACTTCCGTGATCTCTGTGTTTCCCTGCAGCAAATAAACCTTGAATCTTTGACGCCGAAGGAAGTGTCCCGTGTCTCTGTCACTTGTACGCCGGAGCAGGTTACCCACGAAGGTTTCAGGTGTTGTGCCCTGGCACCGCTGGGTCCTAAATAACCCAGTCCTTCACTATCAAGTCCTAAGGCAAGGAGCTGTATATTATTAAGTGGGACATAGACTTTAATTCGTCTTAATAGTTAAACTTCCAAACTGTAGTTTTGCTGTGTAAAAGCTAGTAGCACCATTGGCTAATACAGAGTGACAGGCTAACATCTCAGTCTTGCTTAGTTCCGAATGGGACTACTAAAATGGGTACCTCAAGGTATCAAATGAATTGTGGCATTTAACCAAACTTGATGCCCAAGTTGAATTTAATGTCACTTTTAATAAAAGGTAACTTTTCAAAAGTTGCTCTCTGTTGCCCATTTTATCTGGTGGCCTGCCGCAGTTGCTGGCTTCAAGACAGCCTTCTGCCCTCCTGGGAGTCGTGTGAAGGACTCCCAGGCTCAGGAACAAAAAAGGCCTGCAGCAGAGGGTGGTGTTACCTCCCCTTTGCAGTAAGACGAACTATGTGTTGGCCCAAAGGCGAGTTTCAAAGGGGAAGGGACCTTTTGAAGGCAAATGGTGATCATACTTAAGTAGGGCTGGCCCTTTGTTCGGATAGACAGGCTGACAGGGAGAACAGAAAAGAGAAACTGTTAGAAATGGGGATCTCTGGTTGGCTAAGGCTTGCGCCACTCTAGTCAGGAAAAGGGAGTTACACGTCAAAGATAACCCCTGCTCACCCCCTTGGTAGCTTGGCACGAGCAGTAAGGCTTATCCCGGTGGCGATGTGTAAAGCATTTGCACAACACACACAGTAAGAACATACTAGGCACACCACAAAAGGAACTCCACACAAGGTTATATATAAAAATAGCCTTTGTATTATCATAAAACACATTAGATGGTAAGCACACAATATACACTGTGCCAACTGGCAAGGGCAATATTTACAGGGGATTATTTACACATGACAGGGCCACGTGGGCCACTGTCAGAATTGTCACTTGTTAAAAATTGTAAAAGTAAGAATATATCAGGAACTTAGAACACAGCCAGGAATCCCTGGCAGACACTAAACTCAGCGTCAACCTGTAACACAAATCATAACAGGCACAGTATCACATGAGGCGAGAACTCTATTCTGCGCCAACCTCATAAGTCTAAATAAAGTAGACCATAATCTCCTAAACATAACTTGCATTAGGAAATAAACTGACTAACATAAACTGCAGTAGGGAATAAATCATACCTGGACCACAGTAGACAATCAAATAAAAAAGAAGACAGTAGGTAAAACCTAATAATCCTAAAAGCACATCTATAAGCATAAATCACGGTGCATAAAACATACTATAAACATTACATTTCCGAGCACCTGTAAAAATCACACTAGGGCCTGGCGCCCTACAAATCTAACAGTCCCCTTGGTCAACTGGCCAACACTAAGGGGCGCAAATGCCATCTGTCCAAAGTCAGGGCGCGCTGCCAATGCAGCGACAGTCAAGGGTGCGCACTTGGCGCAACCCTAAACCTTGCAGCTGCCCACTACTTGCTGGGCAGCTGTGAATCTCAAAGGCAGGGCCTAAACATAGCAGCTGCCACTAAGTTCTACGCAGCTGTGCAGGCAGAGATAGGGGCGAAGGAGTGCGTCTCACGCCTGAGTCCAAAACATGTCCCTTAAAATGAAAAAAAGACCTAAACGGTGTAGCTGCACACTACTTGCTGGGCAGCTGGAAATAGGAAAATGTGGCATGGGCTCGCAATGGCTCTTTAAACAAATGTGCCCCCTTCGCTGGAGCCATGGGGCTGTAAGAAAAATTAGCAAAACGGTGGAGCCGCCTAGGCTCTACAAATAATCATGTCCTATGAAGCCCACTGGCTCCTGAAATAATTATGCGCCAAATTGGGGTAGCACGGACCCTTGAGGCTCCCACTGGGGCCCTTTAAACAAATGTGGCCACATTTGAGTCATCTAGGCTCTGGAAACAAACATGTCCCCAAAAACGTGGCAGCTGCCCCTAGAAAGCGGGACAGCTGTGAGTGGAGTTCGAGGCCCGGCATTACGGTGCCCTCTGGCCCCCATGGGGCTTGTAATTAACTTTTGCCCTCAATGTTGGAGACACACAGCTCTAAAACAAATATGTCCCAAGGGTGATCACTGGCGCTAAAAATAGATCTGCCCCCATGGAGCCACAAGGGGCTCCGAGAGAATCATGCCACGTCAATGAAGCGTCCCGCAACGGCGGTTCCGATCAGAAAATGCGGCAAGCTTGTCCCCCGCCCAGCCCTTACCAGGCCCCGGCGCAGGGGGAATCCTCCTTTGAATGCGGCGGGGGCAGGCACCGACAATATGCCTCGGGCCCCCTCCGCTGGAAACACCACCGGTCGCGGCGCTTGAGGGACTCTCTCCACTCACGGAAGCCCCGCCTCTTCACGCGCCATGCTTCACCCGGTCCCCGTCTCGGGACCGGGCCTTCTAGTTTGGAGCCAGTGAGGCTCCAGGCGGCCTCCTTCTCTCGTGCTGCTTCAGGCTTTCTCCTGCCCAGCCGCAGGCCCCCCCCCACGTCGCAGGCAGAATTGCCTGACTTCCGGGCGACCGCGGCTGGGCAGCAGTGGCAATTTCTCCAGGCTCTATGAGGGGAAGGCTCTTTTTACATTGAAAATAGAAAGTGGGGTGGGCACCCGCTGTGGTAATAAAGTATGCAGCTGGATGGCACCCGCAAACGTAATGAAAAGTCAAGTCGGCTGGTGGGCACCCGCGCACTTAGTAAAAATGCACGCGGAGACGCAGGGTGGGCACCTGCTCATTTAAATAAAAATAAGCGGGGTGGGCAGCCGCGCTGCAATGATAAATGCGGCAATGAGGGATAGGCTCCCTCAATTTTAGGGGCAAATTAAGATAAAACCTCCCAGGCGCTAAGAGTCAAAAAAACCCTGTTTAAAAAAGCAACTGGAGCAAAAGGGTCCCAGCAGAAATGTCCTCCAAGGTGGAGAAGGGCAAGGAAGAAGGGTCCCAGTAAAAGAAGTCCTTTAGGCATCCAAGCCTTCCCCTGAGCCCCAGCAGCAGCAAGCCCCTGGTAGATTCAAGTCCACAAACAAGAACATTTTACATGGGCTCTCAGCCCCTTCTTATACAGCTAAATCCTTTGTTTTAACAGTGTAGGCAAGGGAAAAACCAAATACAACTGGTTCAGGAGCACTTTGTTTTGCCCAGCTCCTCTCTCTCTTTCACAAGACAGGCCAGGGACATCAGACGCACCACAGGAGGTGGAGCCTAGCATTGTAGAAGGCACAGCCCTATTCAGGTCCCAGGTGCAACTCCTCCCTCCCATCTACATGCAGATCTCCCTATTCACCACCGGGCAGACTCATCCTGGCTTCTGAAGCCAACCACACCAGCCAGCCCCTGTCAGTCACAAGTCAGACAGGCAATTCACATCTCACAGAACACAGAAATGCCAACTTCTAAAAGTGGCACTTCCCCACTAGACACAATAAATCTGCGCACACCATTATTCTCACAAGTTCGCACATACCAAACTCGCCCCTGCACTCCTCTCCTATCAGGAATTACCATGGACACACATATCCCCCTTGCATTCCTATGGGAGGGCAGGCCATCTCACCACACACACTCAGAGTGCACACAACTTCACACTGGGCCACAGTGCTAAAGTACGCAGAGGCCTAAAATCACCACTACTATGCCAGAGGCTAAAGGCAAAAAATTTAGGGATGAACCTGCGAAAAAGGCCCAATTCCAACAGAAACAAATTGGCAAACCATTTTTTCCATGCGCTTGTAGCCCTCAGGTAGTCACACCTCTAAGGTGGGCTTAAAAGCTCCTAACTTCCAAGGAAGAGTTCAGACATCTTCAGAGTGGGAAAAATAGTGCACTGTGGGATTGTTAGATGCCACATATAACCAGAGGTTGTCATAGTGCGGGAGGGATCCAGGTGGCGCATTGGCTACTGACCACATAATTCCCTCATGCACTTTCTGGGCATAAATATAGCACCCCTGGTATCCTGAACCTCAGATCACAATTGGACTGGAGGGAGGACTGAAGAAGAACTGCCCTGCTGACCTCTGTGGCAAGAGAGGCTGCATCAACCACTGGCTACACCTGCTGCTCTTTGGGCTATCAAAGAAAGGACTGTGCCTTGTTTGAGGGAAAGTTGCTGTTGAGCCTCAGACTAAAGTAGTGAGTCCAAGGGTCAGCCGGCTGATCCCGTCTTCCAGCACCAGGGCTGCAAAAGCAGAAGTTGCATGTCCTAGCCTCTTGCAAGGAATCATCACTGACAGCCAAAGTGCAGCTAAGAAGAGCTCCACTCTGGACTCAAAAGTTCCGCCCATGTTTGCTGGACCCAAGAGAGTCTTCAGAGTGCAGATAAGTCACCAAACTTGGACACCAAAGGATTCCACTGGACCCACTGTGACCGGAGATCGATAGTCCAGCCGCTGCTGGGCTTCTACTGGATCAAAGAGGACTTCGAGGGAGTACGACCCCTGTGGCCAAAATCACTCCACATTACCCATTGCGTAAAGAATAGCCAGAGAAAAACCCTCATCGACTGCACAACTCTCATCGCATCTTTCAGCATCCTAAGTATCCTGCATCCCCTGTATCAGGAAGACTACATTGAAGTCTATGATTGTCTTGACATAAAATGTTGAACTGGACTTAAGGCTGCTTTGGTGAAATTATAAATTGGAATCAGATTCCTTTAATGATGTTTGATTTTGTAATGTTGTTATTTGGTGCTTCTAAATGCTTTACACTAGTTAATTTGCTTAAGCCTTGCTTCTCGAAGCTAAAGCTCCCCAAGGTAAAACTGGAGGTTTTACATAACAAGCATTGGAAATGCAATAGGTCTCGCAGTAGTAAAGTTTGAGCTATAGGTGTTATTTTTTTTTTGTTTTTTATTTATGTGTTGTTTTTTCTAAATAGCTAAATTAATAGCTTTCTTCTTTACAAAGCCAATAGTTATAATTTTTGTAAATGTGACACCTCTAGCATTTGTAATGCAACATGTTTTGTATTAACGGGACTTATATGTGACTTATATGTATTGATATAAAAAAAATCAATGGCTTTAAAAAACAATTAATAATTAATACGTAAATAAAATGGATTTTAATTTATATTGCCAATAGCTTAAAGTTTATTAAATATATTTAGTGAAGATGCTGTGGTTGCGCTGAGTGAGGGTGAGTGAGGGTGAGTGAGGGGTTGAGGGTGAGTGAGGGGTTGAGGGTGAGTGAGGGGTTGAGGGTGAGTGAGGGTGAGGGGTTGAGGGTGAGGGGTTGAGGGTGAGTGAGGGTAGGTGAGGGTGAGTAAGGGTGAGTGAGGGTGAGTGAGGGTGAGTGAGGGTGAGTGAGGGTGAGTGAGGGTGAGGGTGAGGGAGGGTGAGGGTGAGGGAGGGTGAGGGTGAGTGAGGGTGAGGGGTTGAGGGTGAGTGAGGGTTTGAGGGTGAGTGAGGGTGAGGGAGAGTGAGGGTGAGGGTGAGTGAGGGTGAGGGGTTGAGGGTGAGTGAGGGTGAGGGTGAGTGAGGATGAGGTGTTGAGGGTGGGTGAGGGTGAGTGAGGGTGAGGGTGAGTGAGGATGAGGTGTTGAGGGTGGGTGAGGGTGAGTGAGGGTGAGTGAGGGTGAGGGTGAGTGAGGGTGAGTGTGAGTGAGGGTGAGTGGGGGTGAGGGGTTGAGGGTGAGTGAGGGTAAGGGGTTGAGGGTGAGTGAGGGTGAGTGAGGGTGAGTGAGGGTGAGGGGTTGAGGGTGAGTGAGGGTGAGGGTGAGGGGTTGAGGGTGGGTGAGTGTGAGTGAGGGTGAGGGGTTGAGGGTGAGTGAGGATGAGTGAGAGTGAGGGGTTGAGGGTGAGGGGTTGAGGGTGAGGGGTTGAGGGTGAGTGAGGGTGAGGGTGAGTGAGGGGTTGAGGGTGAGGGGTTGAGGGTGAGGGGTTGAGGGTGAGTGAGTGAGGGTGAGGGTGAGTGAGGGTGAGTGAGGGTGAGGGGTTGAGGGTGAGTGAGGGTGAGTGAGGGTGAGTGAGTGAGGGTGAGGGGTTGAGGGTGAGTGAGGGTGAGGGTTTGAGGGTGAGGGTGAGGGGTTGAGGGTGAGTGAGGGTGAGGGTGAGTGAGGGTGAGGGGTTGAGGGTGAGTGAGGATGGGTGAGTGAGGGTGAGTGAGGGTGAGTGAGGGTGGGTGAGGGTGAGTGAGGGTGAGTGAGGGTGAGGGCATTCACATGTACTGCGCGTGGGTGTCCTTCCTTTCCTGGAAATGCTAACTTTACTGTCTTAAAAGAAAGTGAAAGCAAAGCAGACTAAAGATCGAACAGAGATCTTCGGGGACTTTCCACTTCGACGCAAGTAGGGAAACAGTCAGCATGCTTAAATAATGCATTAATCTTGTTTTGAGTCAGTTATATTGTATCTCAGAAGTTGCTGGTCACGTTTAAAGGAACTTCAGTTCAGTAATTTCATTTCCTCCGTTAGCAACCCTACTCATGATTTGTACTCTTACTCTCCTCAGCTTCACCAGGAACTGTAGCATTTTTCTGTACGGGGGCAGGCGAAAGGAACACGGGCATGGTTGCTGGTGTGTACGCACAACAACAACTTGTGAGCCTTCTTCTTTGAGCTCCGGGTGAGCCGGTGCGGTCGATGGACTCGCAGTTATGTAACCCCGTGGGTGCAAAGTCTCCCATCCCGCTAAGTGCTTTTGGGATTACTTTGGTGTTTGAGGCATTTCGTGCTCAAGCCTCCTTAACGTTCCATAAAAGCTGTCCAGGCTTAATCAATTTAGACGTGTTACAGTACATGGATTGAGGATTTTACGTGGTAGAGAATATTCAAAACGCAGCGATGTATTTTTTGTGGTGGGGATACAAATGCTGTGCAGAGATAACGGGCAGCTTTAGCTGTGCTTGGGCAGACTTGTAGGTTCTAATAAAGTACATATAGTTCGATGGGTGGCTGCCTGCAGGCAATGTGGTCAGAGTGCTGGTCTCTTTCTTGGCTGCGGTAGACCAGGTTATAGTGCTGCACCTCGGTTATAGATTTTCGTGAGCAACGACCTTTTTCACAGGAGTTGTCAAAATGTAAACACTTAAGGAGCTGGACATGGAGTGAACAATGCCTGCTAAACTGAGACGGAGGAAAAACCAAGAGTCCTACCATCAAGAAAAAGAATCTGACATAGTTATCAAATGAAATCTATCTAAATGAAGCCACAAGCGTGTGGCAGTCATAATGAAAGCTTGTGGGAGGTCCCCGGGATGTCAGCATACTGAAACACAAAGACATTCTGATCGGGAGGTGAGACGTTTCCACACATACAAGCTCGTGGGGAGGACCAATACAGGATGTTACACTTCTTGTAAATGTACAGTAGCAGTGACAACAATACAACTAAGTGGATCCTGGCGCTTACGAAACACGAAAACATCTGAATAAAAAGACACGGTTATTCACATAAGTCACCGAGGGGAGGGGGGAGGAGAAATGCGACATGGCGGGGAGGGGGCGGAGCGGGGGAGAGGGTGTTAAGCAGCAGGGTACAGACGGCTGAGGGAACAGACGGCGAACAGAGGGCGGGCAGGGGAGGGGGCGGAGCGGGGAGGGGGTGTGAAAGCAGCAGGGGCACTCATTCTGAGCACTATCCGCGACGGTTAACGAAGATCTGTTTGCAAAGAACGAAACTGAGAGAGGAAAAAATAATATATCACATCCCACGGAACCATTACTGTAAAGGGCAAAAGTCGATGGTGATTGCAAAACAGTTCAAAAACCTCTTAACGGTTAAAAGTGCGTATCCCCGTAAAAGGTTGATTTAATTTTTTCGTCTAAAATAGGGAGCACTGTGTGTTGTTAGGAGGGCATTGCTGTGGGGAGGGGGGAGGAGAAATGCGTCTCGGCCGGAGCAGGGGGCGGAGCAGGGAGAGCGGGCTTTGAAATGCACTTCACACGGCCGGCCGGTCGTGAAACTGAAAGCATGGCCGGCCGGCCGTGAAAGCCTTTGATGCCGCAGGGGGTGGAGCGGCACCAGCTGGGAGAGTAGGCAAGGCAGGCGGCTGGGGGCATGTGCACGCGCTTTTAAGCTCAATGCGCATGCGCATTGAGCTTAAAAGTCACGGGCACTGCAAGGAATCGCCACAATTCCTTGAAAGTTGGACAAAGAGTGGATAAGCCCCCATAGTCTCGCTTGCTCGATGCGCATGCGCATCGACAGGCGAGACCTAAAAACCTGACTGGACCCAAGACAGTTTTGTGAGTATATTACACGGTAAGACCGCACAACCGTACCATATGATACACCACAATCCTCACAGAGATTAAAAAAGGAACAAACCTAACTTACCTGTCAGCTTTTCCTGGAGAGGAATCTATTCTCTTTCCATACGAAGAAAAGATGTAATACTTTGTTAGTATCCTAGTGATTGGAATATTAAGTTCAGGGGGCACCAAATGTCTAGCCCAATTTAGCAACTGATATACAAGCAGGTGTTCTCACACAGCCACACCATCCACTAAGGCTTTCCCTGTCGAAATAGCTGACCTGAAAGAATTTACTGGCCTATCACTTTTCCTTCTTCTGCCACCTCCGCCACCTTCTGCCAACTTATACACGATGTGTATAAGTAGGCACCCCATGGGATTCACACCCCGTTCCAGACACCAAGATGTTCATCTTGGCAAAGCAGACCGGTAGTATTTGATCGTGCTATTGGCCAAGGCTCTTTTGATGAGTTCTTCAGTTTGTACTAAAAGGTCTGGGACAGTCCAGCTTTGCCTGTAATCCACTCTGCCATAAGATGGAAAATCTCTTTTACTACTAAGTGGTGAGGATGGACTAATGGATCTCTTCAGAATATTCCAATGCTGGTGAAGGTGGATGCATAAATCCCAGGAAGCTTCTCTCAGAACTAGAAACCAGATCATTGTTATGAGGACCATTTGCTCCATCTGTCTCCTTAACTGGGCTGACACTCTTTCAATCAAGACAAAAGATGGAAAGCCATATTTGCTCTCAAAACCCAATCCTGCTGAAAGGCATCTGTCGCAGTTGCCTCTGGATCTTGCCTCCAGCTGAAGTAACACTGTATCTGATATTCCAGATGAGAAGCGAAGAAGGCGGTCTAGCACAGACCTCACAAGTCCATTATTGCCCAGAAGATGTACAGGTGGAGAATCCAAGTGCTGAAGTCATGGAATTGCCTGGACTGCCAATCTGCTGTCTCATTGTGACTTCCCAGAATATGCTCCACAATCACAGCCACCTGATTGTCTAGCCAGAAGTACCAGAAATCCTTAACCATTTCTGTTAGGGGTTTCAATCTGGTTCCCCCCAAATGGTTTATGTAACCTACCATTGAGATGTTGTCCATCTTCAGCAACAGGCAACACCACTGTGTTCTGCGTCCAATATTCACCCTGCCAGGTGGACCAGGCAATTGGTATGCAGCTTTAACTCTTTGTCTTTCTCTGGGAGACAAATTGCCACTCGTAATTCCCCAGACAGATAGCATGACATCCGATTATTTAACGAGTTCCAAAATAGAGCTGAAGATCGCTCTCCTGGTCCAGCGGGCCCATCATGTGATACAGACTCCAATGGATCTCCTCCCTGGCTTCTGTTGTCAGATCCACCTTATCTACCTATGTCAGACCTCTCCATAAATGAGATGTGTTAGACCTGTCTGGCCTTTTGCGTAGTCCCTCTAATTTATTATTTATTTTGTCCCCTTTATGCCCCTCATGCCTTTATTTATTTTTGTGTGCACTAGATTTTTCAAGGTGTTGGTCTAGGGGATAGGTGCCCTTTTTCCCTCATAATTCTTCACCTCAGTCCTAGGTGTCTTTCCTGACAGGAATTCACTGAGAGTCACAAAATGGTGGTTACCAACTGTCCCAACTGCCATATCCTGGCATGCCCCATAGGTTATCATTAGGCCTTCCAGAACTTTCTGGACCCTACTGGACCCTGTGTGAACAGGCTATATAAGGGCAGAGGTCAGGAAGCCATTTTGTGTAGCCCAGTTAGGTAGAGGAGAGAGGCAGTGGTGTGAGGAGGAGGACGCGCTAGAAGGAGTTAGTTGGTCTGCGGGATTGACAGCATCTTCCAGAATACATTCCCCCTCTTGCTCCTGACCAAACCCTCCCATCGGACTTCACCTTCTGTGGGAACCGGTGCAACTGTGGCCCCCTGTTGACCCCTCCTCCCAGTTTCCCAAATACTATCTGGGAACTTGCCCTTCAACTTCCCTCATAAGTTCATCCTACCAGGACCTCGTGAGAGAAGACCAGGGCGAGATCTGTCACCCTACGCCACCGAGGAATTACTGAATCGGGGCTGTGAGCTGGCGTAGACATCGCTGGGCTGAGCGTCAACAGGAAGTAAGCGCTACCCCCTGCGCAAGCTCAGTGACGCGGTTACAGGAGAGGCGGGGAGTCGGCGTAGTGCAGAAGGAAGTGAGTGCTTTCTCTTGCGCAAGCTCATTGACGCGGCTACAGGAGAGGCGGGGAGTCGGCGTTCCACTATTCCCATGCGCAGGCCCTGAAGCGGTGAGCAGCTCGCAGCCGAGTGAGCGAGGCGGCGCCTGACAGGTTCACTGTTCACCCGCGCCTGCGCTGCAGTCCGGTCCCGTGGGAAGCGGAGTGGCGCTCACGGGTGACTGGAACCTCGGGTACTTCGGTCCAGGCTCAGCCCCCTTTCTAGCACGGGGCAGAGGGCCAAATTCCGTGTGAGGTGCAGCGGAGAAGAGAGTAAACTGAGGAGAGGAGTCAGCGGCAACCTCTGGTTTGATCCCAAGTAAGGTGGGAAAGCAGGGGAAGAGTACACGACTGACTGGGGTTTCAACCAGTAAGCTGGGGAGGAGGTGCTGTATACCCCTAGTCCGGGACTAACTGTTGAGATCCTCCTACATGCTTTGGAGCGCTGAAGAGCTCTATGTCTCGCCCTGATCAGGGGAAGGAGAGCCCATTAAGGATCCCTGGGTAACCGTGATAAAGGTTCAAGTTTATTGGAGATTTTCTTAAGGGCAGGAGAGGTGACCAGGGGATATAAAAGATATTAAACTTGGTTATTGAAGGTTATTGTGGGATTCTGTTACAGAGGAGGAGGGGAAGAAGAGACAGTGTCCTCATCTTATTTACCTATGTGCAAGTGATAACTGAGTTATAGTAACATTACATCTGCAAACTTGAAATTGTAATCCTGGGGTTACTGACCTCTTGCGAGGAAGGTGTTACTCAGTGGGAGGTGAGGTAATATTCCAGGGTTCTAAGACCTGGACATTTCTAATGTGATAAACTGAAGTGGAGGAAGTGTCAAAGTTGTGGACGTTCTTGTGATATAACTAGAGAACCTCCACTGGGGTGAGAAACCTAACACTGTGGAAGACCAATTTCTACTGAACTGAATTCTGCTAAGGTTATATGATAAGTGGAAAGTGCTGACAAATTTGTACAGTGTATTGAGATGTAAAATGACTGAAGAGTAGACAAAATATTTTTATAAAACAATTCGTATTTTTCCACAAAGACTGGTGTAGCGTCATTTTTGAGTGGAATTACTTTGAGTTACTGTCGGGTGGTTTGCAACCTTCACACATGTGCCTCTGTTGATATTGCCTTACCCTAGGCCAGGCTACCATAGGTGACCTGACAACATTAGGTTCCAACAAGATGCATCCAAACTTTGAAGAGCTTGGTAGTGAAGGGGGCCCCGGATTATGGTTTGGATTGAAAATGCCAACAGGTCTACCTGCCAAGTCAGCTGGTGCCTGACCTTGGAAGAGTCTTCTTCAATTAATTCCTAATGTTTTGAATCATTTTGTTGGGAAGTTTCAGACTTGCTTGAAACAAATCTATGGTGACTCCCAGGAAGATTACCCCCTGTTAAGTTGACAGCTCTGATTTATCTCCAATTATAATAAATCCGAGACTTAGAAGAAGAGACACAGCCATCCTCAGATGGTACTTTTAGATGTTGTGGGTTCTCATCCATTATCCATATGTCATTGATGTAGATGATGAGTTTCAAACCACTCACTCTGAGGAACTCAATGACTGACTTCAGCACCTTTGTGAAGAACCATGGTGCTGACAATAGGCTAAAGGGTAACACCCTGAACTCACGTACATGTAGCCTCCAAATAAATTCTAAGAATCTGCTATGAGAAGGGAATAAAAGATCATCAAGTACTCGTACTTACGGTAGAGAAGTACCATCCAGTCCCTTGGCTGGAGGAAGTCCTGGAACACATGGAACCCTTCCATCTTGAAATGTTGACAAATCATTGAATTCCTTCAGATTGATCATGGTCCTTTGTTCCATCAGGAATATGTTGTTCAAAGACCAATGCAGATGGGATTGGAAGCAAAAAATCGTGGCCTCCCTCTCCAGTGCTAGAATTTCTTGAGCTATCATATCAGAATCCTTATCCGATAATGTGTTCGGCATTGGTCTCTGCCAATTCATTGGTGATCTGTAAAATTCTAGCCAACTCCTTGACTAGATGGAGCATGCAAGCATTGCTGATCAATACTTGCCATTTATGAAAAAATAAGCACAACCGTTCTCAAACTTTTACTTGAGAAAAAGAGATGACACTTACTAGAATAGCTTTCTGCTGGATTTGAGATGCCTCCTAAAGAACCCTTACAACCATATCCCCTGAAATTGCCTCAGGAAGAACTACTGTAGTAGAATTGATACTGCACCTGCCTTCTTTTGGCTACCTGACTTCAGTGAGGACCTTGATGAAGGAAATGAGCTGGGTGACCATCCTCATCCTCTTCTACCCCGTCCAAAGATCTGAAAGGTTTTGTTTATGGATACTTGAGCTTAAAGCAAAATAATGGGGTCCTCATGCAAAATGTAATGATGGGACCTTGTCTCAGAGATATTCATTGGCTTTTGGTTGAATGGGTATGGGGTCCCTGAAGGTTAGGATCTACTGGCACTGCAGGGTCTCCAGAGGCCAGTTTCAAGCCTCCCCTTGAGCATTAGCCAGTGATGGAAAGGTGGCAGCGTACTTTCCCACCTTCTTGTGGAAGGGTTCCCTGAACAGTCATCCTTGAGCGATCTGGTGTACTTCAGAGGTGCACCAACCTAGGTTTTGGTTGCCTTTTATAAGGTAAGACCTGCACCTTTCTGTCAATATTACGCAATTGGCATTACTGATAAAAACGATGTCCATTTTCACCCATCGCCTTTGTCGAATCCTAAATTACTTTCCAGCGAAAACTGGGCATCCGATTGTCTATCCCCGGTGTGGCCGTCACCTTCCTTACACGCTTGGTTAGGGACACTCTGCCTTCAGGCTGGTCCTAACCTATTCATCCAGAAGCAAACAAAGCAGACCAGCCACATACTGTGACACGTTCACCACTGCAGATAGTTCACTTGAATGGGGGTGAAAGATGTTTCTAGGTTCAACATGTCTGAGAGAATCTTGTCCAGATTGCCCTAATTGTCTGACTTAAGGCTTTTAGGTTCTGGGTGTGGGTGCACTGGTCTGCCTTCATTTTAATCTATGTTAGAGTTTTCATGCAAGTTCTCTCCATCTCTGTTGTTGTTGACAGTAGGTGCGGGGCCAGAGTAGACCTGGGATTAATGTTAATTACATCACTAGAGCATTCGGGGGAGTTGGTCGTCTGGCCAGAAGTCTTGCAGGGGTTTTGATCATGCTAGGAAAACATTCCTGAGTCTGTCAAAGGCATCCATTCCACCAGTTTATCCCTCTTTCATTTGACCACAGCCAAGGTGGGACTCTGGCCCTATGACTTACCAGGTGCAGTCATCCTCCTAAGAGAACATGGGTCTTCCTCCCAGTGGAAAGGTTCATATTGGCTGGCAGCCAGCCTCAATAATTGCCTCCTGAACACCACCCCAGATAAGATATCATGCCATGGGACGCTTTCTTCCACTTCCTCCTTGAAGGATTTCAGGGCCTCCCTCTGTATTATGCACCTCAGTATGAATTATTTTATTGCCAATGAGGAGGTCTCCCTATAAGAATTAGACAAATTAATCGGTTCTGCCCATGTGGTTGAGGAAACAAGGCTCCCTTACGAATTATCAATGTGCTCTTAGAATAGCCGTAAAATTAGCTATTACTGTAAGATGGCAGGAAGCCCTCTGTAGAATCAGGGCTTAGACACTCCACCTTTAAATCAATTGGGTTGGTTTTTCAATGGCCTTCAGTTTGCTATCATAGAGTACAGACCCATCCCTAGGGCGCTCAGCTGCGGGCAGAAGGAATCCTGCAGGGAACTCCTGAGTCTCTGTCCATAATCAGTGTCCCTCAGGCTCACTCATGCTCTGTTTGGGTCAGAAAACAAACTGAATGCCAACTGGGAATCTAAGAGGAGTCCAGAGCTGTTTGCAGGAGCTCTCTTTTCCACCTTGTGGCTAGAGGGCCACAGCCCAGTGCAGACCTGGTGAGAGAAGGCCACCGGGTACCATGCAGAACATTAAGGGAAGCAATCTTCACTCATATATGTCAAATAGGGTCGCAACAATGGAATACAAATACCATCACTGTTATCTACCAGTGCAAAGCGAATATGCTATAAAAAAATACCTCAACAGTCACAGTAGATTATCGAGATGGAAGAGGCACTTTCCTGCTGCTGGTGCAATGAAGAAAGAGGGAGCGGGTCTGTCTACTGGATGGTATGTGGACTGGTAATGCCTATGATTGGATACTTTACGACTACATTTTTTCCCATGTGTTTGTGGAAAATGCACTGTAAGTGTTATGAATATTATGACTTCGGTTGGTGAATAAAGTGACAAAGGAAGGCATAGGCATAGCCTGCCAAAATGCTATGCCAAGGTGCTAGTTCAGAAGAACTTGATCATACATCATGCTTTGATCACTGAGGAAGAAAACAAGCTGGAATAGGGTGGTGTTTCTATGCCACAATTAAAGATTGAGTGATTCTGGCTGCCGAGTTCCGAAGGGTCTGCAACCTTCTAGTGAGTTTTTCATTGACCCGGCATAGAGAGTATTCAAGTAGTCCAGCTTGCTTGTGACAAGGGCATGTGTGATTGTTTTCCCGAGTTTGATTTGGAGACATTTGAATTTCTTCATATGCATTTTCAGTATATGGAACCATGATGTGGTGATGGCATTGACTTTGGCGGGCATGTCGAGTTTCTTTCAATGACATTCCCAAAGTTCTTGGTGTGGATTGTGGGGCTATGCGTGGTTGTTCGCCCTAGCTCTGTTGGTCTCCAAGTGGTGTCCCACATTGAAATGCTCTTCCCAAAGGTCACAATTGTGGTCTTGTGCGTATTCAACTTCAGACAGTTTGTCTTCATCCACTAGGTGATTACAGTCATGCAGGCAGTGAACTTGACCCGGGTACTGGGCGTCTTGTGTGTGAGGGAGAGAATGAGTTGTATGCTGTTTTGTAGGAGAGGACACTGATGCTGTGAGAGCAGAAATGCTAGCTAGAAGGATCATTCATGTGTTGAAGAGGGTCAGGCTCAGGATCCTTGCAGAACTCCACAGGCAAGGTCACGGGTGTCCATGATGTAAGATGCCAGGCAGACTGACTGGGTCCTTCTAGTTTGGAATTAGCAGATCCTTTGGAGTGTGTGTGTCCTAGGATTCAAATATTGTGTAGGTGTTGGATGAGGATGGGGTGGGAGACAGTGTCAAACGCTGTAATAAGATCCAGCAGGTTGAAGGCCACCATGTTTCCTCTGTCCAGGGTCATGTGGCTGTCATCCCTGGCAGCGATGAGGGCAATTTCCATACTGTGATTCGGTCTGAAACCAGACTGGGTGGTGTCAAGGAGATGGTCCATAGTTGATGAGCATTGAAAGGTCTGCAGAGGGTTTCTTCAGCAATACGAAAACAGTTGAGTGTTTCCAAGCATCTGGAAAGGTCACAGAAGAGGTGAAGGCTTTCAAAATGGGTGTGAGCAAGACAGTGATTCCAGTCTCCTGGAGTAGGAGTGGTGGGGAAATGGGTCTGATGGGGCCGCTGAGATGATGGACTTTATGGTAGTGTCGGTTTCTTCTGGAGTGATGATGGGCCATGTGGTTAGCAATGTTTTCTGGATTCGCAAGGTCTGTTCAGTCTGATTATGGGTTGAAGTTGCTGAAAATAGTATCATTTTGTTGCTGAAGAATTGAGAGAGATTGCTGCAGAGGTCCTGTGAGTGGCTGATTTAGTTGGAGGCAACCACTGGTGTAGTGAAATTCTTCACACTGGAGAAGATTTATTCACCTCTGTTGGAGATGGCATCAAGGCAGTCCACCAGAGAGGCCCATTTCGTGGCCGGGTCAATTGGTGGTAGCATGTCAGGGCGGTATTGAGAGTGCTGCTGTCTGCATTGCCCTGGCTCATCTTCCATTTGAGTTCCAGTTGCTTACTGTAGCGTTTCATCAGTTTGAGTTCCTCCTTGTACAAACTGGCCTGGGATCTATATCTAGATCTTGTAGTGATGCTTTGTCTGAGGGGGCCAGGGAGCTGGCAAGGAGATGTTCCAATTAATAAAATTCTTGGAGGCTTTCGAAAGGCTGTTACTGTGTTCGGATCGGTGGCTGTTGGGAGTGGTGTTTCAGTCTTTGTCACTGATGCTGTTTCAGTTTCAGCAGGCTAGCCTGGCAGTGTTGTGTGTGCGTTGGACCGAGACAGGCATGTTGAACTTGGTAAGGGTGTGATATTTCCAAGAGACTGGTGGGGGGTTGTTGCCGCCAATGTTGTCAGAGGTGGTGAGAATAGGTTCCAGGAGGTGTCTGGCAATGTAGGTCAGTTATTTGCTGCTGAGTGAGGCCCAGTCTTCCAAGTTCTTCGATGAGCGCATTTGAGTTGGGGTCAGTAGGGTCTTACAGGTGCAAGTTCAGATCTCTCAATAGAATGTAATTGCTAGAGATGAGGATGAGTAGTGCAATGAACTCTGTGGTGACTTTGGTGAAGTTGATACGCGGTCCCGGTGGTCTATAGTTGAGAGTGCTGCTTAGTATGAAGTTGGCTGTTCCAGGTTGGAAGGGGATGTGTCTGTGGAGGCAGTGCAGCTCACGGCGATCTTGTGTATGATGGTGATTCCACCTCCAGGCTTGAGAAATCTGTCTTGTCTGGTGACCTTGTAGCCAGGGTGTGGGAAGGTTGCGGCGCTTTCAAGTGCCAATGCAAGGTTCAACCAGGTTTCTGTGAGGTGAGGAAAAGTATGTCTGGGGTGTTGTCATGCAACAGGTCCCAGATCTCTGTGACAAATTTGGTGAGTGAGCGTGTTTTAGGGAGCATGGATATGAGTGCACAGTGTTGTGTGGGTGGTTGCAGGACTCTGTGAGAGTGAAAGAGTTGGGTATTGGGTGCTGTCAGTGAGCTGCAGTGTGTTGGGTGTGGGACAGTACATAAAAACTTGTAGGAAGTGTAAGAGAACGCTCCCTCAGTGTTGTGTGATATGGGGAGGCAGCAGTGTGGAGCAGCAGATGGGACTGAAGGCTGGAGGGTCACAGTGGGTAAGGGCCTGGGTTCCTGGCTCTGGGCGTGGTCTTGTAGTGTAGTTCCTATTTTCCCTATAGGCCCTGCGCATTGGAATAACATAAACAGTAGTGTAGACGTAGGACTGAGGTCTTCTAGGTCTCTACTGACTATGTTAGACCTAATTTAGGTTTGCGCCAGCTAGCTCAGAGGTCACTGGAAACTTTCTTGACTGACTAGGAAGTGATCAGCTTCCCTGGCTCAGACGAGAAGGGATTCAGCTTCCGACAACCGCATAAACATGACAACTTTGCTCTCCAGAATAAGAGTCAATCTCTAGAGTCGTGTGAAACAATAGACAGCTATTTCACTCACTCAGTTGTGCAGATTCAATTTCACCAGGGTGCAGAGAATAGAGAGACGGGCGTTTTCAATAAAAGATATTATTTATTGAGCAGTCTTCTTTCTCATGCAAGAGAAATGAATTGCCACAATTGCAAGACTTGTTATAATGAAAAGTGCGTACAGTAAAAGGAGTATTACGAAATAATACTGTAAAAGCATTGATATGGTTTCTTAGCCATAAGATAGTTAAAATTAATAAAACATATACATTCATATATACATTGGCTAACGACCTCAACTGCTGCTTCTAACTACGCCTACCCCGGTGTACCTGACTTAAGCCTAATACGTGGGAGGGAGTAAGTAAGTAGCAGTTTAAGTTAAGTTGGTTTTGCCAAGAGTTTGATTCAAGAATTCTCTCTAAGGGTTTAGTCAGCACCGTACCTCTGGAATAGAATGTAGGAGGTCTGGTATCTCCCTCTCAGGACCCGATATCCCAGTCACCCGCAAGGGTAGGCTGGAAACGCCGGAGCTGGATTTTCTCAGCAGGAGAAAAGACACCGTCTTTCTCAGCGCATCAAAGAGGAGGGGCAGCGTCCGTGGGCTTCTCGCATCTGCTGGGCTTTCTGCAAGGGGACAGCTGTTCTGCTCCAGTATTCACCACCACCGTGTGTTTGCTTAAGGCAACGTTGGTATATTTATACCTGAAAGGTGCCGAGTTTGACGTAAGTTTTGGACATAAGACGTCAATAAAGATGTCACTAAGAACTGGTCGTTCTTACAGTGCTCGCAGGAGTTCTATTACTAATCAAAACAAAGCAAGCGGGGCTTTCCCAGGTTGCTGGGGGTTTGGTGTGTTGAAAGAACTCGGTGTGCTATCTAGGAATCTAAGGAAGTGGCTTCTGCTGTGTCATGGACTGCAGAGGCGAGTTACTGAAAATATGGCTCTGATAATTATGCCATTATAGGGATATGTATTGATTATAGCCGTATAGGGGCATAAGGTCACAATATTGATCGAGTTCCTAGATAAAACTCATGGCCTCCTTATAAGCCCGAGAGTTAAAAGCAGGACCCTGGTCAAAATGAAGCATGGCAATTGCGTATGTGCCGATAAAGACTCGCAAATCTTTTATAACAGTTCTGGCTTCAGCCGAGCGCTGGGGCCACATTTTTATGTGAATATAGTCTTAAAAAAGAAATTAATAGGACGCTGGATTTCATTGCCATGGCATTACTCCGGTTGACTCGTTACTGCGGTCTCTGTTGCAGTCCGGACAGCTCTTCACAAATTTATAATGTTGCAGGGTCATCCCGGCCACCAGTATTCTGATTGTAATTCTGTCAGAGATTCCTTCATCTGTTTGTGCCTCGGGCCTTCACCCATATGTGCGTCTGCTATTAATAAGAATCTCCGGTTCGTGTTTGGAATTACCCTATCCCCTGCTCCAGGGATTCGAGCAAAAGGAACGGAGTTTGCATCAATTACGTATGTATTATTGAGTGGATAGTTCACAGGTAGTGCTGCACAGTTGCCTTTTGAAGACGTTTTTACCGCCAGCATGGTTTCCCCGTCTATGTATTTTTCTGAACGCTTTTTTGTGGCTACGGAAGCCGGTTTAGTTGCTTCCGCTGTGGCTGTATTAGCCAATGAATTCCCTGCAACGTGAACGCCATCACGTTGATGTCTCAGAGTGTGTATCACGTGAGTCTTTTGTAGCTCTTTCTGTAAAAGAACTACTTGTTTCCAAAGCATTTTATACTTGATTGTGGCACCTGTGTCATCTTTGTAATCATTTTGAACCCAGTTCTGCAAATCATTATTGTAATATTCGACGCAAAAATGCGAATCGCACACGATTAGTGTCGGGAATTCACGTTTGGCATTTTCAAGCGCCATCTTTAAAGATCTGATTTCAGCTCGCTGAGCCAAACATTTTCTCAGTGATTCAGTTTTTGTTATTTTCGGTCTGAATTTACCGCAGAGCCAGCGAACTTTAACAATCGCGCAGGCTGCATCGTATGATTTATCATCTACATTGTAATGCTGTACAAATCTGTCTGTATAGATTATACAAGAGTACTGTTGGAGAGGCAGAATTTCGATTGGCAGAGGATATTCTTTTTCATATTTTAAATCATTCAGTTTTTTCATGTTCGGGACAAAATAGTATGTCACGTCTTCTGCAGCCAGAGAATGTTCCCACTGTATCCATTTCGGATCTAGTGCCACTGTTTTTAGATTTACTGGGCTGAAAAGCGCCTCGAAGGCTGATTCTGCTGTGAAAACAGTTATTCTTTTGCCTTGGGCTAGTGCTCGTTCTCTCGCTACAGCAGTTTGCACTGCCTTTACAATATTTTCTGTGAGACTTAATGTTTTTTCTGATTGTGTGTACAAATGTGATTTGTAAGCTATTGGTACCGTTTTTCCCTCATTAGAGGTCAGGTACGTGAATCCGCATCTTATTGGGATGACCCGGATTACAAGGTTGCGTGTATTGTCACGTGTTTCTAATTTTGTTTTAGCTATTATGTCTGTTTGCAGTGATCTCAAAATTTCTGTGTGTTTTTGAGTCCAGTTGATTGGTTTGAAATCAGGTTTTATTAATTCGTAGAGAGGTTTAATCCTCTCTGCATAGTTTAGAATGTAAGTTCTTCCGAAATTCAGGAAGCCTAGAATTGATTGTAAGTTCTTCAGCGTTTTTGGTGCTTGGAGTACAGCGCACTTCTCTAAGAAGTTGTCTGCTAGTTTTTTGCCTTCACTTGATAATTCGTATCCTAAAAATAGGACTGTTAGATGGGCAATTTGTGACTTTTTAAAGTTGTATTTGTAACCCTCTGCTGCGAACCCAAGTATTATGGTGTTCACTCTTTTCAAGTGAGTATCCAAGTCGTCGTCAGTGAGATAGATGTCATCGACATAAGATAATGCCTCATCATCATACATTTGTAGTAACTCTGTTACTCTGGCTGAGAATAGTCCTGGGCTGTTCTTAAATCCCTGTGGGAGCCTACAGAAATTTTTCTGTGACCCCATTATTGAGAAAGCGGTCAAGTACCTGCTTTCTGGTGCAATATTTTGACAAAAGAACCCATTAGATATGTCTAATGTTGTTTTGTATTTTTTGCGAACTATGTTATTCATTAGTGCAGCACTGTGCGAATTCTGTACCGCAAATGTTTTGCAACATGAGTTAAGGTGTCTGTAGTCCAAGACTAGACGATACGAATCGTCTGGTTTCGAGACAGGAAACAAAGGATTGTTCATTTGAGAGGTGCATGTTTCAATCACCCCTTGGTATTCAAGTTGATCTAAAATCTCCCTGACCTGTTTTTTAGCTTCTTGCTTAATTGGGTACTGCCTTTGTGCAGTCGGTTGACATTTTAACTGGATTTTGTGAGGAGGAGAGTCCTCATCCCATCCTACATGATTTTTATATAGTGCAGGTGCTTGAGCTACTGCCCATTTCCTTGCATATATATATTTAGTGTGAATTGGAATATGATTTGAGAAGGCAGGCATAATCATTTCTTCGCCATGAGGGCACTCCCTGACAAACTCTGGGGGCCAATCTTTCTCGGCTAACAGGATGTCATAGCCTTTTGAGAGGTTATCCCAAAATAGACCCCTTATTTTCCTAGTCTTATCTCCCTCTATACGCAGTGTTATTTCGTATTTCTTATGAGGTTCGCTAACTCTGGTGTCTGCAGTTTCTACTTGAATGTATTCATTCGTGTCCACTGTCTCCAGATGACTCATTAGGATCTTGCGAGCTATGCTGATTTCTGCTGCGCTGTCTAGCATTGTCTGTGCCCACTCTCCGTTTTTCAGCTGTGTCCTCGGTATTCTCGGCATGTTTGATTACTCTAATACTGGCTACCTTCTTTCTTGGAAATTGTAATTTTTTACTTTGAGCAGGTTCCTTGTCTTTGGACTTGGTGTGCTCTTCCCTTGGTTCTGACCGTCCTCTTCTTTCCGATTTCTGCGAAAAAGATCGAGAGGGACGTGTATCAATACTTTGATATCCATCAGGTTTTTTCAAGTTATCCCTATTTCTAAGATTATATCTTTTCTCAGAGTGCTCCCTCTGGGGAGACTGGTGTTCTCGATTCGGAGTTCTTTCTCTCCGTCGAGGAGACCTTCCTCTGGCCTGGAAAACTTTTTCTTTGGGAGTGGATTGTTTATTTCCATTCCAGCTCTTTTTAGGAGTGTTTAGATTATTTTTAATAAATAATTTTTCAGGATTTTCAAGTAGTTGGGGTTTTACTGGTTTACCACCCAAACTATCTCTACCTAATTCTTCATAGCATTTTTCTATGATTCTGGCAAGTTCAATTGGTTGATCTGTTATATCTGTTTCTTTCGATTTCTGGCGGATCACCACAGATGCTGCTTCTCATTTTATGTTGGCTAGTAATATAGCCGAGACCTGCTTGAAGTCTTTCACTAATTTCATACCAAGAGTTAAAGCAGGTTCTGGACCGAATTCATTCTGAATTTGTTTTAGCACATCTGGTATTACCGCCATAGACGGAACACCATGTGTTTTTGTGTAAATGGAAGCAAAGACTGTGCCCCAAGTGTCACAGTCCTCCACATGTGGTGAGACCCCCATTGGAAGGCAGATAGTCAGAATTCGATGTTTCTCAATAGGGGTAGTATTCAGGAATACTGCCTCTATTTGAGGTATTTTTTGTGCTAGCCAGAATGGAATTTGTTCCCGTTTTGCTGGTGTTTTTCCAAGACATGATTGTATGTTCTGTGGTGTGATTTTATTTGTGTTCCCCTGATGAGGGGTTAACTGTGGAATATTAACAGCTGTTTGGACTGTTGCAGTCCGCATTACATATTGGACTAACTGTCTGTGTATTTTAATTAATAATTTTAGCTGTGCTAAAAGTTCTTCTCTTGACATTTTATCAATGTCTGAATGTGGTGTGTAGCTGGCTAGAACCGGCCACGTTGCTCCTGGTCTACCTAGTGGACCGAGCCTGGTGATGTGATCATTATGTTTTAGGGCGCCTTTAAACCAGAGCAGGTGCTCTTGGTATTTTAATGGGATTTCAATCTTCTCGAAAGGAGCGTATTCTTCCGGTGGTTCCTCTATTTTGTAATAGTGGAACTCGTGTGTTGTAGCGTTTGCCGCTGGAAAGTTTATCCATGAATAGAATACCTCTGTCTGCCGATATTCGTGTGCCTCTATCACGAAAATGACTGTACCACCTCGTGCTGTTAGTCCGTTTTCTATAAGTTTTAAAGTTATTGTTTTTCTTATGTTTGCCGGGATGATAATTGCACCCGGTTCATTAATCCCTGTAACATCGAAACCCCGATGATTCGCATCTACTGCGGTTTCATTGGTTTCTTTGTTTTCGCCATGTTCTGACATTGTATTAATGAAGCTTTGCAGAGCAGTTTTCAAGGAAACAAAGATTAGGTGCACAATATTTTGGAACACTGTATCCTTCAACGTTGACTAAACCAGAAACTCTACATAGGAATATCTTCCTACTAAGTTCCAGCGGATTTTAACCTTTCACCCACTCCAGACGTCTATTGGAGTATTTACGGGAGAAAGGGTCTGTGTGAAAAAAGCACGACTGAGTTACTCTAACGTCTTGCGTTAGTTTTATCGCCGTACCAAACGTTGGGCTCCATGTAGTGTAGTTCCTATTTTCCCTATAGGCCCTGCGCATTGGAATAACATAAACAGTAGTGTAGATGTAGGACTGAGGTCTTCTAGGTCTCTACTGAATATGTTAGACTTAATTTAGGTTTGCACCAGCTAGCTCAGAGGTCACTGGAAACTTTCTTGACTGAATAGGAAGTGATCAGCTTCCCTGGCTCAGACAAGAAGGGATTCAGCTTCCGACAACCGCATAAACATGACAACTTTGCTCTCCAGAATAAGAGTCAATCTCTAGAGTCGTGTGAAACAATAGACAGCTATTTCACTCAGTCAGTTGTACAGATTTAATTTCACCAGGGTGCAGAGAATAGAGAGACGGGCGTTTTCAATAAAAGATATTATTTATTGAGCAGTCTTCTTTCTCATGCAAGAGAAATGAATTGCCACAATTGCAAGACTTGTTATAATGAAAAGTACGTACAGTAAAAGGAGTATTACGAAATAATACTGTAAAAGCATTGATATGGTTTCTTAGCCATAAGATAGTTGAAATGAATAAAATATATACATCCACATATACATTGGCTAACGACCTCAACTGGTGCTTCTAACTACGCCTACCCCGGTGTACCTGACCTAAGCCTAATACGTGGGAGGGAGTAAGTAAGTAGCATTTTAAGTTAAGTTGGTTTTGCCAAGAGTTTGATTCAAGAATTCTCTCTAAAGGTTTAGTCAGCACCATACCTCTGGAATAGAATGTAGGAGTTCTGGTATCTCCCTCTCAGGACCCGATATCCCAGTCACCCACAACGGTAGGCTGGAAACGCCGGAGCTGGATTTTCTCAGCAGGAGAAAAGACAGCGTCTTTCTCAGCGCGTCAAAGAGGAGGGGCAGCGTCCATGGGCTTCTTGCATCTGCTGGGCTTTCTGCAAGGGGACAGCTGTTCTGCTCCATTATTCACCACCACTGTGTGTTTGCTTAAGGCAACGTTGGTATATTTATACCAGAAAGGTGCTGAGTTTGACGTAAGTTTTGGACATAAGACGTCAATAAAGATGTCACTAAGAACTGGTCATTCTTACAGTGCTCGCAGGAGTTCTATTACTAATCAAAACAAAGCAAGCGGGGCTTTCCCAGGTTGCTGGGGGTTCGGTGTGTCGAAAGAACTCGATGTGCTATCTAGGAATCTAAGGAAGTGGCTTCTGCTGTGTCATGGACTGCAGAGGCGAGTTACTGAAAATATGGATCTGATAATTATGCCATTATAGGGATATGTATTGATTATAGCCGTATAGGGGCATAAGGTCACAATATTGATCGGGTTCCTAGATAAAACACATCAGTCTAAGCTCAGACAGGCTCAGACGGGCTTGCCTTTGGCATGCCTTTTTCTTCACTCAGAAATCTGCTACTCTGAGGACAATCGATTTCCTCATATGTTTAATGCAGAAGAGGTCGATCATTTCACTATGATTGCTGAGTTTGCAGCTGCATTTTAGGATTACATGGATAAGATAAACAACCAGCTAAAACTGTAGTAGCACCTGCTGAAATCTGTAACATATATACCATCGAAGTGGGCCTTTAAGCTGGCCAGCAAAGAAGCCTGTTAATGCCATGTTTTATTAGGTGATATTCTACATGATCTCAGAAATGTCATATTTATTCTGCTACCAAAGAAACCTGAAATAGATATGATGATCACAGCAATCATTTGATCAATCTCAAATATCCAAGCTTCAGCTGGGATTCTGGAAGCAAGTGTGATTGTTTAAAGATCAGCATGAGCATACTTGAAAGTCAATGACAAATTCAGCAACACTGAGTCTTGTTTTTACCCACGTTGAGGGAGCAAACCTTGCTCATCACACAACAACACCTTATTTCCATAGACCAGTGCCAAGCCTGCCCTGGTTATAAGGATAAATCAGCCACAAGACCAGTTTTTCAACTTTTGATTCTGGATAGTCACTTCTGTTCTCATTTGACATGTCTGGATCACTAGCAATGTCTCATAATTGATTATCAGTGCTGCGATCCACCCTGATTTTTCGGCAGCCACCTTAAGAAGTACTGTGTAGTAGGTTTAATTATCTATCTTGGTTCAAGTGCACTCTTAATGCACCCACCAGGTTATATTATGGTCCTTCCTAAAAGAGTCCTCCCACATTTAGAAGTGTGTTCCCCAAGGGTCTGTCATATGCATGATACCCTCACACACATTTTAAGCAGTCATAACAGCAAGGGTCTGCCATATGCATGATACCCTCACACACATTCTAGGCAGCCATAACAACCGCTATCCTCTCCAGGCTAAGGAGATCCAGATACATACTAAAATCTCTGATGACTCTGACAACAGGTGATAGATAATTCACTGCTCCTGCATGTCCAGCAACAAATCATGTCTAGAGCCTTTCCTAGCAGGCCTGTACAAACCAAGGTCAATACTTTTCTGTGCACAGTGTGGTACAAATGTATTGGACGGAAATCATTCTACTCTGTCACACTGATTCTTCCCATTATAGCTAGCTTTGAAAAGTACCAGAACATTCTAAAAATTCACCTCCTTTGGAGTTCATATGATGTTTTTCTAGGCTTAGAAATTCCAGGGATCCAGTGTTGTTCTGTCCACCATGCTATCTCTCTTTTGTTTTGGATGCATTTCAGAAAGAATTATGAATAGCTACTTTAAAGGCCTAATGAGCTGTGATGCAGTCTGGTAGGCTGCTGTAGGGCGAATTGAAGAACAGAGGTTCTGATAATACTTCTGTTAAAAGGATTGGTATTGCTGAAGTCTGTTCTCAATGTCACATTCCCTCCCTGGGATTTGCCATTGGTTTTAAAGGGTGTTCAGACTTTTCCCGTTGAGCCCCTGGAAAAAGTGTCATGAAGTGTCTGTCTTATAGGATCAAAGGCTTGTTTGTATACCCAAGGTTTTGCTTATCTTTCAGCTGCAGGAAGGTTTTGTCAATTTTTTACCTCCACCTGTCTTGACTTTTTTCCCCCCGCACAGCAATTGTTGCATTCAATAGGTGTCAGGAGCGTTGCTTTTTGTCCTGTGTGAGTCATTGTAGGAAAGCTGTGACCTCTTTGTCTCACATGAGGTGCCCACATGTGTTTAATAGCAGCATCCACCACTTTGGGTAGGTGGATTCTTATATCAGTGGCTAGCACTCATGCGACAGAAGTTGAGCTAACGCCAATGGTCAAGAGTCAATCTTCACCGGATACAAATGTAATCTTCGTATGGTGAGTTTTCTTTCACCTGTCTTAGCCATTTCAACAATCTGTCCTCCTTTCTGGCAAATGTGAGGAGGTTTGCGACAGCTATGGCGTCACAGGAGGCAATTAAACAGGAGTTTGATAGCAAAATATGTTCCCTATTGGTAAGGCCGGACTGGCCGTACCCGGCATTGGGCGTTTCCCTGAAAGGCTTGATGGGTGGGGGACCGGTTTTGTTAGTGGGTGCTGGTTTTGCAGCAGTGCAACAGTTTTAAAGGCACTGTAGAGTTCCTTGTATAGCCAGCAGTTTTCAGGCAACAATAAAAGTGCCAAGATAACTCTGGTGATTAATGTACTTGCTGGAGAGAGCTCGTAGTTTGTCTAGTGGCAGTTTTGACTCATCTACGGTAGTACAGAGGGTTAATATGCCTACTGCAAAGAGCGTGTACTATGCATATCACAAAACAGTATTTCATGTGCATAGCTCAGTGGTTTACCACTTTTGTCACAGAGATCTTTTGCTACTATGCCGTTCATAATTTACAATCCTAATCTGTTTGAATAGAAATACATTCTTGTTAATAAAGTCAACCTTAACCACTGTGTTACGTTCTGAATCCTGAGTTTGTGCTTCTCCAGACCAATCACTCTTAAAAAATGCCTACCAGTATGGATGACATATGAATCCTACACCTTGTAGTCCCCTTTGTCTTATGTAACATTTTCTATACACTGATTTAAACAGCATGAGTATTTGTATGTGATGTAAAATGCTCCAAACCCCTACACCGTTTATGAAAGGTGCTATAAACAAATGAAATACATGTGAGGGAGGGGGTATGGAGAGCTGAGAGGCACTGTTGGAGGGTGATAGTGAGGGAATCATTGAAGAGTCCCAATAAAGATTGCTGCATCCTGGTGCACTATAAGGTCCTCATTTGCAACGCTTTAAACACGAATACAATTGAATATATAGTGAAAATGGGTGGTAGAATATTCAATTTTGCCATTGCTCTCAAATTTTCTTGGGGGAAGTACCCCCAAGCACCTTGTAGTGGTCAGGCGCACTCACTGCTCGTTACTCACCATAATGGGGGCTGGTCTGACAACATTTGCAAGCAGTCGGGCCCTGCCTATTGGTCATACTATGTGGGATGGAACCGGAAGGAGAGATGATGGGCTAAAGAAATGCAAAAATGGCAAAAGCAGACTGCAGGTAAAAAACAGATCTTGCAGGAGCAAAGACTTGCCAAATGCAGGTAAATGGATGGATGAAATGAATTATGGGAAGAGATGAATTATGGGAAGAGCGCCTGACAATTGAACTCTGATCGAGGTTAGTGCTGCTGGCGGGAATGAGTAGAAAACAGAACTTTAATGAAGCTTGTGTGAAGATGCGATTTTTTCTGGTATTAGGAAGCAGAGCCGCAGCGAAACACAGAGGTGATTTTGCAAGGATTTAAATATTCCACTGAAATGTTTTTCAGCTACATTAAACTCCTACCTTAATAGAAGAGTGGCAAAAACAGCAATGACTTCCAGTGTGCAGCGAAGTACTTGCAATAAACAGCCTTCACGAATGAATGGGCGCCGCAGCTTCACTTCTGTGCTCAGCCAGCCATGGGAACTGTTTACTGCTTCATATCCCGCCACGCACTGGAAACTCAAATAACTATGTTAAAAAATTATACGCTTGGAAGATGAGTTATTTAAAATAGTAATAGTTCAGTAAAGTGTGAGATTCCACAGCTTTATAAAAGCTAACCAGTGAGGCAGCAGACTCCCCGGAAGGGAAAAGAGAAGATTCCTCGTTAAAATGTGCAATACTTATTTATTATTATTTAATATTAACATCACACGCGTTCTCTGTTTCTGCTATGGGCGTTAAGGCATCAAACAGGAGCCATTGTGCTTGTTATTCTCCTTCGTGCTGTAGTTCAAGTTTCACCACTATTCTTTGTAAAGGTAACTGGCAGGTGCATGCATAATACGTTTTATCTTGAGCGAACAGAGCATATTTAATGCTTTAATTACTTAATGTACCCGTAATTCCATTCCATCACAACTTTATGAGGAGCTCATCTGCTCCCTGAGAAACTTATTTACTAATCTCTCAGCTTTTGTGCCTTGAAGGAACACCAACCCCTCCTCTATAAAGAAGTTGTCCACAAATCCCTCTTCCTGTTAGTATCAAACTTTCCCAAATTGTCCTGGCACACGGATTACCATTTTTAAAGGGAGGGTGGAGGCAATAGATGACTGTAATGAGGAAGAACTACTGGTGAGAAATGAAAGTATTGCCTCCTCGTTATCTTTTTCATCACATTATCATTTAATGAGAAACACTAAAGCTTTGAAGGTAGTCTGGGCTACCTACCAGCAATAGTAACATATTAGAAAAAAGAAGACATAAGACACTTCCAACAGCAAAATGAGACAACTTTAATGAAGTGCTCCCCTGTTACAGTGTTAATGAGAGTACTGTAGAACCAAAATCAGCATAATCTAAATCCTATAATTGGATATGATAATGTTTAACAAAGGTAGATGGAGAGACCCAAGTAGCTGCCATGCAAACATCTGCACAACATGCCCCTAGTAGACCTTCCCTGAAGCCTCCCAGGACAAGACAATACTTTCGCATTGAGTGCCAAAGCCCCTGTATATCTCACCCATATGCTCAGAGATTGAACTGGGGGCTTCAAACCTTTCCTGAAAGGACTGAAATTCACAAAGGCTCCACCCATCTTAAAGCTGAAAACATTGTTGATGTAAATAAGAACTGATATCTAAGCAAGGGACAGAATCTTGACCAGAAGAAGAGTCTGAAACCAACTACGTTGCTCTTCATTTGAAACTGGAAGGTGTGCACACTTTTTGAGTAACAGTGTATTGTCTCCCAAATGGCCGATGCCTTTTCTCATTCTTTGAGCTAAGCATATGGATGAGCGCATGCTCTGGAGGCTTTGAGCAGAAGGCTGTCCTGTAGAATTGCATGATTATTTCCAGTATCCAAAACCCCATTACATTTTGAACCAGGTTGAAAATGCCTTCTTCTGTTTGGCTGCCAGATTCTAGGTACATGTAGTTTCACTTTACTAGGGACTTACAAGTAAATTAAACATGGCATTCGAGTGTAAACCAATGTTACCATGTGTAAAGGAGAGAGCACAAGCACTTTAGCACCGGTTAGCAGTGGTAAAGTGCCTAGAGTCCTAAAAGCTTACAAGAATGGTTGCAGAAAACAGGAGGGTGGAGGCAACACGTTTAGGGATGACTCTGCAGAATGGGCCAGGCCCAGCAATGCATTTATTAATCAGGGAGTCTTCATCTTCTCTGCTGAAGGGGTAGACTTTTGCTACATTTACCATAAATACGAAACAAGGCTCAACTTCACAATTACTCATTTGGTTCCTGACTGGGGCCCTGACAGGTCGAGGATGGTTAGTTTGAATGTGCTCCTTATACCCCTATCCCCGAACCTCCTTTGAATGATGGATTGGGGAAACAACCTTTACAACGCAACTTTTACAACGCACTACCATTACAACGAAACTTTTACAATGCAACATCCATTACAACGCATGCATTTACAACGCAACCATTACAACGCATGACACTACAACGCACACCACTACAACGCATGCCATTACAATGCAGTCATTACAACGCATACCATTACAACGCATAGCATTACCACACATAGTACCCTTACTCTATCCAACACTTACCCTACTGTTGCACCCCCTGGCGTTAGAATAGTAATTTTTACCCCTACTCTATCCAACACTTACCCTACTGTTGCACCCCTGGAGTTAGAATAATAATTTTAACCCCTACACTATCCAACACTTACCCTACTGTTGCACCCCCTGGAGTTAGAATAGTAATTTTAACCCCTACACTATCCAACACTTACCCTACTGTTGCACCCCCTGGAGTTAGAATAGTAATTTTTACCCCTACACTATCCAATACTTACCTTACATGCAATGTAATGTTATGCGTTGTAATGGTATCAGTTGTAAATGTAGTATGCGTTGTAGTGGAATGCGTTGTAAAGGTAGTTTCAAAGAATTTGTTGTAATGGCATGCGTTGTAATGGTATGCGTTGTAATGGATGTTGCGGTGTAAAACATGCGTTGTAAAGGTAGGCGATGTAAAAGTATGAGTTGTAACATCATACATCCGATGGATTGGGATCAGCAATCTCCTTAATCTGGGTGGCGGGTAACTTTTGCCCATGGTTGAGTCCCACATGGTCAACTTCCTCTTCTGTGGATTGGGATCCTTCTTGCAAGTGAAGGTAATGGCAGTGGTTTATTTTGCCCTGAGTCTGAGTACTCTGTCCCGCTCCCTCCTCATGCTGTATGCATTTGGACAATGTATCTTGGCAGTTATGTCGTTCAGGTTGCATATGAGGGAAGCGCAAATTCCTTACTAAGCTCATAAGCTCGTTAACCCTGTTCATAAGGAAGACCGCCATTGCTTGCAACTCAATAACCTCCGTCTTTATATAGTTTCATACAAAAGAGAGGAAGGAGAAAACAACAGAGTTTGATAGGCTAGATGGTAACTAAATCCGATATATTTTCGTCGGGGTCAATGCCTTTGTGTTATTCAATAAAATGTAAATCTGAACAGTTCAGTCTTCAGAAATGTCCTGAATCGCCTGTGGTAGGTTCAGATCTCAGGTTGTGGTTAGGTAAATGCCTCATTCTTAGTACTTAGCCTCCCAAGGACCTGCCTCTTTGTTTCATCCTGTCATAGATGTGTTCATTAATCAGGTAGGCATGCACTGAATGAATCTTTTCAGACAACACATATTGGGATGCTATCTTCTGCTCTTATATTTGGCCTTAACTCAGTGTGCCATGTGGATGGTGCAGAAGATGTTCAATTCATTTCAACCTTTCAATGATTCTGCAGCCTCTGTAGCCTTGTAATGAGGTCCTGGGGAAGACCAGCAATAATGATTTTAGAGTATTGTAGACATGCCTTGACCAAAGCCCTTGTTAGATGAGTCAGCTGGTCGATTTGGAGTAGTGGGGGAGTTGCAAAGCAGGGAGCGATGAAGATTGGTCCCTATTGCGTTGCCCAGAGGTGAAAAGGAAAGGTCCGTCTCACAAAGAATCCCAAGATTTAGATGCCAGGAGACCAGTCGAATGTAGTATTGGGCTGGGCATAATTGCTCCCAATGATAGGATTCATGGAATAGACACTACAATATTCAGCATGCAGTTGAGAATATAACTTACATAAAACAGCTGAAGGTGGTGAGACACCTAGAAATAAAATATTTTGCATAAATGAGAGACCAATGCGTAATTTAAGTGTTAGTTGACGGTGGGGCCCACCTGCACTCGTTTTTTGGGAACCTGCACTTATTTTTCCTCATCAAACATTTCCAGAGAGTAAGAGAGAGAAAACACACACAGAGGAAAGAAGGATAAAGAGAAAGACAGAAAAATCACCACAAAGGTAGAAATCAGGAACCTACAAGAGTGAGGTAAGGGGACAAGGAGTGTTTCAAGAAGAATTAAAGAGGCATGAGAGGGATTGAAGACTATGCAGCTTTGTATTCGGTGCCCCGACATGTAATAGCACCTGCCGCAGGTTTCAGGGTTGAGATTTGGGCACCCGCATTCATTCTTTTACAAATTAGGCACTGTGAGAGATGAAAGAAACCAGAGGGGAAAGTGGAAAAAATTAGAGGCTGAGATTTGTGCAGCTAGGAAAGACATGTCCGTCTCAGGTATCAAGTTTTGAGTTTCTTTCGGAAAAGGCGAGGCACAAAAGTAGTTGAAGTCAGAAAGTTAGTGGCCTATGTCAAGAATACACACTCCAGAAAGAATGGCAAATAGGCAAGGGTTTAACTTGCGGATTATGCTCTGTCAGATGACTAGTTCTCTCAGGAGATATATACTTTTTTTTAAAACAAATGCAGTGTTGAAGTTTCTCTTTTTGAGAGAGTAGTGCGTTCCAGGGTTTTGGCATTGCTCCAGAAATATTCTGCTTCAAGGGTCCCCTGTTTCCAAAATCTAGGTATCACCAGACATAATCTCCTTTAGCTTCTGGAAGAATGTGTACTACCAGATATTTTAAAGTTCTGTTCTAGGTATCTTGGATTATATCTAATAAAGGCCAATTTGAAACAGCATATGGCCTCCGATGGTAGTCATCGGAGATCATATAACATTGGGGTGACATGATCCTTGCAGCTGGCGCCAGTAACCAGACGTGCTACTGCATAGATTGTTGCATTTAGGGGAGCTATTCTAGATTTACGGACCCCCTTAGGAGTGCATTCACACAATAAACAGTTCTATTTAGAACCAATGCTTGTATAGCTTTTTGTTTTGAAATAGGGCCTGTAACTTAGGTTGGACGCCTTCTTTGGAAATGAAGAGTTTTCATTATGTATCATCCTCAGTTTATATTGCATCCCTTTAGCCATATCTTGTATGTGGTTGTGTAGACTGAGTTTATTGTTGGGGATAAAATCCAGAGACAGAGGGTCAGACGTATATAGGTTTAGAATATCGATTTCCAACTAGCGATTGTTTAGGAACCGCCTATACTGAAATCTCTAATGTTAATGTATGAAAGTCATCTTTTGCCAATATGCCCATCAGTAGGATTCGAAATTGTTAATTTGCAATTTTCTAATACAGTATTACAAAACTGTGAAAGTTTCGTCTTGGTGCAGCTTGATCACCTTACATTGAGGAAGTGCTTAAACCCATGGTCTTCTTGGTGTTCTTTAACATAGAGGAAGTGAGGGATTACTTGGAGAGCACACTTGGAGATTGTGATGCATTTTTACATTTATAAAGAGCAAAGATACCCAGAGATACTGCTGAGAAAGATGTGGAGAGCAAGAGAGCGCAAAATTAAATTTTGTGACTAGGAGCTGGAGGTTTTGACTCAAGAGCGTGTTGGTCACAACGAAGAGCTGTTTGGTAGGAGCTCTTTAGGCGATCCTAAATCTCATAAAAAACGTACACGGATGGATAATTTAGAAAACAAATTATTCCATTTGAGCTATGCAGTGTATCAACCCAGATTTGCGCTCCAGGACAAAGGAGAAGGTAGCAAATCGACTGGCAGAGGCATATACTCTCACCACAGGCACAGTGAACTCCCATGGAAACTCTAATAGAGTCAAATCCACAGCCAGAGCATGTTGTTGGTTGATCCACCGTAGATACTGAAAACTCCACAAGGTAACGTTTTCTACTTCTTTATACATTGTGTAATCTTATTAAACTAGTTAAAAAACTCCACTTTAATCCTTTATTTAACTTTTTAATGCATTACGGTAGTTGAAGTCCAAACATTAAAGCGCAGTACTTTTCGCCACACAAATCTCTCTGTAACTTACTTCAAATTAAACATGATTATTATCTTGAAAATAGTCTGTAATGACAGGAAAATATATTTCCACATTTTAATATTTTTAAGCAATGAAACATAAGCAAAGTAATCTAAATTTATATTGCTCACACATGTAGCATCCCTGAGAGAACATGAAAGTGAGCAAGAGGCTACTTTAAAAAGTCCCTGTGACACGAAGGAAGCCAAAGATATACCAGCTACACTGACAGAACAACTCCCGTCCAGATGCAGAGCTGCAGTGTCTCCACTGCCCAATTTCCCAAATAGGAAAACGACATCAACAACTTTGAGGAGCTGACAAATGCAGTGTTGTCGTTCAGCTACTATGTCTTGAAATTTACCACATTTTGCAAATGAAGATGGTTCTGAAACCTCACACTTGTTTGGGGGCTTAGAGCCGGTGCTGCTCAAAGCTCTCTGTGCAGCACCTGCAAAATAAAAACATAAGTGTCAATAGGCAGGTAATGACAATCAGTCGTACCATGTCACAATTGGTAGGTAAGCAATAGAATTTAAGAAAAACTGAAGAAGAGGGACATGTAAGGATTAGCCAGAATTTTGAATAGCTTACTGATTCTGTCAATACATTTTTCACCACCTTTCAACATTTCTCAAATGCACAGACATCACCAACAAATTTTGCATTCAGATTAATTTAGCAGGTCATTTAATCGTCTGGCACAGTCTACAACAACATTAAGCAGGGGAACTGCCACTATTCAGACAGAGATGCAACACAATTGTAGGGATGTAGCATTTGACAGTGCAAGTCATGACAGTTTTAGAAAAAATACAAACCAGCAAAGTTTCAGCAGTAGGGGGATAGTGAAGAAACCTCAAGCTAAGTGGCCTGCCTGTGCCAATATTAGGCGCACACACAGACATACATCTAGTACTGATGTGCCAGGTACTCTAAAGGCTCAAACTGCAGAGAAAAGTAGTGTGAGTAGAGGAACAAGAAATCACTAATAATATTTATGTTCATGAACAATGTTTTCAAAATCTTGTGTTGACTTTACAAAACACAAATATGTTGTTCATTCAATACATTTTCTATGATATGAAAAAAAAACATAAAAAATGTTATGAAACCAAAGTAAAAGGATTTTTTTTGGTTATGCCATAAGAAATGATGCCTTAAATTTTGTTTGTATAGTTTGTTTTTTATTTACCGTAAAAGTAATGTGATGTAATATCTACATGATGTACAGTGCCCTAAGCAGCACGCAAGAAATCCTATGGGATTTGTGGTTGTGTGTTTTCATCCTCTGGATCAGAATCAGATTTTATTTCCACATTGGAAGGACCCCTCCGAATAGCTATGTTATGTAGCAACGCAGGTGAAAATGCTTACCAAAACAATTAACAATCTTCAAAATCACCTTGAGACAGCCGATTATATATCCCACTGTAGTGGGACATATAAGAGTCATGTGTGCTGCCAGGAAATTGGGAAACAAGGTCTGTCATCAAACACACAAAATGTAACAGCCCTGATCAGGGAGAAAACAGTCTTAGGTTGCCTGTGTTCCAGTTCAGGGTGGATTTTGCCTATCAGCTCAGGCTGGACCGCTGCTATAGGAGCAGGTTTAAGATTGATTTGTGTTGGGTGGGTCCAAACTGAGGTGGCATGGTGAGCAAAAGAATGATGGTTGGGATCCTACCCTGAGTGATTGACAGTGGATACACTAATTGCAAGCATTCATCCTATCACCTTTTGTGTGTTTGTATGCCCTAAGTGCAAGGGCATGCCCAGATGTGGGTCCCATGCTCACTGTGACACTGGAACCAAGATATACCTAGCTGAGGAGTCCTAATCAGGGTGAAACAAGTTTGGATTGCTTATGTTCTGGTTCTGGGAGGATCTAGCCTGGCAGTATGGGCTGGGTTGTTCCTATTGGAGCAGGGCCAAGACTGATTTGCATATGGCTGGGTCCACACTGAAATGGAGTGGTGGACAAAAAAAGATGGGTTGGGATGCTACTCTGAGTGATTGCCATTGATAGATACATTGACAGCATTCCTTCCACCACCTTACGAGTGTTTAATGCACACTCTAAGTGGCAAGGGTATGCCCAGATGTTGGTCCCATGCTCACTGTGCCACTAGAACCAAGCTATACCCAACTGATGAGGTTGAAACTGTCTTGGGTTGCTTTTGTTCCAGTACAGGCAGGACCTAGACTGGCAGTTCAAACTGGGCTGTTCCTATTCGAGCCAAATCAAGACTGATTGGTATGTGGCTGGGTCCAAATTGAAATGGCATGGTGAGTAAAAGAACAATGGGTTGAGATGCTGCCCAAGTGATTGTCAGTGGTTAGACAAATTGCAAGCCCAACCATCCCTTTTGTGTTTGATGTACGCCCTAAGTAAAAGGGTATGCACAGCCGTAGGTCCCATGCTCACTGTGACACTAGAAGCAAACTATACTCCACTGATGAGCCCTATCCAGGAAGAAAGAGGTGTTGGGTGCTTGTGTTCCGGTCAAGGTAGGACATAGCTTGACAGCTGGATTTGGACCATTCATATTTGAGCATGGTCAAGAATGATTTGCATATAGCTGGGTCCAAAATGAAATGGCCTGGTGAGCAAAAGAAAAATGGTCCGGGATGCTGCTGAGTGTAATTGCCATTGGTAGATAAATTGCAAGCATTCCTTTTGTCATCTTTTTGAGTGTTTGATGTATACCCTAAGTGACAAGGATATGAATAGATGTGGGTTTCCCCGTTCACTGTGACACTGGAACCACGCTATAACCGACTGTTGATCCCTAATCAGGGGGAAACTGGTTTTGGGTTGCTTGTATTCTTGTTCAGCGCTGGCAGTTTGGGTTGGACTGTTCCTATTGGATCAGTGTCAAGACTGATTTACATGGCGCTGGCTCCAAAATGAAATTGCATTGTGAGTAAAAGAGCGATGGGTTGGACTTCTACCCAAGCAAGAACCATTTGTTAGACAAATTGCAAGCATTCCTCCCATAACCTTTTGTGTATTTGATGTACGCCCTAAGTGCAAGGGTATGGCCAGACGTGGGTCCTGGGCTCACTGTGCCACTGGAACCAAGCCATATTGGACTGATGAGCCCTAATCAGGGTAAACCTGGTCTTAGGTTGTTTGGGTTCCTCTTTAGGGAGGACCTGTCCTGGCAGTTTGGGCTGGACTCTTCCTATTGAAGCAGGGTCGATTGATTTGCATATGGCTGGGTCCAAATTGTAATGACCTGGTGAGCAACAGAATAATGGTCTGGGATGCTACCACAGTGATTGCCAGTGGTTAGAAAGATTGTAAGGGTTCCTCTCATCACCTTTTGTGTATTTGAACAAGGTCTGTTATGATACAGGATGCATTGCACAACCTGGATATTGAAGGAGTGACTATTTGTATGATTATAAAAAATAAACTCATTTGAGGAGGGTGAACGTATTGCAGCATGAGTTCCAGCTACACATCTAATAACACTGGGGAGTTATGCAATACTATGAAAAATAAGTTTGGTATACTGTAAGTCCTATTGAGATGCCGGGAAAGTATTATAATCATTAATTTTGTACAACATAACATCAATAAACCTTGTAAAAAACATGTGAAAAAGCACTGTGTTACATTCCCGCTACTACTGCAATTACACTCCGATAACTTCCTGAGGCTAAAATGTGTAGGGAACAGAGTACATGTACATGCAGGGGAATAGAATTACTTTTCTCTGTTGGTGTTTGTAGCAGTGGATTTAGATGTAAAATGAAATACAAAATAATCTGACTACTGAGTCTATATGGTTTATAGATCTGCTCTGTCTGGTCAAAACGGGTTACCTCAAACCTAAATATCCCACCCTGTCTCCTCCTCCTCCTCCTCTGTATAAGAAAAAATCTTCTCATCCACCTTGCCAGAACATTCAAAGCTGTCATTGTGAAAGGGTGTGGTGCATTTCAGGGTGGTTTATATAGATTGCACTTGATTACCACCTAATTAGGGTTGGTGGTAACCTGCACATGCAAAAACTGCATTTTGCAAACAGTTTGCATGTACTGATACCGATTTGCTATTAGGACATTTCAAATAGTTAATCAGTATTTGCCTTCCCAAAAATATTGTTACCCTAGTCATTTACTTTGCAAACAAATCTGATCCAAACACCTTTCATGCGTAACAAGAGAACTTTATGAATTTGCAAATGGCCTGAAATAGTGATTCAGACAATTTCTGACTACAAAAAGCTTTTATACTTGAAGCAGGGTCGATTGATTTGCATATGGCTGGGTCCAAATTGTAATGACCTGGTGAGCAACAGAATAATGGTCTGGGATGCTACCACAGTGATTGCCAGTGGTTAGAAAGATTGTAAGGGTTCCTCTCATCACCTTTTGTGTATTTGAACAAGGTCTGTTATGATACAGGATGCATTGCACAACCTGGATATTGAAGGAGTGACTATTTGTATGATTATAAAAAATAAACTCATTTGAGGAGGGTGAACGTATTGCAGCATGAGTTCCAGCTACACATCTAATAACACTGGGGAGTTATGCAATACTATGAAAAATAAGTTTGGTATACTGTAAGTCCTATTGAGATGCCGGGAAAGTATTATAATCATTAATTTTGTACAACATAACATCAAGAAACCTTGTAAAAAACATGTGAAAAAGCACTGTGTTACATTCCCGCTACTACTGCAATTACACTCCGATAACTTCCTGAGGCTAAAATGTGTAGGGAACAGAGTACATGTACATGCAGGGGAATAGAATTACTTTTCTCTGTTGGTGTTTGTAGCAGTGGATTTAGATGTAAAATGAAATACAAAATAATCTGACTACTGAGTCTATATGGTTTATAGATCTGCTCTGTCTGGTCAAAACGGGTTACCTCAAACCTAAATATCCCACCCTGTCTCCTCCTCCTCCTCCTCTGTATAAGAAAAAATCTTCTCATCCACCTTGCCAGAACATTCAAAGCTGTCATTGTGAAAGGGTGTGGTGCATTTCAGGGTGGTTTATATAGATTGCACTTGATTACCACCTAATTAGGGTTGGTGGTAACCTGCACATGCAAAAACTGCATTTTGCAAACAGTTTGCATGTACTGATACCGATTTGCTATTAGGACATTTCAAATAGTTAATCAGTATTTGCCTTCCCAAAAATATTGTTACCCTAGTCATTTACTTTGCAAACAAATCTGATCCAAACACCTTTCATGCGTAACAAGAGAACTTTATGAATTTGCAAATGGCCTGAAATAGTGATTCAGACAATTTCTGACTACAAAAAGCTTTTATACTTCTGGCCATTAGTCTTTTTACAAATAGTGTTGTTATTCCAAAGGAGGCGAGGGAAGTGAACCAATTTTGATTAGTCAATTTTTACTTGATGAGAGATTATTCATTTATTTTTTAGTTAGTTAGTTAGGGGCAGTTCTATGACTAAACAAATACCTACAAAATCACAAGTGCCTGAACCACGAAGGAATAACAATGACCAAAGCCAAACCACGACTTACAGAACCACGAACTCCACGATCAACCACCACATTCTAATCAACCTTATTCCACCCCCTAAAAACTGCCCCTTAATACTATCCCTTAAAACTATACCAAATTCCCCCAGCCCCTAAAAACGAACTCAAACCCCTCACCCCCCCCTAAATACTAACCCGTTCCCCCATCCCGAAAAACTAACTTAAACCCCTCCCACCCCCTAAAAACTAACCCAAACGCCCCATCCCCTTAAAACTAACCTGAACCCCCTCCACTCACGAACCCCTCTTACCAGTTCCTGTCTGATGCTCCTCTGAACTATGCCCTGCATGAACACTAGACCATCTTAGCCTGAACCATGCATATGCGTGGTTCAGGCTAAGTCTTGTTTGTGCAAGTTGTTGTTTGGCTTGAGTGACTCAGGAACTCGTTCTGGAGACGTTCTTGAGGATGTTTCCCGTTAGGGGCATATAGAAAGGGCTGCACACTACATAAATGCTGCCTTGATATGCCAGAGTTACAAAGTATTTTGCTGGGAAGAGACACTGTTCACATTTTAGGCTTCAGTTGAGCTCTAAGAAGAAATGAGGAAGCAGGTCTAATTTAATGCCACTGGGCACTCCAAATGCTAAATAAAATGCTGCTGTCAGCTAGGGCACCCGTTTCCATCTGCGAATGGTTACCACCTATTTGGATTTGTTTGCAAAATATGAATGAATTGCGACTGAATTTCAGTCACAAAACATTTGTACATAATTTAAGGAATCAATATTTGGAAGGGACCCCCTTTACCCCCTTTTAAATACCAATTATGTTTTAAGTGGAAAACCCAAATTGCAATTCAGTAATGTGTATTCGAATCTCAATTTGGGTTTTGTACATTTCAAAAGTCATCTTGTGGTCTCAAAGTGTCAAATTTGACCTTTGCAACTGAAAAATTGCTTTGTACACCAGGCACATAAATACAAGATCTGTCCCCAGATGTCTGTTAACTGTATAAGCTCTTAGAACCACTTGTTAGAATAGTCAAATACCACTGCTGATCAGTGCTAAAGTGCGTATGCTCTCTGTATAAATTACATATGGTACACAGTCAAAATATCGAGTTTTAAATTTCGACCTACCAAAATATAGTGTTTGAAATTTCGAAAGGTCCAGAATATCGATGTCAAGAATATCGTTGGACAGAATATTGACCCTAAGGTAAGTAATATCGAAAATCTTTATATCGATGTAAGTAATATCGAAGTTAGTAATATCGATAGCATATATATCGATGTAAATAATTTCGATGACACTAATATCGATATTTGTATTATATTTTTGTTTTTTATTATGTACCGTATGTGTTATATGTTTTAGTTCAGTATTTAAAAGAAATTATATTATATGTGTAATCTTTTTATATATTAATAAATCTATTTATAAGTAAATGATATGTTTTAGTACCGGAGCGGGTTGTGGGTTTATAGGGGAATAGGGTAGGAAGTAATTTAATTGTAATTAATAAAATATTTATTTATGTATAATTTACTTTGTAATTAATTATTAATTGGCAATTAAATATTTTAAATGATAAATTAATTATATAATTGGGAATTAATGTTAATTTTAATTAAATTTTATGTTTTAGTACCGGAGTGGGTTGTGGGTTTATAGGGGAATAGGGTGGGAAGTAATTTAATTGTAATTAATAAAATATTTATTTATGCATAATTTATTTTGTAATTAATTATTAATTGGCAATTAACTATTTTAATTGATAAATTAATTATATAACTGGTAATTTATGTTAATTTTAAATAAATGTTATGTTTTAGTGCCAGAGAGGGTTGTGGGTTTATAGGGGACTAGGGTGGGAAGTAATTTAATTGTAATTAATAAAATATTTATTTATGTATAATTTATTATGTAAATAATTAATAATTGGCAATTAATTATTTTAATTGATAAATTAAATAATTAATTGGTAATTGATGTTAATTTTAATTAAATGTTATGTTTTAGTACCTGAGCGTGTTGTGGGTTTATAGGGGTATTGGGTGGAAAGTAATTTTATTGTAAATATTTAATTATTTATACATTTTTAGTTATGGATAATTAATGTTTTAAATACTTATTAATTGGTAATTAATTATTTTATTATAATGTTTGTAATTTGTAAATATTTTTTATTAACTAGAAACATTAATTAAATAATTGTTAAAATTTTATTTTAAAAATATTAATTTTTATAATGTATTTTACTTTTTAATAATGATTTAAATTTAAATAATATTTTATTGTTATGATAACTAATTTATTCTTTAATATGTATTATTTGGTGAGTAATATTTAATAATTATTATTTATTGGTGTTTGTTGTAAATTTATTGTCAATAAATTATTCAAATGTAATTGGTTTTATTAATTAATAATTGTTTTTATTGATGTTGATGTATTTGAAAAATTTATTATACATTATTTCAAATATAAACATTATTTAGAAGTATGTGAAAATAAAAATCAATGTTATTGAACGCTTTCCCTACTGTTGCACCCTTTGGAGTTGGAATAGTAATTTTTCCCCCTACGCTATCCAAATCTTTCCCTACTGTTGCACCCTTTGGAGTTGGAATAGTAATTTTTCCCCCTACGCTATCCAAAGCTTTCCCTACTGTTGCACTCTCTGGAGTGGGAATAGTAATTTTACCCACTACACTATCCAACACATTCCCTACTGTTGCACTCATTGGAGTGGGAATAGTCATTTTTACCCACCCGCTATCCAATGCTTTCTCTACTGTTGCACCCACTGGAGTGGGAATAGTAATTTTTACCCGTACGCTATCCAAGACTTTCCCTACTGTTGCACTCACTCGAGTGGGAATAGTAATTTTTATCCACCCTCTATCAAACGCTTTCCCTACTGTTGCATTCTCTGGAGTGGGAATAGTAATTTTAACCCCTACACTATCCAACACTTTTCCTACTGTTGCACCCACTAGATTGGGAATAGTAATTTTTACCTGTACGCTATCCAACGCTTTCCCTACTGTTGCACTCACTGGAGTGGGAATAGTAATTTTTACCCACCGGCTATCCAATGCTTTCCCTACTGTTGCACTCTCTGGAGTGGGAATAGTAAATTTACTCCCTACACTATCCAACGCTTTCCCTACTGTTGCACCCTTTGGAGTTGGAATAGTAATTTTTACCCTTACGCTATCCAACGCTTTCCCTTCTGTTGCACTCACTGGAGTTGGAATAGTAATTGTTACCCGTACGCTATCCAACGCTTTCCCTACTGTTGCACTCACCGGAGTGGGATAGTCATTTTTACCCACCCGCTATCCAAAGCTTTCCCTACTGTTGCACTCTCTGGAGTGGGAATAGTAATTTTACCCCCTACACTACCCAACACATTCCCTACTGTTGCACTCATTGGAGTGGGAATAGTCATTTTTACCTACCCGCTATCCAACGCTTTCCCTTCTGTTGCACCCACTGGAGTGGGAATAGTAATTTTTACCCGTACGCTATCCAACGCTTTCCCTACTGTTGCACTCACTGGAGTGGGAATAGTAATTTTTACCCACCCGCTATCCAACGCTTTCCCTACTGTTGCACTCTCTGGAGTGGGAATAGTAATTTTAACCCCTACACTATCCAACACTTTTCCTACTGTTGCACCCACTGGAGTGGGAATTGTAATTTTTACCTGTACGCTATCCAACGCTTTCCCTACTGTTGCACTCACTGGAGTGGGAATAGTAATTTTTACCCACCGGCTATCCAATGCTTTCCCTACTGTTGCACTCTCTGGAGTGGGAATAGTAATTTTACTCCCTACACTATCCAACGCTTTCCCTACTGTTGCACCCTTTTGAGTTGGAATAGTAATTTTTACCCTTACGCTATCCAACGCTTTCCCTACTGTTGCACTCACTGGAGTTGGAATAGTAATTTTTACCCGTACGCTATCCAACGCTTTCCCTATTGTTGCACTCACCGGAGTGGGATAGTCATTTTTACTCACCCGCTATCCAACGCTTTCCCTACTGTTGCACTCTCTGGATTGGGAATAGTAATTTTAACCCCTCACTATCCAACACTGTTTCTACTGTTGCACCCACTGGAGTGGGAATAGTATTTTTTACCCGTACGCTATCCAACGCTTTCCCTACTGTTGCACTCACTGGAATGGGAATAGTAATTTTTACCCACCCGCTATCCAACGCTTTCCCTACTGTTGCACTCTCTGGAGTGGGAATAGTAATTTTACTCCCTACACTATCCAACACTTTCCCTACTGTTGCACCCTTTGGAGTTGGAATAGTAATTTTTACCCTTACGCTATCCAATGCTTTCCCTACTGTTGCAGTCACTGGAGTTGGAATAGTAATTTTTACCCGTACGCTATCCAACGCTTTCCCTACTGTTGCACTCACTGGAGTGGGAATAGTAGTTTTTACCCACCCGCTACCAAAGCTTTCCCTACTTTTGCACTCTCTTGAGTGGGAATAGTAATTTTACCCCCTACACTATCCAAAGCTTTCCCTACTGTTGCATCCTTTGGAGTTGGAATAGTAATTTTTACCCTTACGCTATCCAACGCTTTCCCTAATGCTGCACTCATTGGAGTGGGAATAGTCATTTTTACCTACCCGCTATCCAACACTTTCCTTACTGTTGCACCCACTGGAGACGGAATAGTAATTTTTACCCGTATGCTATCCAACGCTTTCCCTACTGTTTCACTCTCTGGAGTGGGAATAGTAATTTTTACACACCTGCTATCCAACGCTTTCCCTACTGTTGCACTCTCTGGAGTGGGAATAGTAATTTTACCCCCTACACTATCCAACGCTTTCCCTACTGTTGCACCCTTTGGAATTGTAATTGTAATTTTTACCCTTACACTATCCAACGCTTTCCCTAATGTTGCACTCATTGGAGTGGGAATAGTCATTTTTACCTACCCGCTATCCAACACTTTCCCTACTGTTGCACCCTTTGGAGTTGGAATAGTAATTTTTACCCTTACGCTATCCAATGCTTTCCCTACTGTTGCAGTCACTGGAGTTGGAATAGTAAATTTTACCCGTACGCTATCCAACGCTTTCCCTACTGTTGCACTCACTGGAGTTGGAATAGTAATTTTTACCCACCCGCTATCCAATGCTTTCCCTACTGTTGCACTCTCTTGAGTGGGAATAGTAATTTTACCCCCTACACTATCCAAAGCTTTCCCTACTGTTGCACCCTTTGGAGTTGGAATAGTAATTTTTACCCTTACGCTATCCAACGCTTTCCCTAATGTTGCACTCATTGGAGTGGGAATAGTCATTTTTACCTACCCGCTATCCAACGTTTTCCCTACTGTTGCACTCTCTGGAGTGGGAATAGTAATTTTTACACACCTGCTATCCAACGCTTTCCCTACTGTTGCACTCTCTGGAGTGGGAATAGTAATTTTACCCCCTACACTATCCAACGCTTTCCCTACTGTTGCACCCTTTGGAGTTGGAATAGTAATTTTTACCCTTACGCTATCCAACGCTTTCCCTAATGTTGCACTCATTGGAGTGGGAATAGTCATTTTTACCTACCCGCTATCCAACACTTTCCTTACTGTTGCACCCACTGGAGTGGGAATAGTAATTTTTACCCGTACGCTATCCAATGCTTTCCCTACTGTTGCACTCACTGGAGTGGGAATAGTAATTTTTACCCACCCGCTATCCAACGCTTTCCCTACTGTTGCACTCTCTGGAGTGGGAATAGTAATTTTACCCCCTACACTATCCAACGCTTTCGCTACTGTTGCACCCTTTGGAGTTGGAATAGTAATTGTTACCCTTACGCTATCCAACCCTTTCCCTAATGTTGCACTCATTGGAGTGGGAATAGTAATTTTTACCTATTTGCTATCCAACACTTTCCCTACTGTTGCACCCTATGAAGTTTGAATAGTAATTTTTAGCCTTACGCTATCCAATATAACTTATATTTATTTATGTATTTTATAATATTTTTATTATGTTACATAATGTTGTGTTTAATTAATTTTTTAAATATTGAAAGTAGATTTAATGGTTTTTATGTATTAAATATAAATATTTATTATTATTATTTATGTTATTATTTTATGAGTGTTGATGTATTTGTAATTTATAGTATTTGTTAATATTTTTAAATTAATTAAAACAATAATAAATATTATAATTAAATAAATATATATTACATATTGTTTGCTTAATTTTTAATAAATGTTTAACATTAAATATGTATTATTTATTCATTTTAAACATTCTAAAATATTTTTACATAAGTTTAACTTATATAAAAGTATTATTTTCTTTATATTTCTTTTTCTAATAATTAAAAAAACCAATATATTTTATTACGATATATTTTTTTTTTTTCACAACAAGTTTATTGATAAAGATGAGCACATGTGATAGAGTGGCCCCCTACAATCAGGATGGCACCACCAAACATACCGAGACAATCATGAAGATAGGACCAAGCGTCCAGTCAAGAAATCAATGTAATACAAGGATACAGGAAACATTAACCCCGTCTTTATCTTTTCATCTACCCATCAACCTAACTCCCAGAACCCTCCCCTGGATCCCACCCTAACCCCAGGCATGTGCGTATATACAGTATCGACGTAAGTTCCTAGTGCGGCAAGTGTATGTGTGGGAGAGCGGGGTCACCAGGCCACATGGGGCTAAAGATCTTCCTCCGGTTCTGCAGGGGGGTCCAGTTGCAAGCCCCTGTGGTCTGCCCACCTTTTCCATATTTTAAAGTGTTTACGGGGGCATCCCCGAGCCTCGAAGATCGGGCGTTCCAAACCCATACAGAAGTCAATGCCAGCCTTCCACGCACTCAGGGGGGGGCCTCACATCCTTCCATGCTCGGGCCAGATCCCTCTTGGCCACCACCAGCCCCAGGAGGAGCAGGTGCCTCTTGTAGATATTTCCACCCACCCCCTCTAGGATGTGCAGCAGGCCCAAACGGTGGGTACGGGGGAGGGTCCAGCCCAATACCTCTGACAAACAGCCCCATACGCCCCTCCAGAAGCCAATCAGTCTGGGGCACGACCATACCGTGTGGAGTAATGTACCTATCTCCAACCCACACCGCAGGCAGTCCGGGGTCTCAATCAGTCCCGCCTTCCACAGACGCTCACGCGTATAATAGGCCCTATGGAGAATTTTGAATTGTATGAGTCGAAAACGCATCGCAATAGCCGCACCCCTCGGGGACTCCAGGGCCTCTCGCCAATCATTCTCATCCAACTGACCGACGTCGCCCCCCCAGCCGCCTTCAGCGGGAGGAGGGTGGAGGAGCAATGGATGACCATAGTCTGGTAGATGCGCGAAAGTTTTCTATCTCCAAGGTCGCCCATGAAGACTTTCGCTTCGATCGGGCTGAAGTCAGGGAGTGAGTCAAGGTTGGTAAGACTGGGCAGCAGCGCATGCCGGAGTTGCAGATATCGAAAGAATTGAGTTTGGGGCATATCAAATTCGGTACGAAGGGCCTGGAAAGATTTGAGCGTCGTGCCGGACAGCACATGGCCCAATTGCGAGATACCAATCGCGTCCCAGCCGTCGAAGCCCGATAACTTGGACAGTTCCGGCAGCATACCGTTACGCCACAGGGGCGTCTCCGCGGTCAGTTTGCCCCACCAGCCCATGCGACGCAAGGCCTGTCGCCACACCGCAAAAACAAGTCGCGTAACCCGCGGCAACGAGCGACGCAGTCTGGGTGAATAGAGGATGGTGTGAAGCGAGTTGTCACCCATCAAGGCACGCTCCAGGGCATAAGCTGGGTCTCCACCATCGCCATACCACCAGTCATTCAGGATGAGAAGATGCGCGGCTTGATAGTATGACAGTAAATCTGAAGTGGCCAAACCCCCACAGTAGGTGGACAAAAAACAAGTACGCAATGCAACTCTGGCAGCACCTCCAGCCCACAGAAAGCGGCCCAGCACCGAGTTGACCTGCCTAAACCACTGAGGCGGGATGGGATACGGATGGTTCTGTAATTGGTATAGTAACAGAATTCCAGCTGTTTTTGATCAAAGGTGCTCAGCAAAAGTGACCCATCTTGTTTCCAATACTACCAGCCACTGGCTGGCACTGGGTTCTGATGAATCACTTCATAGCAATTCACCATCCCAGAATACTGTGAAAATCCCTGATGCTTTTCATTCAGTCTGCACTTAGGCTTGGGTGTGCAGACCAAGCAGAATGTGGCACTCTGGTGGCATCTGTACAAGCTGTTTACTGGTGTAGAAAAATGCCTCTTTTTGCATGATTACATGCATTTTTATGTACTGATGCTGCTGGTTTTTTTACTCTGTTCTGTGACTCTACTAACCAGGCCTCAGTGAATGTACTCTGATCCCTAAAACATGCCAAAATTGGCTATGCTCCTAATTGGCATATGCATTTTACTGTTAGAAATGGGGATCGCCCTTTGGCAATGGTTTGCATCTTTGTCCAAGTGTGGGACCTTTTTTCCTAGTCAGGGTAAAAGAATCCCTACTCACCCCCTTGGTAGCTTGGCACGAGCAGACAAGCTTATCTCAGAGGCAGTGTGTAAAGCATTTGTGCACATATACAGTAATATAGTAAAAACACCACAAATGAACACCACATCAGTTTGGAAAAATAAGTATTCTTTATCTAAATCAAACATGACCAAAATGACAAAAACCCAACATACAATGATCAAAATGTGATTCTTAGAAGGTAAAAACATTTCTGTCCATCGCAAACTATAGATGCAACCTTTTCAACACAGAGTACCTTGGATGCATCATAATGATTAACAAAAACAGCCCCAGGGAAGGTGATGCGTTGGTTCCTTACTTCAGGGGAGGTGGTGTGTCAGTTCCTTACTGCCACGCAGGGGAGACGACGCGTCGAATCCTTACTGAAGGGGAGGTGATGCGTTGGTTTCTTACTGTGTGGGGAGGTGATGTGTTGGTTTCTTACTGCAGCCCCGGTGTTCATGTACACTTGGCCCGCCAGGTACAATGAGTGGGGATCGGGGATGTGTCGGTTCTTAATGCCACAGCGGCATCAACGGCTCTGCGTTGGTCTCTCTAGCTGCGGTCCCATGATGCGTTGGTTGTTGCAGCCGCACAGCAGGGCCTGCGTCAAAATCAGTGTGGTGATCTCGGACTTCGGAGATCGGTGCACAGGATTCAGCGTGCAGTGATTTCTCCAGCCGCGAGCAGGCGCTGCGTTGGTTTCTTCAGCGGCAACGCGTTGAAAACAGGTGCCAATGCATCTCGCTTCTCTTCGTTGCCTCCCTTTTCCAGCTCACAGCGGCACGAACAACCACAGCAACAGGCACCTCTTGGCAGGTCAGATCTCCCAGCAAGGAAGTTCAGGGGAGCTGGTAGTGAAGTCTTTGTGTCCCTGAGACTTCCGAACAGGAGGCAAGCTCTACTTCAAGCCCTTGGAGATCTTCTTCAAGGAGGATACACAGCACACAGCAAAGTGTTTATTCTCTCCTTCGCAGAAACAGCCACTGCAGGCCAACCCCAGACAGTACACAGCAAAGGGGCAATACTTCTCCTTTAGCTTTCCCAGCTCTTCTCCTTGGCAGAGGTTCCTCTTGTGTCAAGAAGTAATCTAAAGTTCTGGGGTCTAGGCCCCAATATTTATACAGCATTTTCCTTTGTTCTCTTGTGGCAGTGAGGCTCTGTGCTCAGTCCAAACCAGTTCTGTCCTCCTTGGCCCAGCTTACCAACAAGAGGTGGAGACATCATTGTGTAAGGCAGACCAGGCCCATTCAGCTGCAAGGAACTCTCCTCCCCCATACTCTAAATGCAGCCCAGCTCTATTCAGACCAGCCCTGACTCATCAAGGAAAGGCAGCACACCTCAACCCTCACAGTGGCTGTCTACAGTAAATGCAAATCCCCAGCCCCTGTCACTCCAAAGCCAGACAGTCAATCCACAAACCAGAAGAGGCACACAGGATGGCTAAGCAAGAAAATACCCACTTTCTAAAAGTGGTATTTTCAAACACACAATATGAAAATCATCTTTACTAAACTAAAAGATGCATTATTATATTGTAAGTTCAGGCATACCAAACTCCATCTCTCCATCTTGTCCCAATGTGAAGACATTCTTGTAAGATGTTACAAAGTATTCCTCATTCTATCCTATAGGACAGATAGTATTTCAATAGTGAAAAACAAAATACACTGTATTTCACTATCAGGACATGTCACACACATCAGTACATGTCCTATCTTTGACCTACACTGCACCCTGCCCACAGGGGTACCTTGGGCCTATCTTAGGGGTGACTCACGTGTAATAAAAGGGAAGGTTAGGGCCTAGCAAATGGATGCACTTGCCAGATCGACATGGCAATGTAAAACTGCGTGAGACACTGTGGTGGCAGGTCTTAGAACCCTTTGAAGGGCTGCTTTTGTGGTTGGCACAATCAGTGCTGCAGGGCCACTCGCAGCATTTGACTTACAGGCCCTGGGCACACACAGTGCACTATACCAGGGACTTAGTAGTTGGTCAAACAGGCCAACCATGGAAACACCAATCCATAGTCATAATTTACAGAGCAAGCTCTTGCACTTTGGCATTGATCAGCAGTGACAAAGTGCCCGAAGCATCTAGACCAGAAAAACTAAATCCAGCACACAGCAAAAATACAGGAGACAATGTCAAAAAGGAGAAAACCAAGCCAAGGATGCCAGGTCTAAGACTTACCTATATGTACCTAGTATATGGTACAAAGTGTACCCACAGACAGTAAGTTAAATGTCATCAGTGGACTACAGCACCCATTGTGACACCCACTACAGTGACAGTGAAAACATGACTGCAGGCCTATCATTGTAGCCTGGCTATCCAGTTTTCATACTGCAAACTCGACCAGTCGAAATAACCACTTTTGGGAGGCATAAACCTGCATTTTAAATATTAATAAGCAACCCCTAAGTATGCCTGATTGCCCGTGAGCCAGGATGCATGGTATTTAAAGTAGTCAATGTAAAAGTTTAGTGTCAAACAAGGCCTTACATTGAAAAGTCCCCAAAAGGTATTTTTACTGTAGCAGGTTGGCTGTCCCATAGGAAAGCATTGGGGCACAATATTACATCTAATAATGTTATCTCCAGCTAGAAAATTGCTATAAATCTAATTCTTGGATTTCTTTATTTTAAGCTCAAATAACTTCCGAAGTTGCATTTGTAATAAATATTTTGAATAAGGTATTTTTAGAAAGTTACCTTTTCCACGCGTATGGCCTTTGGATGCCCATTTGCATGAGCTCCGTCTGTCATCCAGGAGCTAAATAGTCCCCCGGCTAATGTGTGAAAACTTCTCCCAGAGTAAAACAAAGGGCTTTATTGTTGGGAGGTGTTCTTATCCTCTGACAGAATGACCACCTGGCATGTGCCTATGAACGTAATTAAATTCGAAGGACAGATAGTATTTCAATAGTGAAAAACGAAATACACTGTATTTCACTATCAGGACATGTCACACATATCAGTACATGTCCTATCTTTGACCTACACTGCACCCTGCCCACAGGGGTACCTTGGGCCTATCTTAGGGGTGACTCATATGTAATAAAAGGGAAGGTTAGGGCCTAGCAAATGGGTGCACTTGCCAGGTCGACATGGCAATGTAAAACTGCGCGAGACACTGTGGTGGCAGGTCTTAGAACCCTTTGAAGGGCTGCTTTTGTGGTTGGCACAATCAGTGCTGCAGGGCCACTAGCAGCGTTTGACTTACAGGCCCTGGGCACACACAGTGCACTATACCAGGGACTTAGTAGTTGGTCAAACAGGCCAACCATGGAAACACCAATCCATAGTCATAATTTACAGAGCGAGCTCTTGCACTTTGGCATTGATCAGCAGTGACAAAGTGCCCAAAGCATCTAGACCAGCAAAAACTAAATCCAGCACACATCAAAAATACAGGAGACAATGGCAAAAGGAGAAAACCAAGCCAAGGATGCCAGGTCTAAGACTTACCTATAAGTACCTAGTATATGGTACAAAGTGTACCCACAGACAGTAAGTTAAATGTCATCAGTGGACTACAGCACCCATTGTGACACCCACTACAGTGACAGTGAAAACATGACTGCAGGCCTATCTTTGTAGCCTGGCTATCCAGTTTTAAAACTGCGAACTCGACCAGTCAAAATAACCACTTTTGGGAGGGATAAACCTTCCTTTTAAATATTAATATGCAACTCCTAAGTATGCCTGATTTCCCGTGAGCCAGGATGCATGGTATTTAAAAGTAGTAAATGTAAAAGTTTAGTGTCAAACAAGGCCTTACATTGAAAAGGCCCCAAAAGGTATTTTTACAGTAGCAGGTTTGCTGTCCCATAGGAAAGCATTGGGGCACAATATTACATTTAATAATGTTATCTCCGGCTAGAAAATTGCTATAAATCTAATTCTTGGATTTCTTTATTTTAAGCTCAAATAACTGGCGAAGTTGCATTTGTAATAAATATTTTGAATAAGGTATTTTTAGAAAGTTACCTTTTCCACGCGTACGGCCTTTGGATGCCAATTTCCATGAGCTCTGTCTGTCATCCAGGAGCTAAATAGTCCCCCGGCTAATGTGTGAGAACTTCTCCCAGAGTAAAACAAAGGGCTTTATTGTTGGGAGGTGTTCTTATCCTCTGACAGAATGACCACCTGGCATGTGCCTATGAACGTAATGAAATTCCAAGGTTCCTCTATTGTCACAGGCAAATGTTGGCTGACATCTAGGCAGGGCCTTTGATTGTTCACCTCAGCTTTTGCTAATTGCAGTGGGAGAGGAGCTGCCCCCAGATGCGGCTTGAAGTGACCAAAGAGGAGGGATCACTCATTTTCCTGGCCACTACGCTGGGTGGGAACACAAGCTTTACACAAGCTGAGAATATTTTCACCATCTTCGATTTTGGCTGAGTGGCGCTGTGGGATTGTTTGCAGTAGGGCACACAAGAACTGCTACGAAAATGAGTAGTGATACCCTGGGATCCTTTTCCATATTGGTTAGAGCAGAGCTGGGATTCACTCCTACCCACAGGTGAGTGCCAGGCATAAATATGGCATCTCTATGTACCCTTTTCGGAAGACTACTGGACCTGTGGTAGACAGAAGAAAGAATGCACTTGCTGTTCAGACCTGTGAAGGGACCTAAAAGGCTGGACCTGCTTCCACCTGTAACCAGGACAACGCGTGGACTTCAAGGTTCAGTTGTCTGGCCTCTTGGTAAGCTACAGGTACACAACAAGGTATTAGAATCCCTTTTCTTGATGAGCTCAACTGATCCGTTCCAGCTAGACTTGCCTTCGACCCTGCTGGTGAATTCTGCTTGACCCGCAAGTGTTGTTCATTAAGTCCTGGGAACCTTGACTGTGTCAAATATAGTTTTCCTTTACCTTTACTGTCTCAAACCTAGTTCTCCTAATAGCCTCAGAAAGCAGGGACTTAGGGCCAGATAATGAGATTGGCAGTCCATAGACCACCAAACTCATAGTAGCACAGTGGTGCGAGGTGCTACTACTGCTGTGCAGGCAATTCAACAGGTGTATTATGACTCTGGGGTGGGACCGCCACAACCGTCAGGGATCAGTGATCCCTGGCGGTGGTGCAGCAGTCTGAGGCTACAATATGCTTGGTGGTGCTGCTGCAGCACGGCAAGTATATTACGAGTTTCTTTACCACCAGCCCTCAGCTGGCAGTGCTCACGCCATGAAAATGCTAATGGTGAGGAAACTAAGGGGGTCCTACAAGTCCCCCTGTTGCCTCTGGGTTCCGGGATAAATGCGGGGAAGCCCCCTGTGTGCATGTGTCTGCTTTCCAGCACTGCAAGCATGGATGGTGTGTGGCCGGCAGTCAAGTTTGGCAGTGTGGGAACAGGGTGATGGCATGGCGGCCCGCTCCAACACCACCAAACACATAATTAGGCCTGTAGACTTTTTTGATCAAAAGACGTCTGGAGAACCATGACAAACCTGCCATGTCAATCCAACAAAGGTGCGTTGCCACTGGGCCACAGGTTCAGGTTACCCTTGCTCAGAGCTTTTCCTCAGCAACAAATCTGTTTGTGCAGCTACAGCTTTTTTTTAGCAATGCTAGCTTTAAAAAAGTTACTAAGGACCAGATTATGACCTTGGCGGTGTGGCAACAGACTGCCACACCCCTTCCCCACTCTCACACTGCCAAAGCCGTCTGCTCACCACCTGCCAGATTATGAGTTTTCCTGGTCAGGCAGGCAGTGCTTTGGTGGTCCCACGGTGGAGCTGTGATAAGGCTGATATGTAAGCCTAAGCAAGGCAGCACCGCTGCAGTGCCAAAGCCCATTCCTGCACAGCATGGACTGGTGCAGTCCATGCCATGCAAGAACTGGGGTACAGTCACACAAGGGGGGCACCTGAATTTACCTGAGGCAATAGGGGGTCCTACAGTTTCCTCAAATTGGTTGCAGCGATTCTGTGGCAGTGGGACCTCTGCACTCATAATGCGGTGATCGGACTGGCAGTACGGCAGTTGCCAGATGTACTGCCAAACTCATAATCAGCCCCTAAGACTGAACATAGAAATCTTCACAGAACAGAGGCACCAAAATTATCTGGCCAGAGTTGGACATTCAGTGGGTGTGACATTTTAAATTATTCACTCTGAGCTTTTCTGCCAATAGTCATTGGCTTTACTGGGACCTCATCCAATGGCTATCCGGCCTTGTTGTTGAGATCTTCTTGGGCAAGCCTGCTTCCTTGCTCTGCTGAGGATTTTTGAGACTAAGGGCCTGATTACGAGTTTGCGGTGTGGGAGCAAACCTCCACCAGTGTCCGGCTCCCACACCACCAAACTCGTCTGTACACCGCCCACCAGATTACGAGTTAATTCATGGTCTGGCCGGCGTGCTGTGGTAGTCTCATGGTGGCGCTTTTTAGAGAGGCACCGCAATGGAAGCGCCAAAGCCCATGCTGCCACAGCCTGGACTGCTGCATGTACACTGGGGGGGGGGGGCACAACATGTGCCCCCCTGCTTGCACCCCCTGGCCCTGAGTCGACACCCGCTAGTTTCCTCACCGCCACAGTTTTCATGACCGGCTCACCACCATAAAAACTGTGGCTGTGAGGAACCTCAGAATATGCTTGGCAGTGACACAGCATATTGCTGGGCCAGGACGCCGCACCACCGCGAGGGATCATGAATCTCTGGCAGTTGTGGCGGTCTAATGGTCGTCCAACTGGCAAAGTCATAATAGAGCAGTTGGACTGCGGATGCAGCTGTTGCCGCACTGCCACCTCATAATTAGGCCACAACTCAGAAGGTAAAACTTTTAACTGGGTTTGAACCTGCTTTCTGTATACGACCCATGTTCCATCATGTTTGGCATTATATTTTGCCAAACTACAGGTCAACTAGAAGACTGGGTTTAAGGTTTACTGCTTTTTGATGCTATTTTTATCAAAAACTTTAAAAATACAATAAGGTTTCCATATTGGAATTTTGCCATTTTTGTACAATTTTGTTTTTTAAAATATTCAATAGTTTTATAAATTGAAGTGGGATTACTATTGTGTTGTTTTTCAACTTTTGGTACTTCTAAATGCATTACACACTTTCTTCACCTAAGCTTGTCTTCTCTGTGCCATAGCCACCAGGGATTCCGCTCATCTTTAAATTATTGAAACCTTTACTGGACCTAACAGGACTAGTGACATTATTATTTGTGTTGGACTACCATTCACCCAAATTAATAATCTACTCTCCCACACCTATCAATGCCTGCATCTTGTAAAAAAAGCCTTCCAATTCTGGGAAGTACCTTTTTGTAGACACTTCTGCACTGTGGTTTATTTCTATGTTTGTTCCTGGTAAAGTTAATACTTTTGAGTCCTTCCCAGCAGGCTTAAGAGTACCGTAGCTATCAACAATCCGAAGTAACACATTTGATAACCAACAAACAATCAATGGTGAGATCATCCCGCACACCAGCTCAACCTTCACACTCTTCCTAATCCATCAAACTGCAAAGTAATTGAAACTAATTGCTTCTCACTGAGACAGTGGTTCTCATGGAAAGTGGTGAAGCAGTGCAGTTAGTGAAAGTTAATGTTCTATCCTTGCTTTGGAATCACAGCCAGCAGTCACTTTTATTCCATCATAGAGAAAATGTTGCCCCTGATTAAGAGTATAGATAAATAATGACACCATAGGGTGCGCTATTAATTGGGTGCGATAAATAGCACCTGCTACAAGTTTGTGGGGAAGAAATTGCAGATTTTGCTGCTTAACACACCAAAATCTGCATACCAGAGTAAATACTGTATGCTTTTCTACTATTGGAATTTGGCAGGTTTTAGCTGCCAAAATTTAACAAAGGTTAGGGTATTTAACACATCCGATAATTATGGGTTGTATAACCAGACTCATGATTCCGATCCCTGTGCAAACAAGAGTTTATGCAGGGGTCAGAATACACAGACCCACTTGTAAACTGGGCTTTTGTAAGAAGACCTACGAGACTCCTGAGGCGGAAGCCGGGAGTGATTGAGACTTTCTTTTAAAACGCTTGTGTGTGATACTCTGTATTTTTAAAATATTCACCTCATTGCACTTCGCAGTTCACGAACAGCGAGCTCATCGCTGCAACGCTTGTCACTCTCCCACCGCCATTCTCGAGGGCGAGGCGCGACGAGAGACACGCCCACCTCAGGCGGCCACGCCTCCTGATAACAGTATAAATAGTGCGCGCAGCTGGAAAGCGCGACACTAAGACCTACGAGACTCCTGAGGCGGAAGCCGGGAGTGATTGAGACTTTCTTTTAAAACGCTTGTGTGTGATACTCTGTATTTTTAAAATATTCACCTCATTGCACTTCGCAGTTCACGAACAGCGAGCTCATCGCTGCAACGCTTGTCACTCTCCCACCGCCATTCTCGAGGGCGAGGCGCGACGAGAGACACGCCCACCTCAGGCGGCCACACCCCCTGATAACAGTATAAATAGTGCGCGCAGCTGGAAAGCGCGACACTAAGACCTACGAGACACCTAAGGCGGAAGCCGGGAGTGATTGAGACTTTCTTTTAAAACGCTTGTGTGTGATACTCTGTATTTTTAAAATATTCACCTCATTGCACTTCGCAGTTCACGAACAGCGAGCTCATCGCTGCAACGCTTGTCACTCTCCCACCGCCATTCTCGAGGGCGAGGCGCGACGAGAGACATGCCCACCTCAGGCGGCCACGCCCCCTGATAACAGTATAAATAGTGCGCGCAGCTGGAAAGCGCGACACTAAGACCCACGAGACTCCTGAGGCGGAAGCCGGGAGTGATTGAGACTTTCTTTTAAAACGCTTGTGTGTGATACTCTGTATTTTTAAAATATTCACCTCATTGCACTTCGCAGTTCACGAACAGCGAGCTCATCGCTGCAACGCTTGTCACTCTCCCACCGCCATTCTCGAGGGCGAGGCGCGGCGAGAGACACGCCCACCTCAGGCGGCCACGCCCCCTGATAACAGTATAAATAGTGCGCGCAGCTGGAAAGCGCGACACTAAGACCTACGAGACTCCTAAGGCGGAAGCCGGGAGTGATTGAGACTTTCTTTTAAAACGCTTGTGTGTGATACTCTGTATTTTTAAAATATTCACCTCATTGCACTTTGCAGTTCACGAACAGCGAGCTCATCGCTGCAACGCTTGTCACTCTCCCACCGCCATTCTCGAGGGCGAGGCGCGACGAGAGACACGCCCACCTCAGGCGGCCACGCCCCCTGATAACAGTATAAATAGTGCGCGCAGCTGGAAAGCGCGACACTAAGACCTACGAGACTCCTGAGGCGGAAGCCGGGAGTGATTGAGACTTTCTTTTAAAACGCTTGTGTGTGATACTCTGTATTTTTAAAATATTCACCTCATTGCACTTCGCAGTTCACGAACAGCGAGCTCATCGCTGCAACGCTTGTCAGTCTCCCACCGCCATTCTCGAGGGCGAGGCGCGACGAGAGACACGCCCACCTCAGGCGGCCACGCCCCCTGATAACAGTATAAATAGTGCGCGCAGCTGGAAAGCGCGACACTAAGACCTACGAGACTCCTGAGGCGGAAGCCGGGAGTGATTGAGACTTTCTTTTAAAACGCTTGTGTGTGATACTCTGTATTTTTAAAATATTCACCTCATTGCACTTCGCAGTTCACGAACAGCGAGCTCATCGCTGCAACGCTTGTCACTCTCCCACCGCCATTCTCGAGGGCGAGGCGCGACGAGAGACACGCCCACCTCAGGCGGCCACGCCCCCTGATAACAGTATAAATAGTGCGCGCAGCTGGAAAGCGCGACACTAAGACCTACGAGACTCCTGAGGCGGAAGCCGGGAGTGATTGAGACTTTCTTTTAAAACGCTTGTGTGTGATACTCTGTATTTTTAAAATATTCACCTCATTGCACTTCGCAGTTCACGAACAGCGAGCTCATCGCTGCAACGCTTGTCACTCTCCCACCGCCATTCTGGAGGGCGAGGCGCGACGAGAGACACGCCCACCTCAGGCGGCCACGCCCCCTGATAACAGTATAAATAGTGCGCGCAGCTGGAAAGCGCGACACTAAGACCTACGAGACTCCTAAGGCGGAAGCCGGGAGTGATTGAGACTTTCTTTTGAAACGCTTGTGTGTGATACTCTGTATTTTTAAAATATTCACCTCATTGCCCTTCGCAGTTCACGAACAGCGAGCTCATCGCTGCAACGCTTGTCACTCTCTCACCGCCATTCTCGAGGGCGAGGCGCGACAAGAGACACGCCCACCTCAGGCGGCCACGCCCCCTGATAACAGTATAAATAGTGCGCGCAGCTGGAAAGCGCGACACTAAGACCTACGAGACTCCTGAGGCGGAAGCCGGGAGTGATTGAGACTTTCTTTTAAAACGCTTGTGTGTGATACTCTTTATTTTTAAAATATTCACCTCATTGCACTTCGCAGTTCACGAACAGCGAGCTCATCGCTGCAACGCTTGTCACTCTCCCACCGCCATTCTCGAGGGCGAGGCGCGACGAGAGACACGCCCACCTCAGGCGGCCACGCCCCCTGATAACAGTATAAATAGTGCGCGCAGCTGGAAAGCGTGACACTAAGACCTACGAGACTCCTGAGGCGGAAGCCGGGAGTGATTGAGACTTTCTTTTAAAACGCTTGTGTGTGATACTCTGTATTTTTAAAATATTCACCTCATTGCACTTCACAGTTCACGAACAGCGAGCTCATCGCTGCAACGCTTGTCACTCTCCCACCGCCATTCTCGAGGGCGAGGCGCGACGAGAGACACGCCCACCTCAGGCGGCCACGCCCCCTTGACGCCTCTTCTCTCTACTATAAATCATGTGCCTCGCCAGGAAGCGCAGCGGACGAGCGCAGCGGGTGGGACGATTGCGCGCCGAAGGCGCGCCTAAGGTAAGCCCGTCTGCGCCCGTCCGCGCCAGACCGAGCCCTGAGCCCATACCCCAGGCTGGTCATAACTGCCCTCGACTGAAATATTCACTTGATACTCTGTACCAGCTTAGGGAAACAGTAAACATTAGATGTAATGGAACTATCATTCCGGAAACCGATCCTATTGGCTGCCCAAACTGCGATTACAGGTTATCCCCATCCCCCCAACCCGAACCAGTTTATCTTGAGATGGCCCTGCTTAATTGTAGGTCACTCCCAAAGCATCAGACAGAAATTCACCTACTACTATCCGAGTCGGACCTAGATGTCCTGTTCTTAACAGAAACGTGGCTGTCCCCTAGCACAGATCCGGACATCAATCAAGCACTTCCTCCAGGATACCTCATTAAAACACTAAATAGACCGAAGGGTATTGGTGGGGGTATTGCGATTATCTATCGTGACAATCTTTCATGCCAGCTTAAAGATAGCCCCATTCTAGATAGTGAAAACGTTCTGTTCTCCCTTCACCTGCCGCCATCTACGACACTTTCTGGGGCCCTAATCTACCGCCCTCCGGGACAGGTAGGGTGTTTCATAGACTCACTCATGGACGCCATCTCTTCTCGTGCTTGTGTGACCCCAAACTTCACAATCCTTGGAGACTTAAATCTCCACTTCAATGATCAAGGCAACAAACTTGCCACTGACTTACATGCCGATTTGGCTTCCCTTAATCTTCATCTACTCAACAATGAACCCACCCATACGAAAGGACGGCTACTGGACCCCATCTTTTCCAACCTTTCCACACTCACTGTACAAACCCCTCTGCCCCTTCCCTGGTCAGACCACTTTTTGGTCCCTTTTAAACTTCAACTTCCAGGCAAATCCTCTGACACCCCCCTCCCTCGAGTCCCTTCTCGTCCCTGGAAAAAACTGGACACAATCTTATGGGATCACGCGCTGACTTCCACTCTACCTTTAGTAGACCCTAATCCCTCGTCAGCTGAAATCCAACTTCATAACTGGATAAAAGACTCCCTCGACTCAGTCTTACCTCTTAAAACTCTCCCTTCCAGTAGGAAATCGTCCAAACTACCATGGTTCACTGGAGAACTTCGTGAATTAAGAAGGAAGGGCAAAAGGCTTGAACGCCATTGGAGAAAGAACTGGAACACAGATGACAAAAGCGACTATAGAACCCATATTAGGCTTTATAAAAACGCATAAAAAAATGCGCAGGCCTCCTACTTTGAGGAGCAAATAGCCTCAGCCGCTAATTCCGCGAAAGAGACCTATCGAATAGTGAAACTCCTCACCAAAATACAAGACCCTCCATCATCCCCAGACGTGGATGGCGCAAAATGTAACCAAATGGCAGATTTCTTTTTGGCAAAAATTGCTAAAATCCTGACTTCCCTTCCAGCTCCATCTACCGCCCAAGCATTCCTTGGTTCCTCCCCCCTCCAAGACACCCCGAGATTAACCTTTTTCTCCCAAATCTCCACTGAAACGTTTCTCAACGTTTTACAGAAAGTCAAAAGTGGTTCCCCATCAGACCCAGCCCCCATTAGTAAATTGAAGCTAGTTGCTCCCACTATTGCTCCCCTTTTTACCAAGCTGATCAACGCCTCCTTTTAAAACGGTATAGTCCCGGCGAACTGGAAAAAAGCCACAGTCAAGGCTCTCATAAAAAAACCGCACTTAGATCCCACAGATCCTTCCAATTTTAGACCAATCTCACTGCTACCAGCTATGAGTAAAATAGCCGAACGAGTAGCAAATCATCAACTTTCGGAATTTTTAGAGACCAACCATCTTCTCCGCATGTCCCAGACAGGCTTTAGACCAGGACAAGGGACTGACACCGCATTGTTAGCCGTGGTCGAAGAAGCTAGGGGCATATTGGACGCAGGAGGATCAGTGTCAGTGATCCTCCTCGACCTGAGTGCCGCCTTCGACACGGTGGACCATGCAACCCTTGTCCAGCGCCTCGGTCTGATAGGAGTGGCGGATTCCGCTTTGGCCTGGATCTCATCCTTTCTCAAAGACAGGTCCTTTCAAGTTGCTGACGGGTATTCCGTCTCCAATGCTCAGTCTCTTAGGTGTGGTGTGCCCACACTTTTTAATGTTTACATGGCTCCCCTTGAGGATGTTGTCAAGCCATTTGGCATTAAATCAATAATGTATGCTGATGACACCCAGCTTGTCGTCTCCCTTAACCAATCAGACAACGCCTTGTCCAATCTGAGCAGCTGTCTGGAGAAGGTGCATCAATGGATGTGCGAATCAAGGTTAAAACTAAATGGGGAGAAATCTGAAATACTCCTCTTAGGAACCTCCCACAAAATCCCCACATCCCTTCCTTGGCCACCATGCATGGGAATGCCACCTATTCCCAAATCCGAAGTCAAGAGCTTAGGGATATGGCTTGACCAGGATCTAAGTTTCAAAACTCAGGCAAGAAAAACGGCGGGAACCTGCTTCGGCCTGATAAAGATGGCTCGAAAGATTTTACATCTACTCCCGCTCCAGTCCAGGAAACTCCTGCTGCAGGGGCTTGTGAACTCCAGATTGGACTATGGAAAAGTCCTGTACCTGGGGGCCCCAGCCTCGGTTGTCCATAGACTTCAATACGCACAGAATGCGGCGGCTAGAATCCTCACAGGAACCTCAGCGAGGAATTCGGCCAAACCAGCTCTCAGAAGCCAGCACTGGTTGCCAGTAAAGGAGAGGGTCAATTTCAAGACCCTGTGCATTACTCATAGAATTTTGCACAATGAAGGCCCTCCCATTCTTAGGACACTTGTGACTCAACAACAGTCAAGTCGACAATTAAGATCCAACTCTCTTTCCCTCGCCAATGTCCCTAGAATTAGGAAGGCCAGAACAGGCGGTCGCCTGTTCTCCTATAATGCTCCTAGACTTTGGAACGCCCTTCCTCTCTCCCTGAGGCAAGATCATAACCACCTCAGGTTTAGGAAACGCCTAAAAACCCTACTTTTCCCCTGAGCTCATCTTCCTGACCCTTCCTTCCCTCAGTACCGTGGTCTTTTTAGCGCCGGGATGCCCTAGGGTAGCTGCGCGCTCTAGAAAACCTAAAATCAAATCAAATCAAATCAAGTTGTGAAACTTTTTGGCATTTGAGCCAGAATCTTCGAATCCTCAGCCAACACTTCCATGGTGGTGATAAAGATGTCACCAATCAGGGCTTTATGTTCCTAGTCACCATTAAAGGTCAGCTCCGTGGAATGGACTGCCTACCATTTTTGAAGAGTACTTGAGTGTTGCCACCACAGTGCCAGAAGGGAGTCAAAATCCCTTTGCTAGCTAAGTGGAGTTGGGTGAGGGTGATGGCTTTGTAATACCAGCATTTGGCTTATATGTACTACTAAAGGGTTTTTTGATGGCCTTGGAGCGCTGAAATCCCAGAGGAATATCTAAGGGGCTCAAGGGAGTTGTTTGAAAGTATCTGCTGACTTGTAAGACTGTCCATTACGTTGTTCCTTTGGTCTCCCTTCTTGGCAACCAAGCAGAAGACTTCTAAAGCCTCAAGCTTGTAGTTTGAACGCCGTGTGTCAGCAACTTACCGACACAGACTCAAAAAGCAAGCTTTCAAAAGTTCCCAGGTAACAAATGACTGAACAGTGCATTGAGCATCCAAACCTTCTTTTCATTTACCTGTTCTGCAAAGTTCTTTGTACAACTATATATCCAAGACTCCAAAATTTCATGAGTCTTCTTATAAGTTTCCTTAAACTTGAGTTGGCATTGACCAATCGATTTAGAAAAGGGGGTGGTGATGAACAGAGTGTCTAAGTTAAACAGACCACTCTTACCCAGTCCAAAGATCAGGGCTTGATCCATCACCGTTATTTATCTCACTGCCCCATCCCAGCTCAGAACCTGGCTATATGCAAATCAGTCTGTCCCTGGCCCAGTGCATCATGGGAACAGGGCAGACTAAACTACCAAGCCAATTCTTCACCAGAAAGGAGACAAGCTACCGGGGACCGGTTTCTGGCATTTCAGCCTTCTTCGGCCCGGCTTGCTTGAATCCTGATGGAGCAGTGAGAAAGGGACTCATGTCTGAGTATACCCTGCCACACCTATAGTGGCCAAAAACGATTTAGAAAAGGGGGTGGTGATGAACAGAGTGTCTGAGTTAAACAGACCACTCTTACCCAGTCCAAAGATCAGGGCTTGATCCATCACCGTTATTTATCTCACTGCCCCATCCCAGCTCAGAACCTGGCTATATGCAAATCAGTCTGTCCCTGGCCCAGTGCATCATGGGAACAGGGCAGACTAAACTACCAAGCCAATTCTTCACCAGAAAGGAGACAAGCTACCGGGGACCGGTTTCTGGCATTTCAGCCTTCTTCGGCCCGGCTTGCTTGAATCCTGATGGAGCTGTGAGAAAGGGACTCATGTCTGAGTATACCCTGCCACACCTATAGTGGCCAAAAACGATTTAGAAAAGGGGGTGGTGATGAACAGAGTGTCTGAGTTAAACAGACCACTCTTACCCAGTCCAAAGATCAGGGCTTGATCCATCACCGTTATTTATCTCACTGCCCCATCCCAGCTCAGAACCTGGCTATATGCAAATCAGTCTGTCCCTGGCCCAGTGCATCATGGGAACAGGGCAGACTAAACTACCAAGCCAATTCTTCACCAGAAAGGAGACAAGCTACCGGGGACCGGTTTCTGGCATTTCAGCCTTCTTCGGCCCGGCTTGCTTGAATCCTGATGGAGCAGTGAGAAAGGAACTCATGTCTGAGTATACCCTGCCACACCTATAGTGGCCAAAAACGATTTAGAAAAGGGGGTGGTGATGAACAGAGTGTCTGAGTTAAACAGACCACTCTTACCCAGTCCAAAGATCAGGGCTTGATCCATCACCGTTATTTATCTCACTGCTCCATCCCAGCTCAGAACCTGGCTATATGCAAATCAGTCTGTCCCTGGCCCAGTGCATCATGGGAACAGGGCAGACTAAACTACCAAGCCAATTCTTCACCAGAAAGGAGACAAGCTACCGGGGACTGGTTTCTGGCATTTCAGCCTTCTTCGGCCCGGCTTGCTTGAATCCTGATGGAGCAGTGAGAAAGGGACTCATGTCTGAGTATACCCTGCCACACCTATAGTGGCCAAAAACGATTTAGAAAAGGGGATGGTGATGAACAGAGTGTCTGAGTTAAACAGACCACTCTTACCCAGTCCAAAGATCAGGGCTTGATCCATCACCGTTATTTATCTCACTGCCCCATCCCAGCTCAGAACCTGGCTATATGCAAACCAGTCTGTCCCTGGCCCAGTGCATCATGGGAACAGGGCAGACTAAACTACCAAGCCAATTCTTCACCAGAAAGGAGACAAGCTACCGGGGACCGGTTTCTGGCATTTCAGCCTTCTTCGGCCCGGCTTGCTTGAATCCTGATGAAGCAGTGAGAAAGGGACTCATGTCTGAGTATACCCTGCCACACCTATAGTGGCCAAAAACGATTTAGAAAAGGGGGTGGTGATGAACAGAGTGTCTGAGTTAAACAGACCACTCTCACCCAGTCCAAAGATCAGGGCTTGATCCATCACCGTTATTTATCTCACTGCCCCATCCCAGCTCAGAACCTGGCTATATGCAAATCAGTCTGTCCCTGGCCCAGTGCATCATGGGAACAGGGCAGACTAAACTACCAAGCCAATTCTTCACCAGAAAGGAGACAAGCTACCGGGGACCGGTTTCTGGCATTTCAGCCTTCTTCGGCCCGGCTTGCTTGAATCCTGATGGAGCAGTGAGAAAGCGACTCATGTCTGAGTATACCCTGCCACACCTATAGTGGCCAAAAACGATTTAGAAAAGGGGGTGGTGATGAACAGAGTGTATGAGTTAAACAGACCACTCTTACCCAGTCCAAAGATCAGGGCTTGATCCATCACCGTTATTTATCTCACTGCCCCATCCCAGTTCAGAACCTGGCTATATGCAAATCAGTCTGTCCCTGGCCCAGTGCATCATGGGAACAGGGCAGACTAAACTACCAAGCCAATTCTTCACCAGAAAGGAGACAAGCTACCGGGGACCGGTTTCTGGCATTTCAGCCTTCTTCGGCCCGGCTTGCTTGAATCCTGATGGAGCAGTGAGAAAGGGACTCATGTCTGAGTATACCCTGCCACACCTATAGTGGCCAAAAACGATTTAGAAAGGGGGTGGTGATGAACAGAGTGTCTGAGTTAAACAGACCACTCTTACCCAGTCCAAAGATCAGGGCTTGATCCATCACCGTTATTTATCTCACTGCCCCATCCCAGCTCATTGCACCATCAGGATTCAAGCAAACCGGGCCGAAGACGGCTGTAATGCCAGAAACCGGTCCCCGGGAGCTTGTTTCCTTCCCAGTGTAAGAATTGGCTTCTGTAGTTTGGTTTGTCCTGTTCCCATCATGCACTGGGACAGGAACAGACTAATTTGCATACAGCCAGGTTCTGAAACTGGGATGGTGCAGTGAGCTAAAAAACGGTGTTGGATCTAGCCCTGATCTTTTGACTGGGTGAGAGCTTTCTGCTTAATTCAGAGACTCTGTCCCTCACCACCCCTTTTTAGGTCTCGCCTGTCGATGCGCATGCGCATCGAGCAAGGCGAGAGTATTGGCACTTATCCGCTCTTTATCCACACTGCAAGGAATCGCATGCGCATTGAGCTTAAATGCGCGTGCACATGCCCCCAGCCGCCTACTCTCTCACACAGCCTCCCCCAGCTCCGCCCCCTCACTACTTGATTGCACGGCCGCTAGGCCGTGCCTCCCCTACTCTCCTCCCCCCTCCTCCTCTCCTCCCCTGCCTGCTTGCCGCTAGGCCGTGCCTCCCCTACTCTCCTCCCCCCTCCTCCTCCTACTCTCCTCCCCTGCCTTCCATTCCGTGTCGCACCTCTCCCCTCTCCGCCCCCTCCCCTGCCCGCCCCCTCCCCTGCCCGCCGTGTTATTTCCGTTTGTCTCTCTCCTTTCAGGTATTCCCTTCCTGTATTCTTTTTCCTCGAGCTTTACCCCCTTCCCTGCCCGCCCCCTCCCCTGCCCGCCGTGTTATTTCCGTTTGTCTCTCTCCTTTCAGGTATTCCCTTCCTGTATTCTTTTTCAATGGCCTTCCTCTCCTCGTCCTTCCTTCCTCTTGCCTCTCTCCTCCGTTCCCGGTTCCCACGCTGCCTGTCCCTGCCTCCTGCCTGTCTTTGGGGTCTGCATGCCTCTCCTGTCTGACAGGGCGGCTGGAACTAGAAGGTCAGTGTGGATTAAGGAACAGCTGGTGTGTGCGCAAACAGCACTCGGCCTCTTCACCCCCCACCTCCGTGTTCAGGCTCACTGGGGCTGCAGTGCAAATCTGGGGAGAAACTCAGCGAGCACGTTCAGAGTGCCGCACGTGCTGTGCACAATTGCGAGAGACAAGGGGAGCGTCACACTCAGTTTTGCAATGTTACCGGTTTTCTGGATGACAATAAAATGATTAAGCCAGATTAAGCCATTTTAGATGCCTCGATTTCCTTTGTTGATTAAGCCTGAGAGGCTTAGCCTCAACCAGAGGGGTTGTTGAGACTTCACACACTGTAGGACCTGTGGTTTTAGACACAAATGTCGAGTTTTGGTTCCTCTCTGTACTGGCGGACTTAGGCAACACCCAGCTCAATGCAATGCTAGTTCAAGCATGTGATGTGGTCTAGGGGTGGGGTTGATGGCTTCTAATGGTGTGAGCCGCCTACTCTCTCACACAGCCTCCCCAGCTCCGCCCCCTCACTACTTGATTGCACGGCCGCTAGGCCGTGCCTCCCCTACTCTCCTCCCCCCTCCTCCTCTCCTCCCCTGCCTGCCTGCCGCTAGGCCGTGCCTCCCCTACTCTCCTCCCCCCTCCTCCTCCTACTCTCCTCCCCTGCCTTCCATTCCGTGTCGCACCTCTCCCCTCTCCGCCCCCTCCCCTGCCCGCCCCCTCCCCTGCCCGCCGTGTTATTTCCGTTTGTCTCTCTCCTTTCAGGTATTCCCTTCCTGTATTCTTTTTCCTCGAGCTTTACCCCCTCCCCTGCCCGCCCCCTCCCCTGCCCGCCGTGTTATTTCCGTTTGTCTCTCTCCTTTCAGGTATTCCCTTCCTGTATTCTTTTTCAATGGCCTTCCTCTCCTCGTCCTTCCTTCCTCTTGCCTCTCTCCTCCGTTCCCGGTTCCCACGCTGCCTGTCCCTGCCTCCTGCCTGTCTTTGGGGTCTGCATGCCTCTCCTGTCTGACAGGGCGGCTGGAACTAGAAGGTCAGTGTGGATTAAGGAACAGCTGGTGTGTGCGCAAACAGCACTCGGCCTCTTCACCCCCCACCTCCGTGTTCAGGCTCACTGGGGCTGCAGTGCAAATCTGGGGAGAAACTCAGCGAGCACGTTCAGAGTGCCGCACGTGCTGTGCACAATTGCGAGAGACAAGGGGAGCGTCACACTCAGTTTTGCAATGTTACCGGTTTTCTGGATGACAATAAAATGATTAAGCCAGATTAAGCCATTTTAGATGCCTCGATTTCCTTTGTTGATTAAGCCTGAGAGGCTTAGCCTCAACCAGAGGGGTTGTTGAGACTTCACACACTGTAGGACCTGTGGTTTTAGACACAAATGTCGAGTTTTGGTTCCTCTCTGTACTGGCGGACTTAGGCAACACCCAGCTCAACCCTCACCCTCACCCCCTCACCCTCCACCCTCACTCACCCTCAACCCCTCACCCACCCTCAACCTCAACCCCTCACCCTCACTCACCCTCACCCTCACTCACCCTCACTCACCCTCAACCCCTCACCCTCACTCACCCTCACTCACTCACCCTCAACCCCTCACCCTCACTCACCCTCAACCCCTCACCCTCACTCACCCTCAACCCCTCACCCTCACTCATCCTCAATCCCTCACCCTCACTCACCCTCAACCCCTCACCCTCACTCACCCTCAATCCCTCACCCTCACTAACCCTCAACCCCTCACCCTCACTCACCCTCAACCCCTCAGCATCACCCTCACTCACCCTCACTCACCCTCAACCCCTCACCTACCCTCACCCTCAACCCCTCACCCTCACTCACCCTCAACACCTCACTCGCCCTCACCCTCACTCACCCTCAACCCCTCACCCTCACTCACCCTCAACCCCTCACCCTCACTCACCCTCACTCACCCTCACCCACCCTCACTCACCCTCACTCTCACTCACCCTCAACCCCTCACCCTCACTCACCCTCAACCCCTCACCCTCACCCACCCTCAACCCCTCACCCTAACTCACACTCACCCTCACTCACCCTCACTCACCCTCAACCCCTCACCCTCACACAGTGCAATAGGTCTCGGAGCATTTGAGTTAGAGCTTTTAGAAATGTTTATGGCTTTTTTTTTTAATTCTTTAGCATTGGCTACAGGAAACAAAAAGTGCTAAAGATTTACAAAAAAACCCATAAACAATTCTAAAAGCACTAACTCTAATGCTGCGAGACCTATTGCATTTCCAATGCTTGTTGTAAATATTTTTGTCCACCCTAAGCGTGGAAGGGTATTCTCAGATGTGAGACCCTTGCTCATTGCACCATCAGGATTCAAGCAAACCGGGCCGAAGACGGCTGTAATGCCAGAAACCGGTCCCCGGGAGCTTGTTTCCTTCCCAGTGTAAGAATTGGCTTCTGTAGTTTGGTTTGTCCTGTTCCCATCATGCACTGGGACAGGAACAGACTAATTTGCATACAGCCAGGTTCTGAAACTGGGATGGTGCAGTGAGCTAAAAAACGGTGTTGGATCTAGCCCTGATCTTTTGACTGGGTGAGAGCTTTCTGCTTAATTCAGAGACTCTGTCCCTCACCACCCCTTTTTGTAAATATATGGCATTGACCAATCAGCGCTGCATTCATTTTTATTTAATGCTGTTGTGGGTAGCATTCACTTTCAAATCAAGCATCACTTCTCTACAACTGAAAAGCAAACATCAGAGGCTACGTATATACATGGGAAACAATCATTACAACGCAGTCATTACAATACACTACCTTTCCATTGCAGCTGTTACAATGCAACTGCCTTTACATCACATGCCATTACAACGCATGCCATTACAACACAGGCCCTTACAACGCATGTCACTATAACACATGCCATTACAACGCATTATAAGGTAAGCAATGGGGATTTTTTTGTTTTAGGGTTGGTATGTGTTTTGGTGGCACATGGGAATAGAATTTTTACCTCTACACTATCCAACACTTACTTCACTGTTGCACTCACTGGAGTGGGAATAGTAATTTTTACCCCTACACTTTCCAACACTTACCATACTGTTGCACTCACTGGAGTGGGAATAGTAATTTTTACTCCTACACTATCCAACACTTACCCCACTGTTGCCCCAAAAGTGTTATGCATTGTACTGGTATGCGTTGTAATGGTAGTTTCTAAAAACGCGTTGTAATGGCATGTGTTGTAATGGTAGTTACAATGTAAAAACTACGTTGTAAAGGAATGCATTGTAATTGTTCGCGTTGTAACGTCATATATTCAAATACGGTCAGCAATTTCCAAGAAACTGTTGATTGAAATGGTGCTTTCTTTCAGCATGAAGCAGTTATATCTTGGAGATATCTTGACATTAGGAAATCGATATTTTTTATTTGCCCATAACCTTAGAGCTGTTTGACGAATCTGCACAAAATTTAGCAGATGCCTAGCATGTTTAACTTATTTTTTTTTAAATATGTATAGATTCATCAAGGTGGCATATTTAAAAGGGGACGTACAAAATAAGTTAATTTGCAAATATCTACAGCATCATACGTCTGCTCCAGGATACCCTTGTGGGTGATAGTGCGCTTTAGAAATACTCATAACAAAACATAACATACCATAACATAACATAACGTGAGAAGACATGACATAACATAATATCACTTGATACATCTACATAAATCTGGCAGCTCTTTGGCATGTTTAATCTTCTGAAGGTATATCAATTTTCATGGAGATCTATCAGGGGCAGAGCTGAAAGGGGGCAAAACGTACATATGCTAATAACTTTGGTGCTCTGTAATGAGTCTGCGTGAAATTTGGCAGCCTCTTGGTATGTTAAATCCATTGCACAAATCTAAGGGTTCAAGCAGATCCGAGAAGGTAGACGAAGTTACATAGGGGATCAAGCAATTCATGGATTTGATAATAACTTTGGCACAGTTTTCATTAAAACTTCAAAGGGTCTTAAACTCAGAGGGGTGGTCAAAAAAGGAACAGTTACCGTTTTAACTCCCATGGGAATCTTTAGTCTTTGCTACATAAAGAAACCCTGAAGGGATTTATAGCAGTCTTGAAATGAAAGTAGATCTTTCCTTAATGAATTGCTGTTGGTTGGTTTGGAGAAATCCATTCAGTAGTTTTCAAGAAATTAGCATTGCAATAATGGCTTTGCAAGGGTTAAGAGAGTGAGATAGCTGTGGATAGTCATCAAAGGCAGTTTAGCAGACTTTCTATGGATCCACATTTAAAAATAAAAACCCCCACTGAATAAAGAAGCTTTTAGCTCCTGTTGTCCAATTTGAGTCGGTAGTACCAACGTTTGGTCTGTTAGCCAGATAAAAATCGTTCTTGGATAAATTATCCAATCATACTACAGGCAAGACCCTACAGTCAACCCAGTGCCACTCATGCTTGATGACTGTGCAAATAGAAGTTGTCAGTTTGTGGCGGGTTAGTAAATTATTAGCAAATGAACACTTACTGAACCGCCACCATTTATGCATTTGTATGAACTCCATATAATAAGGTAAACATGCTAAGGACCTCGCAAATTTCATACCAGTCTACCATACAGCACCAAACACATTAGCAAATAAAATCATTTTTGACTGTAGATTTAACTTTGCTTCTTTGTCAGATCTGCCTGAAACTTGAGATTGCTGCACTCAACTCAACTTACTAACATCCTATTAAATTAAATGGGACATTTTTAACCTCGGTTCAGAACGCGTTGCCGGCAGTGTTGAAGGGTTCATCATACTCGCTGCAGATTGTCGTGGCTCACATCGGCCCCTTTTGATTTATTTCCTATACTCATCGGCATATGATCGTTTGCATAAGTGGCTACATTTAGATATTGAAGAGCAAACTTAAAAGAGATTGACGAATTAGGATTTATTTGGTGTGGGATATTGGGATTTGGAATGACCAGCCGGGTGGGAATTATAACCGGTGATTAGGCATTGACTTCCTTTCTATAACTATACAGCCCTGAAGAAGTCAAGGGTTGATACCCTAATGACGAAACACGTGTTGGCTGGACTTTGTAGTGTTCTTTCGAATAAAGAATTAAGAAAAATACGCCAAGAGATAATATATGCTCACAATTATTGCTACTTTTGATGAACTTTCAAACTACACAGAAGTGTGTGCACAAGCACTAACATTGTTTACTGTGCACTCTTAGGTCATTTTTGGAGGCTTTTAGGGGTTTTTACCTCACCTTTTGCGCCGCACTGATTGAATGTGTTTAGTTACAGTAAGCTAAAGTGCAGGCACCGCGACTCCTGTGTGAATTAATACCCCCATTTTCTCATTATCTTTTTAACCTGTACAAAAGATTTTTTCAAATGAACACATTTAACTATTCAACTCATTGATAGATATGCAAGAAACTCAATATACCAAGAGTAAGCAGAACAAGAACATGATAAGGGGCTGCAAAAGTTCATGTAGATTAGGATTAGGCACTAGGGGCCAGATGTACGACCCACCAATTAGCAACTCGCAAACTGCGTCGCACTTACGGCTCACAATTTCGACTCGCAAATTGGGATGTACAACAGTCTCAGACACTATTAGAGATTCCTAATGGTGTTGCAAATTGCATGCCTCATTAATATTAACGAGGCAGGCACAATTTGCGATCCCATTAGGAATGGCTAGTCCCTCACAGGGATGTTGGCCTGCTGGGGTTAGCAGACCACCATGTCTGTGATTGCTTTATTTTTATGCAGCCCATTTTCTTTAAAGGAAAACGGGATGCATTTAAAGAAAAGAAAGATGAAACTATTCAGTTTCATTTTTTAAGGGCAGGCGCAGGTCCCTGGGACCCCTGCCTGCCCTTAAAAAATATATTTTGACCCATTCACAAAGGAGAAGGGGTCCTCTTCTCGTTTGCAAATGGTTTACCACTACTTCAAGCAGGTGGTAAATTGCGAGTGTTTTGAGACCGCAATTGCAGTCGTAAAACATTCTTACATGAAAACGCGAGTCGCAATTAGGAAGGGACACACTTGGCACTGCCCTTCCTAATAGCGAGTCGAAACCTCATTTTGTGAATCGGTAAAATTTACCAATTCTCAAAATGATGGTTGCACACAGTCATGCATAAATTGCAGTCGCAAATGCGTCAATTGCCCGTTTGCGACCGCAATTTAGGGTCGTACATCTGGCCCTTAAGTTATTAGCAGGTGAATGATATTCTACCCCCTGGCTTCCCTTTCACTGATCTGCATAAAACTTGACATGCCAAAAGAAAACCAAACTTGTTACAAACGTTTGCCAAATTCAATGCTGATTTATGAAGGCATGGAACTATGTTCGGCAGTGGGAGTCTGACTGTGAAGGCTGTTCACAGGATCTGAAGTTAACTTCAGCTGCAGTTCTGCACACCGCTGAAGGCTTTGCCCAGCGAGGGCTGACTCTGAAAAAAATAAAGGTTCAAATTGAGTTATGGTTGGCTTGGTTAAAGTGTAGTTATTGCTTTGAATAAAAATTAAAAAAAACATTGAAATTTGCATGTTTTAGTTAACACAACATTTCATAACTAGCACAACAGCCATGAACATCATAAGTGGGATACCAATGCAATGTTTATGACTTGATATTATTATTTGGACTGGGCACAACTTGTGTAACTCCATGTAGCATAACTATGTGGAATTACCTAGCAACTCTGTGAGATTATGTGAAATTATGCGAGAAGAATAATTCAACATTTAGTGCTATTTTCTTAATGCTGAAAAGCCCCCTCACGTTTTAAATGGATGCAAAGATACCTTTTGTTAGAAATGGTGCTAAATGCAACAGAACATGAATAGCAAGTGCTAACAGCCGCTAGCTTTATGTGCACTCTGGGTAGGATTTTCCCCCAACATACTCCTAGGATTTGGCACTTGTTTCTTAGTACCACAGTGCATGCAGCCACTCGCGCTCGCTAAATGTGCTCTTAAGGTAAGATTTGTCCCCCAAATTACTCTCCAGCACACGAGAGGGTGTAATCACATTATTATCGTTAATTCCACTTCAAAAAGTAATGCAGAATTACAAAAATTACTCTGATACCCCAGTTTAATTAAAATCACTTCCAGGCCTAATTATGTATACCAATAAATAACAGCTAAAAGGAATGTTTACTTAAATAACAACCAATACTTAAACTAATAACTGATGCTACATTCATAGACATCCCTTTCTAAGTGGTAATTAAATATGCAAGCCTATTTATAACATTTGTGCTTATATCTGCAGCCTTAAGGATGAGGGTAATATCTTATCTATAATAGGGCTTTCGATTAGCAAGTGCAGATATGCTTCATATTCGATCACTCCTTTTGTGTACCATTCAAAATGTGCCTCCTAGCTTTCCACCTTTACTTGTTTATATTTTCTATATGCGTCAGCCCCATAACAAAGTCTTTCTTTTAGTTGAAGATGGATGTCCCCAATGTAGGCTTCTTGTGAAAAGAGGACTGTGTCTCCACCTCTGTCTGAAGCTTTCATTATTAAATTGACATCTATTTTAGCAATACTGATTGTCGTTATATGTTGAATATCCTCTTCCAACTTAGGGGCCCATTAGGATTGCAGTGAATCCGCATCCTCCGGGCCGGCGGAAGCCACCGCCGGCCCGGAGGATGCGGATTCACTGCTGCGGTGCCTTCAAAGACCCCGCCAGATTAGGATGGTTGGGGGGTCATCGGCGGACGGGAAGACCGTCCGCCGCTTTTCCGCCACGGTCGCCTTCCGACCGTGGCGGAAAAGCTCTAATATGGTGGCGGTGTCTATCAGACACCGCCAACCATATTAGGATGGGGCAGAAAACCTGCTTTTCCGCTGCGGCTTTTCTACCGTGGAAAAGCATGTGGTCTTTTGTGTTTGGGGGCCCGTTGCGGCCCACATGGGTGTTGGGGGGTGGGGAGTGCACATGGGGGGTACCCCCCTGACTTTGCATGCACAAAGCAGCAGCACCGCGCGGTGCCTGCCGCTTTGTGCATGCAAAGGGAAAACATGCATATTTAACATTGCGGAGGGTGCTGCTTCAAGCAGCACCCGCCGCAATGTTAACTATATGGGATGTGACCGCCAGGGTGGCGGTCACATCCTAATTCCGAGGGAGGGAACGCCGCTGCCCCTGCGGACGGTCCCTCCACCTCGGGGGTGGCGGACGGACGCAGGTCCGTCCGCCATCCTAATAGGCCTTATAATTGTTAGGTCGACACCAAACAGACAGTGCAGCTATCTTGTTGCACAGACATATTGGGGACATGCAGAAAGCTTCCAAAGTAATGCATTCCGCCCATTGCTTACCATTGGCTTTGTATTTTGTAACTCTTATATACGTGCATTCTATCTGCTGACTTTATTTGTTTTAGTCTGTCCAGCATGTCTTTGTTCCTGCCATGGACATACCCTGTTTACCACCTCTGTAGTTGGCTTCTTGCATTGCTTCACAGGTGCCCTGTTTCTGGGAACTCTTTTTTTCTATTTCATGAGGCACTCCTATCTTTCTACTTGACTGGTTCTACTTATCCTTGCCACAAATCTTGCATGCCTGTGAGGAACAATGGTCTGTCTACGAGCTTGTTTAATTTGGTCCGTGTTCTTTACTAACAGCATAACTTAAATAATCCTCCCCCTCAATTGAAGTGGGGGGTGTTGAAGCCCCCCAAAATAACCATGCTGGAGTTCAGACGCAATAGAGCATTTATTGAGAATTTAATGAGCATTAAACGGGCCTTCACATTTTGTTTTTATTTTGTCACCTTTTCTGTACATTTAAAGACAGAGATCAAATGCTAGACTCTATCTTCCAAGAGAAGTTGGTGCTTACTTTTCTTTCTCCGACTGTAAAGGAGGAAGATTTATGCAACAAACCTGCTGGGAAAGGCTGCAGGGCTGTAAATACCAGTAAATGAACTGTATAAATATTTCAGACTACATCAGAATTAGGAAAGCACAAATAAAGTGTGGTGAAAACAAATATTTTAATACGATCAAAACAAATCAAAACACTAGTTGATGCAGATTTCCACACATTATCCTTTGTCTGTGATATACTTTCTACCAGTAAAACTGTATGTCTGTGTAAATGTAAAGGTAATTTCAATTGAAAATGAGTTGCCTATAATGGCAGTGCACTACCACAACATGCATACTCCTCCTAAACCCTTCCACTCTATAACACTCTAATACACGCTACTCTACATCACTCTACTCTGTGCCACTCTACTCTATGCTGTTCTATGTCCCTCTCTTCTATGCCACCCTACACCACTCCACTCTGCGCCACTTCACCCTATATTAATATATTCCACTCTGTGCCACTCCTCTACAACCCTCCACTCTATGCTACTCCACGCCACTTTATTCCACCCCACTCTACTCTATAACACTATACTCCTTGCCATTCTACAACACTCTACTCCACTCCAATCTACTCTACTCCATGCCTCTCCATTCTATGATACTCCACTCTATGACACTCTGCCCCATTTTACACTACTCCACTCTACAACACTCCATGCCTCTTTACTCCACTCTACTCCACTCTCTGCACACTTCACTGTGTGGCACTACTCCATTCTATGCCACTCCACTCTACGTCACTTTACACCACTCTATGCCACTTCTCTCTACTTTACTCTATACCACTCCATTACACTCTGCTTCACTTTATGCCACTTTTAACCCCTCCATTTCACACTATAACACTCCACTCTATGCCGCTCTACTCCACTGTATGTCACTCTTTGATATGCCACTGCCTTCTATGCCACTCCATACCACTCCATTATGTGCCAATCCACTCTACACCACTCCACGCCACTCCAATCTTCTCTATGACACTTAGATCCACTTTACGCCACACCACTATATGCTACTCTTCTCCACTTTACATCAATACACTCTACTCCATTCTATGCCACTCCTATCTATGCTACTCCACTCAACGTGACTTTAAACACTATGACAATCAACACTACATCACTCAACTCTATGACATCCTACTCCACTCTTGGCTATTCCACTCTATGCCACTCAACTCTATGCCAATCCACTCTACTTCATTCTATGCCACTTCACTCTACGACACTTCACTGTACTACACTCCATGCCACTCGACTCTAGGTCACTCCACTCTATGACACTCTACTCCACTCTATGACACTCTGCGCTACCCTTCTCCATGCCACTCTATGCCACTTTACTCCACTGTACCCCACTTCACTTTACACCCCTTCACTCTGTGCCATGAAATTCTACTCTACTCTACGCCACTCCACTCTTTGCCACTCTACTCTATGCCACTCCATTCTACTCTGTGGCACTTCACTCTATTACACTCTACTCTACACTATTCCACACTACTTTACTCAATTCTACGTCACTTCACTCTACACCACTCTAAGACACCCCATGACACTCCACTCTGCTCTACTCTTCTTTATTCCACTCTATGGCACTCTACTCCATGACACTCTACTTCACTCTATGACACTCCACACTATGACGCTCTACGACACTGTATAACACTATGCCTCACTCCATGACACTCGCCTCCATTCTACGCCACTCTAAGTCACTCCAATTTATAACACTCTCCTCCATTCTAGGCCCCTCCACTCTACACCACTCCACTCTACAACACTACTCCACTCTACAACACTCTACTTTATGACACTCAACACCACTTTACGCCCCTTTCCCCTTACTCCACTCTACTCAACTCTATGACACTCCACTCTTCTCCATGACATGCTACAACACTATATGACACCCTGCTCCACTCTATACCACTCCAGTCCTCACCACTCCATTCTATGCCTCTCTACTCCACTCTACACCACTGCACTTTATGCCACTCCCCTTTACACCACTCTATGCACTATATGACACTTCACTCCACAACACTCAAAAATCTACTCCATTTCACTCTACTCTACGCCACTTCACTCCACTTTATGCCACTCTACTCCACCCTATAACACTTCACTCCACTCCACACCACTCTCTTCTATGCCACCAACTTTTAGCCATGCTAAACAGCAGCCATTCTTGTGTACTACATGGCTAAAACACATTGGCAAAGCCAATGGCTCTTGCATAGGTGAGACCTCTCAGCTTTACCAATGCTTATTTGAGGTCTGGCACCACATGCCTCATGGAAGACATCAATTGCATCAAATCGTATTTTTGGTATACATTCAGATGTTTTTCTTTAGACCCACTTTTTTAAGTGTGTTTCATATCAGTGTTCAATTCTGTTCGCAATTCACTCATGGCTATACTGTCTTCATTCAGTTCATGCAAAGTTAATAGTTATGCTATATCAGAAATCTGAAATTTCCTTGATAGTGGTAAATCCTAGAGTTCTCTTAGGTTTATTATCAAATTGTTTGACTAATTTTACCTTGCAACTAAACTTTCAGGTAACCCCTCACGTTTGTGCATATTTTAAGGGACATAAATGTAATCCTAATATAAGAAATGTATGTTCATTTCTGGTCAGTTCATGGTCAGATAAGTTAAAATATGTTCTTTCACTTAAATGTTTTATTTGCTTTTGGAATTACTATGATGTTTGGGGGTTTGTGTGAAAGTGTAGTCATCCCAAGCACTGGACACAATTGATTGTAAGAGAGTAGGTGTATTGGCCACAGTCACTGACAGCCTTGGGCATCAACTGCCAGAGGTAAAATCCACACTCATTAGTCCTTCACCCTTCATTCCTAAACAATTAAACCCAGAATGAGGAATGAAGTATGAAGAACACATTACCACAGTTTGTTTTGCACTTCCTGTATCTAAATGTTGTAAATGAGTAGTTGGTGTCCAACTGGATGTGATCAATTCACATTCAGTAGTCTTCAATTGCTTTCCTTGAGAGTGTAATTCAGTTGAGGTCCATTATGAATTACTCTATTTTAGAGGCTTTCTGGAGCTCAGATAGTTGGGCTCAGCTCTGAGAAAGGGAGAATAAGTGGCTTAACAGCTATAGTGGCTGACTCTGAGGATGGTGAAACCGGTTCGAGTCTGGCGGGAGGCTCAAACATCCCGTGATTCTGGGCAAATCACTTAGGGGCCCATTATGATGTTGGGTGGACTTTCCTCCGCCCGACACTATCTCGGTGTGAGAACCGACAAACCATAGATCGGCGACTCCGCACACCTTTTCACAATGCGACCGCACATGGTGTATTTCTCAATGGGGGCTTGTGCTGTGGGTGGAAACAGCCTGCAGCATAAGCTCCATTTGAGAAATGGGAGTTTTTACACAGACCTGCACCGTGTGGCAGGCACCTCATGGTGCCTGGCACACGGTGCAGGCATGTGAAGGGAGGCACCATAGGTACCCCTAGAGCCTTAACCGGAGAGCCAGGGTAGAAGACGGCCCTGCTAGGGGCCCCCAAAGACACTTTCTGACAGCAGTTCCATGTTGAAAAGGCTGACATGGAACTGCTGTTGAAACGCGCCATCATGATCCCTAAGGTCGAAACTCCTTACTAAAGGGATTATGTGGCCTTTCCTACTGGCCGCCGGGCACCTTGAGCCCGTCAGAACCCACTTGGTTTCACAGGCTGGATTACACTCCGACCGCCGACATTATAATTTAGTGATCAGAATGTAAACCAACCATGTAGGTAAAAAAAACCCGACGGGCGGTTGGAGGCTTTCTGACCTACATTGTAATCAGGCCCTCTATCTCGCTGTGCCTAAAAATGAATGTGTCCATCTGCAATGCAACTGGTGCTCAAGTAAAAGTTCTGTGATACCTTTGGGTCGAGTTCACCCTATATAAAAATGCAAAAAGAAAACGGGGGGCACTTTGTTTTAAAGTATGGTTCATATTAAAATTCTCCTAGACTTAAGATGAAGTGTTAAAAAAAACTACAACTGTAAAAGGTGATATCAGTCAGTGATGTTAAGGGGAAAGTCTGTAAGAAGCATTGCTGTAAGATTTTCAGCTGAAGTCTAATATGTCATAATGTAACAATCAATGTCATGGGTAAAAAAGAAAGGAAAGTAGGATATAAACAATTTTTGACAGCTGCAAGTATGGAACTAAGATAAAAGAGATTAAAATATCTGAAATCAAATGGCAAAAAACAAAAAGTAGTCAAAGGGCTTCAAGAGAGGACACCAGGTAAATTCCTTTCTATTAATGTCACAGACAATACAATTTTCATATCTGTACGTTTTGCAACTATTCTTTACATCCATGCCTTAGTTCCTAAAAAGTTTTTTGCTTAAAGTCTATATTACATTGACTTATTTTTCTTTTTTTAACAGATGCATTGGGGTAAGAAGAGCATTCCAGTTTATTTAGGCATTCCCTAGCACAATGTATTTGAAGTTGAAGATCTTTTTTAAATCAAGTGTTTTGAAAAGTGGTATAGATTTGCTTCTAAGTACTCCGTTGTAAGTCAAGTAGAGAGGTATCTACAAGTAGGGAATGAAACTTCACCCAGTTGGACCTGGCCCAGTATTTTTACACCCAAATTTCTCAGGTGTGAGTACAGAGGACCCAATTTTCCCTGTATAAAACTGCATGAGGGTTATGCTACAAGCACATCCTTCTTCCCTGATACAGGGCTTGCCCCACCCTATACTGGGTGATCCCTCCCATTTACTACCTGCTTAGAACAGGTTGTATTTTGAGTATTAATTATCCAACTATCCAAAAATTGGTCTCTATAGTTACTCACAGTTTATGATGATTAACTTGAATTAGTGTTGTATCCTCGTGCATCTCCTCGCGTTCTCCACATGCACTGGAACTTGGAATCCACGGTACAAGATATTCCATGTATGCCAGTGCAGCGGTTGGCGTGGGCTCCTGTACTTGCTATCCTACCTTAACTAATAAATTATCTTTAATATATACTCCGCTGTGTTCGGTGCCCGTTCCTTACCAGGATTTATCACTGGCGACGAGGGAGAAGTGAACTCACGCGATTTGGGAGCCTACAGCCCCGGGACCTCCGGACCAAGATTACCGTTGCAGAAATCCAGATCTGAACCTCCGCTACGTACTTCGCGGAAGCTTCGTTATCCACTAACTGATACGTTCCTGAAAATCCCGCTCTTTCTGGTCAAGCGGTGAGACTTTGATTCATTTTCTTCATTTTTACCAAAACACTGTTATTTTCCTATGCGCGAGTTGACGCATGCGCACAGCCACGCGCTAAGAACACTTTTTCTCGCGCAAATTAACGCATGCGCATAAGCTCGTTCTCCACATTCCATTTGACATCATAAAGGCAGCGTCAGCACAAGCACATTCTTTACTGCCTGATTACCAAACTTCACTCGCCTTTGTGACATCACAAAGCTCTACTTCTAGGAAATTTTTATTCTGCTCAACAAAGGACTGTACTTATGTCACAATAAACTCCTTATTCCTTATGAAATATTAAAGGATTTGGTTCAATCCAGGACTGCTGCCACAATTGTTTATGACATCACAATTATTTCGAAAGGCAATTCTTTGTTAGTTATAATGGAGAGTTTCAATGCTCCTCTTCCATTTCTGGCAAGCCCAGGTGAACCTCCTTTAGAGTGGAAACAATGGCGTGAAGGCTTTGAGGCTTATTTAGAAGCCATTGGTGGTGAGAATTACACAGATAAACGCAAACTCGCTATTCTTAAACATTCACTGGGTGCTGAAGGAAGACAAGTTCTTTCTCATCTGCCTCCCCTGACTTTGGACAATTCCTCCGAAGAAGAGACGGATGTTTATGAAAACGCCATTATGCAGCTCGACAAACAGTTTATCAAAAAAGTCAATGAGGTTGTGGCACGTCATAAATTTCTAAGTAGACAACAATTGCCCATTGAACCCATCGATTCTTTTGTAAAAGATTTAAGAGTCCTTGCTGCCAAATGCAATTGCCAACAATTTCATGATCAAATGGTGAGGGACCAGCTTGTACATAACGTTTCTGATGTGAAACTTCAAGAAAAATTACTTGATGCAAAAGATTTATCTCTTTCAAAAGCTCTTGACATTGCACACCGTTTTGAAGACATGAAATTAGGTATCAAAGAGTTGTCCGATAAGAAGCCAAAAGAATCTTCTTTAGAAAAATCCAACATTTCTGAAGTTCAAACCATCAGGAAAAAACAAACTGAATCTGTTTCCAACAAACCAACGTTTTCTTCTTCAATGAATCGAGGCTTTAGAAAAGAAGTAGTTTGTTTCAAATGTGGTTTTCCTGGCCATGTTGCAACTGATAAAAGATGTCCTGCAATCGGACAGTTCTGCAACTATTGTAAATCTAGAGGCCATTTTGCAAGAATGTGCAAAAGTCGCAACAAATCTAAAAACTTTTCATCGGATCCTAGACGCACCAGATATTCCGATGTCCAAGCCGTGGACAGTGATGATGATGAATATGATGATATTTGCACCGTATATGAAGTAGGAGAGGAAAAGAAGGATTCACCTTTCTGTATGCTACAGATTGGTTCCAAATCTATAAAAGTCATGGCGGATTCTGGTGCAAAATACACTTTGATTGGTGACGATGTTTTATTGAAAGAATTTCCCGATGTAATCGCATTGTTTCCTTCTGACATTAGACTGCTGGGTTATGGTAAAAAACCTATTGAAGTGTTTGGGTACTTTTGCTCCACTCTATCGTTCAAGGGCAAATCTATTTCAGCTAAGGTATATGTGGCTAAAGATGGTTCATGTTTGTTGGGTTGGCCACAACAAAGAGAATTGATGATGAAACTTGATCCCAACCATCCAGATCAAGTTCTGGGGTATTCTGATTTTATCAATTCTGTTGATGTGCCTTCTGGCAACAAATGGGAAACACTTTTTCCTCAAGTTTTTTCCTCCAATTTAGGTTTACTGAAAAAATTTAAACATGAGATCATTCTAAAACATAATGCAATTCCCAAGGTACATAAGGTACGCAATATTCCTTTGGCTTTAAGAGAATCGGTTAAAAAAGAACTTCAGAGATTATGTGACCTTGATGTGATTGAAGAATTTGAATCCTCTGAGTGGCTTTCACCTGTGGTCGTTGCCCACAAACCAAATGGGAAAATTCGTCTTTGTGTTGATATGCGCGACCCAAATTCCAACGTGTGGGTTGATAGACATCCGCTACCAAATATTGCAGAGATGTTCTCCAAACTTAAGGATGCATCTATCTTCACCACGTTGGATTTATCTAACGCATATCATCAAATAGCCCTCCACGAGGATAGTAAACATCTTACATCTTTTATAACCACTGAGGGTGCATACAGGTATAAGAGGATGCCTTTTGGCTTAGTGTCCGCGTCCTCAGTGTTTCAGCGGGTCATGCACAATATGTTCAAAAACGTTTCTAATGTTTTATATTTTCAGGACGACATATTGGTTTTCGGCAAAGATGAGTGTGAACATTCTGAAATTTTATTTAAGGTTTTGTCGATCCTACGAGACAATGGTCTTACTCTCACCAAAGAAAAGTGCAAATTCGGCTGAGATTCTGTAGATTACTTAGGCCATTCCATCAGCAAAGAGGGTATTTCTCCCAAGATGAGTTTAATTAAGGCTATTGAGAATGCTCCCGAACCAGTCAACAAGGATCAGCTCAGATCCTTTCTAGGTTTAGCCGAATATTATGCAAAGTTCATTCCTTCTTTTTCTGACAAAACTTCTCACTTAAGGAAGTTGATGAAAAACCAACAGCAATTTATATGGGATGCCAATTGTAAAGATCAATTTAATTTTGTGAAAAAATGTATTATTTCTGCTCCTGCCTTATCCCCTTTTGACACCAATTGTAAATCGTTCATTGTCACTGATGCAAGCAATGTTGGCATTGGTGCGGTGTTGATGCAGAAGCAAAAAAGTGGCTTTGTTACCATTGCTTTTGCATCAAGACCGTTACGTGGTGCTGAGACAAAATTTTCTACCTTAGAGAAAGAAACTTTGGCTTGTTGGTGGGGAATTGAATATTTTCGCAGATATGTATATGGCACAGATTTTGTTGTACGCTCTGATCATCGTCCCCTAGTAGATCTTTTCACGACTAAAGGTTGTGGTAAAGCCACTTCCAGAATTGCAAGATGGCAGTATAAATTACAAGATTTTCATTTCTCAGTTGAATACATTCCAGGTGCGAAAAATGTTCTGGCTGACTTTCTCTCAAGGTTGCCTGTGGAAGATGATAACCATGTTGCTCCAGATGATGATCCTGATAAGATTGTGTCAATTTGTGAGGTGTCCAATGGTTGCATCAAAGAAGATGATTGGATAATTGCTTGTGGTGATGATCGTGATTACTTAGATGTCTTGTCTTTTGTTAAAAATGGTTGGCCTTCCAAAACCAATTTGTCTCCAAGTATTTTGCCTTATTTCCATGTAGCTCAAGAGTTTTCCATCCAAGGTGAAACTTTGTTGAGAGGTCTGCTTTTAGTTGTGCCACATGGCTTAAGAGACACCGTTTTAGACATGGTTCATGAGGGTCACCCGGGCATGTCCAGTATGAAAAGGAGAATAAGGAGCGAATTTTGGTGGCCAGGTGTCGACAGGTTTATTGAAAGAAAGGTTAGATCTTGTGTTGAGTGCTGTGTGAGTGATAAATCTCAAAAAGTTGTAAAATATCAACATGATACTGTTTCTAAACCTTCAAGGCCCTGGGAATGCGTTCCTTTATACATTGCTGGTCCAATGAGTTTTGGTCGTAGTCCAGTCTATGCCATTGTTTTGATAGATCAGTTCTCTAATTGGCCTGAGGTGAAATTTGTTCCCCATGTGTCTTCTAGAGTCATCATCGATTTTCTAAATTCGATTTTTGAGAAAGAAGGTTTCCCTACTTCCATTTTATCTGATAATGGTACGCAGTTCACCTCTATGGAGATGAAGTCCTTTTGTTGTAATCATGGTATTTTGCACAAACGTTCTTCTGTATATTATCCTCAAGGTAACGGCATGGTAGAAAGGTGGATCAGGGTCCTTAAGGAAGGTTTACAGCTAGCTGTGTGCAATGGTGAGAATTGCTACGATGCTGTTAGGAAACTTTTATAGAGTTATAGGAACACTCCTAAGTTTGATGGTGATTTGTCTCCTTTTGAAAAAATGCGGGGGAGAAAGGGTGTGTGTAATATGAGCCAACCCTGGATGAGAGATCTTATTAATGGTAAGTACAAGAAACGTGATTCTCCTCTGGTTTGTGCTAATACCAACAATCCGTGCAAGGTTGGTGATTGGGTACGTGTGAGGAAGTCTGGTTTCATTAGATCTGGTGAGTCACACTTCTCTGATCCCTTGCTAGTTGTTAGAGTGGGAAGACAGGTCGTGGAGTTGTCGGACGGAAATGTTTGGAGTCTCTCCAAGGTAGTTAAAGTTCCGTCTCTGAGTATAAGGTCATCTCCTTCTTTTGGTGCTACATCCCATAACCAGTCTAGAGTCTCTCCTTTTCCCTATTCTGGGCATTCTTCTACATCTGTTTCTCCGCACCTGTCTGTTCCCATCCCAACTCTCAAGAAGAGTAATCCTCGTCTAAGAAAGCCCCCTACTTGGTTCAAAGCCTACAATGTTGGTAAATAATTTCATCATATCAAATTGTAATGTTTAGTTTTATTCTTTATGTTTCATCTATGTGTTCTTGCTGTTGTATTATTTTTTCTTTTCTAGGAAGGAGGATGTGTTGTATCCTCGTGCATCTCCTCGCGTTCTCCGCATGCACTGGAACTTGGAATCCACGGTACAAGATATTCCATGTATGCCAGTGCAGCGGTTGGCGTGGGCTCCTGTACTTGCTATCCTACCTTAACTAATATATTATCTTTAATATATCCTCCGCTGTGTTCCGTGCCCGTTCCTTACCAGGATTTATCAATTAGCTGTGGGAATACTGTCCAGGAACATTATTTCCATCCACGTTGTCTTCCCGCCCCTAAAAACGAATCACTCGTAATCCATATTTTAGAGTCCTATCTTTACCAAACAATTCCGAAATTAGTGGGAGATAAAAGACGGCACTAAAATGTATGACTTTGTGTGTGAGGCATGCAATTGGAGAAACACGAATTCTGGGGACTGAAACTGGACTATGTCCATACTTGAGTCTGGGGTTGCCAGCTTGCTGATGGAATGGTAGGAGCCGCTTCAGAATATCGCAAACCATTTTGTCTTGAGGATGAAAAAAAAATTGATTCTATTGCAAAGGGCTAACAACAGCTGCAGTGGCTGCCCCTTGGTACGAAAGCAACTTTTTAGATAATCTCACCTGCTTATAACGGTGACCATGGCGTTGCACCAATCTGCTTGAGGAATAAATGTGCTTATTTACAAGCCCCTTGACCAACGGGTGTGTCACTTTTAACATGGAAAAAAGTGATGCATGGGTAGCACATGGGCTTGTAAATAAGCCACAAATCAGCATATTTACAAGTTCCTACTGCCACAGGAATGTCACTTTTGATGACGTTCCTGTGGCGATAAACCATTCACCGTATTTACAAGGCGGCGTTAAGCCACTTGACGCTGCCTTGTAAATAAGGCCCCCTTTCACTCTACACTTAGCGAGAATGGGGTAGGCAATGGGGGTTGCAGTGAGTGTTCCGCCACAACACTCATTGATTTTGACGCTGCCCTATATTTACAAGGGATGCAAAAATAGGAGGCTGCACCAAATTAAAGACTAGGAAAAACCTTGTCTTAACATGGTGAAAAGAGGAGAAATGCTTAATTTCTCCTAGTTTTTGATGTTTCTATGTGTGCTGGATGGTGAAGCACACATAGAAACAGATAAACGCCATGAATGATAGTTCATGTGCAGGAAGGTGTCCCTTCCTGCACATAAACAATCATTTAAAAAAAATCACGATTTGCAACTTCTATGTGTTCTGCACAATGCAGCACACATAGAAGTTACAATTCGCCATTCTGGATTGTTTATGTGCACGAAGGGACACCTTCCTGCACATAAACCATCATACCACCCAATGCATAGTGCATGGGGTGCCTTCACTGGCGCCAGGCAGCTAGATTTAGCGCCAGCGCTAGGGGAAACGAAGGGGTGCGCCACATTCTTGTGAATAAGGCACATCTCTGCGTTTCCTGAATGGCGAAGCATGGCGTTAGCAATGTTTGCTTAGCGGCACACTTTGGCATTCCCTTGTAAATATCTCCCAAAGTTTGCAGTTACTCACTTGGCAGAACTCTGAGATCAATCAATAAAAGCTTTGGCCTGGCACAGGCCCCTCCACGGCTGCCTCATGTGACTTGCAAGGGAGGGGGGACCTCAAATTTCGTTACACCACTGGATAAAAGAGGAAAGCTTGCATCAATTAGCTACAATGAGCATTGTCTGGTTTGAAGGTGTCAAAGTGACGATCATTGTTATAGTGATATGGGATACAAATATGATAAATAAGTGTGCATGCATGTGGTATTTACATACCACCGACTTCTCGAAAAAGGCACTGAATGATTTAACTACATTTACTCAGCCATGGAGGAATTGAACAACAATCACACCAATTATTTCCCAAGCATCTCTGGAATTGGCACTGCACATTGTCCCTTGTATTTTCAGCATAATATGAGATAGCACTGGGATTAGGAGGATCATGGAATTTTCCTCGGTGCGTGCATTGTTGGATTTCAATTAATTTCGTTTTTGAAAAAGTAATTTTCATAAGCAACCCCAGAGTTATGAATATGTGTTCTTTTCATGCACATTCACACAGGTGTCCTTCCACTTTGAAATTGATTAGACAACAAATTACGAATGCTCCTCTTTGCGAGGCTGAAGAGACGTGTATCTTATTCCTTGACCTGTGCTAATGCATCGTTAACTGGGCTTGTTTTCCACCTTTCTGCACAAGAAAGAACCCGGAGCAGTAAAGATCGTAGGAAGAAAAGGCCCAGTTTAGCCAACCAGAATACTGTTTCCTTAAAAGTTAGCCTATTACTCTTCCTCGGCCAGTTATTTTGTTGCTGCAAGGGTTTTGCTCCTCGCTTAAATGTGCAGAGCTTGTTTTTAACACTCTCACAGCCGCGCATCACCTTGTACTTCAGAAAAGCCCCATGTTTGAATTAATCAGGAAACACAGGGCACTGGGGAGAGAGGAGGTCACGCGCTTTAGCGCATGCAAGATCTGCTGTGAGTTTCTTTGAAGCAAGATGACGTTGGGACCAATCTATTTCATGCTCCGCTGTACCTCCGCTTGCATCTTGGTCTCAGACGTGCCTTTAACTCAGCTAGCTACAGAGCAGAGAGAGACTCGCTTGTAGCAAGAGTTGGATTAACCAAGGCACCCTCAGGGCCGGACTGGAAACCCAAAGCATCCCAAGCGGTTTTTTCAGACCAGCACCTGGGGAAACCCTGCCCGGCCCCGGAAGGCTAGAAAAGCTTGCTTGCTGCTTTTGTTACAGGGTGGCAATATTGCAGCACACAGGGCCGGCGCTAGGCATGGGCAGCTGCCCAGGGCCTCGCACTCAGCCCACCAACATGGGGCCCAAACCGATAGTGTGCCCTGTTTTTTACCTGGCTCCTTGTAATTAGGGTCCATAGGAGGGGTTCCCTCCCTGGGCCTCTCAGGGATGGTGTCTTGAGGCCTAGGGGAGGGAGACGCTTTCCCTTGTTCCAGTTGCAAAGAGACCCATTCAGAGACACTGCGGGAGGCCCATTGTACAGGATTTTAGCGCACCAACAGTGTTAACTCTCAGCCCACAAGCAATTCTTACATCTAACAGGCTGGAGGTGTGAAAAATGCTTGTGGGCTGAAAGTTAAAACTGTGGGGGGCGCTAAAATCTTGTACAATGGGCCTCCCGCGGTGTCTCTGAATGGTTTTCTTGCAAGGGGTCACTTAAGTAAATTAGAGGAGCCTCGCGCATTCCCTTTTGGCCCAGGGCTTCGCAAATCATAGAACAGACCCTGGCAGTACAGCTGCGAAACTGGCCCCCAATAACAAAACCTGCCCCCATCCTTCCAGCTTTAGGAGGAAACGCCAGATGCCTGGTATGGAGATACAGCTTTGAACACCCTAGGCACGTGACTACGATTCCTAAAGTCAGTCCTTTGCTTTGGGACACAGATTGAGGGGCTTTCAGGTCCTACAACCTCCAAACCTCTGGGGAAGAAATGGGACTGTTTCATCCTTTGCCCCTGAAAGATGTTTCTTGGAAAGCTCTGGCTTCATATTTATTTATTTATTTGTTCCTATTTATGTGGTGCAGACATTACCCAAAGGTGCTAGAGCGCTTCCAATCTTAATATTTCGTTACATGAAAGTTACACTACTCTCAAAAACAGGTGCAAGGGTATTATTACAGAAAGACAAGATGTACAATTAGAGGTATATATAGCAGTGAAAAGTTTGAGGTAGTGTAGGTGTGAGTGCTTAGAATTGAATGCAATGTCATAGCTAAAATATCACTGCAGGAGAAGGGCTTTCAGGTTAGTTTTGAAAATCACCAGCGAGGTGGTTCTGAGAAGCTTTGGAGGAAATGAGTTCCAAATTTTGGTTGTGCTAGTTGGAAAGGTTTGTGCCATGAGACATTCCTTTTAATAGGATGGGGCCTCTAGCAGTATTGCTTTGGTGTTTTTGCAATGGTCTAGAGCCACATGATAGCTTTATTTGTCTGCCAAGTAATGAGGAGTGGATGTGTGCAGGGCTTTACTGGTGATGCAAGCAGTCTTGTTAATAGCCTTGGCCTCAATTGGCAACCATTGGGGAGTGTTATGCATAGGTGAAGTGTGGTCATTCCTTTTGGCTCCATAGATGACCCGTGCTGTAGAGTGTAGGCCTAATTTCAGGGGGGTTGATATGGGGTTTGGGGAGATTAATGAAGAGAGAGTTACAGTAGTCCATTCTGGAGAACACCAGTGTATGAGCAAGCAATTTCAAATCTTGCTCTGGAATGTAACAGCGGATTCCCCACAGAAGACGTAATTGATAGCGCATATTTCTGTCCATGGTGTTAATAAGAGAAAGAAGGTTGAGCCTTTTGTGTAGGATGACTCATGGAGATTTGGCGCTGTCAACAATGGTGGGTTTACTGTTAAGGATATTGTGTGTGTCCATCCAGGATATTAGAAGAAGTCTTGATTTCGAAAGAGAGATGAGGAGAAATTCCGTTTTAGAGATTTTAGTTTTAGGTGATGAGATGTCATCCAGTCGTAAACAGAGTTAAGAGTGTTGATAGTTGACAAGGTGTGAGAGGTCGTTTGGTAAGGAGACCATTAGATACAGTCATGTGTCATTTGCATATTGATGATGAAAGATCCCTCCATTCTTAAGGATTTAAGGAGGGATCAAAGTGGCTCAATGTATAGGTTCAATAAGGTTAGTGCAAGGATAGACCCCTGGGGGTCCCCATGTTCAACCGCAATCGATGTAGAGCGATAGGAATCACTGACATAATATTGGTGCACACAATATCAAAATACAAAAATATCGGAAAATAAATATTGTCAACTAATAATACCACAAATATCAAGAACACACATGTTGTTGCTAAAATGTTTTTTTACTTATGTCAAAAACAAAAATATCAGAAGCAAAAATATTGTTACCTTTAAGTTACCATATGATTTGTCAAAAACATTGCCTCTATATCTACTACAATAGATTCACCAAAGTAATTACATCATCATTAATAAACATGAAAATAGCTACTTTGAGCGCTAAACAAATAATTACAAGAAACATTATAACATACATGATTGTTTCAACAAAAACAATTATATTATATCACCCAAAAAAAAGAACTAAATACCTAACAATATGAGGAAAAAATATATTTACGGAAATTGCAAACATCTATACAACAATATATATATGTTACCTACTGGCGGTCACCAGTAGGTGGTTATAGTTAGGACCTAGTTTCCATAGGAAGAGCATTTTTTGTTTTACCTATAACTTTGGCGTCGTTTGATGAATCTTCATCGAATGTTCCAAACTAATTCTCTGTTCATATCAGCTCCTATGTTGAAAGTTTGGGGTGATTGGTCAAGGGGGGCTGAGCAAAAAGGGGGGTCCCAAAATGTGTTTTCTCCATGCTAATTTCCATAGGAAACTTCAGACAAGGCTACAGGTCGAACAGGAAAACGGAATTACCCAAAATTTGGCAGGGAGAAGGGTGTTGGTCTAAAAAGCATGCTTTGTTTATTTGATGTTAATCCGTTCAGTAGTTCTTGAGAAATATTGAAATTTACAGATATCGATATTTGGGAATTTTGCCATCTGATTGGCTGAGGTGTTACGAGCACCAGCTTGCTGCTTATTGGCTGAGTACTATTGAAAGAACAAGGGAACCCACTCGGTAAGCAAGGACCAAGGGTATCAGTATCAGAAAGCAACAACGGTCCTTACAAGGGGAAATACGGTGTTAAATAATTATAGGCCACAATATGCACTATAATGAAAGGAGAAGTCCAGCCGGACCTCAAATTTAATCGATAAGATGATGAAAATTGTATCAAGCAAACATAAATACAGTGGGACACATTCCTGTATCCAACAAGGCTAGACAAACAATAGACAATGTACAAAAGGTAAGGAGTTTCTCAGGCAATTAACAAATTGTGAGCAGCTACAGAGTTGGTAAAATTAATTTAGCTTGACTCATGTAGAAAAAACAAAATTATGCCACATAATAGTGAACTCATGTTTAGACTACATTTAGTGTTGACGGCGTTTTGATCCTATCTAAGTCAAGGATCATCATCAGGACAACCAGTGTATTGCCTGCACAGAAGGCATAGACTAGCGACCATGTGGTGGCCTCAAACATCAGCAATAAATGGACGCGGTCAAGGACCAGAAATGTCACGTTCAGGCACCTTGAGGGCACTGTGATCAATAGCACAGTATGCTGACTGCAGCCGGTCCACTACGAAGCGTTATGTGGGGTCCAGATTCGGCCCTCCAGACGTTTGTGAGAGTTTCATTTGAACCTCCTGGTGCCTTACTGCAGGATTTGATCAAATCCTTCATTCCTTATTAACCATCCCGGATCTTGGATGTACATCTCCAGACGTCCTTAATAGTTCCAATTGGAACTTCTCGGTGCCTTATCATAGGCTTTCACCACTCTTCATTCCCCCTTTACCTTCACAGATTTTGGTGTTCCCGTTCTGGACCCTCCATAACGACTCACCTAGCATGATGTCTGCACTTTTCAGTAGGGAGCAATGTGCATGCTCTCACAGTCTCACTGCAGTGCAATCATAAAAAAAAGGACTACCTTTGCAAGGCCCGAAAATAGAGCCCCATAAAGACCCGTTTTGAGGCCCCCAAAAATAAAGTGCTGGTGCTCAGACCCCCACAGACACCCCGCCCCAATTAAAATCCTGCGTGCAGTGTTATCTTTGCGAAGTTGTAGATAAAATTGTTAGGCTAATAATAGTCATTTTTGTGTGTGCCGTTTGGTTGATAATATCATCCTAAGTGCATAAATTAAAAATTTTAAAAATACCATCTATAAAGTTGTCTGCAGTGGGTTGCAGTGAGAGTGCTGTGGGGTGGTGGGGTGTGGCGGAGATTTGAAAATTAGGAGGTAGTGCAGTTACATATAAATTGTAAAGTAGTATGTAAATAATTAAATAAATACCTGCTGTATGTTCTATGGCACTACTTGTCATCCTATTGCTCCCCTGTTGTGCTCCATCACGTTGCAGCACTGGGTCTGGAAGTCGTTAGTAGAAGTTTTGTAATTGTATGTTATTATTTTACATAGTGAACAGATGTAAAAAATAATTGAATCTATTTTTTGTTTTTCAGAAAATTATTTCGCTTGGATTAAAGTTTGCAAATGGCTGGATGAAATGAAAAAAAAGAAAAGAGAAGAAAAATATATATTTGACCAAAAGGAAAGATCTTCAATCAGAGAAAAATGCGAGTAGTACAGAACTGTTTGTTCTAGTAAAAGAACTAGACGATTTGTGAAAAAAATATTCTGAACATTTAATGAAAAAAACATCACATATAGCAAAAAATTAGAATTTTTCAAGTAAGGTGAAGCAGACGTCAATTTCAAATACCAGGAAAAGGAAACATAATTAAAAAACGTTATCTGTTACTCGGAGACAAAAGCAATTTCAAGACATTCGTCAGAGACTTTTTCGAACTAGAGTGATTCTGAAATTAATGAAAAGATGCTGCAAATATAAAAGGAAAGTGTTGCAATTCAAAGAGAAGCAGCGTATTGAAAGTATAGTGGATACTGATTTCAATTTAAAACAGAAGTCATTCATTCTGATTTTGAAGAAAATCAAACTGTTGGATAAAATAGTCAAAGTGTTGAAAGTCAAAAGTAGAAAAAAGAGACTTGTGAACAGAATCAACTTTTGCAAAATCTTTAGTGGACATTGGAAACATACTTCTACTACCATTTGCAGTTGATACTGGAGGTCATTGCTTCGAAGTTCAGGATGGTTGCCCTCTTCCAAAGGAGGAAATGGTTGGTAAAAGTGCAGAAGAGGTAATAGCTGAAGAAGTGCATGAGAAACATGCTCAAGCTCCTGTGTATATGTGAGGTTGTAGTAGTGTTTGTAGTATTCGACAGGAATCTATTGATATGAAGTTTGGTACGAGAATATACACAGAAAAGTATTAAAGAGAAGATTACGTTGTAACAAGGCCTAGATCCATGTAATGTAAGAAAATATACTGAAAAGTATGGGCATTCTCTGGCTTGCCTTTCAAGAAAATTTTGAAAAAGTGTTTTTCATCATTTGAGGATGTTAGCACAACACCATTCAGTAATCTGGAAGTTTGTAAGGAAACTGTACTATGTAAAAAATCCTGCATTATGTTTAAGTGAACTGAATACATGGTTCTTCATCAGATGTTCCAAAAAAGTGTGATGATATTGAAATGCAATATTTTGGTTCAGAAGAGCAGTCCATAGAAAGTGAAAGTTTGACAATTACAGATGTTGGAGGAGATGGGAAAGTGATGAGTACTGATCAGTTTGAAGAAGAAATTGGAAAGTTTAATGTGGTGTGCTCTGAAATACCAAACTATGTTTGTGTTTGTTGTCGATGTACTCATAAAAGTCAAAGTAGGAATGTTGATTTGTGTTTGAAAAGTGAAAAGGAAAACAATGGTAAGTGGGTAGAATTTGCAACTTACTTGTTGCTGGAAGGTAGATTTGAGTTAGGTAGTGATCAATGTATATGTAAATATTGTTAAAACAAATTAGAAGAGAACAAAATGCATCCTAGAGCTGTACATAATAACTTAGAATTAGTAGCTAGTCACAAGGTACTGGCAGAATTGAATATATATGAGTCTGTTCTAATTCAATCTGTTCATCCTTTTCAAACTATAATTCGGATGGAGCCTAAAACAGGTAAACTGCCACCAACAAACTTGCAAAGAAGGTTGAAAGGAAGAGTGGTGTACTTACCATTTGATTTTAAGGATAATATTGAAAGTATTGCTGGAGAGAAAGAGGAAAATGAGGCAGTAGTCATTCCAGGGAAGGGTGTACTAACAAAGAGTCGGAAAATATGACAAGAATTTGTGGATGTTAATAAAGTTGAAAAGGCTACATTATATCTTATAGAGAACAATATTTATTACAAAACTGTAAATGTGGATGAACAGGTAATAAGTTTAGAAGAAGAATCTGAATTTTCAAGTGGTCAAATAGAGAAAGTGGACAAGTCAAGGACTGAAGAGATTTATAAAAATTACACAATATTTCCTGTGCATTCAAAAGAAGTAATAGGAAGCAGCATTTACTTGTTTGAAATTAAAAAAGCACAGGGAACTCCAATGAGTGTATGGGAGAAAAGCTTGGAAGGTCGTTGTTTTCCACAGCTGTTTCCTACCGGAGAAGGTGGACGGTATGATGATCGAGCTGTACGGATTGCAGCTTCAGAATATTGGTCAACAGGATTATATTCTGAAAATCCGAGATTTCGACAGTGCATTCCATACATATTTCACTGTTTGTCTTCTCTGTCATATTCAGTGAACCACATACTTAAAGCTGGAGTTCATCAATCTCTTCTTTCTTCAAAAGAATTTGTGGAGAAAGTTCAAGAAACAGATGAAAATTTAGAAGCACTTTGATGGCATGTCAATGTCAAACAAATGAGTATTGGTATCATCGTCATGGAGAAATCAAGTGTATGTTACGGAAATTAGGTACACCAACATGGTTTGTCACACTTAACTGTGTAGAGTATGCATGGGAAGATTTGCTTGAGTTTCTAGGAGAAGCAAATTCCAATATAACAAATGTTGAAATAAAAACTCCTGGTGAACTGTGTTCATTGGATCCTGTAAATGTGTGCAGATATTTTAATCATAGGTTTGAAGCTATGATTTCTTTTATCTACAATATAAAGAATCCATCTCTTGGAGAATTTACCGATTTCTTTTGGAGAAAGTAGTATCAAGGAATATACACATACATATACATATGCTATTAAGGATCAAGAATGCACTTAAATTGGGAAACGATTCTGATGAAACAGTATTGTCTTTCATCGAACAGTATGTGACATGTGAGATTCCAAGAGAAGAAGGAGATCGAAGCTTGAGACAAGTTTTAATTTCCCAAAGTCATCGATGTGGAAAGTATTGCAGAAGAAACTATAAGTCTAAAGGATAATTTTACACCAAATGTCGCTTTGGTGTTCCCTGGCCAGTCATTTGTAAAGAAAGAGTAAATTCTTTTTTTTTCTGTAATGTACACAATAACTCGAAAATCTCCAAAGAATACATACAACTTGAAAAGAACAGAAGTGTCAAAGTATATCAATGATTATAATCCAGTCATTTAAAAAAAGTGGAATGCTAACATTGATATCCAGTATGTTGCAGATAACTCAAATGCTGTTGCACATTATGTTACATCGTAAATAACAAAATCAGAAAAAACAAATATGCAACCAATGTGGGAAGAAATTGAACAAGAGAAAAGCCTTAGTAAAAAATTGTACCGCTTTACTTTGAAAATGCTTTCCCACTGAGAAATTGGATTGTATGAATGTTCAGACCCCTTGTGCTCTACAAGTTTATATTCAAAGTCATGAGGAATCATTTGGGTAAGTTTAGTCCTTGCCTGCAAACGAAATAGAGTGTTGAAATCATTTGAAGAAATTGAAGAATTAGCAGAAAATGAACCCGACAGTACAGACATTCTTAAAACTAGTATGTTGGACACATACTATCTGAAAAGGAGTCGAGATCTGGAACAGCTATGTCTGTATGAAGTACTTCAACATTACAACTTCAAAAGAACAGAATTTAAAAGAAGGAAAATATGCTGTAGTTGGATGTCATGGTTGTTTAGTAAAATGTGCAAGGAGTAATGTCATAAACCACAAGAAACTAAGGGGTCGATTCCGATGTCGGACAGACTCAGGTACGTCAGAAATCGGTCAGGAGCAGTAATCCACCGACCTGCTGTCGTGGGTTACGGCCCTGCTAATATGATGCGACCGAACAGGGTTCTGTCGCATTCGTATACTTCACAATGCAGGCATGCATTCCGAGTGGAATGCATGCCTGCATTAGGAAAAGCAGGGGTGCAGTTCATCCCTGCACCCTGTGGCCGGCACCCCAAAGAGCCTGCCGCCGGGTGCAGGGATCCCCAGAGGGGTACCATAGGTGCCCCCAGGCTGCCGTTCGGGAACCTTGCAACCAATGGGAGCCCTGCTGGGGGCCCCCATAGACAGTCCCTGACTGCCTTTTCATGCCGGACAGACCGGCCCGAAAAGGCAGTCAAAAACTGCCATCGTACTCCCTCGGTCGTAAGGAGGCGACCGGGGGAGTACTGGAGGATTTCCGGATGGCAGACGGGCTCTCCAAGCCCGTTGTAGGACAATCGGAAATCCGAGTCGGATTCCATTCCGACCGAGCCCATCGGAATGGCTCGGTCAGAATGGAATCCGCCCTGCACTGACCGATTCGGTCGTAAGGGCTCCAAACATGGTTCAGAGCCCTTCCAACCCAAATTGGAATTGGCCCCTTAGTTGTGAAACTTCAGATAAGTGAGAATTTTACTATTTAGCACTTCTGCAACTGTTTAAACCATGGCGTAGCGAAAGTGAATTACTTGGAGACTTTGACTGCTGCAAAGATTCTTTTAATGCTTGTAAAGATAGCATTGCATGTACAATTTTTCCTATATATTTAAAAATGTTGAATGATGAAGTTGAACGGGAAAAGACTGTTACAGCTGAATTAGCTCATGAAAGTTATCAAGATAGTCAAAGTAGTGGTCCATGTAGTGAAGATCCTCTTGGACAACCAATACTGGAAAATGAAGCAGCGATGGCTATGCATGAAGTTGAAATTGCAATGCGGTACAGCAGGTCCGAACAGTGAAACTGGGTCTTGATTTTATGATTGAGGATGTCAGAAGTTAAAGTCTGTGATCATTTCTGTGAACCCCCTCTGATCAGGTACAACCAACCCTAGGTCCCAACAGTGAAATGGCATCTTGATCCCACAATGGCCGATGTTAGAACTGAATCTGAGAGTGGAGATGAAGGTACTCCCTTTGACCGGGTGCAACCAACTCTAGGTTCCAATAGTGGAACGGTGTCTTGATCCCACAATGGACTATATACAAAATTACCTGCCGCTTGCTTTTCATAGAACACCCTCCATTGAGGTGCATGAGATTCTGTGCTTCCATAGCTAACTGCTGCACGTCGTTATTGGGCTTGATTGACTGTAGTTGCTGGACTTCACTGCAGTACACAAGGTCCAGACAGTGAAAGGGGGTCTTGATTTTATGGTTGAGGATGTCAGAAGTTAAAGTCTGTGATAATTGCTGTGTACCCCCTCTGACCAGGTGCAATCAACTGTAGATCCCAACAGTGGAACCGTGTCTTGATCCCAAAATGGATGATGTCCGATATTACCTGTTGCTTGGTTTCCATAGATCTCCCTCTGTTGAGGTGCATCAGACTTTGTGCTGCCATAGCTAACTGTTGCACATGATTATTGTGCTTTGTTGACACCAGTCGGTGGAGCACACGGCGGTACAGAAGGTCCAAACAGCGAAACGGGGTCTTGATTCTATGATTGAGGATGTCAGAAGTTCAAGTCTATGATTATTTCTGTGTACCCCCTCTGATCTCGTGCAACCAACTCCATGCTTTCGAATTCAACAGTACGTGGCTGTGAGGCGTTAATGAATAGTGCCTCTGGCCTACACTGCGGTCAGCAGGGCTCACAATTTAGATCGAGTGGTGATTGTTTAATTACAGAATCCAGTAGTCAAGTAACTAGATTTTTTTTAGATGACTTATAGGTTTACTACAATGACCAAATTTATCTTGCAAGTCCAAAGGAACACTGAATAGTCTACACTGTGGACAGCACAAATCAAAATTTGAATTGTTTTGATTTATTTATTGCAGAGTTTTCTGTAATTTATGTTGTTGTATTTTGTGAAGAGGAAGTGAGAAAAAGTATTCATGGATGTCTGTGTGAGTACTGCCTTCAATTAACACTGCAAACAGCAGTGTTCACAATTCAGATTGAGTCGGTGTTATAAATCAGGTAGTCCTGTAGGAAAAGAAATTGCTGCAGTGCGATCTGCCTGCAACACGCATACGCATCATCGCAGGCTACACACACGCTTTTTCTTGCTTCGCGTATGACAAACTGGGTCCCCCAAGTCCATGTTATGTAGCTGTGGGCCCTTGCTGACCGCTCTCTCTGGCCTACACTGCAGACACCAGTGTTCACAATTCAGATCGAGTCGCAATTGCAGATGATGCTGTGTTGATGGCAACAGATATTACTCCTAGTACGGCCCGCCCGTAACACGCACCATCGCTGGCTGTGCACATGCTGAATGCTTTTGATGAGGCTATCTGAGTGCACTAGAACTGATGGAGCATTTATGATACAATCTTTTTGTGTATTATTTCAGATCTATTGATTGTGTCTCAGTATACCACAAGTTGTAGTTCTGTTACAATAGAATATTTTTCTGTCTTATTTCACATCTACTGTCCCTATCTCACTGCAGCACAACCTATTGATTCTTTCATTATTCAATGTCTGTGTGTGATCCAATGATTACTGTTGTAGTTGATGATAGCAGCAACCATTTCCTGAGGGCTGGTTTACACTCACTCCACATGCATCCACCAGAGGCGTCGCTGGATATGTGACCCTGGTAATAAAAAGGCGTTGAGCGCACCTGCCCGTACCCACTCCCACTATCTATCTGTGTCCGTGTGTTTATTATCTATGCATGATATTGCCCCTGAGCCGTTCTACATTACATTGTGCTGTGGACAGCGTATGCAACCATGTTACCTCTGGTAGTGGGGAAAACTTTGGTTATTTAACTTTAAGGTGATGGCTCTCACAGGTGGAAGGTCACTTTACAGACGATGAATATTTATGAAGATGGAGGTTGCATCTTGTGTGTAGTGTAAGATATGTGTATATAGCAAAAAGTTTCAAAAAAGCTCTCTAAGCAAAGGTGTGTCTCATTAAATGCTGTAGAGAGAATGACTAAAATGTGTGGTGTTTTGCAACTGCTACAATGGGAAATGTTATGAACTAATTAAATGGTTTTTTTAAGGTTGCATGGCAATCACGCACTCAGGGCGCAAGGAGTCCGCACCGGACGTGATTTTGAGACAATATATTTACTATAATATAAGTTTTTTACAGTTAGAAATATATAAATGTTTAAAATATTTAAGATTATTGCTTGCTCTCATATACAGTTTAAAGCTATTTACATATACTTTTGAGGCATAAAGAAAAATGGCGTACCCGGTGCGACGCCATACGTCTATGACGTAAGACAGAACCTGACAGTGTGCACTCGTCACATACGCAATGCGCAGCGGGCACGACCCCATACGTACATGATATAATGCACAGCTTGGTACTGCAAACCCGTTGCCTACCAATATGTATACGTTGTTACGGGGGATGCGGTGCCACAAACCTGTCGGATATGAAATGCGCATAATTTCAATGTGGTGGACTTTCGTTTTCTCAAAAAAAAAGAAAAAATTATGTACATATTTTTGGGGGAAGATATAAAATATTTCATAATTTTAAAAGATAAAAAAAGGATAATAGAGTTGCAAAATATTGTAAAAAAATTTGAAAAGTTATAGGTTTTATAAATATTAAAATATGAAATTAACATTTAAAAAACCTTTGAAATTCACTAAAAAAACATAGGTTTTACAGACATCATAGTTTGGAATTAGCATTTAAAAAACTTTAGAAATTCACTGAAAAAACAATAGATGTCAGGGACGTTATAGGTATTTAGACATTTCACTCTTACAACACGATAGAAATTCCCCTGTTATAGTTAGCTGAGCAAACTATAACTCTCGCCCCCACAACGCACTGCTGAAGACGTCACATATTACATCATTCATGACATGGTCAGTGACATCACTGATGACATCACTGATGACATCATCCACATGACTATCTCATGCACCTCCTCACACTCTAATATAATCTTTGACTATGGTAGTCTGTAAAATACAGACTACCAATTTCGAAACCATCAACACACCAATACCAGTTACTACATATGTCCTCACTGATTCCTAGGTCTACACACACATCCGCTCATTTACCCATACAATCACTCATACATACAGTCACTCAATATGATGCACCTCATCAGACTCTAATATAACACTAGATACACCCACTGTAAAATACAGACAACATTTTTCGAAACCATAACATACCAATATCAGTTAGTACATATCCACTGACTAATTCCTATGTCTACACACACATATCAATTCATTTACCCATACAGTCACTCATACATACAGTCAGCAATCAATACAACATTACCTTATCCACTCACATCTGTACAGACACTCAGACACCGCCTCTCATTCCTAGAGTTATTCACACACCAAGTCAGTAATGGAAATAATGAATCACACTTTTATTTACTCACCTGTACAGTTATACACATACCACCTCACTTATTTAAACATATACTAACACATACTTTCACTGTAATACAATAACTAATACAAACACACACTGGTCTATACAGGCACTCTCACAATCACTCACTCGCACATATAGTCATTTATAAAGTCCAACACTAACATATACTGCCTTTGACATATGCAGTTACTCACAAATGTACCACTGAGGCATCCTTTCACTCACCAAGACATCCATACACAAACTCACCCAGCCATACAGCCGTTCACAGATACAGACTTGAACACATATATGCAGTGAATTATCCACTCACACATTTATGCAGAGTCACACCCCCCACCCACCCACACAGACACTCAGGCACCCATACAGATACTCAGACAAGGAATCAATAGCCCATATAGATCCTCATTTAGCTGCTAACCAAACAATGCAACTGCTTACACACTATCTAACAACCTAAACTGTGTGAATGTCTGTATCAGTCGCTAACGTATGCATTAAGACACAATTATTCACTCACTTAACAGTCAGTCACACACCTACTTAATCATGCATCCTGACTCTTATGCACGCACTCATTCTTTAATAGACCTTGGCATATATAAAACATATTTACATTTTATAGAAACACATAGTCACTGGATGATGTCTTCAGTGATGTCATTTGAGATGTCATCAGTGATGTCACTGACCATTTCATGAATGATGTATTATGTGATGTCATCAGCAGTGCATTGCGGGGGTGCGAGTTATAGTTAGCTCAACTAACTATAACAGGGGCATTTCTATAGTTTTGTATGAGTGAAATGTCCAAATAAATATGTCCCTGAAATCTATGGTTTTTTCAGTGAATTTCTCAGGTTTTTTAAATGCTAATCCCTAACTATAACGTCTGTAAAACCTATGGTATATACATATATATATATAGGGGGAGGCGCGCACTCAGCAATTAGGAGTGCTGCAGAGACCTATATCAGCTGGGCGCACGAACTTTCAGTTGGGCAGAGGCGTCTGAAGAAGGCTCACGCCGAAATGCATCAGGCTGTATTTGCTAATTAATAAAAGAACCTCGACAAAAGTCCCCGTTTGTGGCTCCTTCCTTCGGCAATTCTGGAGGTTGTATTGGATGTTTTTCGTGTCAACCAGGGACACGTTAAGGAGCTCACGTTTCGCAAGTTGGCTGCCTGTCATCTGGTGTCTGCGCAAGCAGTTTGTTTCCCGTCAAGTTGTTGGCATCAGGCAGTCCACCGACAGCAAAGCAGTAAAGCATGGGACCTTGCTCCACGGCAATCTGTGACTTCACGGATGGTGTTGGTGCACTGCTACCAGCCCACGACCTGGCGGACCTGTAAGCTGCAGGTTGAAGCGTTGTGCGGGGACTTGAGAGGCTCTTTGGTTTGTACTGACTGTTTCAGTTCGCCCAGCCCTGCATATGCCATAAACACAAGGACTTTACCTCGGTTTCCCCTCGTCACACCAACCCAGGTTGAAGCATGCTGGGAGTTGCAGTGTGAGTAGTTCTACGCTGAAACTGACGATCACATGGCAGGGGGAGGCACGCACTCAGCAATTAGGAGTGCTGCAGAGACCTATATCAGCTGGGCGCACAAACTTTCAGTTGGGCAGAAGCGTCTGAGGAAGGCTCACGCCGAAATGCATCATGCTGTATCTGCTAACTAATAAAAGAACCTCGACAAAAGTCCCCGTTTGTGGCTCCTTCCTTCGGCAATTTTGGAGGTTGTATTGGATATATATGTATATATAGGTAGATATAGTTAGAACCTAGTTTCCATAGGAAAAGCATTTTTTGATTTGCTATAACTTTGGCGTCGTTTGACGAATCTTCGAGAAATTCTCAAAAAGGTCTATCCAGGTCAGCTCCTATCCTGAAAGGTTGGGGGTGATTCGTCATGCGGGGATTGAGAAAAAAGGGGGGTCCCAAACGCATTTTCCCTATGTTCATTTCCATAGGAAATTTTGAGACGGGCTACAGCCCAAACTGCTGAACAGAATTACCCTAAATTTGGCAAAAAGATAGAGTTTGGTTCCGAAAGCGACCTTTTTTTTTTAAATGGTGTAAATCCGTTCAGTAGTTGTTGAGAAATTCAAAAAATAAAATTCAATATCTAGGGACAGGGTGGAGTTGTGACCCCTCCCGACCACAAGTTTCATACTAATTGGCTGTCAACACTCCAAACCAGGAAGTGTTGGCAGCCATCTTGTGACTCAGTAGAACCGAGTCACAAGAAAACAGAAAAACAAAGGTGAAAAAAAAGAAAAGGGGGCAGGGTAGAAACACCCTGACCCCCTAGGCCTGCGCAGCTCTGTGGCGCTTAGTGGAGGTAGCTGGGGGGCTAGTTGGCCCCCAGGGACCCTTAGGACTCAAGGGGACTTAATCCCCCAATTTACAACGTACCAGGGGGGTGCTTTTGCACAGTGGTGCAGGGACGGGGTGTGGTCTGATGTGACAAGTATGGAAACGTGCCCTGTGGTGCATTTTAAGTTGGGGAATTAAGTCCCCTTGAATCCTGAAGGCCCCTGGGGTCAACTAGCCCACCAGGTACGTTCAGTAAGCGCCACAGATTCGCGTTGCAGAGATGTGTAAAAAGGGGCATGGCCTCGGACCACCTCTCTGCAACGCAGATCTGTGGCGCTTACTGGAGGTTCCTGGTGGACTAGTTGACCCCCAGGGACCCTCAGGATTCAAGGGGAATTAATCCCCCAAATTAAATCCACCAGGGGGCGTGTTTGCACAGTGGGGAAGGGAGGGGGCAGGCCTGATGTGACATGTGTGTAGTTATGCACTCACTCCATCAAAACCCAAGCGCTTATAAATTCACCATGCACTTTCCTTGCAGCACTCTAATCATCCTGTCACTACCCATGCACTCATGCAATGACCCATGCACTAACTCATGCACTGCTACAATACCCTGAGCAGTGCCCATACAGTCCAGCCATCGCCCTTTTACTACCCTTGCACTCCTCCAATCACTCAGCGAGCACCATGTACTTATCCAATCACTCCGCCAAAACCCAGGCACTTTTAAATTCACCATGCACCGTCCTTGCAGTACTCTAATCATGAAATCATTACTCATGTACTTTTGCAATGACCCATGCACTAACACATGCACTGCTACAATCCTCTGAGCACTACCCATGCAGTCAGGCATCACCCTGTCAGTGCCTATGCACTCTTTCAATAACTCAGCCAGCACCATGTACTTATCCAATCACTCCACGAAAACTCAAGCAACTATAATTTCACCATGCACTTTCTTTGCAGTACTCTAATCTTCCAGTCAGTACCCATGTACTCATGGAATGACCCATACACTAACACATGCACTGCTACAATCCCCTGTGCACTACCCATGCAGACCTCTAACCACGTACACCAGGGGTCTCCAAACCGGTCCTGGAGGGCCGGATCCATGCCAGATTTTTAACATTACTACATGTATCTCAATGGGGATATCCAAAAAATCTGGCAAGGATCCGGCCCTCCAGGACCGTTTGGAGACCCCTGACGTACACAGTACTGATTCACTCCAATTACCCAGGTTGTACTCATGTACTCCAAAAATCCATCTGTCACTACACACGCATTCCTCAAATCACCCATTCAGCATCATGTACTTATCCAATCACTCTGTCAAAACCCAAGCAGTTATAAAATCACCATGCACTGGCCTTGCAGCACTCTAATTATCCAATCAATACCCATATACTCATGCAATGAAGCAGGCACTAACTCCTAGCAAATACATAGGAGGTTATGCTAATTACAGGGGTACACATAGTATTCCCTAGTGTATGTAAGTGTTTTCACTGTATTCTAAGTGTCTGGCTGTGGTCCTGGTTAGTCAGAGTCAGTTACCACCAGTACCGGTCAAAAAAAAGTTGGGGGCACAGGAGGAATTTTTCCTCCTCTGTTGGTTCTTTCTGCACATCTCTTGCTTCTTCCTGCACTTTTCTTTGTCTTTCTGGACTTCTGTGGCCTCTTTCCACATTTGTCTTGCTTCTTTCTGCATTGCTTTTCCTCTTTCTTCACATGTCCTAACTTTGTAGGCAAAGTTGGAAATTGGCATTTAAAAAGCGATTGAAATTCAATGAAAAAAACATAGATTTCAGGCACGTTATAGTTAGAAATTAGCATTTAAAATACCATTGAAAATTCACTGAAAAAACATAGGTTTCAGGCACGTTATAGTTAGAAATTAGCATTTTAAAAACCTTAGAAATTCAATAAAAAACCATAGGTTTTAGGGACGTTCTATTGAGTTGGACACTTCACTTGTACAAAACCATAGAAATTCCCCCGGTATAGTCAGTTCAGCTAACTATAACTTGCGCCCCCGCAATGCACTGCTGATGACGTCACATATTACATCATTAAAGACATGGTCAGTGACATCACTGATGACAACATTGATGACATCTCAAATGACATCACTGATGACATTACTGATGAGATCATCCACCTCAAAATCTGATGCACCTCCTCACACTCTAATATAACCTTTGACTATGGTAGTCTGTAAAATACAGACTACCATTTTCGAAACCATCAACACACCAATACCAGTTACTACATACGCACTCACTGATTCCTAGGTCTACACACACATCCACTCATTCACCCATACAATCACTCACATACAGTCAATCATCAATACAACACTATCATATGCACTCATACACCTATACAGATACTCACACACCGCCACTTATCCATGGAGTTACTCACACACCTAGTCAGTCATGCAAAGAATCAATCACACTCCAATTTCCTCACCTATACAGTTATAGACACACCACCTCACTTATTCAAAGATATACTAACACATACTTACTCTCTTTTACAATCACTGATACAAGAACACACTCATCCATACAGCCACTCTCACAATCACTGACTCTCACGTATAGTCATTGATATACTCCAACTCTCATATACACTGCCTTTTACATATGTAGTTACTTGTACATGTACCACTGAGACATCTAATCTCTCACCGACACACCCATACACACACTCACTGGCCCATTCAGCTGTTTCCACATACAATCTTGAACCCACACACCCAGTGAATCAACCACTCACACATCTATGTACAGTCACACACCTCCCACCCACCCACACACACACACACACACAGTCTCCCATACAAATACTCAGGCAACCAAACAATAACCCATATAGATACTCATGTAGCTACTGACCAAGACATGCAGCAGCTTACACAACAACAGACATATTGATACACACATTCAGACAGTTTAGTCACTAACCCATGCATTCAGTAAGACACATTTAATCACTCACTTATACAGTCAGTCATGCACCTACTAAATCCTTCATCCACACACAATACACCTTTGAATATATATAAAAACATATTTAGACTTAACAGAAACACTCAGTCACTGGATGATGTCATCAGTGATGCCATCAGTGATCTCATTTGAGATGTAATTAGTGATGTCATCAGTGATGTCACTGACCATGTCATGAATTATGTAATATGGGACATCATCAGCAGTGCATTGCGGGGGCGCGAGTTATAGTTAGCTGAACTAACTATAACGGGGGAATTTCTTTGGTTTTGTACAAGTGAAATGTCCAACTAATTAAAACGTCCCTGAAACCTATGTTTTTTTAGTGAATTTCTAAGGTTTTTTAAATGCTAATTTCTATGGTTTTTCCAGTGAATCTATATATATGTATATATGTGTGTGTGTATGTCTATCTATCTATCTATCTATCTATCTATCTATCTATCTATCTATCTATCTATCTATCTATCTATCTATCTATCTATCTATCTATCTATCTATCTATCTATCTATCTATCTATCTATCTATCTATCTATCTATCTATCTATCTATCTATCTGTCTGTCTATCTGTCTGTCTGTCTATCTGTCTGTCTATCTATCTATCTATCTATCTATCTATCTATCTATCTATCTATCTATCTATTTATCTATCTATCTATCAAACTATCTAAATAAATATTATTCAAAATTATTGTACTACTTTTTAAACATTGTAAAAAAAAGATTAATTCGCGTTTACAATAGATGGTCATAACTGATAAAAAAAAATTCAAAGTAAACTAACTACTACAATTATACTATAAGCAAACGTAACCAATAAAATCACTTAAACAATTAAATCAACAATAGAAAAGGCACACAAATTTTATCAACCTAATACTGCAAAAACGACAAAAGCTGCAAGATGAAGAAACTTTACCAGAATCTCTGAACAGACCCTTAAAAGAGAAATATATACATTTCAACAAGTACCTTGCAAAGTACGTAAAACACACATTTTAACTAAAATTCAAATTGTAAAATAACAAATAATTAAGAAAGCATTCTCCAACTTCTATCTCTTTAAATGTACTAACTAAAAGAATATACTACAACTTTCAGAAAATGTTAACCTGCTGAAAAGCAACACCGATCACAATCCAGAAAAAACCCATAAAAAGTAAGTATATGTAAATTATTATAAGATAGAAACTCACCCAAAAACCGAATAAAATAAAACCTAGCATCCTCAAACTCCACAAAGGAGCAAAACATAAACATTTTAAAAAACATAACAGACCCTTTTTTTCCTTCTTACAGAAACGAAAACAACTGCTCCATATTACGATACCCCCCAACAGAAAAGCTGCAAAAAGTTTGATACATCCAAGAAGAACATACATGCGAGTATAAAATAATAACATAGTTCCATAATTTTATATGTAAATAACAAACATATTAACAATTTTTAAATTGTAATTCTTTACACACTTCCACTATTTTCAGACATAGGGCCTGATTACGATGCTGGTCCGACCGACCTCATCATCCGGGATCTGATTTCAACCGCTGATTGCCCAATCAGGAGTGTTCTCCTGACCTGGCAGGCAGTTCTTTGGCGAAATAAACACTGCAATGGGAACGTCAAAGGTAGTGCTGCACGGCATGGACTGGTGCAGTCCATGCCATGCAGGTACTGGTGTGCATGCGCACTACTTGGCACGTCGTTCCCCTCTGTGTGTATCCACATGATGTGAGGCACTTTGTTTCATCTCTTCCATGGTTTTCATGGTAGACTCACTGCCGTGAAAACTGGAGCAGCGAGGAAACTCGTAATATGCTTGAAGGGACCGCGTTGGTCCCGCCAAGCATATTGCAGCCTCAGGACCTCCGTGCAACCGCCAGGGAATTGCGGTTCCCTTGCAGTTGCGACACCCTCGCAGCTCCACCATCAAGTGAGGTGCCCCTGCCCCTGCACTCTTGAGTTTTGGTGATCAAGGCCCTCCGCCAGCCGCAGGTTTCCCTGCGCCTTATCCCTGGTGGTCCAGTGGACCTCTGTCTCCTTTCTTTCTTTCTGCTTCTTCACTCGTTTTTCTCCCCTTTCTATCTTTCACCTTTCTGCACCTCTGCTCTTTTGCGCCTTATTTCTGCCCATTTTCCCTTTCTCTCCCTCTGCTCCTTCACTCGTTTTCACTCGTTTTTTTCCGCTTTCTATCTTTCACCTTTCTGCACCTCTGCTCTTTTGTGACTTATTTCTGCCCATTTTCCCTTTCTCTCCCTCTGCTCCTTCACTCGTTTTTCTACCCTTTCTATCTTTCACCTTTCTTCTCTTTTCTGCATCTCTGCTCTTTTGTGCCTTATTTCCCCTTTTTTTCTTTATCCCTTCTTTCCTCCCTTTACCTTTCCCCGCCGCTGCTGCCCCCGTGGCCCCCCCCCCCAGCGCGTCCGGCCCAATCCAGCTCCCCTCCCCGCTCCCGCCTGCCAGCTGTCCAGCCCTCCCCGACCCCTACTTAATGGCAGCCACTGCGGGGACAGGCGAGCAAGACCACTGGCTCATTGTCAGTAAAAATTGCTCTCCCACCCTCGCAGCTCCACCATTAAGTGAGGTGCCCCTGCCCCTGCACTCTTGAGTGTTGGTGATCGAGGACCTCCTCCACCCGCAGGTTTCCCTGCACCTCATCCCTGGTGGTCCAGTGGACCTCTGTCTCCTTTCTTTCTTTCTGCTCCTTCACTCGTTTTTCTCCCCTTTCTATCTTTCACCTTTCTGCACCTCTGCTCTTTTGCGCCTTATTTCTGCCCATTTTCCCTTTCTCTCCCTCTGCTCCTTCACTCGTTTTTTTCCCCTTTCTATCTTTAACCTTTCTGCACCTCTTCTCTTTTGTGCCTTATTTCTGCCCATTTTCCCTTTCTCTCCCTCTGCTCCTTCACTCGTTTTCACTCGTTTTTCTACCCTTTCTATCTTTCACCTTTCTGCTCTTTTCTGCATCTCTGCTCTTTTGTGCCTTATTTCTGCTTATTTTCCCTTTTTTCTTTATCCCTTCTTTCCTCCCTTTACCTTTCCCCGCTGCTGCTGCCCCAGCGGCCCCTCGCTCCCCAGCGCGACCGGCCCAATCCAGATCCCCTCCCCGCTCCTGCCTCCCAGCTGTCCAGCCCTCCCCGATCCCTACTTAATGGCGGCCACTGCGGGGACAGGCGAGCAAGACCACTGACTCATTGTCAGTGAAATTGCTCTCCCACCCTCGCAGCTCCACCATTAAGTGAGGTGCCCCTGCCCCTGCACTCTTGAGTGTTGGTGATCGAGGCCCTCCTCCACCCGCAGGTTTCCCTGCGCCTCATCCCTGGTGGTCCAGTGGACCTCTGTCTCCTTTCTTTCTTTCTGCTCCTTCACTCGTTTTTCTCCCCTTTCTATCTTTCACCTTTCTGCATCTCTGCTCTTTTGCACCTTATTTCTGCCCATTTTCCCTTTCTCTCCCTCTGCTCCTTCACTCGTTTTCACTCGTTTTTTTCCCCTTTCTATCTTTAACCCTTCTGCACCTCTTCTCTTTCGTGCCTTATTTCTGCTCATTTTTCCTTTCTCTCCCTCTACTCCTTCACTCGTTTTCACTCGTTTTTCTACCCTTTCTATCTTTCACCTTTCTGCTCTATTCTGCATCTCTGCTCTTTTGTGCCTTATTTCTGCTTATTTTCCCTTTTTTCTTTATCCCTTCTTTCCTCCCTTCACCTTTCCCCGCCGCTGCTGCCCCCGCGGCACCTAACCCCCCAGCGCGCTGGTGCACCGAAGGCGCGTTAAAGGCAAGCACGTCTGCGCCCATCTGTGACCCGTCCGCGACCAGCACCAGGAACCCTGGACCTCCGCCCCGCCAACGCTACGACCCAGCAGCACTCCACGCACTCAACCCAGGCTGCAACAACAACTGCAAGCTAGCACCACCAGCCGACACCCATGGACCCTTCAGCTGTCACCGCTGCCGGCACACCTGCAGCACCGCCAAGAACACGGATCCAGTACAACCCACCCACAAGAACACAACCGAACCGAAGACCCTGCAATGCATCCTCCTCAACGTCCGATCCCTCCACAAACACGCCACAGAAATCTGGGACCTCCTCGACAGCACCACCCCAGACGTAGCATTCTTCACCGAAACCTGGACCAACACCACCTCGGGACCGGACATCGCCATCGCCATCCCCCAAGGATACAAGATCTCCAGGAAGGACCGCCCCACCCACCCAGGAGGAGGAATCCAGCCTCCGCCTGAGCACACTCCCTGACGAGTCCACAGAACTGATGGAACACCTTCACTTCAAGATACTGGCCAGCCCCACCGCCGCCCTCCGAGGAACCCTCATCTACCGACCCAGCGGACCCTTCGCCAACTCCATCATGGACATTATCTCCCCGCAGGCCATCGCATCCACCAACTGCACCCTGCTGGGAGACCTCAACTTCCACCTCGACAATCAACTGGACCCCAACACCACATGCCTCCTGGACAACCTCCACAACATTGGACTCCCCCAGTTCATGACCGAGCCAGCGCACTCAGCAGGACACACCCTCGACCCCCTCTTCACTACAGGAAACTCCATCACCTTCAGCCACACCACCGAACTCCCATGAACGGACCATCGTTGCGTCCACTTCACCTTCAGAACACCCACAATCAATCAATCAATCATACATTTATATAGCGCACTACTCCCCCGGAGGGTCTCAGGGCGCTTCGGGAGGGGGGGTCCGCTACTGCTCGAACAGCCAGGTCTTGAGCTGCTTCCTGAAGGCGAGGTGGTCTTGGGTCAGGCGGAGGTGGGTCGGGAGGGAGTTCCAGGTCTTGGCGGCCAGGTGGGAGAAGGATCTACCTCTTATTGTGGCTCTTCGGATGCGAGGGACGGCGGCAAGCGCTTGGCTGGTTGATCGGAGGTGGCGTGTGGGAGCGTAGAAGTTGAGGCGGCTGTTGAGGTAACTCGGGCCTTGGTTGTGTAGGGCTTTGTGTGCGTGGGTGAGGAGACGGAAGGTGATTCTCTTGTTGATGGGGAGCCAGTGCAGGTCTCTCAGATGTCCGGAGATGTGGCTGCGTCGGGGGATGTCGAGGATGAGTCTGGCTGAGGCGTTCTGGATACACTGGAGTCTCTTCTGGAGCTTGGCGGTGGTTCCGGCGTAGAGGGCGTTGCCGTAGTCCAGGCGGCTGGTGACGAGGGCCTGGGTGACTGTCTTCCTGGTCTCGGTGGGGATCCATCGGAAGATCTTGCGTAGCATGCGCAGGTTGTTGAAACAGGACGAGGAGACGGCGTTGACTTGTCTGGTCAAGGAGAGGGAGGAGTCCAGGATGAAGCCCAGGTTGCGTGCGTGGTCTGTTGGTTTGGGTGCGGCGCCCAGGGCTGGGGGCCACCAGGAGTCGTCCCAGGCGGAGGGTGAGGAGCCCAGGATGAGAACTTCCGTCTTGTCTGAGTTCAGTTTCAGGCGGGTGGACATCATCCATTCGGCTACGTGTTTCATCCCTTCATGTAGGTCGGCTCTGGCGGTGGCGGGGTCGTTGGTCAGGGAGAGGATCAGCTGTGTGTCGTCGGCGTAGGAGATGATGTTGAGGTTGTGTTGGCGTGCGATGGCCGCTAGGGGGCTCATGTAGACATTGAAGAGGGTGGGGCTGAGCGAGGAGCCCTGAGGGACGCCGCAGATGACTTCCGTGGCTTCTGATCTGAACGGTGGTAGGCGGACTCTCTGGGTCCTTCCGGCGAGGAAGGAGACGATCCACTCCAGTGCCTTCTCCTGGATTCCGTCGTTGCTGAGGCGTTCCACTAGGGTGCGGTGGCAGATGGTGTTGAATGCCGCGGAGAGGTCCAGGAGGATGAGGGCCGCTGTCTCTCCGTTGTCAAGCACGGCACGGATGTCATCGGTGACAGCAATGAGGGCGGTCTCGGTGCTGTGGTTGGCCCTGAAGCCCGACTGGGAGGGGTCGAGGGATCCGTTAGTCTCGAGGAAGGCGGCCAGCTGCTTGTTGACTGTCTTCTCGATGACTTTGGCTGGAAACGGGAGGAGCGAGATGGGGCGGTAGTTCTTGAGTTCGGTGGGGTCCGCCGTTGGTTTCTTTAGTAGAGCGCTGAGTTCGGCGTGCTTCCAGCTCTCCGGGAAGGTCGCGGTGTCGAAGGAGATGTTGATGATGTCCTTCAGGTGTGGTGCGATGACAGCGTCAGCCTTGTTGAAGACGTGGTGAGGGCAGGGGTCGGTTGGAGATCCGGAGTGGATGGTGTTCATCGTGCGGATGGTGTCTTCGGTGCTGATCGGGGTCCAGGTGCGAAGTGTGGTGGTGGGGGGCGTCGGTGTGGTCGTGGGGAGCGTTGGTTGAGTGCTGAAGCTGTTTTGAATGTCAGCGATCTTGTTGTGGAAGTAGGAGGCGAGGGAGTTGCAGAGGTCTTGTGATGGAGTGATGTTGTTGATTCCGGCGTTGGGGTTGGAGAGCTCTTTCACGATGTTGAAGAGTTCCTTGCTGTTGTGTGCGTTGTTGTCCAGTCGTTCCTTGAATGCTGTTTTCTTGGTGGCGCGAATCAGTTGATGGTGCTTTCGGGTGGCGAGCTTGAGGGTAGTCATGTTGTCCGGTGTTGGGTCTCTTCTCCAGGCTCTCTCGAGGGCTCGGCAGTTCTTCTTGGAGCTCTTGAGTTTGTTGGTGAACCAGGATGCTTTCTTGCTGCCGGGTCTGCTGGGCGGGGTCCTCAGTGGGGCGAGGTCGTCTGCACAGCTGCTGATCCACTTCGTAAGGTTGTCGGCGGCCTGGCTGGGGTTCGCTGAGCTGACGGGAGGGTGCTGGCTCAGGGATGCGGCGAGTTGGTCGGCCGAGATCTTGTTCCAGCTTCTTCGTGCAACCTGTTGCTGGTGGTGGTGGGTCGTGGTCCTTCTGAAGCTGAAGTGGACGCAGCTGTGGTCCGTCCAGTGTAGTCCGGTGGTATGGCTGAAGGTGATGTCTTTGCTGGATGAGAAGACGGCGTCGAGTGTGTGTCCGGCGAGGTGGGTGGGCGTGGTCACCAGCTGCTTGAGTCCGAGGTTGGCGAGGTTGTCAAGCAGGGAGGTGGTGTTGCGGTCATTGTTGTTCTCCAGGTGGAAGTTGAGGTCCCCGAGGAGGATGACACCACAGACACCAGCACCTGCTTCCACAAAGAAACTGGACCAAAATCACCGATGACCAGCTCACCTCCTCACTCAACAACTCCACCCCAACCATCGCGGAAAACGACGACCCCAACACCGCAGCCCGAACCCTGCATAGATGGATCTCGGACAGCTCCAACACCATAGCCCCCTTCAAGAAAAACAACAATACCCGTGCCAAGAAAGCCAGATGGTTTCCACCGAACTTCGAGAGTCCAGGCGCACATGCCGCCACCTCAAAAAGGCCTGGAGAAACACCAAATCCACAGAAGCCCACAACAACTTCAGAGCCGCCACCAACGCCCACCATCAACTCATCAGAGAAACGAGGAAAAAAGCGATTGAAGACAGAATCTCCACCCACGCACACAACAGCAAGGAACTCTTCAGCATCATCAAGGAGTTCGGCCAACCCACCAGCGAGTCTACCGACATCCCTCCCTCACAAGACCTCTGCGACACACTCAGCATCTTTTTCCACCACAAAATCAAGAGCATCTACGACAACTTCGACGAAGACAACCAACACACTGAACCCTCACCAACCACCCCCGACACCCGGAAACCAGCGATTATTGACTGGACAGCCCTCACCACTGAAGACACACTGAAGACAATGAAGTCAATCCACTCAGGGGCCACCACGGACCCCTGCCCCCACCACATCTTCAACAGAGCCGCCAACATCATCGCACCCATGCTCCGCCAAACCATCAACCTCTCCCTGGCGACCGCCTCGTTCCCCGATGACTGGAAACACGTCGAGGTCAACCCCTCCTAAAGAAACCCTCAGCGGACCCCACCGATCTCAAAAACTACAGACCCATCTCCCTGCTCCCGTTCCCAGCGAAAGTCATCGAGAAAGCCATCAACAGCCAACTCGCCACATTCATTGAAGAACACAACATCCTCGACTCCTCCCAATCCGTATTCAGAAAAAACCACAGTACGAAAACCGCACACCTCGCCGCAACAGACGACATCCGCACCTTACTGGAACAAAGGAGAAACAGTAGCCCTCATCCCCCTCGACCTATCAGCGGCGTTCGACACAGTCTCCCACCGCACCCTAATACGCAGACTCTACGATGCAGGAATCCAGGACAAGGCCCTCGACTGGATCTGCTCCTTCCTCTCCGGCAGGACGCAGCGGGTCAGACTCTCCCCTTTCCTCTCGGACCCCACACCTACCACCTGCGGAGTCCCCCAGGGCTCCTCCCTCAGCCCGACGCTCTTCAACGTCTACATGGCTCCACTTGCCCCCATCGCCAGAACCTACAGACTCAACATCGTGTCATTTGCAGACGACACCCAGCTCATCCTCTTCCTATCCAACGAGCCCAACACCGCCAGACGCAACTTTCGAGAAGGCATGGAAGCTGTCGCCAAATGGATGAAAAACAGCTGCCTACAACTAAACACCAACAAAACAGAAGTACTCATCATGGGCCCAAACCCCGATGCCTGGAACGCCAACCCCCACAGACCACGCACGCAACCTGGGAATCATCCTGGACTCCGAGCTCAAAATGGACCGCCAGATCAACTCTGTCTCATCTTCTTGCTTCCACACCCTCCGCCTCCTTCGTAAGACCTTCAAATGGATCCCCCTCGAACACCGAAAGGCAGTCACTCACGCCCTGGTCACCAGCAGACTCGACTACGGCAACGCACTCTACGCCGGAATAAACAAAAACCTCATCCGCATGCTACAGAACATCCAGAACGCCGCCGCAAGACTGGTCCTCAACCTGCCAAAACACTGCCACATCTCCCAGCACCTGCGCACACTCCACTGGCTCCCCGTCGAGGCGAGAATCACCTTTAAGATGCTCACCCATGCACACAAGGCCCTCCACGGCACCGGACCAGCATACCTGAACAGCCGACTCAAATTCCACGCACCCCAAAGGACCCTACGATCAGCCCAGCTTTCCTACGCCGTGGTCCCTCGCACCAGAAAGACCAGATCGGGAGGCCGCTCCTTCTCCTTCCTCGCGGCCAAAGCATGGAACGCCCTTCTGCTCCACCTCAGACAGACAACATCGCTCCCCATCTTCGCAAGAAACCTCAAAACCTGGCTCTTCGACAGACCCCCTCCTTGATGTAATGGAACCTGCATCCCCCCACCCACCCCACCCCTAGCGCCTTGAGACCCTTACGGGTGAGTAGTCGCACTTTAACAAACTCCTGATTGATTGATTGATTGATAAGTCCATGGACAACGAGACTCATCATAATACATGTCTTCGAAATAATAGCCAAATGCATATTATAAAGTTGAGGCTCCCTGTTTTATGGCATTTTTTTTTTTTTACATTTCCATCTGTATTTATCCATATTTATTTTTGGGCCATATTTTCTGTATTTATTCATATTCCTTTTGTTTCTTGCGGATAAATGAAGTAATAAAATTGTACATTTCCATATTCATTTAACTTATCGAGGTGCATGTCTGTGGTGTTTTAGCTATTTAAGCTGCCAAATATGACATACCATTACATAACAATACATCCACTAGTAAATATTAGCTTTATACTACAAATGTATGTTGACATATGCCGTAATTGAAAGAAATGTTATCCTGCTTTTTTATTTCCCATGCTTTCCTTCTGCTCAGCTGTTGGTCTATAATTCATGAAAGATGGCACAGAGAGTCACTCAAATGAAGCCCAATTTTCTGCATTTATCTGCTTTATAAAAACAGGCAGAAAGAAAACTCATTGTTTTCTTTCTCTATTTATCCGTAAAAATGGAAAACTGGGAGCCTTATATATAAAATAAATACTAACATACAAAACTTCCCAAAAATGAAAACATAATCATTTTTTATATGAATAATAAATGTAATGTTTTATTACATCAGTCAAAACATTCAATTAAACTGCAATCGCTAATCAGACTGATATAAAATATATATATATATATATTTACCATGATGGGAAACACTGGACAGTGAGAGCGCACCATCCTGTTTAATGGCATCTCCTGGTATCATCCACGTCACGGGACCCCGAGGTAAAGCTTTGCATTCTGGGCCCTGTAGTTTGAGTACCGACAGTACAAACTACCTGTGGTGGAGCCCTTCAAGGGGGAGGAGCAATGGCAGCCTATCAAGCTGCGGCAGGACATCCAAAGGTGCAGACTCACTTCCTTCTTCCCATTATTTCCACGGCGCTGACGAAGGCTCAAGACGCCGAAATGCATTCGCCTTGGTGGAATATTGGTGGAACAATGTTTGAATAAAGGCTTCCTACCTGTCCCCGTGCTGGTCTCCGCCTTTTCAATTTGGGAAGGATCTCTTTGCATTTAATTACGCGCCTGCCAGTGGCGTGTTGGGAGACCCCCGCACACCAAGAGGCCCGACGAGCTGCTGGCAACGCTTCGGCTTTTTGGACTTGGTCATGGATTGACACGGTCGGGCTCACCACAGTATCCGGATGAAATGGACGCGGTGTCATGGACATTGTTCCCTGCATTGGGTTAGCTGCACGCGCGGCAGGCCCCCGTGAAAGAGACATCTGGGCAATGTGGTTGTGCGGTGGGGACATAAGGAGGCTCTTTTTTTACCATGATGGGAAACACTGGACAGTGAGAGCGCACCATCCTGTTTAATGGCATCTCCTGGTATCATCCACGCCACGGGACCCCGAGGTAAAGCTTTGCATTCTGGGCCCTGTAGTTTGAGTACCGACAGTACAAACTACCTGTGGTGGAGCCCTTCAAGGGGGAGGAGCAATGGCAGCCTATCAAGCTGCGGCAGGACATCCAAAGGTGCAGACTCACTTCCTTCTTCCCATTATTTCCACGGCGCTGACGAAGGCTCAAGACGCCGAAATGCATTCGCCTTGGTGGAATATTGGTGGAACAATGTTTGAATAAAGGCTTCCTACCTGTCCCCGTGCTGGTCCCCGCCTTTTCAATTTGGGAAGGATCTCTTTGCATTTAATTACGCGCCTGCCAGTGGCGTGTTGGGAGACCCCCGCACACCAAGAGGCCCGACGAGCTGCTGGCAACGCTTCGGCTTTTTGGACTTGGTCATGGATTGACACGGTCGGGCTCACCACAGTCTCCGGATGAAATGGACGCGGTGTCATGGACATTGTTCCCTGCATTGGGTTAGCTGCACGCGCGGCAGGCCCCCGTGAAAGAGACATCTGGGCAATGTGGTTGTGCGGTGGGGACATAAGGAGGCTCTTTTTTTACCATGATGGGAAACACTGGACAGTGAGAGCGCACCATCCTGTTTAATGGCATCTCCTGGTATCATCCACGCCACGGGACCCCGAGGTAAAGCTTTGCATTCTGGGCCCTGTAGTTTGAGTACCGACAGTACAAACTACCTGTGGTGGAGCCCTTCAAGGGGGAGGAGCAATGGCAGCCTATCAAGCTGCGGCAGGACATCCAAAGGTGCAGACTCACTTCCTTCTTCCCATTATTTCCACGGCGCTGACGAAGGCTCAAGACGCCGAAATGCATTCGCCTTGGTGGAATATTGGTGGAACAATGTTTGAATAAAGGCTTCCTACCTGTCCCCGTGCTGGTCTCCGCCTTTTCAATTTGGGAAGGATCTCTTTGCATTTAATTACGCGCCTGCCAGTGGCGTGTTGGGAGACCCCCGCACACCAAGAGGCCTGACGAGCTGCTGGCAACGCTTCGGCTTTTTGGACTTGGTCATGGATTGACACGGTCGGGCTCACCACAGTATCCGGATGAAATGGACGCGGTGTCATGGACATTGTTCCCTGCATTGGGTTAGCTGCACGCGCGGCAGGCCCCCGTGAAAGAGACATCTGGGCAATGTGGTTGTGCGGTGGGGACATAAGGAGGCTCTTTTTTTACCATGATGGGAAACACTGGACAGTGAGAGCGCACCATCCTGTTTAATGGCATCTCCTGGTATCATCCACGCCACGGGACCCCGAGGTAAAGCTTTGCATTCTGGGCCCTGTAGTTTGAGTACCGACAGTACAAACTACCTGTGGTGGAGCCCTTCAAGGGGGAGGAGCAATGGCAGCCTATCAAGCTGCGGCAGGACATCCAAAGGTGCAGACTCACTTCCTTCTTCCCATTATTTCCACGGCGCTGACGAAGGCTCAAGACGCCGAAATGCATTCGCCTTGGTGGAATATTGGTGGAACAATGTTTGAATAAAGGCTTCCTACCTGTCCCCGTGCTGGTCTCCGCCTTTTCAATTTGGGAAGGATCTCTTTGCATTTAATTACGCGCCTGCCAGTGGCGTGTTGGGAGACCCCCGCACACCAAGAGGCCTGACGAGCTGCTGGCAACGCTTCGGCTTTTTGGACTTGGTCATGGATTGACACGGTCGGGCTCACCACAGTATCCGGATGAAATGGACGCGGTGTCATGGACATTGTTCCCTGCATTGGGTTAGCTGCACGCGCGGCAGGCCCCCGTGAAAGAGACATCTGGGCAATGTGGTTGTGCGGTGGGGACATAAGGAGGCTCTTTTTTTACCATGATGGGAAACACTGGACAGTGAGAGCGCACCATCCTGTTTAATGGCATCTCCTGGTATCATCCACGCCACGGGACCCCGAGGTAAAGCTTTGCATTCTGGGCCCTGTAGTTTGAGTACCGACAGTACAAACTACCTGTGGTGGAGCCCTTCAAGGGGGAGGAGCAATGGCAGCCTATCAAGCTGCGGCAGGACATCCAAAGGTGCAGACTCACTTCCTTCTTCCCATTATTTCCACGGCGCTGACGAAGGCTCAAGACGCCGAAATGCATTCGCCTTGGTGGAATATTGGTGGAACAATGTTTGAATAAAGGCTTCCTACCTGTCCCCGTGCTGGTCTCCGCCTTTTCAATTTGGGAAGGATCTCTTTGCATATATATATATATATATATATATATATATTACCTACTGGCGTTCGCCAGTAGGTATATATAGTTAGGATTTTTTCCCTATGGGATTTTTGAAAATTCTATGTCTAATAACTTTGGCGTTTGTGGACGGAATCGGCTGAAATTTTCAGGAAAATGGCACATTTTGTTTCTGAGCAGCCCCTGAAAATTTGGTGGGGTTTCGTCAAGGGGGGGCCGAGAAAAAAGGGGGGTCCCAAAACGCGTTTTTCCCATTCATTTTTCCATAGGGCGGTTGGACTCACTTTTAGCTCGAACGGCTGAATGGATTTGCACGAAACTTGGCAAAATTGTAGGGACTGTTAGCCCGATGTGCCTTTGCTAGGTCTCAATATATGTGCTCCAGTAGTTTTTGAGAAATTAACGTTCAAAACAAGATATATATCTGTAACAGCGCTCCGGGCAGCGATCCGGTCCGCTTACTTTTCGCGAAACGGAACTTTGCGCGCAGAAAGCTGATTGGCTCTCCGGTGTCTGTCAACATTCTAAACAGTCCGGAGCGGCCGCCATCTTATCTCTCGGTAGGATCGAGAGAGAAGAAGAGGTGAAAAACGAAGGGGGAATTTATTGAAAGGGGGCAAGGTATACCCCTCTTGACCCCCTAGGAATGTTGTTGGGGTTATTAAAGGGTCCCGTGGGGAAAATAAAAAGAAAAATGATTTTTCACGGTAGAAGCGCTTCACGGGCCGCGAACTGGGCCGCAAACTGGTAGCGAAACGAGAATTCGCCATTTTGTGCTTCGTTTTAATTGTTTAGAGACAAAAATTATCGCCGCACATCGGCCACAATGCATGAATATCGCTGAAAAGTCAGCGATATTCATGCATTATCCAGCAAATGCTCTTAGCCATGTTATCCACCTTCCATTGGATAACATGGCTAAAAACTGCTCTGTGCGTGAGCTTTTTTTTTTTTTTTTTTTTGCTGCGTGACGTGTGTTAACGTTCGATTCGATGGAAATCAGGAAGTGTTGACCACCATTTTGTCACTGCGAGTAAATATTTTGTTATAAATGAATCCTTATTGATAAACATTGTCTGCGCCATCTTGCGTTTTTGTCCAATGCCACAATTTTGTCGTGCACGGCAGCCATTTTAGATGCCTTGACCAGGGCCACTCTCTGCACGCCGCCGATCCTCAGCATGGCTCCCCACCCTCGCAAGCATCTCCCCCACGCACTGGTCACCCCCGCTCTTTCTCTCATGCATGGGCCATATACTTCCCCCCATCTGCGCTGCTCTTCTCTGAGAATCACACCCTGGCCCGCCCGACACCTCCCTTTCACCCTATTCACTACCGCACCCTCTGACACTCCTCTTCCTCTGTGTCCGATTGTCCAGGCCGGACCTAGGCTATCACCTAGCCCTGCGGATGTAGTTTATGGCCCCAGCTGTAGAGTATCCAGACATGCCAACCCTCCCGATTCAGGCGTGAGACTACTGATTTCAGTGCTAGTCTCCCGCCTTCCAATTCCTGCAAGCAAAAACCCGGGGGCATATTACCAACAACTAGCGATAATTTTTGTCTCTAACTTGTTTAGAGACAAAAAGTATCGCCGCACATCGGCGAATTTTATCGCACATAAACTTTGCTATTAGCAAGGTTTATCGCAAATGCGATAAAAAACGGTCGCAATGCATGAATATCGTTGAAAAGTCAGCGATATTCATGCATTATCCAGCAAATGCTCTTAGCCATGTTATCCACTTCCCATTTGATAACATGGCTATATACTTCCCCCCATCTGCCCTGCTCTTCTCTGAGAATCACACCCTGTGCCCGCCCGACACCTCCCTTTCACCCTATTCACTACCGCACCCTCTGACACTCCTCTTCCTCTGTGTCCGATTGTCCAGGCCGGACCTAGGCTATCACCTAGCCCTGCGGATGTAGTTTATGGCCCCAGCTGTAGAGTATCCAGACATGCCAACCCTCCCGATTCAGGCGTGAGACTACTGATTTCAGTGCTAGTTTCCCGCCTCCCGATTCCTGCAAGCAAAAACCCGGGGGCATATTACCAACAACTAGCGATAATTTTTGTCTCTAACTTGTTTAGAGACAAAAAGTATCGCCGCACATCGGCGAATTTTATCGCACATAAACCTTGCTATTAGCAAGGTTTATCGCAAATGTGATAAAAAACGGCCGCAATGCATGAATATCGTTGAAAAGTCAGCGATATTCATGCATTATCCAGCAAATGCTCTTAGCCATGTTATCCACTTCCCATTGGATAACATGGCTAAAACTGCTTAGGGCAGGTGTTAGGTTTTGGAGATATTCGCGCTTAGCGCGAATATCTCCAAAAGTTGGTAATAGGAGATAGCGATGGTTACGGACTGTTTCCAGTCGCTAAAATCTTGGCACGCCCACTTTGCATGTCATTAGTGATAAATATCACTGATATGCAAAGCGGGGCCCAAGATGGTCGCTATCTCCTTTTAGCTGTCACTAACTGGTGTTAGCGACAGCTTGGTAATAGGGAGATAATTTTATCTCTTTTTTTTTGGGCTTTTAAAGCCCAAAAAGCGGAAATAAACCCCCTTGATAATATGCCCCATGATTTCTCGGGGGTTTCAGCTGACAGGGCTTGGTATTGTGTTACGTGCTAATTTTTCCAGGAAACGTCAGAGGGTCGATGCAGGGGTTCTAGAAGGGGTGATAAACCATTTAAGCCTCATGAACAAGCGCATGGTCTTTTAAAGATTTGTGAAGTACTCGGGGCGGCGGTGTGTGTGTGCCCTCTTTCAGGAGCGGGCGGGGGGGGCACTGCCAGCAACTTGCCAGGCCAGGTAGTGTTCAACACGTGCATCACCCTTTCTCTGCCTGCTATTGCGCTCCATGCTTCGGAAAGGTAAGAAAAAGAACGTGCATTTGAGTTTGAAATGTCCGATCTTGTAGCAGTACACTTGCAAAGCCCACACATGACAATAACCCGATTCAAGGCCCCATTCACCCGATTTTTTAAACATATATAGCACTCCAACAAAGTTAGATTTTAAAACTTTATTAACATTTAACTATAATGAACGGAACAAAAACTGTAAAAACATTTAAACATTTTTCACCCAAAAAAGCAACAATGGTCAGAAGCTGTCTTTTGTGCGAATAGTCCCAAGGCAGCACAACGTGCAGAGTTCTGGACGGCACCCAGGTGATGTCGCCTGGGTGCCGCACTGGTTTTGGGATCCTACAATGCTGCTCCGAAAATTGGCGTGGGGCGTCCCGGGTGGGGCGGGGGGAGGCCTCGTCAGTAGCGGTCTGTTGTGCGAATAGTCCCAAGGCAGCAGAACGCGCTGAGATGTTGATGGCACCCAGGTGATGTCCAGTAAACTGCCGCACTGGTTTTGGTATCCTACAATGCTGCTCCGAAAATTTGCGTGCGGTGGCCCGGGGGGGGGGGGGGGCGTGGGGGAGGCGGCGTGAACGGGCCTCCCCAGGTGGCGGCCATCCAGCTGAGTTGCGCCCGCTCTTGCGGCTACAGCGTCTCGCTCACCATGTTGTTGAGTTGCTCCCACTCTTGCAGCGCAGCGATAGGCGCCTGCCACATGACTCTCAAAATGGCGGACGGCTCTTCGGTTTTGGGCCTGGTCCACTGAAATGGCCCTGGGACACCTTGGAACTCGGACGCTTGCCTGCTAGGGCTTGGGCTCCATTCTCGAAAAGCGTCCCCTCAGCCGTGAAGATTCTACAAAAGTCTTGGGGGCCCCCGACTCCCGCAGGCTTCCGGTGGGGAGCAGCTGCCATGATTGCTCGCGGAATGACCACGACGGAGCCACGAGATGGTGGTGCTCTCATGCTGACGCCAGCTTCAGTCTGAATGATCCAGAAACAAGGTGGGGCTTTCATCGTTTGGGAAAAAAAAATGTTCTAAACCAATGAAAAGTGTTATTTTTAGGTCATATGACCAAGCCTTCCATCTTTAGGAAACCAAAAGTAAAATGATCCAATGAAAAGTTTTATAAACAAGTCACATGACCTGTTATGCGGCATAGGGCTACAAAAAGCGTAGAAAATCCGTTGGCACGTGAGGCGGCGTCAGTAGCGGACCGATGTGCGAATAGGCCGAAGGCAGCACAACGCGCCGAGATCCGGATGGCACCGAGTTAGTGTCCAGCAAGTTGCTGCACTGGTGTGGCTATCCTACAATGCTGCGCCGAAAGACGGCGTGTCCAGCTGAGTTGCGGTCACTCTTGCGGTACAGTGACTCGAACGTGCCGAGATCCGGATGGCACCGAGGTGGTGTCCAGCAAATTGCCGCACTGGTGTGGCCATCCTACAATGCTGCGCCGAAAGACGGCGTGTCCAGCTGAGTTGCGGTCACTCTTGCGGTACAGTGACTCGAACGCGCCGAGATCCGGATGGCACCGAGGTGGTGTCCAGCAAATTGCCGCACTGGTGTGGCCATCCTACAATGCTGCGCCGAAAGACGGCGTGTCCAGCTGAGTTGCGGTCACTCTTGCGGTACAGTGAGTCGAACGTGCCGAGATCCGGATGGCACCGAGGTTGTGTCCAGCAAGTTGCCGCACTGGTGTGGCCATCCTACAATGCTGCGCCGAAAGTCGGCGTGGGGTGCCCCGTTGGCTTATGAGGTGATGTCAGTAGTGGACCGATGTGTGAATAGGTCGGAACCAGCACAAGGCGCCAAGATCCGAATGGCAAGTCCTGGATGTTGAGTGCCTCAGTTGAGAGTTCTGAGCAGTGCTTGTAAGACTGTCTGAAGCTTATTTGCACCTGCTGCAGCTTCACTATTGCCCTGGTGTGGCCAAAGGTCGCACATGACATAGGCGGCCGGCTCCCGAGGTCCGGCGGAACTTTTTTCCTTTTCCTTTCTGCTTCTTTTCCTACAATCCGTTTCATCTGAAGACACGACCAGGTCCCTGAATGTGTGCAGGGGGACGCTATTGATTGAATGAAAATGGCGGCTTGACACAAAGCTGACTCAAGCGTTGCTGTTGATGCTATACAGACAAAAATTGGTTTTCAGTTTGTACATTCTTCAGGATTTTTTTTTCTATCCAAGTCTGATTGAGAGTTTGTAGAAAAATGGCTTCAGATTTTCCACATACTACTCTTCAACATTCTTCCTAAATGAAACAATGTGAAACTCACTAGGAGAACGGCTGTTTCTGTTTCCTTTCAAAATGCTGCCAACAATATTTTCTGAATGGAAGACACCATCTTGTAGCATAAAGGGCCGAAAGGGGTTCTGGTCTGGCCGATGGTTGGTGGAGACATTTTGACTATATCTTGGACCGGCCCGGCCTCGCCCAAAATGGCGCCGGTATAAATGGGACTCGTAACTCCTTGCCCGCAAATGTATATCTAGAAAATGTTATTGTAAGTGGCCCTGTCGTATTTTAAATACAAAATGTACGTCCACCGATTCCGCAACTGTTAGACACCTTTGTTCTTGCAACCTAATGGCCCGCTCGTTACGTTCCTCTACAGTGTAAATGTCTCCTCATCATATACGATTTCAGTTTGCTCCGTGGCCGGCCCACGTGGTTATAGGCCCGTATTTGTATACTGACATTTTCACAATAAAGGTTTTTAAAACAAAACACGGTAGTAGTATTTACATTGGTAAAGTTTTTACTTTTAGTCACTGTTTTCGAATCAGTAAAAGGCAAGTGAAATAAAGCAGTCCAATTACATGACGGATAAAAGGTATAATATGTAGGAACGCAGTAAAGATAAATGGTCAAGGGCAGTTGTGTTTTTCATTTCTGCAACATAAAGTGATCGATAAGAATCTGATAATCAGGCGTATCGGCGACTAAGACAGCAGGCCGAATCTCTTTTACTCAACGGCTCCGTCATGGAAGGAAGAAACGCCCTTTTTCTCGAAAAAGGAATATATTTTACTTGCAGGACAGTTGTAAATTTTCCGGGAAAGTACATTAGCCTGGAATATTATAACATATGTTTAAAAAAAAATAATGTTCGAAAACAATAAAAAGCGTAATTTTTAGGTCATATGACCAAGCTTTTCATCATTAAAATAACAAAAGTAAAATGAACCAATGAAAAGTTTTATTAACAAGTCACATGACCTGTTATGCTTACGTTACGCGCTGCGCGCCGCGCCTCGGATCACTTCCGGGTGCGCTAACGCGGCGTGTCATATAACGCATTACGCGACAACGTAGGTCAAGAATATAGTCAAAATGTCTCCACCAACCAGCGTTCGGAACACAACCCCTTTCAGCAGTCCAAAAAGTTCTGTTAAATGATAACAGAGGGGACAGGCAACAAGAACCATCAGTCAAAGAGGGGAGGGCAAGTTCTTCTCTTCCGGGTCATGTTGGGGCGCTACCGGAACCGATCGAATTGGTAGTCTACAGTGTTTCTGGATGTTTCAGACTAAAGCTGGCGTCAGCATGAGAGCACTACCATCTCGTAGCTCCGTCGTGGCCATTCCACGAGCAATCATGGCAGCCGCTCCCCACCAGAAGCCTGCGGGAGTCGGAGGCCCCCAAGACTTTTGTAGAATCTTCACGGCTGAGGGGACGCTTTCGAGAATGGGACCCAAGCCCTATCAGGGAAGCGTCCGAGTTCAAAGGTGTCCCAGGGCCATTTTAGTGGACCAGGCCCAAAACCGAAGAGGCGGCCGCCATTTTGAGAGTCCTGTGGCAGCCGCCTATCGCTGCACCGCAAGAGCGGGAGCAACTCAACTACATGATGAGCGAGACGCTGTAGTCGTAAGAGCGGGCGGTAAACAGCTGAATGGCGGAAGAGGCACAGTGTAGCAAAAGCGGGCGGAATGGCAACTGAAACGGTAAAGGGGCGCCCCACTACAGCGTGTCTTCAGGTCAAACGGATTGTGGGACAAGGTCCAGAATTGAAGAGTCATCAAAAGGCAAAAAGTTCCGCCGGACCCCGGGAGCCGGCCGCCTATGTCGGGGGCGATCTCAGGCTACACCAGTGCTATAAGACTTGGGGAGGGTGTCGGAGCCAAGCGTCTTCTCCGAGTCCATGGCCATCACACCGCCCCTCAGGGGCCTCCGTCAAGCTGTTTAGGAAGGTAACATATCACATTGTTTTCTAATGCAGTCAGGTCCACAAACGACACTCACTTACTTTGAGAATAGTGAAGCTGCAGTAGGTGGAAATAAGCTTCAGACAGTGTTAGAAGCACTGCTCAGAACTCTTAACTATGGCACCCAACATCCAGAACTTATGCCATTTGAGAATGGCAGTGACATTGAAGCAACTCAGGGACCAAAACCATTAACGTACTTTCACGTATGAAAATCTTACTTGGGGAGGGGGCAGGAGCGAAGCGCCCCCTCCCAGTCCGCGCCACCACACCGTATGTTGAAAATCTGAAGCCATCGTTCTACAAAGTGAACCAACCTTGGATTGAAAAATCTAGAAAAATGTACAAACTGAAAACCAGTTTTGGTCTGCATAGCATCAGTAGCAACGCTTGCTATCAGAGTGCATGAGTTTCATGCTCGATCGATTGAGCTAGCCGGATCGGGCAATAAAAAGTATAAAATAGTTATGTAAATAGTTATTTAATAAAATGTTTTACCCTGTTTCTTTGCTGGTGTGTTGTCTATATTTTTAATATTTGCATAGGGTTTGTCGTTATTTTGGGCGGGGTGGGTGACAGAGTCGAGCTGTCTTGCAGCCCTCATGGTGTGGAGCTCAGTTCATCTCACTATTTTCGTATTTCTCATGAAGGGTTGTTCCTAATATTTCTATTTTAGCGAGGTCAAAAAGAGATCCAATTAGTGGCCTACTGATTTTGCTCGATTACTTTTATTTTTTTACACGATTTTTCACTATCTGCAAAGACTAAACAGAGTATTGCGACTTTGTGCTTGTTTGTAAATAGAGAATGATCCAAAGAGAACCAATTCTAAAACAGTAAATGCTTGGATAACAATCAATCAAATGGAGAGACAAGCAGGCACGACGGATTACAACGGGGGCAAAGGCCTGCGTTAACTACCGTTCACTATCTGCAAAGAGAGAGTACTACTAAGAGAAAAGAGGGGAGGGGGGGGGTGCAGCGTTCAAAGCACATCAGCGTGCATAAATACGAAAATGTTTTTATCTATCACGTACTTGACATTTTAAAGCTTTTCATATTTGCTATTAAAAAACCAATGAAATTCACAGAAAAAACCATAGGTTATAGTGGATATATAGTTAGGAATTTGCATTTACAAAACCTTGAAAATTCAATGAAAAAACCATTGGTTTTAGGCCATATATAGTTAGGGATTTGCATTTACAAAACCTTATTTTACTCGCATAAAACCATTGAAATTCCATATATAGTTAGATGCGCTAACTATATATCGCGCACCCGCAATCCACTGCTGATGATGTCACATATTACATCATTCATGACATGGTCAGTGACATCACTGATGACATCACTGATGACAACTCAAATGACATCACTGATGACATCTCAAATGACATCACTGATGACATCACTGATGACAACTCAAATGACATCACTAACAACATCACAGATGACATCATTCATGTGTTAATACGATGAACCTCTACAGACTCTGATATATCCTTAGATACACTCAGTGAAAACAGACGCTCACAGACTCTCACTCATCCATGGAGTTACTCATACACCTAGACAGTCATGCAAAGAATCAAACACACCTCCAATTCCTCAACTATACAGTTATACACACCTTACTTATTGAAACATATTCTAATACATATTTACTCTCTTATACAATCCTTGATACATGTTCACAATGATCCATACAGCCACTCACACATTCACTGGCTGTTATGCACAGTTATTTATATATGTTAACTCTCACATGTACTGTGTTTTACATATGTACTTACTTTGACATGTAGCACTGAGATATCCATTCACTCACCAATACACTCATGCACACAGTCAACCGCCCATATAGCTGTTTCCACATGCACTCTTGAACTGATACACCTAGTGAATCAACTGCTTACACATCTATGCACAGAGTCACACACCTCCCAGCCACCCACACACATACTCAGTCTCCCATACAAATACTTGAGCAACCAATCAATAACCCATATAGTTATTTATATAGCTACTGATCAACACATGCAGCAGTTTACAGAACAACAGATATAATGATACACAAATTAATACAGTTTAATCACTAACCTATGCACTCAGTGAGACACATTTAATCACTCACTCATACAGTCAGTCATGCACCTACTAAATCCTTCATCCAGACACTTATACATCCACTCATTCTTCAATATGTAAGACATATTTTAACTTTACAGAAACATACAGTCACTGGATGTTGTGATCAGTAATGTCATTTGAGTTGTCATCAGTGATGTCATCAGTGATGTCACTGACCATGTCATGAATGATGTAATATGTGACATCATCAGCAGTGGATTGCGGGTGCGCGATATATAGTTAGCGCATCTAACTATATATGGAATTTCAATGGTTTTATGCGAGTAAAATAAGGTTTTGTAAATGCAAATCCCTAACTATATATGGCCTAAAACCAATGGTTTTTTCATTGAATTTTCAAGGTTTTGTAAATGCAAATTCCTAACTATATATCCACTATAACCTATGGTTTTTTCTGTGAATATATATATATATATATATATATATAAAAAAATTCTAGACCTATCCAACCAAAACATTCAAAGATCACTCTCAATACATTAAGGGACTTATTACGATGTCTGTCAGAGTTGCCTCTGACCGACACCGTCTCGGACTCGGGACCAACCATCCCGAAATCGGCAGTTCCAACCTCTGCTTACGATGTGAACAAGCACTGTTCGGAGGGATTCCCACTGTTCCCGATCGGAGCTTGAGTTACAGAAATAAATTGGCCATAATAAAAGCTCCTATAGAGAAATGGGGGTGTGTAAAACCCTTCACCCTGTGGCAGGCACACCATGGGGCCTGCCACACAGTGCAGGGTCTTGCATTGGGTTACCCTAGGTAGCTCCTCGACCACCGATGACCATAGACCAGGAGGCAAGGGGGCCCTGCTAAGGCTCTCAAAGCCAAATCTGCTTTCTGACAGCCTTTCCATGTTGGAAAGGCTGGCACAGAAAGGCTGTGAGGAACTAACATTGTAATCCCGATGGTGGAAATGCCGTCCATAAGGGATTACGTTGTGGTTCCGACCGACAAGAAGCCTCCGAGTGCCAGTCGGAACTGAGTCAGAATGACCGGCCGGTTTATGTTCTGACCGTCGACATAGTAATTTGTTGGTCGGTCGGACAGCAAACCGACCGAATCGGTCCGAGATCCACAAACCGCGGTCGGAGCCTTTCTGACTAATTTCGTAATCAGCCCCAAAGTAATATAATTCCAATACATATGATACACAATTCCAAATAACAATCAGATAAGCCATGAATAATAAAATATAACATTTCCAACACAAAATAAAGAATTGAAATATGACTTACTGTTTTGTAGCTGCAGGCCATCCTCTGCACCCACGTAGTCGAAAAAAAGTATAAACCACCAATAACAGGAAAAATGTTTACCAACAAGCCCAATCCAATAGAGATCCATCAAACCAATCAAAATTATCTAGGAACCACAAAAAAGCACTAAAAAGTTTAAAAAAAAGAAACGCTTTTGGAAATCTCAAAAAACGAATTCAAAGTAAAAAATATTGGTTTATAATAAATCAAAAGAGAAATCCCTTAAAAAAAGATACACCCAAATGTATAGGACACATTTGTAGAGAAAAACCTGTAAAGGAAAACAGAAAATCCATTCGCAAAAAATATAATACATCCCCATATATATTACACTTAGGGCCTAATTACGAGTTTCGCTGTCCGACCGCCTGAAGTTCAGAACCATGTCCTCCAGAAGACCACAGTGCCAGCAGTCTTCCCATCGCTGTATTACTAGTTGACCATGGTATCTGCGGTGTGGCTGTGCTGGTCCTGCGGCGGTGGTGAGTACTTTTATGTATTGATGTTTGGGTGAGCATTTCAACTGCATATGTGTCGAATGCACACATATGCATGGTACATTTGGAAAGATCAAAAAAAACACCAAAACAGTGGGGCTGCCTTCTAGCCCCACTCCAGTTGCAACAGCCTTATTTTTAAACAGCGCATTTGCATCCATTTTCTTCATTTGAACAATGTATCATTTCTTATTCGCAATCTTTTCCTGTTATTCTTTGTGATTAATGTAACATTCAGTCATCCATTTTCTCTATACCCTCATGCAAGGGAGTGCTGATTTTCAAAGTTTCTCATGATCTGGCGGGCCATCCGAACCTCATCACCAAAATCACGAACAAAAAGCGTGGTTCTTAGCAAGCAGTATTTTTTATTTTATTTTCCAATGCATTTCGGACCCACCTGGTCCTTCGTCAGGGAAATACTGTAAATAATAATTGAACATACTTTAGCACATCTCATATTATAAAATTGAAAAATTCAAATACATGCAATGTCACATTTCATCCTTCTCAACTGTTTTGCATTTATAAACGCTACCACGGCATGCAGACTCCTTTCATTAACTATCTATGACAGCTGCCTATTCCCCTGCTTATAAACATCCTTTCGCTCGGTTTGTTCTTAACCCTCCCTCCAAGTCAACACACCTACTGCCTATTGCGGGTATAGAGAAAATGGATGACTGAATGTTACATTAATCACAAAGAATAACAGGAAAAGATTGCGAATAAGAAATGATACATTGTTCAAATGAAGAAAATGGATGCAAATGCGCTGTTTAAAAATAAGGCTGTTGCAACTGGAGTGGGGCTAGAAGGCAGCCCCACTGTTTTGGTGTTTCGTTTACACGTGCCGTGTGGGCTTGGCACGAAACAGTGTGCACGCCGCTTGAGTAAAATATAGGTTCAAAAAAAGACATTGATTGAGCTGTTTGAAGTAAGGAGTGCAACCCATCTTATGTGAATGTTACATTTGGAAAGATACCATCTACCCATTGCCGGAGTCAAGCCTATATGTGGGCAGTCCTGGCCATGTGTATACGATATGAAGAGCACTTACCTGTGTTTTGCCGAAGTCGGGGTCATATTGCTTGGGGTGAAGAGGCTGCTGTGTAGGGGGACTTGGAGAAAGGGCTGCACACCAGACTCTGATGGAAAGAACAGGAAAGGTGTGAGTATGCACCCCAAATCCTTTGGTTCCACCAACCTTCAAACGGCGGGCCCACCACAGCGTTCGGCTCATTGGGAAGCTAATTCATAATACGGATGGCGATAAGACTCCTTTGTACCGTCCTATAGCAGCTGACTTTCCAAGACTGCAATCCCAGCGGTCGGCAGTGTGCTTCCTGTACAAGCAGTTCAGCTGCAGTCTTTGCGAAGGCAATCCAACCAACTCATAATATGGCGGTCAGACTGTCAGGCTCATGGGGGTCGGACCGCGACCGCTGGTTCGGTGGTCCATGGACTGCCAAACTTGTAATAAGGCCCTTAATCATCAGAAGCGACTAACATAATACAACTTCACATAACAATATTGAAACATTACTAAAATACTGTACGAAAATGTAAACCAACACACTGGTGAAAACATGACTATTGATACAACTAAGGGCCTGATTATGATGTCTGTCGGTAGGCCTCTGACCGCTCGTCTGAGGCTTACCGATCGACATGGTAAGTTTAGATTCTGACCTCCGACATTGTAATTCGGCAGTCGGAATCTAAAACTACAATGTCCGTCAGTAGGCCTCAGACAAGGTTTGAATTTAAATCTGCCCGCCAATCCGACACTGTTACGACGGGCTCAAGGAGCCTGTTGGTCGGTCAGAATGGCCTCATAATCCCTCAGGGCGCCTTTTCCGATTTCGAGATTATGATGTTGGTTTTCAACAGGCTTTCCATGTTGGCCTTTCCGACATGGAAAGTCTGTTGGAAAGCGACTTTGGGAGCCCCTAGCAGGGCCCCATCCCTCCACAACCTACGGTTGTGGACCTGGGGGGCACCTATGTTGCCCCCCTCAACATCCCTGCACCGTGTGGCAGACACCATCAAGTGCCTGCCACACAGTGCAGGGATGTTAAGAAATTTGAATTTTTCAATGGGACCATGTACTGCCGGCGGTTTCCACCCACTGCACAAGTCGATTGAAAAATGCATTTTTCCAACTGCACATGTGCGGTCGCACCCAAATTAGGTGGTAGGAACCGCTGACCTGCAATTGGGCGGTTTCCAATCCGCCATGGTGTCCATTGGAGATAACTCCAACCAGCATCGTAATCAGGCCGCTAATGTACAAAAAACCTGACAAACAACACTATACCTAACCTTTAGACCTCTCCTACCTCTTCTCAAAACAACACAAAAAAACTTTAATAAGGACTTACCTATTCTGATGAAGAGCAGCACCTTCACATGACCTGGATCCCGGAAAATAGACTATAAATAAGACAAATAGACTATATAATAGGAGGTATCAATAAAAAAAATGGCCACCAATGAGACAAAAAAGAAATGAACGGGAAAATAAGTGAAAAATGTTAAAAAATGTTTTTAAAAATATCATTAATCTTTTAAAACATGCCAAAAAAATGTGTAAATTATATAATTGTTTAAGAAATATACAATTATTAAACACGTAGGGGCTGATTCCGATTAGGGAAAAAGCACTCCGAATAGCCGTAAGGATCTTTTTCCCGTATGAATCATACCCTGCAATGTCCCCGTACGTACGACGTAGTAGGATTCTCACCCAATGCAGCTCCCCGTACGAATCGTACCTCGAACCGTACGACTCGAATTCCTGTACGAATTGCCGCCGGAACACGCAGCAAGTGACGATGGTACGGTTTGAAGCAGGTTTTCCCGGCCCAGCAAGTATGATTCGTCCAGCCGACCCTCCGTACAACTCTTTTCCTACGGGAGCTAAAAACTGTCAGAAAAGCAGAGTACGCCTCAAAACAGGTACGGAACGGACGGACCCCCCCGGGTACCATGTGTACACCCCATGATCACAGGGGTATGGTGCGTACCCCTGCGATCATGGGGTGTACGCACCGTACCCCATGATCGCAGGGTGTACAGTGCGTACCCCATGATCACAAGGTGTACGTTGGGTACACCCTGCGATCATGGGGTATGGTGTGTACACCCCATGATCGCAGGGGTACGCACCATACCCCTACGATCATGCGGTGTACGCGCCATACCCTATGATCGCAGGGTGTACGGTGCGTACCCCATTATCGCAAGGGATACGGTGCGTACACCCTGCGATCATGGGGTACGGTGCATACACCCCATGATCGCAGGGGTATGCACCAGACCCCTGAGATCATGGGGTGAGTATGTAAATGTGTGACCCTCCATACGAATCCCACTTACCTGATGTGTACCGTACGAATCACGTCTCCATTCCACGGTCCTGATCGTTCTCGTCGGGTCATACAGCATGTATACGAATCGTACGGTCCACTGTGAGGGTACGAATCGTACGGAATCTCAGGTGCAATTCGTATGGGTCGCGACGATTCGGAAGGAAACTGTCCGTACGAATCGTACTACGCGATTTGGACGGACGTGTACGATTCGTACAGAGAGGGCTCCGGATACAATTCGGACGGACGCTTTTTTCCCGAATCGGAATCGACCACATAATGTATGTTAAGAATAATGCTAAAAAAACTTATATAAAACAGTTTAATAAATGTAAATTGTTTTATTAAAATTGTTTTATTTATCTATATATGTTTTTAAATAAAATGGCATATGTTTAAAATTGCAGAAATATGCATTAAATAAACTTTCAAAAAAGAAATAAAAATGGAAAATGTCTTTCTGCTATGAAATATATCAATATTATTGTTATTTGTTACAAATATGCAAGTAACTATTTCATAAGTTCAATTAACTTATGAAACACAATACTAATTAAATATCATAAACTTCTACAACTACATAGAAATACAATTTAAGAAAGGAATTTCACAGTAAAATAGTTAATTTAAATATTCACACTCTAAAGTAAACCATTTTGAAGAAAGTGTTGGAGACTAAAGGAATGATATTTATTATTCCCACTCCAATCTAAACTGATTTAGGGTGTTGGATACTAAGGCCCTAATTATGAGTCTGGCAGTCCGATGACGCCATTCCCCGGAAGTGGCGTAGCAGTCAGGAGGCTGCAACATGCTTGGTGGAACCGCTGCGGTCCCGCCAAGCATATTATGAGTTTCCTCTCCCACAGGGTTTGCGTGGTGGTGCCTCCTCCATGTAAACCGTGGAGGAGAGGCCGCAAAAGGGGCACCACCACCTTTGAATGAGACAATGCCCTGGAACTGCATCGCTTCCCACCCACCAGACTACTATGAAGTTGTAATCTGGTGGGCAGGCGGTGGCGACCTTCGGAGGGAGCGTTGGCAGAGTAGATTGTACCGCCGCACCACTGCTCAGCCAAAAGCCTTACATGGGTGAAATTTGCTGTTCCTACTCAAATCTAAACCAAGGGGGTCATTACAATGTAAGTGGGAACCATCTGTGTCTTTTCCACCAACATCTGAAGCCAAGGTCAGACCGCCACATCATGATGCGATTGGTTAAACCACATAGGTGCAGGGACTCACCGGCAGCTGCCCGTCGGGCATTCAGATTGCATTCCCCATAATGAAGGCGGGGCCTTCTCAGGCACTGCCATGGAGATTACCCTCCACATTTTCTGCCTGCCCTTTCATGGCGGTCCATGGTGGTTTCAGGCAGAAAGTGACTTGTGACTTTTTGGGGCCCCTAGTAGGGCCCTTTTCCCACCTGGCCCTTCGCTATGGGGTCTGGAGCCTTGGTGCCTGCGACACAGTGCATGGATATTTCTTAAGTGTATATTTTCTATTGCAGCTTGCGCTGCGGCTTGCACTTTCCGACTGCCACAAAGGCATTCATAGCTGTGGGAAGTCGGGTAATTCACATCAGTGGTGGGGCCATGTGGAGTAGTTACTTCTGAGGAGGGTTGTTAAGTATACTAATGTGCATATTTTTGGTGTTTCGAAACCAGGTAGTTGCTCTTTTCGGTATGCCCAATATCACGGTATGAGAGAGTTGCAAGGTGAAAGGAATTAAAGAATGATCAGACCTGTCTATCGAGATGGGATTGTTCACTGTGAGGGTGTCTCGTTTGGAAATTATTAGGTCAAGTATGGAGCCTTTTGTAGGTTAAATGTAAATGTACAAGTATTTATATAGCGCAAATCACTGACCGAGGTCGGTATCTAAGCGCTTGCTTAGGGAACCCGTCCTGGTATTCCCCTGTGAGATAACCCCGGCAGGTTATCCACAAGGTGAAAGCCAGGCATCCTGCCGCGAGGGGCCATTGTGGAGATTAAGCAAGCTATTGCCCAGAGTCGCAGAGTGTGAACCCATGAGTCAAGAAGGCACCGGAGCGAGAATTATCGAGTCCGTGGAATTTTTTAGCCCAAGACCCGCCGTGGCGTGGAATTGAACCCTGGTCCAGGGCCGATCTCAGCTTCCGGGTCTGCCGCCTCTAACCCCTGAGCCACACTTCTCCACCCTCTAACCCCTGAGCCACACTTCTCCACTTAGGTTATATTGAATCAGATCATTGTTGAAGAGAGTGGAGGTGAGGGGGTCTCCTGCAGAGTCTTCTGTTGTGCCCCATTGAAGACTCCCTGAAAGATAACTTTACCTATTTGTGTTGTTTGGTTAATTATGAGGTCCACACACTCCTTAACAAAGGCTGTGTTACCCCCTGGAGGGTGGTAAATTAAATTTATTCTAAAAGAAGGATTGCATTTAGCATGTAGGTCCACAGTGAAGCATTCAAATGTGGAGAAAAAGTAATTTGGTATCTCCTTGCTTTGCAGTGAATCTCTATAAATGAAAGCAATACCTCACCAGAATCTGCCTATCTAGTCTGTTCTAATGATAGGAACATTTGTAGAAAGTAGAAGATCAAAAGTCTAGCAGAATGTTTTGTTGAACACGGTCTCTGTAAGAATTACGAGGTCAAGGTTTTAGGGAGAGATGGTGCCAGAAATGTCCAGGTGTTGCTTCATAGCAGAGCTATAGTTGTGAAGCATGCAGCGAGGAGCTGAGGTAAATGATTTGGTGTAAGGGGTCTGAGGGATTTTGATTATGATTGGAATGTTGTTCCTATTAGGAAATGTGTTCCCCGGATGTGCTTGGTATTCGGAATGGGTTGAGAAGATGGTCGGAATTCTGTGCTGGTTGGAGTTTTCTAGGGTGGAGGTGTAAGATTAGAGGAAGTAAAAGAAGCTCGGGGTAACAGGGCATTATAAGTTGCAAGCATAACATAACATGTACTTTTGTATAGCGCACGTATCACCCGAAGGTCTCAATGCGCTGAATAACAGATGTATATTGTTACCCAACTCGTTGGTACTCATTTTATCGACCTTAAATGGATGAAAGGCAGAGTGGACCCGCCAGGATTAGAACCTATGACCATGAGGTCAAACACAGCCCCTGTTGTGGATGCATTTTTTCCACTGCGCCACCAGACCAGACCAGGTTGACAATGTCAGATTGGGAGAGAATTGGTGTGAATCGTGGGGTGAGGTAAACAGCTACTTCTAGGTATTGAGCTCCAAGTATGGTGTATCTTCAGCTTGGGGGGAAAAAAGTCTAAGAGAGAAGATAGTCTGGATCAAATTTGTGTACAAGGGAGTTGATTAAGGAAGTGAAGGAGCAGGGGAGTCGAGTTTGGAGGGTGGGTTCTCAGGAGGTATGGTATGAGGTGTTGGTGTGTGAAAGGAGATTATGGAAGTGTAAGGGAACACTGTGAGGTGATATGTGTTGTGTGGCCTCCGGGGGTTTGCGGAGGGTGATCTTAGTGGTGGTAGTTAAGTGAAGAGGGTCGGATGCCAGTTGCTGTGTGCCGATGTAATGTGAGGAGAAGGAGTGAATTGAGAGAATGAGAGGGAACTGTGTTCAGAGTAAGTGAAGGGAATGTGTGGATAACCAGGACTAGGTAGCTTTAGGTGATGTTGAGAGTTCAGATGAGCAGGTGTCAGTGCAGTGATGTAGGTTTATGATTGCAAATGTGTGGATTTGGTATGGTAAGAGAGTTCTTGCAAAGTAGAATGAGGGAGAGAAGGAAGTAGGGTGGTGTGAGTAGGAGTCATCAACTGAGGTTGTGTGCAACGTGAAATATCTGAGGGATTGTGACCGACGTAGATGAGGGGGGTGATCATATTGAAGTGGTAGAAAGGACTAGCTGTGGAGGGTCAATGATGTGTGTGGATGTTTGTAGTGTGGGAGGGGTGTGTGGAGTTGGGGGGGTCGTCATTGTGGTGGAGATTGTTCTATATATGTGTGTTTGCTAGGTGAGTGAGGTGTGGATTCAGGTTAGAGGGAGTGATGTAATAAAATAGGTTGATCTTTGTGTGATCTGGCAGGATGAGGGAGTGCAAGTGGTGTCTGGTTATGTGAGTTGCTAATTGTGATGAGGATTTGAGTGGAAGTAGATTATTGGAGAAATAGGGATAATTTTGGTGGGGCATAGTGAACGTTCGGACGTATGCCTGGTAGGGTAAAAGCACTATGTTAGGGGTGTGGTATCAAAGCCCCTGAGAGCGGATTAGTGAAGGTGGAGGGGTGTTGAAGTGGGGGTTGTTAAGCATGAAGGGTTCAATGATGTGTTTATGGGGAGTCGGATGACATGCTAGTGGGCGAGTCAGGGAATTAAGCAGGACTGGGAATATGTGGTCAAATGATAAAAGGTATTTGTGGACTGAATCAGAATCTTACCATAATTTTAGATGGCGATAGTGATAGATCTATTGAACAGTGATGGGGGAGAAATTGCAAGCTTGTAACCATGAGGAATGCTGGTAGAAGGTATCACATTGAGTTTGTTGTGGAAGACATCAGACCAGGACTCAGTGTTAGGGGTAAAGATGAGTCTGTTTTAAGCTTCCCATATCGTCCACAGTGATATTGATCAGCAAAGAGGGTGTCTGAAAATTCTTCCAGAGTATTATGTTTACATTTTTCTGCTACATTTTTGGAGAGAGTAGATATGATCTTAAATGAGTTGATTTCAGCTTAGTAGATATTGCGAGTGATTTAGGGAACCCTAGTCCTCCTCCTATTGCTTACTACTCTGCCTTAATACATAAATCTGCCAGGTTTTTTAGTGGACATTGATCTCTGGTCCAGAGACCCCAGTACCCTCCAATACAACCTACCCATCTTCTCTGCCCGAACTCCTTAGGGCCCATGTACTACGCCCCAGGCAATGCTCCTGCCTGGTTCCACGTAGCAGCCATACAAATGTATTATTAGTACAAACAAAATTGCTTTTGTAATTAGACATTTATGTGGTCCAAGGAAGGAAGGTGTGTCAGTTTTAGTATCAGCAGCCTTGTCCAGCAGGTGTTTTACGAGTCCTCATTGTACTAGTTTAGCTGTCAACTACCACCATATGTTACCCATTCATCGTCTGTTGGGTGGGCCACTGAGGGTCGCCAGGGTCCAGTGCTGGTTAGGATAGGCATTTCCTATCTGTTGATAAGTAATGGAGGCCTGCTGGAAGGCAATAAGTGTGGAAGTGTAAGCATAATAAAAAAAGTGATTTGAGCGAGATCTGCTGCTTCAATTATTTAATAATGAAAAGGTAAGCTGGGGAATGTGCCTAAGTGCAATGTAGAAGGATTTTTTTTCAGCTGGGAGAACGTCCTTTTACTATGTTTTTTGGCTCTCCCGTACAAATTTATCATCAGGGAAGCAGTGTTCAGAGAGATCTCCTATGTTTTAGGGGCTGGGTGGAACTGGCAGAGTTCTACTCTGCGAAATTCTGTGGAGTTACAAAAAAACTCAATGAAATTCTGCAAAGTTCTGCTCACCCCTACTTTAACTAGCTACCCATGGTAGGGGCTAACTGAAAGTGAAAATCAAAAGTGTTTTCTAAATGGTGCCAACACAGAGAAGAGGAAATGTCACAAAAGTGATTAAAACAGTGAATAAAAAGTTTAAACCCTTGGATGCATTACCTGAGCATGACATAGTGATACTGCACAATGCCTTGGAATATATGGCTCTTCACCCATACAGACCCTCCTCCACCTGGGCTCAATGGCAAACTCCGAGCAGCAACCAGGGAAGGCACTATTGTAATGTTTTGGAGATATGTTTTTTATCCATGCCTCTGTGTTTGTCTCTCTCTACCCTCACCTGCCTTTAGCTAAATCACGCAAACAATCACCTATTATTTATGAAAACATGCCTCTGTCATGTGAAAGACCTTGGCTATGCCTTGGGCTCTTAACATAAAATCTTGGTGTTGAAGAGCCCCTTATTACATGGGTCTGCACAGCTAAGCATGGAAATCAGAAGGACGGCAGCATCGAGGATTTAAAAGATGAAACGTACTTGTCTTTAAATCACTGGTGTCCAAAAATATAGGAATGCAATCATGCAAATTACAAGATTGTCAAAAAATACTGCCATGTATCAATTAGGCAGTGAAAGTCACCCAACTCCAGAAATTGGAGCAAATTACACTGCACACAAAACAATGTTCTTTGACAATATTTCTGCATGCAGTTCATGTCGCTAATTAATATTGTAAACTCACTAACATTTGGGTCTGAAAGTATACTGCATTGCTTCCACCCTCACTTCTGCTGTTTGCTTCAAGCTTCTCCTTTAGCAATATTTTCAGAGCCAGACTTCATAAAGTAAGAACACATTTCCTGTCTAGTTTTGACTATGCCTTGTTGCTCTTCTACTCAGCTGGAGATTGCTGTGTGGCGTCCCCCAATTCTCAGCCCCTGTCATGTTAATGCACCAGCACAACCCATCTAAAAGAAAATAACAATAGCCAAGTAGAGTTCGCTCCAGAATGTTTTCCACTTTAAATGACACCACGTAGGACCTGGAAATAACTGCAAGTAAAAGGCTAGAGTAATTGGCGTAAACACTCATTATTTAAATGGGTGCAAAGGTCACTGCAATCATCTTCACGTTGCACACACCTGTCTATATATTGTTGGAGACAATATTACAAAATGCTACATTGAGGGGCGGTGCCGGTAAACCCAGCCATGCCATGGTTGACAGGGTTTTTGCTGAACTCCGTGTTCCAAGCAGAGTGTGGAGTTGCAAAGCTCTGCAAACTCCACCGGCAGAGCAGAGTTTACCGTCCACTGGCGGAGCGGAGATTACCGCCCACCCCTACTATGGGCCGTTTCTATATCCACAGGCTCTCAATAATTTTCACAATCAAGATGGCTGCCACTCTGGTAGTAGGACCTGTTCAATGGTTGTGGGCTCTCCCTTCCCCATGTAGCATCAAGGAGGCAGTAATTAGAGCAATCTCGTTTGAGTCATCTTTCTACAACAATGTAGCATTAGGGTGACAAATGCCAAAACAAGAAAATGATGGATGGAATGCTTGAATTAATCTCATCCACTGGCGATTGCTTGTGCCACAACTCAATCCATCGGTTTTTGCCCACCATGCCACCTCAGTTTGGGCCTAGCAATATGCAAATCAGTCTTGAATCTGCTGGGAGCAGTCCAGCCCCAACTACCAGGACGGGTCTGCCCCTGAACTGGAACACAATCATCCTAGGACCGGTTTCATCCTAATGGGGGCTCTTAAGCCAGGTTTATCTTGGTTCCAGGGGCAGAGTGAGCCTGGGATCCACGTCTGGGCATACCTGGTATACTTAGTGCAGCAAATGCAAAAACTGCAAGGTAATGGCAGTTCAGGCTGGACTGTTCCTATTGGAGCAGGGTCAAGACTGATTTGCATGTAGCTGTGTCCAAACTGAGGTGGCATGGTGTGCACAATAATGATGGCTTGGAATGTGGCCCAAGTGATTACCAGTGGTGATATTAATTCAAGCATTTCATCAATCACTATTTTGTATACTTATCATGTAGCATCAGGTAGGCAGTGTTCAGAGAGATCTTCTATGGGTCCTGTTTCTATGTCCTTAGTCTCTCAACAATTTGCAGGTTTAAGATGGCTGTCGGTCTGGGAGGAAGTTTTGTTTCAATGGTAGTGGGGTCTCCATTACCCATGTAGCATCTGGAAGGCAATGATTAGAGAGATAGAATTTGAGTCCAGTTTCTATGACTTTGGACTCCGAGCAATCTAAAGGAATCAAAGATGGCTGCTTCCCCTCACAGAGTGGATGGGCTGATACACATCAGGATGGATGAGAGAACAGGCTAGGAGTGGTGCGCTGCAGAGGTTATGCAAAGCAGTGTCAAAGTGGGCCCCAAAGATCTCCTACCTGGATGCCCCACTGGTGGTACCTTGCATTAGGATGAGGAGGATGGGATCCAGAGAGGAGCAGCCCCTTTAGGCAGAGGGTCGAAGTTCCAGACTGGGCTTGGGGCAGGAAATTGTTGGTCTGTCTCCTTGTGCTGTGGGCTGGAAATCTGCTGATTAATTGAGGAATACAAGTCAGCACTAGCTGATGGGGTGGTGGGATGTGCCTGGTACTGGTTTAAGGGTGCTAGTGGGGGGGTGAAGTCAGACCCAAGTCATTGAGTTAACGGAACAGTCTCCATCCTGTTGCTCATCATGCAGCTAAAGGCTGCAGACAAGTGACAGCAGAATTTCACTGAGGTCTGTGTCAGACAACGAGTTCCACCTGCTGTCACTCTTGGGCTCCGAACCTTGGGCTGCAGCTTGACCTGTCTGATTCAGCTTCACAGAACTCTCACATGACAAGACCTTAGTAATGAAAGTTCCTCTTATGGTGTAACCCACGGGTCCTGCTAGGTCTGTCATTATCTCTTAAGAAAGCACAAAGGAGCAGGAGTCCATTAGATTTTTCCATAAGTTTGTAATGATTTGCTCGTCATTATTTTTCCATAACTGAATCCAGTCCTTGGAAAGACAGGAGTCACTGCAGTCAAGTGCTTATTTGTGCGGGTCCTTTATGGGTGGATAGGCATGTCACCAAATCACCAAATCATTTGTGAGTAGGGTGAAACACCTCTTCATACTGCCACATTAAAGGAGGATGGACAGCCTAATTTAGAGCTTCCAACTTCAGATACCCCTCTTTTCCACTAAGATAGCTCCATCTGCCACAGCGGGAGATCCCTCTGGGGAAACATTTCTGTGATCACAACTCCACCAAGCTGATTCAACTTGGTGAATTGAATACATGAAACGTGCCACCAAAGATGGGTCATGTTTCCAGTTCGACATTAAAAGTGTTCCACATGTGCTGAGAGCTTTCTCCCAGCACATGAGGCACATTTTAAGGGTTTTCTGGTAAAGATCACTATGGTTTACCTGGTGGTCCTCTATATATTATGGCTCTGCCAAAAATGGTGGAAGACAGACTGACATACATCGGGAGGTTGGACTGATGCCATTTTGGGCAGTGGCATCCTGGTGATATTCCAAATGTTAAAACTGATGTGAAGAGCACTTTCCCCACACTCTACTTGATGTGGGGAAGGTCGGATTTAGGAGGATGGTAAATCCTTTGATTTTTGGCAGATGTACCCCTACTATCAATCAATCAATCAATCAATCAATCAGGGAATTGTAAGCGCACTACTCACCCGTGAGGTTCTCTAGGGGCTGGGTTGGGGTCAGCCGTTCCGTGCAGCCGAAGAGCCAGGTCTTGTGAGTATTCCTGAAGGTGTTCAGAGAGGGGGTGCATCTGATGTTGATTGGGAGCTCGTTCCAGGTCTTGGCCATGATATAGGAGAAGGGTCTTCCCCCTACTTTGGCTCTATGAATGCGTCCTGGGTTAGATGGCTGCTTCCCCTCACAGAGTGGATGGGCTGATACACATCAGGATGGATGAGAGAACAGGCTAGGAGTGGTGCGCTGCAGAGGTTATGCAAAGCAGTGTCAAAGTGGGCCCCAAAGATCTCCTACCTGGATGCCCCACTGGTGGTACCTTGCATTAGGATGAGGAGGATGGGATCCAGAGAGGAGCAGCCCCTTTAGGCAGAGGGTCGAAGTTCCAGACTGGGCTTGGGGCAGGAAATTGTTGGTCTGTCTCCTTGTGCTGTGGGCTGGAAATCTGCTGATTAATTGAGGAATACAAGTCAGCACTAGCTGATGGGGTGGTGGGATGTGCCTGGTACTGGTTTAAGGGTGCTAGTGGGGGGGTGAAGTCAGACCCAAGTCATTGAGTTAACGGAACAGTCTCCATCCTGTTGCTCATCATGCAGCTAAAGGCTGCAGACAAGTGACAGCAGAATTTCACTGAGGTCTGTGTCAGACAACGAGTTCCACCTGCTGTCACTCTTGGGCTCCGAACCTTGGGCTGCAGCTTGACCTGTCTGATTCAGCTTCACAGAACTCTCACATGACAAGACCTTAGTAATGAAAGTTCCTCTTATGGTGTAACCCACGGGTCCTGCTAGGTCTGTCATTATCTCTTAAGAAAGCACAAAGGAGCAGGAGTCCATTAGATTTTTCCATAAGTTTGTAATGATTTGCTCGTCATTATTTTTCCATAACTGAATCCAGTCCTTGGAAAGACAGGAGTCACTGCAGTCAAGTGCTTATTTGTGCGGGTCCTTTATGGGTGGATAGGCATGTCACCAAATCACCAAATCATTTGTGAGTAGGGTGAAACACCTCTTCATACTGCCACATTAAAGGAGGATGGACAGCCTAATTTAGAGCTTCCAACTTCAGATACCCCTCTTTTCCACTAAGATAGCTCCATCTGCCACAGCGGGAGATCCCTCTGGGGAAACATTTCTGTGATCACAACTCCACCAAGCTGATTCAACTTGGTGAATTGAATACATGAAACGTGCCACCAAAGATGGGTCATGTTTCCAGTTCGACATTAAAAGTGTTTCACATGTGCTGAGAGCTTTCTCCCAGCACATGAGGCACATTTTAAGGGTTTTCTGGTAAAGATCACTATGGTTTACCTGGTGGTCCTCTATATATTATGGCTCTGCCAAAAATGGTGGAAGACAGACTGACATACATCGGGAGGTTGGACTGATGCCATTTTGGGCAGTGGCATCCTGGTGATATTCCAAATGTTAAAACTGATGTGAAGAGCACTTTCCCCACACTCTACTTGATGTGGGGAAGGTCGGATTTAGGAGGATGGTAAATCCTTTGATTTTTGGCAGATGTACCCCTACTATCAATCAATCAATCAATCAATCAATCAGGGAATTGTAAGCGCACTACTCACCCGTGAGGTTCTCTAGGGGCTGGGTTGGGGTCAGCCGTTCCGTGCAGCCGAAGAGCCAGGTCTTGTGAGTATTCCTGAAGGTGTTCAGAGAGGGGGTGCATCTGATGTTGATTGGGAGCTCGTTCCAGGTCTTGGCCATGATATAGGAGAAGGGTCTTCCCCCTACTTTGGCTCTATGAATGCGTCCTGGGTTTCGATGTTGTGCAGGCATTTGTAGGGATGGGTGAGAATTTTGAAAGTGACTCTTTTCTCGACTGGTAGCTTCCGAGGGGGTTGGCTAATGTGCTCATGTTGAGGGATACCAAGGACTAGTCTGGCAGCAGTGTTCTTTATTGTCTGGAGTTTGCGTAGTAAAGACAAGTTTATGCTGGCATAGAGGACGTTTCCATAGTTGAGCCTGCTGGTAGTGAGTGCGTGGGTGACTGTCTTCCTTGACTCGGGGGATCCATTTGAAAGTCTTACAGAGGATGCAAGGGTGTTGAAGCAGCTGGAGGCAGAGGCGTTGACCTGTAGGTTCATCAAGAGGGAGGAGTCGAGTACGATGCTGAGGTTTCTGGCGTGGTCCGTGGGGGTCAGGGGGCTGCTGAGGGTGGAGGGCCACCAGGTTTTGTTCCATGCCGATGGGGTGATTCCGAAGACTAGGACTTCTGTCTTCTCCGAGTTGAGCATAAGGAAGCTATTACTCATCCAGGCTGTGACGTCCTACATTCCTTCCTGGAAGTTGAGTCTGGTGGTGGTGGGGTCCTTGGTGAGGGAGAGGATGAGCTGGGTGTCGTCAGCATAGGATACTATACTATACTGAGGCCGTGCTGTTGGACGATGGAGGCGAGGGGTGCCATGTAGATGTTGAAGAGGGTTGGGCTTAGTGATGATCCCTGTGGGACTCTGCAGTAAATTACCGTGGGTTGGGAAAGAAAGGGTGGCTGTCTGATCCTTTGGCTTCTGCCGGTGAAGAATGATTAGATCCAGTCAAGGGCGGTTCCTTGTATGCCGGCGTTGTGCAGTCTGGATGCCAGTATGCGGTGGGATATGGTGGTGAATGCTGCTGACAGATCGAGTAGAATCAGGGCTGCGGTGCGGCCTTGGTCGAAGAGGGTCATGGATGTCGTCTGTGGCGGCGAGTAGGGCGGTCTCGGTGCTGTGGTTGCTGCGGAATCTGGATTGAGAATTGAGGACGGTGTTGTCGCGATGTACCTTGTCAGTTCTACGTTAACAGTCGTGGAGAAGTGTGGCTCAATGATTAGAGCAGCAGACCCTGATGCAGAGGTCTAGCCCGGGACCAGGGTAAAATTCCCCGCCTCGGCGGGTCTTGGGCTCAAAATTCCACAGACCTGATAATTATCGCCTCGGTGCCTATTCCAATCATGGAGTCCCACTCTGCAACTCTGGGCAATAGCTTGCTTAATCTCCACAAGGGCCCCCACAACGCTAAGGATGCCTGGCCTCCACCTTGGGGGTGCCCAGGAGTGGACGCCTCACAGGGAAAGCCAGGATGAGTTCCACAGCGGTATTCGTACAAGTGCCTTGAGACCCTTGCGGGTGAGTAGTGCGCTATACAAGTATCAATTTTCTTCTCAGCGACTTTCGCAGCAAATGGGAGGAGCGAGATGGGAATGTAGTTCTCGAGGTCCGTCGGGTGTGCTGAGGGCTTCTTAAGCAAGGGTCTGACTTCTGTGCATTTCCAGTTGTCGGGGAAGGTGCCGGTCTTAAAGGTGGTGTTGATGGTGTGTTGTAGTTAGGGTGTTATGGTGGTCCACCTCTAAATCAAGCCCTGGCTCTGACCTTATATGGACAGATTAAAAGATGTGTTGAGATTTTCTTTATTAAATGAGATCATACCATTAACAGGATCAAACAACCAGAATTGTATCTAAAAAACAACACATTACATCATTTTGTATAAGTGCTCAATTTGCCTTAAGCTATTCAACTTGTCCCATTAGGAGAGCTCAACATCTGACATTTATCCTAAATCCTCACTATCGCTAGGGCATTTTTTGAGCTTCATCACATTAACAGAAGACTTAGGGCCTAATTCCGAGTTTCACAGCATTGGTTGGGTGGCAAATGCTAATGTGAAATGTACATAACTGTGCGATAATCCCATGCTGCCAGTAGTGTGCAATTATGAGTTGAAACCCATGCAATAAATTTAGTGATCATTAAGCCATACAGGATTCCCAATTCAGTGAGTCTAGGGTATACACCTACCACCTTCTCTGACTAGGTGGTAAATATATACTACAAACTCTGTGTGGGGTGAAGGTTGAGGGAAGGGTGTGTGGTGAGTGGGGGAGGGAAGGGAAAGATAAGTTGTGGCATGCAGGGTGAGTGATTATTTGCTTCCAATCTCTAGAAAAAAGCATGGAGAGGGTTAGCTACTGCAGTACAAAAGCTCCTGCATTTTTCCAGGTGGAATTACCACTTGGAAAAATTGGCCGTCTTATTTCAACACCTTGGAAAACTGGATCTGGGAACACTGATCCACTCAAATCAGGAGGGGGGGAATTCCATACTGGAATTCTGCTCTGCCTGACACATAATCAAGACCTTATTGGCATGGAAGGTAAGACACTTCAGCATTTACTTTTCAGAGGTCATAAATTAAGTTTTTCTCTTACAAAAACTAGTTTTGAAGAATTATTGACCTAGTGGATGCAATGGATTGGAAAATGTCATCAGAGTCATCAGTTTTTTAATTACAATTTTATAAACAATTACAACGTTGTTCTGGGAAAAGGAATTTGTTGTATTTTTATAACTGAACATATTCATGGATGTAATTAAATGGTATACACTTTTATAAAGTTCATAATTTTATAACTAAGCATGTTCATGGATGTTATTACATGGTTCATGTGTCATGTGGAGACTGTAAAACAAGATGCATACAGAATCAATACAAAAAAAACTTTAGGCATAAAGGGAGGAAGAGAGAACAGTTTTCCGAAAATCCAGTGTATATTTGTTCCCCAGATTAAGATGAAAATAAACAACAAGTAGATGGAGAGGCCCAGACTGACAGCTCTGCAACTGTCATTCTAATATGCAAGGGATATTCTGTTATATAACAATTTACTTAGGGTAGAAGAAGAGATTTTCAGATCACTTGTAGCAACCTCATATTGAATATGCAGAGGTGAGTTTCTTTCAGCCGCAGCCCCTGCAGGTAAGAGCGGTGGGCCGGGTGGAGAGGGGATTCGGCAGATGACCATGAGGGCAAATTAAATAAATAATTAATTTTCCCTCATCGTTGCCTATCGAAATTCACCCCCCCCCCCCCAAAACCTGGCCCCACTGCCCCTCCGCGTTTACCTACACGGGTCACCGCTGGTTTCTATCAAAGGAAGAAAGATAAAAGAGGTAAAGTAATTAACCTAGGAACATCCAAGAAGCAGAGAAAGACTGTCGGGCTAATTTAAGCCAAGTCAGCAGGGACTCTGACCACCAATACATCTAATGGAGGACCTCCTGCCCCATGTGGACATCCCTGCCTGCCTAGTGGAGATCTTCATGACTTTAGTTCTTCTGCAAGTGCATTGGATGCACTGAATGCAGAGTTGAATGCCAAGCTGCTGGGGGCAGGGCAGCCAACACTGGGACCTAGTTGTACAATGGTGGAAGGACTGGTAGGTCAAGCGTTTCTGGCAGCAAAGCTAGCTGAGGCTCTGCTGTTGGAATCCCTGTGGTCACCCTGAGCCTAAATGAGGTGGAGGAACCACTAGTTCACCATGGTGGGAGCACAACTAGAATATGGCAGTGCTCCTACCCTGCCTGCCTCCAAGTGAGACCCACTGCCTTAGACCAAGTAAATACACAAATGTGTAAACAATGTATTTTTTGGGACAAGAAAAGGAGTTGAGCTTGGAGAGGAACACCAAGATCAATCAGACAGCTAGACTATATGAAAAAATCTTCATTCAGCCTAAGAGCAGAAGTAGCAGCTACAAAAGAAAATGTTTTCAAGGAAAATAATGGAACTGAAATTGAATTCAGTGCGAACAATGAAGAAATCTGCAGAGAGGTTTGCAAAAGAAGTTGATCCCATGTTGGAGTGCGTTGCTTAAGTCTAGGATGAAGTTGAAAGAGCGAATTCAAAAGCCTAAGCCCCAGGGCTTGAAAGGCTCCAAGTAATTTCCATGGATTTGTAAAACCCTTAACTATGGTCGACTAGACCTTTAATATCAAGCCCAAGATATTCATATCCAGTTAAATGAACTTGACCATTATTTGAAGAGAGCACTTTCCTTTCACTTCACACCAGGCATTTGTGGTACACGATAGAACTAATGTGGCAGACACAGGGCTTAGCATAGTCAAATACACACTCTCACAGATGCAGATGGGAGGTCACTTCTTCAAGAAGAGGCACAAGCTCCTTTTGCCGACTGGGACTTGTGGCTGGCGGGCGGAAGAGGAAACAGTCTAGCTGTTCAGAGGATAGCCATGCATCAAAGTCTTTTCCAGGGCTCATTCAGACACTGTACAAAACTAAATTATGAGTGCAAAGGCCTCGCTGAACTACTCTGCATGTTGCTCAGGCTCCCGTATTTTTGTGCATAGTTCTCACAAGGCATCTGCACTCCTACTGTTTAGTTCCACCTGCTGTAAGTTCTCTTTGGTGTAGGAATGGGAGAGGTACATTAACTCTCGTTATTAGTTTACTGTGATTGTTACTTGGAATTTTCTCATGCAGTCCTTTTCTACAGGTGTATTTGGGGCCTTGAGACAACTATGGTGTACAGTCCTTTATCCTGACAAATTTGATAAATGGAGATGGCTGACGTGCTCTATTTCCCTGTCTTCCCCTACCTTTTTTCCCCACTGGTCTACTGTTGATACTGTGTTATCCAGTCCCAGGGCTTTTTTACAGAATCATATTTCTTCATTTTCTGACAAGACCAAATTAGGAAGGAGGACGAGTGACAGACCTAAGCCTTTTACAGATATGATCTCAGAGAGTGAGGATGGTTCTGCATGCAAAGACAACCAAATTAAAAAAATATAGTCTTTGAAAACTAAACACTTCAGTTTGGACAAAGGTCATGGTTGGCTAGAAACACCCCAGATAGACAATCTGCCTTCTCGATGTTTTTACTCAGATAGCTCAGGACATTTGGAAGCTAGACTAGCTGCAGGCTTGCCTTGCTTTTCCCTACTCTCTTCCCTTTAATACGGATCTTGGTGGGGAGGGCACTTTGTAGTTCTATTGACAGAATGTTTTCCCTTTTTGCAGAGATGCTCTTCACTAATTACTCTTCACCAAAAGGTTAACTCTGTAGGAAGGAACAATGGTCTAATGACGTTATGATGAATGGATAGGAGTGGACACCACCTTATCGTTACAGGCAGACCTAACAGTGTTTGCAGCCCAACAAGAATAAACTGTATAATTCTGCCCAAAAATGCCAGCCTCCACCTGACCAGCAGAATCTCTCTGCCCAATGTGCTTCCTGCAATTTTCCAGCAGTTTTTTTTTATGTGAAGCAGATGCAAATAGACACTCGTCTGGAGAGCTGACATCATTGAGCACCTCAACTTTGGGGCCGATTCCCATTCCGGTCGGAAGGGCTCCGAACCATGTTCGGAGCCCTTCCGACCGCATCGATCAGTGCCGGATTCTTTGCCAACCGAGCTATTCCGATGGGCTCTGTCAGAATGGAATCCGACTCGGATTTCCGTATGGCCTACGATAGGCTCGGAGAGCCCGTCTGCCATCTGGAAATCCTTCAGTACTCCCCCGGTCGCCTCTTTACGACTGAGGGAGTACGATTGCAGTTTTTCACTGCCTTTTCGTGCCGGTGTGTCAGGCACGAAAAGGCAATCAGAAACTGTCTCTGTGGCCCCCCAGCAGGGCACCCATGGGTGCGAGGCCACCAAATGGTGCCCCTCTGTTGATCCCTGCAGCCGGTGGTAGGCACCCTAGGGTGCCGGCCACAGGGTGCAGGAATGAACTGCACCCCTGCTCTACACAATGCAGGCATGCATTCCACTTGGAATGCATGCTTGTATTGTGAGGAGTACGAGTGCGACCAAACCCTGTTCGGTCGCATCGTACTACCAGGGCCGTCACCGGCGACAGCAGGTTGGTCGGTTACGGCTCCTTACCGATGTCAGATGGACTTAGGTCCATCCGACATCGGAATCAGCCCCTAAGTAGGGACTGGGACCAAAAAATGAATGAGGATATAATGAATAGACTATGCTTGCAATGCAATATTCTTTACGTTTTCTACTGAACACACTAACATTCAGCTTGGTGCAAAGAGCACTTTGAACAATTTTAAACATTGAGTTATCCCCTGAAGTTCAAACTCATTGACTATGATTTTATATAGTCAATGCCAGAAGAACCTAAGTTATGTTTTCATAGACTGAAACATTAACAAAAAGAGGTACTATGGGGTAGTTCTTACAAGACAGTTGTAGGTGTACTGGTGGTAGTATTACTAAAAGTGCGAACGTAGTAATGAAGTAAGAAATAGTTACATCAGTAGTAGCAGTATTACTAGAAGAACTAAGTAGTGGTGTGCTCCAATATTTAGTTGTACCATTAATAGCATCAGTAAAACCAGAAGTTATTCTGTCACTAGGTTAGCACCAGTAGTAGTATTAAAATGTAGTAGTAGAGTGGCAACTCAGGTTTTTTTAGGGTGTTATTAGTTGTTGCAGCACAAATGGCAGAACATGTAGCAGTAGTAACAGTAGTACTACTAGGAGTGTTTTCAGCATGACTTTAATTTAAATGCACAACAATAATAATAACAGTAGAATCATTTAAACGAATACTCAGACAACTAGAAGTACTAATACTAATAGTTCCGGCAGTGGTAATGGCAGTAGTAGCTGTCACTAAATCTGTAGTTGTGGCTAGGAGCAGTTGAGCCTGTAATAGTGAAAGTAGGCACATTATTATTAGTATTTTGTGTTCTACTACTAATAGTATAGATACTAGTAGTCAGACGCGGCCGATAAAGGTAAGAGCGGTGGGGCGGGGAGGGAGTGGGGTAAGCGGGGGAGAAGTCGACATATGACGGGACAGGGGAAATAAAATAAATAAAACCACCTACCTTGCATTCGCTGCATCGCCAAGTGGGCGGTGCGGCGAGAGCAAGGTAAGTGATTTTATTTGTTGTTTACCCTATCCCGTCATATGCCGACTCTCCCCCACCCCACCACTCTTACCTGTACCGGTTGCACCTCCTAGTAGTAGTAGTACATACTTATGAATGGCAGTGCTACAAGCATTACTTGGAAAAGTAATACCATATGTAATAGAAGTACTCGTACAAACAGAAGTAGGAGGGCAGTAATAGGAGCAATAGTGCTAGTAGGATGACTAAAAGCAGCACTGCAATTATTATTGACGAATAATTATTTAACATGATAAAACATTCCCTACTAGACTTTATATTCAATTGAATATTATTTCCATTTTGGAAAGCATAGCCGAGGGATATTTGATGTTTGGCCTTATTACGAGTTTGGCGGCACATAGGACCGCCAAATCCGTGGTGATGGTCCGACCATCGCCACACTGCAGAACGACATGCAGTATCATGAGTGTGGCAGTCGGAACACCACAGGACCGCTGCTTCTGCCAGGGATCAAGGATTCCAAGGAAGTCGCAAAGTGGTCAGGCATAGTAATATGCTGGTGGTGCTACTGTTGCCAAACCACCACCCTTTCCATGGCGGTGAGCATGCCATGAAAAGGGTGGCGGCGAGGCAACTAATAGGGCTCCCTGCTGCCCCTGGGCCTGGGGGTGCATGCGTGGGGGCACATGAAGTGCCCCCTAGATTTGCACCCGCATTTTCTGCAGTTGGTGCTCTGACAGTGGAGGTCTGCATGTTAGGCTCTTGTATGAATCTGACAGATTGCAGCTGTCAGACCACCACAGGACCGTCTGCCAGACCAGGACTGAAGTACTAATCTGGCAGGCAGGAGCATCACCACTTTGGCGGTCCTACAGCGGACCGCCAAAGTCATAATAAGGCCCTTAGTGTTGTGGTATTCCGATTGCTAAAACAGTTTTAGATGAAGAGGGAGTAGACATAATTGAGTCAATGTGGCTTCGTAAAAGATATATTTGGAATCAATGAAGCCGAATATATCTCTTTTTCCTCACAGAAGATATTAGTGAAAACAATATAATAGAGCACATTTAATTTTTTGTGTTATATGTAATACCAAGCTTGTCCCTTGTCTCTTCATCCCTTCTACTGCTGCATTATATTTGAGAACACTTGAATCCTTTTCCTTCCTTGATCTAGAAATAATGCCATCCAACCGAAAACGTCATTGGCAGCATGAAAATGTTAACAGTACAGCATTTTGAAGTCACGTGCCATTAGCTACCTTGAGATGTATTGAAACATGTTCACTTTGGGTTGCTGATTACATCAAGAGATTTAATATATTGCACCCTGGCATTTAATCCTCCCAGTGATGTTTTTCATTATTTAATGGAGATTAATTTATGTTTATGTATTGGTTATGAATAATTGCATGTTGTAATTTCCACCTACTGCTTCTATAGGTCACATGCAAATTGCATTTTGTATCTCAATATGGTGCATTAAATTGGTTAATAGTAATTTAGATGAGTAAATACATTGAGCTGCCTTAGAGAGTGGAAATTAAATTTGAAAGTATGTAAATAACCATAGGTAGAGAAATGCAAAGTACAACATTTTCTGATCTAGTATCACAAATGTTATTTCCTTGCTTGTAATTTTAGAAATGTATTTCGCCTTAGGACTGTGCAAGAGTTCAAATTGAATTTAAACCATCAAGATATCTCCTCTTGGCCCACATTATAAATGGCAACTTAAGTACAATGGGGTCAGCAATGACAGTTCCTTCCAAATTCTGAGGTCAACAGAAACACTGTTTACTTTCACACGTGAATTTTGACTGCTGAAAGCAAAAAAATGTAAAAAGATTTACATCTCTGCTTGAACATACTTTCACTTTTTTTTCAATTCATAAACATTGGAAAGTTGTACCAGGCACAGGTTTCCGGTCATAGTGCTCTTGGAAACCATGTGTCAACTCTCATTGGTACTTGTGAAAAAATGCCCCTTTTTGCATAGTTACCCCTGTTTTTTGCTAAATTTTATTGCTAGTGTTTAGACTCTACACACTGGGGTATCACTGTCCAGTGTACGTGCTCTGACCCCTAAAAGATAAAAAAAATATGGCTAATCCCTGATTGGCATATTTAACTCTCCTGTAAGGACATAGTACATTGTGTAGAAACTACACCCATGGCTTGGAAAGTTAAATGTTACCTGTGGACTCCAGCACCTATTGTGCCATTCACGACAGCAATATGAAAAAGATGGCCTCAGTCCTATCATTGTAACCTATCTATTGCAGATCCCTCCCTGTCACAATACTCTCTTTGACTGGGGAGAAACCTCCCCTTTAAATGTTAATAAGTCACCCTCGGTGGCCTTGTAGCCCACAAGACAGGGTGCCTGGTATTTAAAGGTAGGACATGTAGAATGTACTGTTACCATGTCCCTGCAGTAACCAGCCCCCAAATTCTGTTTTCATCTTGGAAGGCTCTGGCTGCTTTATGAGAAAACTAGAATATAGATTAACATATTAATTCTGATATCTCTGGTCTGGGACCTTCTAAAAAATGATTCAATAATTATTTTTAAAATGTATTAAAATCTCAGTCTAATGGTAAAATTAGATTTTTAGGAAAATGCGGTTTTAGAAAGTTGCCTTTTCCCTGTTTGAATCTTCTGGAGGTTAATCTGCAGATGCTTAATCCTTACTTGATCTTAATGAGGTGTCAAAACATTTTTTTCTTCCCCTTGTAGGATTACCAGTTAGATTGGAAACAGAAAAGTCATTAATTTGTAAAGGAGACTGCCCTTTCCCAAGTAAATGTAAAGTGAGACCCGGAGAAGGTAACCCTTTCTTCCCCCAGAGAGGTGGGCTCCAAGGCCAGAGGCAGGGGCAGGGGGGCTACACCCAGAAACAGTTTTGAGTGACCACAGAGTACAGGACTGCTAATTTTCCTGCTCACCCATCTGGGTGGGCAAAGAGGCTTTCAACAAGCGAGGAAGGGTTTCCCCATTTTGAGTTTTGGGAGTAAGGGTCACTTGTGGGATTGGTTACTGCAGGCCAAAGAGGAACTGCTCCAAAAGTGGGAATGAGTGCCCCGGGAACTTTACCCCATTGGTGAGGAAGGAACTAGGAGTCAACCCATCCACTAACAAGTGCAAACTATAAATGTGGCACCTCAGGGCACCCTCCCCAGATTACTTTATGGATCAGTGTAACAACAAAAGAAGGACTGCAGCTGCTGTTTGAGACTGGTGAGGAGACCTGACGGGCTTGACCTGTTCATATTTTTACCCAGGAGAAAGAAGCTGACTGCAAAGGTCAGTTGCCTGACCACCTGTGTGGCTGCAGGGATACAATAATCTGCAAGATGCCATTTACCTGAAGTGACTATTGACCAGCTGCAACTGGACGAGGATTGGGCCTTCATGGTGACCTCTACTGCAGAGAGTCCTTACCCCTAAGAACTGTCCCTGACTTGCTTGGAACCTTAGTGATGGCCAGAAAGACTTATTATGAAATCTCAGAAAACCATGTCTTTGAAACATTTTAGACATTCCTGGAAACATTTTGGGATGTTCGGATTTCCCAGGAACCAACCACCTAAGTCCATCTGTTGACAACATTACCTCACTGGGTAAAAAAATCAGACTGGTCTCACTTGGAGCTTACACGCAGTAGCAAATCTGTTTTAGCAGACTCATGGTGAGAAGGTATCCAGCCTTGGGGAACTCATTGTCAGTTTTAACCTGCAGTCTTGTCCCGCCGTAGGATCCTGGGTCCTGAAAAAGAAACTTAGAAATGTTCATGGGACAAAGGTGCAAAAAGTATTTGGCCAACAAGACGACTTCCCTGGGTGCGATATTGGAGCTCAGAGCTTTCCCCGTCAAAATCAATAGCTTCAGTAGAACTTGGTCTAATTGCTGTCTGGCTTTGAGAGGACTTCTAAAGTAAGCGTTCCCCATCTGGGGTTTGTCCCCTTTAGCACTGCCAAGTGCCCCTCTACAATGAGGGTTCTTTATTCACAATAAATCCCAAAGTCATCCAATTGTTGAACATTAACTTTTTTAATTAATCAAATCTGTGGTATTCATGTATGTGATACCACCTTTTAAGAAAAGTAATTAATTATTTTCTGTTCATCAATAGTGACATTCATTTTCATGTCATCCCAATGCATTTCGGGCTACAATGGAAGCACTTCATCAGGGGAAAACGTTCTGAAAATCAATTAAATGTACATGAGGAAATAACAAAGAAATAATATAACATCCTATTTCATTACCATAGCAATTAGAACACAGCAAATGTCTCTTATTTTGACTGTACAAAAACATGCCGATAATTGACACCTTATTAACGAGCAATACATCCTATTGTCAGGCGTAAAATTAAAGCGATATTAAAAAAATCACTGTGTCCCTGTGAGATAGTCAAAAAGAAAAAGCAAGAACCAAACTTGAAAACCACATGTCTCAAGTGACCCTCATCTCAAACATACGAAACCACTAAAAAATTAAACAACCGTTGTGATGCTCAAATTTAACTGACCATGTTAGCCATCACTTGCCAACCGGACTCACACCGTTAAAGGTCAAACGCAAACTGAACGTGGTGTCCCTAGGACAACAGCATGCAATGTGTCTCGTGCAGTCTAAATAATCACCAAAAACCAATGGACATAGTGCAAACACACAAATTACTGTCTCAGTGGTGGTTACAATGTATTCTACATTGTGATCAGAAAAACTATCCCGTGTAAAGTAAACAATGAAAAAACTTCAGTGTTCTACTTACTTCAGAAGCCGTGCACGTTAACAACAAGGCATGGGAAAATCGGAAATGTCGATTTAAATAAAGTTAATGAAGCTACCGGTTTACAAGCACCGGTCTGCCAGAACCAAAAGTCAGCCGGCGGCCATCTTGGAGTATGGTGCAGAAAGATATGTGAAAATGGGAGGTGGAAACAGAAATCATCTTATATGTACACGGTTGTATGAGGCAGAATAAGTGATAAGCTGGAAAATACACGGTGTGCAAACGTAGACCAACCCTATGAAAGTTCTAAATGAAGCTTCAAAACGCTGTGTCACAAAGACGGGACAGGAACTGTCAAATCCTACTAGTGGAAAAAACAGAATAAAAGAATGGTCCTAATTTCTGAATTTTCCACTGTATGGGGTCTATTAGGATGGTGGACATCCGCCCACGATCACAACCCGGAAAACCGCTGGTCCCATTAGCATGGCAGTGACGACCGCGGCGGTGAGATTTTCTGCCCGCCACTTTTCCGCCGGTACCAGTCGGCACGCCTGCCTAGCGGGTGGAACTGGACCACTACAATGGTGCCGGTGCAGGGCCAGGCTCTGCCGGCTTGATTATGATGCCGGTGGTAGCCAGTCTTTCCGCGGCAGTGGAACCGCCATGGAAAGGCATGCAGAGAATGTCTCTGGGTGCCCATTGCGGGCCCCCAATGTGTTGGGGGTGTGTGTGGGTGCACTGGGGGTACGATGTCTTCTGTACCAGGTGGAAGGCACGTGCAGTGATATGCATGACATGCTCCTTTTCACATTGCGACGGTGCTGCTGGCAGCAGCAACCTCCACAATGTTAAAGCCTGCGATCGTACGCCATGGTCAGATTTCGACTGCGGAGCATGCTAATCAGACCGGTGGCTATGCGCGGGCCTTGCAGGCGATCTTTTCCCTCTACTATCGCAGTCAGGCTGATCTTCCGACCGGCATCCTAATGGACCCCTAAGTTCGCAGTTTAAGAAATCTGTAATCAAACATTGGCCCATGCTTGCATTGGAACCAGATTTCAAAGGTACTTTTCCAGAGCAGCCCCTTTTTGCCTATGAAAGAGGGAGGAATGTGAAGGAATTACTCAGCTCTTAATATGACTCAAATTCATAATCACATTTTCAAAGGGACAATGCTGTTTTACAATTCCAACTACTGCAATAGTATCATTAAGGGTCCATCAATTACACATCCCATGAAAGGCCTTAATGTCACAGCTAAATGTGACATTATTAATGTAGTATACTTGTTAGAAGTGCCCATGTGGGAAGATGTATGTGGGTAAGGCTGAGAGAAAATGAAAACAAGATTCAACGAACACAAGAGTAACATATGAACCAAGAACATGAAATCTATCACCATGCATTTTTGGGAAAATGACCATAACATTTGCCAATTGAAGTTTTTGATTTTGGAAAAAGTTGAAAAAAGAGAAGGGAGCGACATGCATAAGTTCTTATTACAGGAGAGAATTTTTGACACACTCAACCCTAATGGGTTAAATGACAGAATGGAATTCAATTGTAATTTATGACACAATTGTTGTGCACATGCCATGTGATTTTCCTGTAGATACATCCTTATGAGCATGTTTTTCAGATTGACCATTTTCTGTTTCACATTTTCACTTTTCATTGAACATTACATGATGATATGTTTTACACAGATTACAGGTATTTTTTGCACTGTTCCCCAGTAACTTGTTTACATGGTAACTTGTTTACATGGTGGCTCTTCATATTTAGCCATCCTTTTGTTTTTCTCTTTTATTTTTCTGTTCACTGTTAGACACCAGCACTTTAACCAACAGCCTCCCTCTGGCTTAGTAGTGTCTCCCACTGGTTTGGTCCTCTATCATCTTTTTATGACACAGTCCAAGATGGCCACCACCTGCCCTTAGACACTGGTTGGTCTACATTTGCACACCGTGAATTTTCCAGCTCATCACTTATTCTGCCTAGTCTGCCACATACAACCGTGTGCATGTAAAGTGTTTTTATTTTCCCCCCTCCCATTTTCACGTATCGTTCTGCAACATACTCCAAGATGGCCGCTGCCGGACTTTTGGTTCTGGCAGACCAGCGTTTGTACACAGGAAACTTCATTAACTTTATTTAAACCAACAATTCTGATTTTCCCATGCACTGTTGTTAGCACGTCCATGTGCACTTTAGCGGCTTCTGAAGTTAGTAGAACGTTGGAGTTTTTTGATTGTTTACTTTAGACGGATAGTTTTTCGGATCACGTTGTCGAATACTTTGTAACCACCACTGAGAGAGTAGTTTGTGTGTTTGCACTATGTCCATTGGTTTATGGTGATTATTTAGACTGCACGAGACACATTGCATGCTGTTGTCCTAGGGACACCCCGTTCTATTTGCGTTTGATTTTTTACGGTGTGAGTCCGGTTTGCATGTGACGGCTAACATGGTCGGTTAAATTTGAGCATCATGATGGTTGTTTCATTTTTTCAGTGGTTTCGTATGTTTGAGATGAGGGTCACTTGAGACATGTGGTTTTCAAGTTTGGTCCTTGCTTGTTCTTTTTGACTATCTCACGGGGACACAGTAATTTCTTTAATGTCGCTTTAATTTTAAGCATGACAACAGGATGAATTGCTGGTTAAAAAGGTGTCAATTATCAGCATGTTTTTGTAAAGTCACAATAAGAGACATTTGCTGTGTTCTAATTGCTATGTTAATGAAATTGGATGTTATATTATTTCTTCTTTATTTCCTCATGTACATTTAATTGATTTTCAGAACGTTTTCCCCTGATGAAGGACTTCCATACCCCGAAATGCATTGGGATGGGACAGGATGACATGAAAATGAATGTCACTATTGATGAACAGGAGAGAATGAATTACTTATCTTAATAAGGTGGTATCACACACATGAATACCACGGATTTGATTAATTAAAAACATTAATATTCAACAATTGGATGACTTTGGGATTTATTGTGAATCAAGAACCCTCATTGTAGTGTTGCAGTGTTGAAGGGGACGAACCCCAGAAGGGGTACGCTTACTTTAGTTCATTTATTTTACACTCCAGGATCAGAGAGTGTACCCTCCTGCATGCTTTAAACTGAGTAACATTGGATACTATTTGAATACATTGGAGTGTGTGACCCTGCATACTAGTGATTTGAGAGGTCTTCCTCAGATATAACCTGCAAGCTTGACTACCATCCAGCTCAATTAATAATTCTTACAGCTCCTATTTCCACTGTGCATAACTCTACATGTATTCAAGGAGCTCTCTGTCCAAAGGCTTTTTTTTCTCTGTGGGGAATACATTTGTTCTTGTGGTGAAAGTCTGTCACCTACAAACCCAGTATACATGGGGTGCTCTGCTCCCATTTCCACCATCGAAGGGTAGGTATTCTGATGCCTGACTGGAGTAACTTTAGGCTCCTTTGTAGGATGCGGAGGGGCCACATTTCAGTATACAAATGTTTTATAAATATACATGCCTTTATTAGCGAGTCTTGGAGCCTTTTCCTTTTTTGAAAAACAAAAAGTGGCTCCTCCATATTTCATGGATTCAAAATTGCAATTGATTTTTATTTATAGTTCATCGTGCTAGCTAGGGGCTATATGTCGTGACATGTCAAGGGGGTCAACATGCATGTCTGCTGTTGGAGTTAATTAAGTTTCCTTGATGTAATTTTTTTTATTTTTAAGTCATTTTGTCAAGCATCCTAGGGTATCCTTGTTCAATTCATCTCTCAGGGTCAGTGCATTAGTAGAATAGTCATTTTCTTGGAGCTGTTGTGTCTAAATTCTGCTGTTTCTCTGTAAGTCTACGTGACTCGCTAATAATTGCAAATAGGTCCAAGACTACAGCACTGCCATCGTTATGGGGTCATCAGATGTAAAGTTGCACTCAAGATGTGGGCAGTGTAGTATCTTTAATCCTACAAGAGTTGTTAAAGAAGTAACAATAAATAGCAGAGAGATCAAACAACACAGATTTACCATTTAATGTTGTACAAATATGATGTATGCTATCACTTGGCTGTGTTAAAAAAATATACAACCCCACAACAAATCAAAATTGTATTATAAAATATAGATTAAGATGAAATTGCTCAATACTTAAAGCTCTGCTGGTGACTCATTGTAAAGAAATGGGACATGCACCTGATGACTTAAGATGGAGTATATTAAAAACAATACAGGATGTAGTTACATGGAGAGAAGGTTACAAACCATGGATGTTAGATCCATGCAACATTTCAGAACTTTAATTCATTGCCTTAAAACTATAGGTGAAATCTACAGCTGTGTGCCAACTTTGTAAATATAATTTCCTGAAGAACTGACAGACATATAAGTTCTTGAACAAGCTATTATGATTTTTAAACATATATAAAATGTATTTCGGTTCATCTGAGGCAGCCTGCCTGAGGTATAATGAATATGCATCATAGAAATTAATGATATTCTGTTTGTTTTTAACAACCATTGGGGGTGTGCCATTATTTAAATTCATACATAATATGTATATCATTATAAAATGTACTGAAATTATTGTTTAAATCTCTTATTATAAATCTATCTGATTTTGTGACTTGGATAAAATATTTGAATGGGAGGTTTTCTACCTGTGCTATAATTAACCCGTTCTATGCATGTAATCTGTAACATTTGACTTAGTCTGAATGCCAGTAAGTATAGATTAAATGATACAACCAATAGGGCCACCATATTGTTTAACAGGACGTGCATCAATGCTGCACACATATTGAATATAATCAAGGGTCAGATGAGTGGACCAAATATCACATGCAACCCATTATACCACAATATGTTATTTGACATAAATTCAGTATGGTAACCCATAAAGTTGTGTTATTCCTTTGCAAATAATTTGCAGGCATTCATAATTTGGATCACTAATGTTGTACCTCTCTTGGTCTATGTTTCTTAAATGCTGACATTGCCTAAGGAAACAACATTTGACAACATCTGGACCATCGAGCTATCAATTGACCACAAACGACTCAAAACTACAGTCTGGTTTCAGACCCAACCACAGCACAGAAACTGCCCTCATCGCTGCCACAGATGACATATGCCTGACTCATTACAAAGGAGACATTGTAGCCCTATCCTCCTAAACCTCTCCGTAGCATTTGACACAGTCTCCCACTCTATTTCCATCCAAAGTTTACATGAAGTTGGAGTCCAAGGATATGTACTCCAATAGACTGCCCCTTCCTGACTGGAAATACCAGTAAGTCAGCCTGGCATCGTACACCTTGGACGCCGTGACCTCATCTGCAGAGTTCTGCAAGGATCCTCCCTGAGTCCGACTGTTGTCAATGCATACATAATCCCTCTAACCAGCATCATCCGCTCTCACAATTTCATCGTCCTCTCCTAGGGCGACGATACACAACTCCTTCTCTCCCTTACAGACAAGATGTCCAGTACCTGGATCAAGTTCAACGCCTGCATAATTGAACTAGCCCACTGGATGAAGACCAACTGTCTAAAGCTGAACACTGACAGGACTGAAGTCATGACCTTTGGACGAGCCCATCACTGTGGGACTCCACTTTGTGGCCCACAGAGCTAGGAATGGCACCCTACCCCACCACCATGCCAATAACCTTGGGATTTTCAAATGGCTCCAAATTAGTACCTGGAATGCTATCACACACGCCCTGGTCACAACTAGCTGTACTATCGGCACACCCTCTATGCCAAGATCAACAAAAAACTCATCAACAGGCTGCAGACCATTCAGACCTTGGTGGCCAGAATCACTCTCAACCTTCCACGCCACACTCACATCACATCACACCACAAGAAGCTCCACTGGCTCTTTATTCACAAACTATCATAATTCAAGCTCCCCTCTCCTCCCCCCTGCATCCCCCCCCCCCCAGTGTCAAGGCACTACACTGGCCCAGCATACCTCTACAATTGAATATGCTTTCACAAACCTTTCAAACACCTCCGCCTTTCTGGACTCCTACTTGCACAAATGCCATGCATACGCAAAAACCAGATCAGGCGGTCGAACCTTCTCCTACATCGCTTCTAAAGCGAGGAATGACCTGCTGCTAAACATAAGAGCCTCCTCCTCACTTCTTGAATTATGTAAGAAGCTGAAGACCTGGCTTTTCAGGTAGTCCCACTAGCTCTAGAGGTACCTATACTCACACCTGCTCAGTGCCAGGATGTCTTCCTAGGTGATAGGGCGTTCTACAAATCTGCATAACATAACATAATAATGTGGGCAGTCCTCACATCAGGCATTACGACTTGCGGCATCTCGCAGTATTATAATCCTGAAGAGTTATCCAATATTACTTTTTTTTTAAATTATGCTATAAACTGTAAATTGCTTATGTGATCCTACTTATTCTCACAGTTCTGTGCCAAATAGGTTGGGTAAATAACCATGCGTAAAACACACACATCCTCCACCTTTGGGATATCATGTTCTTTAGGATATCTGATGTAACAATTGAGATTACGAAGTCCGATTACAGCTTCCATAGAATAACTCCGTACTGAAAGCCATTCTAGTTAGGTAGTTTGGTAGCTAACAACAGACGGCTTTGTAAATTTTTAAAACGTAAGCCCTTGGGGTTTCATGTACTAACGGTTTCAGCATAATAGTCAAAGAGAGAAAGAGATGGCATCTTAATGTTTTTCATATTTAAGTAGAATGAATTACGTGAATTGAATGTAAATAAACTCCATGTTAGTGCACTAACTGTGTGGCTGTGGCTTAAGGATTGATGAGGCAGTGAAAAAAATATTTTTAGGCGGTGTCCAAATACCATTCTTTCAGCAAGACCTCAAGAAATAGTCAAGAAGGATTTTCATATTAAAAAATGCAGCTAGCTTTTCCAAGAGAAAATTCAGGCCCACCCAAATTCTTGGTGTCTAGGCCATGCACCACCCCTCATCTAGATGGAACAGAAGTCTTTAGTTTCATACGAAGCAAAATTAAATTAAATAAGGATGTGTCTTCATCCTCAGCCAAGGTATCAAAGACTACTGGCCATCTTGTATAACTGGCTTAGTCATTTATGCCAGTGAGGGTAGACTGAGCACTTTCCTAAAAGGTATTGCCTAAAAGGAATATCAGATTTTATAAAGCACTTCATAATTCTGGACTCAGCTGCAGTTATATGTGAAGGGCTCAAGAATAGGGTTTCAGGACACTTTTGTTTGAGTTCATTTAAGGCTCTGCAGACAGGTTATAACTTTGGATTCCATGTTATATCTTTCATAGTGGAGAGGCATCAGCACGATTTCACTTAGCACTGAGTGTTAAAAAAAAATGTGAACAAATGACCTCAAACCACTTACAAATAGAGGCCCTTCAGTTGATTATCCCTTTTCTTTGGTCAGGATTCCTAAGGTTATAACGCTGAAATATGCTTATCCCTATAAATTCATATCGTTTTCTCAAATGAGGTTTCTTATTTGTTGTTCAAAGGCAACATTTCTAGATGTCCATGGGGTTTGGTATAATGAAATCTGTCCAGTAGCGGTCGGCAGTAGGTGTTTCTATAGGGCGGTGACGTGGGCAGGAGGAGGGGCAGGGTGGGGGGAAATAATGTATGGATTACGGAGTTTTACAGGTAAGTAAACATTTAAATACATAAAACGAATTTCGTTGCGCGCACTGCATCACATTTGGTGATGCAGTGTGCGCAACGAAATTCGTTTTATGTATTTAAATGTTTACTTACCTGTAAAACTCCGTAATCCATACATTATTTCCCCCCACCCTGCCCCTCCTCCTGCCCACGTCACCGCCCTATAGAAACACCTACTGCCGACCGCTACTGAATCTGTCAATGTATTTATCAACGGCACAACTACCCTAGTTGTCCTATTGTAGTCGCAAGAAATTCTCATGCATACCTTCTGCAGAGACAGGATAATTCTTTCTTCCTTGGTCATGCAGTCCTTGACTAACAAAGAAGAAGTGGGTGCCTTGCTCAAATAATTAGGGCCCACATGCATCATCCCGGGATTTTGCGAGTTCTAAAGTGCGAAAAATAGCGATTCGCATTTTAGAATTCGCAAAACGGGATGCATGAATATTTTCGCAAATTATTTGCGATTCAGTAGAAATCGCAATTTCTATCAAGTCGCAAATATTATGCGATTTTCAAAGTGCGAATTCGCAATTCACATTGATCCTATGGGCCAAAAGGCCCTTAGGGATCAATGGGAATTGCGAATTCGCACTTTGAAAATCGCAAATCCTGATTGCATTTCAAGGGTGGTGAGGGGGGTTCAAATGAACCCCCCCTGCACCCATGAAATGTTGTTTTCGCATCATGTTGCACACACACATGTCCTAAGGACATGTGTGTCCGTAACATGAATGTTTAAAAAAAGCATTTGCTGCGTTTTTAACACTTTTTGCAAATTTACCGAGTGGTTCAACCACTCAGTAAATTTGACACCCTAATTGCGAATTCGCAATTTTAAAACTAATCATGCATTGCTTTTAAGAAATCGCAAATTTGCGATTTCTTGAAAGCAATCGCATTTTTAGAAATCGCAAAAATGTTGCGATTTCTGAAAATGTATGATGCATTCCAAAACTGGATTTTGGAATCGCAAACGGCCAGTTTTAAGGAAGCGCACCGTTTGCGACTCCAAAAACCCTTGATGCATGTGGGCTATGGTCTAGTAGCAAACAAAAAGCAGTCTTGGTTGGTTTCAACAAATAGATTAGAATGTATTGTAATCTTGTTCATGATAAATACATGTGGCATTCTTGATAACCATCATGTTTGAGAAGCTGCAAAATCAACCACCAGAGTTGCTACACTTATAAGAGGCTCAGGCATGAAACTGGTTTAGAGTTCATGGAAACATGATGCTATCAAGGTTTCCTGTACCAAGGATCCAACTCCATTTAAAGCCATTGGTAAGATGCCTTTTATGTTGGATGAGTTTGGAATCTTAGGAGTTCTATCCAATGGTGTCAATGGCTCTCCCTATTAGTGGCAACCACAGTGGAAACTTAAACCAGGGAGCCACAGGTAGTGAGAGCATTGGAATTCACCACTTATGGGCATTCTGAAAGCAAACGTCTGCAGTAAAAACAAGGGTGCAATTCTCGAGTCCCTGATCGCACAGGATGGATAATCACTGAGAGAAGTGAATATGTCTTCAGTTGGAAAGCTTTGAAGCACCAGAATTGACCATATTTGTGTTTTCATATTAAAGTAATGGATTCACAGTGCTGGTCAGAGCAGATAACACTGCCATCAGGGCACACCTCAGCTGGAAAAGCACACACTTGCAGGACTTGCTACTTGTGTGAACTGAACTGAACTGAAGTCAATGTATGTCACTAATTGTGGTCCATGTCTAAAAGAGGACACTCAATAAATGGATCATCTCAGTCATGTCCATCTTCTCACCTATGACATTTCTATCTTTCTTAGCGATATGCCATGGGTTTGGGTGTCTGACCTGTTTGCCATCAGAAAGAGTGCATCAGTGAATCAGTTTTTATCCACATCGTAGTGCCTTTTGTATACCTTACCTTCCTTTAAACTAATTTATAATGTGCTTACAAACATTATGCGGTACGGAAAGGGGGTGATTCTGGACCAGACTTTCCTTGTTTCCCCTCATTAAGACATTAGCAACAGACACAATCTAAGTGCTGAAGGGTTTCTCTATCCTTTGCTGTTTCCTGGCCTCTCACTCAGGAACTTAGATCGACGTCAGCCCTCTGTCTGGATGTTGAAAGTTTGTGGATTCTGACATCGGGTTTGTCCAAAGAGCATCAGCACTTGCAGAAAAATGCATGAAACCATCATCTCATCAGGGAGTGTACATCAGAGGAATGTCAAGAAAATACTCTGACATACATAGTGTGTCCTACATATTGTTTACGAATATAATGTCACATTAGGTGAGTGTTTCTATTATAAAGATAATATTCTGTGCTGGTCTTCAAGTATTTGAACTCTTTGTTAGGTGGGAACAGAAGAGATTAGCATTTGTCTCCTTCAATGTGCAGAAGGCATCAATCGAGAGAGGCATCAATAGAGAGAGATATCCTTAGAGTTCGGTTAAAATTGTTTGTGCCTTTATTAAATCCATCTAGGAAATATTTTCTCCTTCATGTTATGTGTTGTTGGTGCCAGTGTTTCAGTATCTCCTTGATGCTGTTGGATGAAGTTGCATTGGCTAAAATCCCATACAAGGTTATGTTCCAAAATTAATCAACTTAATTAGAAGGTTTAGAGATGTGTGATTTCAAAGGGCATGCTATTCAATTATTACTACAAAATTGATATAAAAGTCCCCTTTGCAGTATGGACTGTGCACTCTTGCGCTGGGTATGTATGTAAATATTATGCTAATTCGTTTGCATGGAGACTTACTCCTGCAAATAAGGAAACCACTATTAACTGTAGCATGTTGAGTTTGTTGAAGAAGGCATACGGTGAAGGAGGCCTGCGTGTGATAAGCAAGCAGGTAATGGGCAACATGAATTGTACTAGCAGTCTTTCAAATTCTATATTTCTTTCAGTTAAGAGTCACTCTTGCATCTAGTTATCAGAGTTGTCTTTTACTCTTGCAGTAATAAATATGTGAGATAGACAGATAAGTGAATGCATTGATACCTAATTGGTTCCAGGTAGAATAAAGCTTTAAATATATGAATTATTCAACCCCTCTGCCAAGGAAATCTCATTTGAAGTGGTGAAAGCAGTGACGTTTAATGACAGTTAAGAGTTGCTTTCTGTTAAGAGAAATCACATCCACTGGTTGATGGAAGTCTTCACTCTCCATGGCCATCCAATCCTGGTGTTCTTTAGAAAGATCGCTTTGCAGAAGATTCCATCCTTGCCTTTCTTGAACAGAATTCACTCAGCATGTCCATTTCATCCATGCCTTCTTTTTTCTAATTCTAGATCTGCTCTCACCAATTCAGCCTTGGGTATTTCCACCCCCTGAAATGAGGGGTGGGAACTTGTACGTCTACACTTACGTGTATAACTACACTCAATTCAATTTTATTTTATTTTATTATGTTTTGGCTCTCAAAAGAGGGCCACATAAAATATACAAGATAAAAGCAGAAGACAAGTACATATCAAAGTTATAACATTTAAGAAACATAATTAAGTGCAATAATAACATACAATGAAAAATCTACAGCAGGTCGCAATGTCAAACATCTCCAGAGGCATATTAATAAATAGCTAAAAAACCTTTAAAAAAGTTAAAAATATGGAAACAGAACATTTCATTAGGAGGCCAATAAAGTGCTTGGAGGAAGCCGTTCAAAGTGGAAATGCCCAGACGGATACAAATAAATTTTAACCATCTGAGGCGCAATTTACGGAGCGCAGGGCAGATCAGTAAAACATGCATACAATCCTGGGTACTCAATTTACATAAATTGCACATTGAAGAAGAACCATACCATTTGGATAAAAGTAGATTTAGAGGTACTAGGTCGTAACGTAGAAGAAACCAAAATCTACGAATACCATGCGGCAGGTTTCATGTAACATAGGGTTGGGCCAACTTCATCACATAGGAATTAAGGAGAAGGTCTACATTTCTTTTTTCACTGATTAACTTTTTATCAGACTGAAAACATAGATCCCACGAGGCCTGTTTTAAAACGAGTTTTAACTGTAAGGGAGCATACAAAAATAAAGTGTTTTCATCTAATTTTAGAAGGGTTACGGCTTTTCTAAAATTCCTTACAAGTTGTGAAAACTCTTTAAAATTACCCAGTAATTCACTTCTGAGGAGAGCTCTCATCGTCCCTAGTTCAGCTCTAGCCAGGCAGGCCACCCATCTTACTAGGGCACATAGTCCCTGTACCCAGCTGCTCCTGAGACCGAAATCGAGCCTACAGGCGGCCAAAGAGCACGCAGTATTTAGGGAAGATAGAGATCTTAAAAGTTTCCCCTCAATCTTATGGCAAAAGTCCCAATATTTCACCTCTATAAGTTCTATACCATACAGTATCGTTGCGGGGATTTTAGACCTATACACCTCCAATAAACACGAAAAGTGCCTTTTCCCCGTAGCCTGATAGAGGGAATTTAAACCTTTGCCATGGGCGAGGGCTTTGCGTGAACTATGCTCAATATGGGGCCTCTCACTCAGGTTAGCCGTGATAATTTTCCCCAGGAAGGTATAGGAGTTAACAAACCTCCAGTTTTTGGCCGCCGATATACCATCCAAAATTTACAGATCGGCACTTCTTCTTACCGGCTATGCACATGACTTTACTTTTGGATATATTAATCTTCATGCAATGGGCAGCAGCAAAGACATGAAGGGCATGTAGTCGATTTGTAAGTCCTTTAGGGGTCAAGTCTAAAATAAGGACGTCATCGGCATACATCAAGCAGGCTATTGAGGTCCCCCCCACCACCGGGGCAATACCCTCTCTGGCAGACAAGGCAGCGGGTAGGTCTACAGTGTATAAGGAGAACAAAAGGGGAGCCAATAAACAGCCTTGTTTGAGGCCATTCAAAGACGGAATTTGGTGGGAGAGCCCCCTTTCGCCCCCTTGCAAGACACTACACCAGGTCTCTGTATGGAGAGTCCGAACCAGCTCCAATAGATAAGCTGGAACACCAAGAGCTGCCAATTTTCTCCACAGCGTTCTGCGATCTACTTTATCGAACGCTGTGGAGAAATCAATAAAAGCCGCATACACAACCCCAACTCTCACCTGCACGTATTTATCAGTAACCACATGGAGAGCGGTGAGGTTATCTAAAGTACCATGGCCCCTACGGAAGCCAGTCTGTTCAAAAGGCAAGATATTGTTCTCCTCGACCCAATCGGAGAGGGAATTTAAAAGACATTTCGCAAAGACCTTTCCGATAGAGTCGAGGAGGGCTATCAGACGATAATTGCTGGGGCTATCCCGAGTTCCCTTCTTAAAAATAGGGACCAAGATACTTCCCCTCCATGAGGCAGGAACCATTTTAGACAAAAAACAGGCTTTAAACAGTGGATACAGGATTTTACTCCACCTTAAAGGATCCTGTTTCAGGACCGTCATGGGGATTTCGTCAGGACCCATTGCCCCAGAGGGACGCATGTTTTTTATAGCCATCTCAATTTCTTCCTCTGCGGGATAATTAATGAGTCCTTCGGGTGTTGCATCTAGGACGATATCTTCACCTGTAATACCGTTCCCTGCATAAAGGTCCCGAATATAAGTAATCCATACCTCTTCAGCTATAGGGATGGGGGGAGGTCTTATTCTGGTACCACATCCCTTCCCAATTATTGCCCAAAATTCTCTCATCCTACCATGAACAACTGATTCCCTCAAGTTGATCCAAACAGTATCATCCTTTTCCTTTTTTATTTTCACCTTTAGTCTGCATCTCTTTCTTTTTAGCCTAGAAATTTCTTTTTCTCGTTCCATAACTCTATCTAGATATTGCTCACGGACTAGTTTATTTATTTCCTTGTTCAGGGTGCGCAGTATACTAGGCACCACTACCCCTTTTCTAGGGCGGGAAGTCTTTTTTACATGTAAGATAATGTTTCGCATGAATTTTTCGAAATTGCCCACGCCACTCATTTAATTCTATTAAAGTTTCAGATAATAAATCCTGTACCCCATTAATGGAGGAAGGATTCCGGAAACACCTTCCCGAGGAAGCGTGGAAGGCAGCATCACTGCCGTTAAGAGACCATGGCGCAGTGGGCATTGGATTTAGAGAAACAGTTATAAACAATATACTATGGTCGCACAGAGATGTAGGAATAATCTTAAAATCCTGAATATAAGGAAACAAGCCATAGTCCGAGATTGCATAATCCAAGATAGAAGACCCAAAAGGAGACTTATGTGTGAATTTGGCAGGCACATCGGACGGGAAAACTACACTCAAAAATAGTAAATAGCACAAATGTGTAGATTTATACCTAGATGCAGGAGTAAGCTTTCACATGAGCACATTTTACATATGTACATTTTCCTTTGTGAATAAGCCCATGGTGTTTACGACTGAGGGCTGGATCCGGCAATCCTTGGTCCACATCGAAAATTTAATTCAATTGCTGAACTAAGTTTTATTTTTGTATGAATTATAAATAATTTCTCATAATGTGATTTGTTTAACTGTTTTTAAAGAAATGAATAATTCATCAAGCTTTGGGAAAGGCAATAGGTCTGGCATTGGCTGGCAGCTTTGTGGCTAAAACATTGTCTAAAAGCAAAAATATTTTCTTGGTCTTAAAAAGCATTCATTGCCAAAGTAGGCACTGGCACTTAAGGAAGTTACTTTGTTTGTGGATGTGCATCTTGTGGAAGGGAAGAATGTGGTGGCTCACAATAAGTTAACCAGTGGCAGAAGTGGGCAGTACCAGTGCCCCGTACTATATTTTGTAGTGAGTGGAAGAAAAATGTGAATGCCTTTAAATCTAGATATATCTAGTTATTAAACTTCTTCTTAATGCATAAGTTGCACTTGCCATGTTCCTTGGGACCCACCCTCACTTCAGCTGCAGCTTCGAAAATCTTTATTTTTGTACAGTCCATTGAGGAACACGCTAATTGTTTTTTCCTCCTCCCAATCTTTAGTCACTGAGGGCCCGATGTAGGTCGCCCAATACCAGTCGGTAACGGCCTTCCGAATCGGTAAGTATACCGATTCTGTAAATCCATATGTAGGTGGCACAGTTAGCAGTGCCACAGGCTCTTAGGAATTCTTAATTTACCACCCAATCCTATTGGGTGGTAAAATACCGAATTCCAGTGTACATGCACATCTGTGCATGTACACCTATGCCATGTGACATACAGACATGCCCTTAGGGCATGTATGTGTGCCACATGGCACACAAGCCTACAATTGGGGTGCTTCAGGGTGTCAAAGTGACACCCCGTTTCCCCTGCCAGGATTCGGTATTTACTGATTCGGTAAATACCGAATCGGGATTTCCCATTGATTCCTATGAGCTTCATGGCCCATAGGAATCAATGGGAAATACCGATTTGGTATTTACCGATTCGGTAAATACCGAATCTTACAGAATCGGTAATTGAAAAAGAAAAATTACCTACATCTGCCTACTTCCAATTTACCTACTCTTAAATACCGAATCGGTATGATTCGGTATTTAAGAGTAGGTACATCGGAATTACCTACATCTGGCCCTGAGTGAGGCCACACCTACCTGACTGATTTAGAGAGGTGGCGAGTCTCCTCAACGAGGAAATACTGGCAGGAGGAAGCAAGAATCATTCTAAAAAGAATCCGGCTGCTACACTGGCATGCTGTAACAGAATATACTAGTCAGAATATTGTATGACAATAATATTATGCCCTAAATACCCTTTATCAGTAGCGGTCGGCAGTAGGTGTTTCTATAGGGCGGTGACGTGGGCAGGAGGAGGGGCAGGGTGGGGGGAAATAATGTATGGATTACGGAGTTTTACAGGTAAGTAAACATTTAAATACATAAAACGAATTTCGTTGCGCGCACTTTGGTGATGCAGTGTGCGCAACGAAATTCGTTTTATGTATTTAAATGTTTACTTACCTGTAAAACTCCGTAATCCATACATTATTTCCCCCCACCCTGCCCCTCCTCCTGCCCACGTCACCGCCCTATAGAAACACCTACTGCCGACCGCTACTGCCCTTTATGCATATATTGCTATTCAATAATAATCCAACGGGGAAAAGTTTTTGTCGGGTCAACACACTGCCCACCGGATCTAACGCTCATGAGAATGTTTGAACACCTAACGCCGCACACTGTTATTTAATTACTTGTGTAAATCTCTAACGCTGAGGGCATCCTTCGGCGGTGGCAATAGCGGGTGGCAGCAATTCACTGACAAGCTCCCAGCGTGCCCTGGACACATTGACCTTTAAGCGCGTGCGTCCTGAGGTGAGCTGTTCTTAACGTCTCCTCTGAGACGTGCTCGCGTAAGACGTCAGGCGCACCCATGATAAAATTACCATTTACCTTTTCCCACACAGTTTCGGAGCTTGACATTATAAATGTAGGTAACCTTTCATCCCGAGGATGCCTGCCTTCTGCACCACTGGAGAAATTATGTTAAATGAGCATGCTGAGCTGCAGCAAGAATGGCTTCACAGCAAGCTTGAACGGATGAGCGTTCAACGCGATGCTTCTTTCGAGGAGAGGCCAGAACGAGTTGAGGAAAGGCAAAATAAAGAGATATAACTGTAGTATTAAATAGTGAGCGGGAATAACAAAGCGACTTTGTTTTGTATTAGGGAAGTATGTGTACTGTATCAGTTCCAAGACAGAGGTTTGAGATACAGTCCTTAGCAATACATTATTTAATGATTCAGTGGTGCTGGAACACATTTTTGAGGAGGGGTGGTCTGCAGGGGCATCAATCAGCTTACTAAAATTATATGTTTTTTTTAAATTCTGGTGTTAGTGAACAAGCGAATGCAGCAAATGAACAGAAACTTGAAAGCATGTGTTTTAATCGGAGGGAAGGAGAGGATAAGATGTAGTCTGAGACATGTTGCAAAAATGTGGTTCAGTGGCACTTTATGAGGCAATTTTTTTGAATATCCGGATAATGATTTCTTCAATTGTTATTCAAAATTAGTTATTTACAAGAGACCATTTATAGGTCGGGGTTCTTTTAGCCAAGTCTAGTATTTGCTAGTTTTTTCATCCTATTTTAAAACCTACCTGCCATTGCATTCCACAATTAAAATTTCCAAATGATTCTCGTTTTTAATATTTTTAAACTTTAAAATGAGCTATCATTAACACATGTGCCTTTCGTACAACTAGTTGTTTTATCCTCCCTTAGACCGGATTACAAGTGTAACAAAAGTTAGCAATGACATCCTTTCGAAGCCATATAATATAGGCTTAGATATATAGAAAATCTAAATATGTAATGGTATGTTCAAACTTGTTTTCTGGGCCTATTTTAGTTACAATTGACCTTTCATTGCTTTTGAGCAAACAGCTAAGCTACATGTAAAAATAAAACTGACTGAAAGGCCTCAAAGTGTTCTGTTATCTTTTTGAATACCCTCCAGGTTCGGGGTGCTGCTGCACCTGCCACTCCCCTAGTTCCACCTTCCTAGTATTCATTTGTTTTGTGGTTTTATTTAACAAGAACCATCTCCATCTGGTGTCAGATCACCCCACATTCATGGGGCCAGTTAAAGGCTCAATTGATTAACTTTTAGGTTTCAGTCAATTACAAGAATTACTGGTAGTTTTTTCGATGTGGTAGCATGGTAAAGGAAACAGTTATAGCCTTTTTGGGTTAATAGGCAACACAAACAAGTTGTTAGGACACAGGGGTAGTCCTGAGTTATTGTGCACCTGGTGACTCAATTTAGGTAGGGGGTCCCTTGCCCGAGATAGACTCCTTTCAGCAGTGACTAATGAGAGAACTACACATGCATCGAACCAGAAGACCTAGCAAAACTGATGTCAAAAGGATCTGTGTTTTGCGCTGTTTATGTTTAATGCAGTTGTATATTCACAGTGGGCTCTTTCGCCCAGATAAGTCTAGAAATAGGGATTACGGGTTTCTCTGAGGACCATTACACTTTGAGGAGATTACTGAAAACAAATCTATACCAGCCTCACTTAATATTATTACTTCTTTGGTGTTGTCTGTCATGATTTCAAAGTGCCATTAAGCCAAATGGGCAAATGTGCACTACAGAAATCAAAATCTCATAATGAACTGTGGTGGAATCATGCACATTGAGATACATCTCATCCTCAGCATAGGTGGAAGGCACTTGGTGACACTGTTTTTCAGTTTCTGTGGCAGCAGTATCAGTGGTAGACACTGTTGGGTACCACTGGAACTCCAGGACCGTGGGTGCTATTGCACTCAAAATTGCGAAACTAAGTCATTCTTTTGCAGTTCCGTCTGCCCGGGGGGGGGGGGGGGGGGGATCTGTAGAGTCTTACTCCAAAAGATGGTCGACAGTAGGAACTCAGACACAGTGTGACAATAACAACACAACTCAATGTGCAATCAAAGGTAAATATCACAATCTAACAAAGAATCAAGGGAACAGTTCGGTGAAGTATCTGAAATACATCCTGAAGGCCGTGCAGTCTGGAGCCACTGCTCACATATAGAAGCTCTTTAAATGCCCTGCCACCTGTGCTGAGCATGCAAACACATTGCACTTATGCACACTGACATCCCTGTATTTTCACTCTCCATGCATACAGAGACTATACTATGCAAAGGGACTCAAAAATACATTTCCCTCGAGTATTCAAGGACGGTAGTTAGAAGAGCAAATTACCATTGACCTCCGATTTTCAGGGAAAGGCGAGAGGTACACCTACTTTCCAGCGGCATGGAAACAAAAGGAGGGGGCCCTTCAACAGTTAGAACGACCGATTTAATTAATGATTCTTACTGGTTGAGCCAAGAAGTGTGCTAGCTCAAAAAATGGCGGCCATGTTGTCAACAGTGGTGTAGCAGGGATGCTAGGTGCCCTAATGCAAGCAAGCAAAATGGCCCCAATCCCGATGTTAGGTGCGGAAATGGAACCATGTTTGGGGTGCCCAGAGCTCCTCGGGCTTCTGCATGCTGGTGCCCCTACACCTGCTCCACCATTAAGAGCCACACTTCAGGTTTTCGAACTCAGCTACACTTTGCTCGCACTACATTTTTAGCAGCATTGTACTGATTAAAATTATGAACAGTTTAGTTAGCCTTTGCCCTAGTGCATGGTATGACGTCAAAAATACTCATTAAATAAAAATGTACGTCCAACTGCTCTCGCCAGTGATATTTCGATTGCTCCAATGCGAATTATTTGAAAAACACACCATGTAAACATCAAAGACAGAGCGTGTTCTATATACCGTGCGTGTTTCCAGACCTATTGAAATGTAGAGTACATCAAACAAAATACTGAATACATTGATGTAACCCGAAAGAAATGAAAGGCAGGTAGGAGTACATACATTTCCTTGCTTAATCATTAAGGGCCATATGTATCAACACATTTCCCCATAGACACAGAATGGGCCAAACCCTTTGATACATCTGGCCCTATTAGTTGGGAATAAGAAGTCGCTTTATCAAGATCAAGAACAGTGGATTTTAAGCCAGTTTATCCATTTTTAAATTCAGTCCTTTCCTTGTTCCTACATCACCACAGGTTGAAAGTTATTCAGGTGCACGTGAATACAGGCACATGCTGGCTGCTACAACTTTAAACCATCCCTTTAGTTTTCCTTGAACCGATTTAAGGATTATCTGTAATTTGTAATGTGTTTCATATTTTCTTTTCTCGGAATAGCACAGGGAAAGTTTGGAAGAGCACATTCTAATTAAAATATTTCCTGTTGTAAGCCCCGCCACTTTGAACACCATTTATTAAGAGCTGCATAGACTAGCTCAGCAGGTAATTAATTTCTGTGATCAGGGGGACCTTCAGTTTATTGCAATACGGCTGTTCCCTCGGGTGCTATTATGAGATAAATCTACTGTGGTATCTCTTCTTGCTCATAAATCATAATCTTTTGCTGTTCATCAGCGCTATGACGCCTCAGCATTTTTGGGTAGGACAGGTCATTGAATGCCCTTCACCAAGTCAGATGCTTAGTCTCCCAAAGCAGCGTGCAGGCAGACACACACTGCACAATGGCTGTGCCACGTGTTTAATAAAACCACTGATGAGAGAAGGTCAAGAGAAGATAATGACTTAGCTGTTGTTTCAGACTCAGAAATCCTGCACTGGTTAATGGTGTGACTTAAATAAATAAATCTTGTTCTTAAAGAGGAATTTTATTGAAAATATAAAAGCCGCAGCTCACCCAAGTTCTGCTGCTTGGCCAGGACCTTTTTAGGTCTGGCTAAATGCTGCTTAAGTTGTTGCTTGAGCTATTGTTGCTACTTTTCCAAAAGGGGGATGTAGAGGTGTAAATCTTTTTCACTACTTGGTATTGGCTGTTAGCGGTATAATTCCGCACCCTACTAAAGGTTTTCATTCTAATCTAGAAGGGCTATTTTACATTAGTTCCTTCTCTCATAACAAAGAGAGACTTTGTTATTACATATCCTGTACAGTAGGAAGGAGCTTTTGATGGCTTAACACCTTGAAAAATTCTGTAGGAGTTGGTTTTACATTGGGAAATCTATGAGAAATACAACATGAAGGCGCGTGAACGCTGTGAAAAGCAACAGATGAAGGGCTGTTCCATTGTTTAACATTCAGAGATCTTAGATCTAGCTCGGGACCGGGAGTGGTTACATAAGCCTGGTTTCATTGTTTTTATTTGGAATGCATGTTTAACGATTAGTTGTCTGGGAATAAAATATGTTTTCTTTTTTAAAGTAAAAGCTCTAACGGGACACATGTGTGCCATTGTGCTTTGGGGTGTTCTGAGCTTACATCATATTTATTTTAATTTTATTTAGTGCCTTTTTATAAAGCGCTGACATTACCCGAAGGTGTCAGAGCGCTGTACAATAGAGCTAGTTGCGTTACAAGAGAATAGTGGAAACACAATACAACATTACAAACTAAAAATGAAGTTTACATAAACACAAAATCCAACAAAGCACGCAGGAGAGAGGAATGTACAGGAAAAAAAAATACAAATTTACAATGAGTGAACTTCCAAGAAGGGCCTGAGCATGACAGTATTAGTTCTGAAAGTGTCTTTGAAAGAGGAGCGATTTGAGATCAGCTTTGAAGATCTGGGTAGAGGAGGTGGCACGGAGCAATGGGGGAAGTGAATTTGAGATTCTCACTGCATTGCCTGAGAAGGATTGTGCCATCGATCTTTCCCTTTTGAAGACGGAGGGCTCAAGCAGAAGCTTTTCCGCATTGCGCGAGGGTCGTGAGCCTACGAACAATTTCAGTTTGTTTGCTAGGTAACGGGGGGAGGACGTATGCAAGGCTTTATGCGTGATGCAGGCGGATTTGTAGATAGATCTTGCCTCGATCGGAAGCCGTTGAAGAGGGGACAGGATAGTAGTGATGTGGTCACTTCGTTTAAACCCTATAATGAAGCGAGCTGCTGAATGGAGGATGGATTTGAGAGGGGAGAGGTGAGATTTAGGTAGGCCCGTCAGAAGAGAATTGCAATAATCCAGTCTTGAGAGAACCAGCGATTGTACGAAGGTTTTTAAGTCTTTCTCCTGGAAAAACCGACAGATCCTCCACAGAAGGCGCAACTGGTATCGTACGTTCTTGGCAATAGAATTGATGTGGGAGATTAGGATGAGTCTTTTGTCAATTATGACACCTATTGATTTCGCCCGGTCGACAATGATGGGCTTGTTGTTGAGTAAGTTCAGCTGATCCATCCACGATTGAATGGGAGGAGGTGAAAGAGAGGTAGAAAGGAGGAGGAATTCAGTGTTGGCAGGATTTAGAATGAAGTGGTGAGCTAACAACCAGTTGTAAATGGATTTGAGAGTAAAGTTGAGTAGTGAGAGATCGTGTGCGGAAGACACCTTAAGGTTGATTTGAGTGTCATCCGCATAAAGATGGTGATGGATCCCAGATTTGCTTAGGAGGTTCCTCAATGGTTCCAATTAGAGATTAAACAAGGTGGGTGCCAGGAAAGAACCTTGAGGGACGCCTTGACCTACAGCCAATGGAGATGAAAGACTGTTTGCTATCTTAATCATTTGGGATCTGTCAGAGAGGAAAGAAGCGAACCATTTCAGCACTGTGCCATTCAATCCCTTTCTCTATTGAAGAGTGTTGAGGAGGGTGCTATGATTAACAGTGTCAAAGGCTGCAGAGCGGTCTAGAAGAATCAAAAGACACGATTCCCCAGAGTCGAGTATATGCAGCGCATCATCAATCACTTGGAGCAGGGCTGTTTCAGTGCTGCAATTTTGGATGAAGCCAGATTGGAAAACGTCGAGGAGATTATTGTCCATAATGTGTAGGGCAAGTTGTTTCACAACACATTTTTTGGTGATTTTTTAAAGAAAAGGGAGGTTGGTGATAGGGCAGAAGTTGTTGAGGTCGTTCGCATCAGCAGAGGTTTTTTTAGAAGAGGGGTAACCTGACCTGATTTAAGGGCGACTGGGAGGGAGCCTTGACTATGGAAGAGATTAACTAGCCTGGTCCAGAAAGAGAGAATATGGGTGTAGAAATCGATGGCAAAAGATGCTAGGGATGTGGTCAGAAGAATGGTTGGATGGTTTGGTTTCGCGGATGCATTTGAGGAGTTCAACTTCCGAGATGGCGTCAAGATGTTTCCAGGTGACTAAAGATTTCTGCTCCTCAAAGGCGGTGGGGTGGGCGACCTAATTCACCAGGGCTTTGACCTTTTCATCAAAGAAAATAGAGAAGTCGGCTGCTCTATTTGTGAACTCCTCTGCTTAGTAGTTAGGGGAAAACAGTTAGGGTTTTTTATGAGGTCAAAAAGTTTTTTGGGTCTGTTTTTGGCTGATTAGAGAAGGGATTTGAAATGTGAAGGTTTTTCGTGGAAGATGTGGTTGTGGTATTTGGATCTTGTTGAACGTAACCGAGAGAGATTGGAGGTGGAAGGAGATTTTCTCCAATGTTTCTCGACAGCTAGGACTGAGAGGCACTGAGAGGTGAGAACGTTGACATCTGTGTTGGAGTGAAGTCTAGGAAGTGACTGCATAGCAGAGTCACAAAAAGTGTCATGATCAATGTTTTTATTGTTGCGGAACCAGTTAGTAGCTCTTTTAGTTTGACCGAGCTTTATAACATGCGAGGGATGAAAACGGAAGGGAACAAGAAAGTGGTCAGAGCAGTCTACACCAGGGGTCTTCAAACTGTGGGGCGCGACCCCCAGGGGGGGCGTGGAGTAATACAAAGGGGGTCGCGCACTCGTAGTCACACTTCTGCCCAGACCCATCGAACTTTAATGGCTTCAGCCCCCCTGCTCCCTCCGTGTGTCTCAGCCAGGCTGCTGCAGCTGTGGGCTTGGCTGGGCAGTGTCTGGAGTCTTATCTCCGACACTCCCGAGTTTTTGACAGGTCGTTAAAGACCATTTGCATATTTAAATGCCTTTCTAATGCTTACGAAGGCTTAGTTATTTTTTCTGGTTCCAGCACTCCCTGAGCCCCCACTCTGCCTATTCCTTACATTCAAACAGTTCAATGAAACGCAGCTGTGAATAAAACTACAGGAATTTAAGAATGTCACACTTCAACAACAAATTAAATTTACCAAGAACAAAAAAATCGTTTAACGCCCTAGCGCTCAGAAGGGTGGAATAGCGCTGTACAAATAAGTGAATAAATGTTCATACAGACTTCAAGTCTCGTGAGCAAATCACGGAGGGATTGCACAACCTTTCCTTCATCTGAGGTCATTAAACAGAGAGCCATTTAGCAGGGATCGTGTGCAGTAACACTTATTTTACATGGTGTTTATTGATAGTGCTTGTCTGAAAACAGCACATAAGCAAGTCGTCCGTTAATGAAACAGTTTATCTGTGTATTTGTAAAGCATCAAAATCCCACCTTTCATCTAGTTCCTAGCGCTCAGAAGTGACAGAGGGGTGAAATAGCGCTGTACAAACAATAGAATAAATGTTCATACAGACTTCAAGTCTCGTGAGCAAATCACGGAGGGATTGCACAACCTTTCCTTCATCTGAGGTCATTAAAGAGAGATCCATTTAGCAGGAATCATGTGCAGTAACACTTATTTTACATGGTGTTCATTGATAGTGCTTGTCTGAAAACAGCACATAAACAAGTTGTCCCTTAATGAAACAATTTATCTGTGTAATTGTAAAGCACCAATATCCCACCTTTCATCTAATTCCCAGGGCTTCATATATCTTAAAAGGTTTTTTTCTGTACACAAAGTGTTTTCCACTTTTGCCAATTTCTATTATAAGAAAAATTTCTCTTATAAAAACATTATATGCAAGTTCCATTGCATCTCGGCACTCCAACTTGTGAGAATTTGGTCCGGTGGATGTGCTGGAGTTGTAAAAATTTTAAAGCACTGAGTATGTAGGCTTAGGGAACCGTTTGTTAACCTGCGGCATTGGCAGAGCCATGAATCCATGCTTTTTGCCCACTCCTGCTCTGGGACCAAAACTTGTTGTGCTGCCTGGACCAGAGCTGGAGTTTGATGAATATGCAGATTTATTTGTATATTCTTTGTTGGGGCGAAGCAAAGGAGGGTGCAAGTTCCATAACTGCGCGGTCTGCACCAAAGAAGTGAGACAGACAATTCATGCCATCCTGAACTAGGGAACAATAAGCAGAGTGGCACAGGCCGGGAGGAGCATACCGGTCCGACCCGTAAGCTCCGTGAGGAGAGATGAGAGGATGAGAGAGGACGCAAAGGTTAGTATTCGATTGAAGAGGTCAGGGATGAGGAGAAATGTGAAGTGCTGAAGGGAAGTGCGGACACGCAAGAAGGGAGTGTGAGCGAAAGGTGAGGGCTACTGTTAAAGCATGAGAGAAGATAACTGAGAGATGATCTGTGACCTAAAAAGATAATTTGATGCAACATGGGTGAGAGACAGCAGTGATAGGGGATGAGAGGGATTACTGGGTTGGGTGCTCAGCAGTGATTATTTTGCAATAAAAAATGTGCCAGGGCCCTCACCAGTAGGTCACTGCAACTTTAACCACCAACCCATTGCCTGGCCTGCGCGGCCACTGACCATACCTATGCAACTACCAACCATAACACTTGTACAAGAGTGACTATTCAGACTATTGAAAGCCCCCAAAGCTATAAGAATAGCATGGGTGTCAGGAGTTTATTGTTTTTAATGTATATTGAATTAATAAACAGCTGTTCTGCTCATCTCTATATTATACAGACAGAGCAGAGCCACCATGTGGAAGTCTGTCATAGTGCCAGTGAGCACAGTTAGGTGCCAGTACGGAGCACCGGAAACCACCTGCTCAAATTAGGCACTGGTGCTGAGGTAACAGGGGAGAGGGACGTTGGTTCAAGAAGGTGTGGAAGAACAAAGGGGAGATGTGAAAGATGAATGGGGGACTGGAGAGTTGTAAGATACAAACAGACAAAAATTTGAATTAAGAGACTTGAGGTGAATGGGAAGTGCTGAGGAGCACAAGAGGTGACGGGGCCAGAGAGGCGATGAGATAAATGCGATAAATGCGAGAGTCTGTTAGAGATGAGGGCAGTGAAAATACAGAATGGCAAGGGGTGATTAAAGGTGAAGTGAGAGGTTGCATGGGGAGAGTTCAGAAGTTGTAAAAAGGGCTGAAAGAAAATGGCCTGCTAAGTGAGAGAGGGATCCAGGGTTGGGAGATGAGAGAAGAGAGGGATGGAAGGGAGGGGGTGAGAGGAAAGCAGTATTGGTAAACCGCTTAACTCTGCACAAGACCGCCAGGGTTCTAAGTTACCCCTGCTGCTCATGGCCAGGGCCAGGTGAGCTTCTAATGTAGCAGCATGTATTCCTGCAGAGTGGAGTGTATTTTGGTTATAAACTGGTACTGATGTGGTGAAATCGTTCCTCAGTGTTACTGTGTGTGAAAAATGTCAAAATAATGAAGCAATGCTATTCCAAAATACGCAGAATAACATAATATTATTTACGTTTTCTTCCCACACAATTTAGTCAAACCTGTTTCGTAATTTGGTCCTCACCTGCCTAATAATTCCAGTAGCCCGGCCTACAGGTTTAGACATTTTTGTCAGGAGGGGGTCCTCACACCTGAAAATGTTGAAAGGGGGGTCTCGGCATCCAAAAGTTTGAAGACCTCTGGTCTACATGGATAGGGGGATCAGTAGTCAGCAGGTCTGCTTTGGATATAACAAGATCCAAAATTGGGCCCTTGGAATGAGTGGTTTCCGAGCAATGTTGGAAGAGATCGTTAGATGAGAGAAAGGTGGCAAGCTTGTTGGCAGCCGAGTCTTCCAATAAGCCCCAGTGGAGATTAAGATCACCCAGGAAGATCTGCCTGTCACTTTGAGAAAATTGGTCACTGAAGAAGTCAGTGAGTTCCTCCACAAAGGCAGAGCAGTTACCGGGCGGGTGGTAGATGGCATGGAATCTAAAGGGTGAGCCATTATGTAGTTGCAGTTCTAGGGATAGTCATTCGAATGTGCGGAAAGGGATGGTAGGGAAGGCTTTCATTTGAAGGGAATTCCTGAAAATCATAGCGACGCCGCCCCCAATTTTGTCTGATCTGTCATTACTGAGGATAGAGTAGTCAGTGGGTACCAGAAGATCAAACAGAGTATGAGAGGAGTCATTAAACCAGGTCTCAGTGAAGAAGAACATGTCAAGATTCTGGAGGGTGATAATGTCAGAAATTTCCAATTTGTGTTTGATTGCAGATCTGCAGTTGTGGAGCAAGCAGTGCAGTTCTGATCCAACAGTTTTGGTGACAGGGGTGTTAGGGCTGTTAAGGGAGATAGGGATGAGATTCTTGAATGAGGGTGCCCAGTACGAGGGAGGCTGGTAGGATCTTACAGAGGAGATGGTCTGAATAGTGAACTGCGTAGAATTCTTAGGAGAGGAAGGTGGAGGGGGTGACGCTGGTGGTCTTGTAGCTGGCTAGTAAGTTGGAAATGTCTGAAGAGGACAGATTGTGCTTGGCTTTATTGGGGCGCGGGAGCACAGAACTCCTCGGGAGGATATTAGGGAAGGGGGACAACTTGGCGCTTAAAAGTGAGATGGACGCTACAAGCTGTGAAATAGATGAGATTAGAGAATCAAGTTTGCTTTCCAGGGAGAGGAGAGAAGAGCACGGAAGGTTGGGTGGCATGATGGATAAGGGCGGGAGTGCAGAGGGTGAGGGGGGACGGGAGCGGTGGGGGAACCGGATAAGGAGGAAGTGCAGAGGGAGGGAGGGGAGGGGTGGGGGAATGGGTGGAGACTTGGGGAGCAATAGTCGAAGGTGGGGGAAGGTGGTGAGCGATAGGAGTGGATGGTAAAACAGTGGTGGGAAGAAAATTATTTGTACTGGTGTTGAACAGAGGCGAGGAGAAAGGTGAGGAGTAGGAGGGGGGTCAGATGAAGGCCTATGGTAAGGGGATACGAGAGGAGAAGAGGCTGAACAGTGAGGGCGGACAGGGGGTTAGATGAATGACAAAGGTACGTGGAGAAGAGAGAAGAGGGGGCTGAACAGGCGGGGGAAAGAGGGGGGTCCAGGAAGGCAAGGAGTATGGGGAGAAGAGAGAGGATGGTACTCTAGGTTAAGAACGGTGGATGAAGGGGGACAGGTAACTGGTGGAATGGGGGGATTGGGCTAGATGGAAACTGAGGGTGTAGGGGACTGCAAGGTCAGAGGGAGAAATGAGGAAGGAATTGTCGAGGAGGGAGACATGGTTTGGAAGCAAAGGAACAGGGAGGGGAGGTTGAAGAGAGAAGGAAGGTGAGACAAGGTTGGGAATCAAAGGAAGAGGGAGGGGAGGTTGACTAGAGAAGGAAGGCGGAAGTGAAGAATTTAGGGGACGGGGAAGAGCGGAAAGAGATGGGGTGAGGGGTGAGACATGGTTGGGAAGCTGAGGGAGAGGGAGGGGAGGGAAAAGGAGGGCGGAAGAGAAGAATTTAGGGAACGGGGACAGGGAAGAGCGGACAAGGATGGGATAGAGGTGGAGAGAAGGGGGAAGGTAAGGAAAGTTGATCGGTAGGCCTGGTTGTAAAACAGTCGGAATAAGAAGGGGGGAGGTTGGTTGGAATAGGGGGGAGGCGAACGCGTTAGTGACTCGGCAGTTGCAGGGTGGGGAGGGGGAGTTGATGCTGGAGGCAAAGCAGACGGGATAGGGGGAGGAACATATTGGGAAGGGGGAAGAATGGGCGTTGAGGGAGCACAAGTAGGAGGAAATAAAGGGTAGGCCTGTGACTCCCGGGAACGCAGCCTGATGGAGTATCGGGGAGTCAGGGGAGGAAGAAGGGAGAAAGGAGAGGAGCTCAAGGAAGAATCTATGGAGATCATATTTGAATGGGTTGTATGAAAGGAGTGTAAGAGATCGTCAAAAAGAGAGAGACAGGAATCTGTAGCTTGTATCATGACAGTGCCATTATTATAAAGTGTAATGGTAAAAGAGCCATTAAAGCTGGCGGAGGGAAAAATGTTTTGCCGCTTTCCATGCGGGATAGATGAGGAGGAGGAGACATTGAGGGAATTGAAGAAGCTGGTGGATCAGGAAGGGATATCGTGAGTGTAAAAAAATAAGTCATTTTTGAGCTTCCCTAGGCCCCCAATATTGAATTGATAAACAAAGAGGGAATCGGGAAACTGTTCAGTGGTGTTGTGCTTGAACCGTTTTGCTGCTACTTTAGATAGATTAGGGGTATAAATGATTTTAAAGCAGTTAGCTCCGGACTTAAATCGAATGGAAGACATGATAAGGAGGCGAGGGGCCACTAGGGTAGCTTGGGCCTCACTATTATTGCCTTACTACCCTGAGAGTAAAGTGGAAAAGGAGTATACCAGGTTCTTAGTTCTGGGTAATGGTATGGTGTCCCTGGATCAAGAGAGGTGAAAACATCCATTGTTGTTGCACATTACCCTATAAAACACCAGCAACCTATTATCCATCTCAACCCCCCAGTAGCCCCTGCGGGGGCACAACACACTACTCCAGCAGTAGTACCCATTGTTGCTGAAAAAAAGGAATAGAGTGCAAGACAGCATGAACCAGTAGGAGCAGGGCCAGTAGTAGATGGACTGATGCAGTGGGGATTCAATTTCTAGGGTGGCTGCCACATGCAAAAGTAGCGCTATGGCCATGTATGTATGGAGTGGGCACATGGGCCTTGTGTGTTGCAGAAACAAGCAGCAGAGCTGGTGTGGTTTACCCCCACCTCTTCTCCAGCAGAGTTTGTGAAATGTATTCCTCCCGTGCTGCCACCTTTCCATCCTGGTGCATACATAAGTATAAACTCTTTGACTGTATGGCCCACGTTCAGAATAGGAATCATGACCTGTAGTGAAGGAACTCCACCCATTAGGTTCACTGTACTGAACATATGTCTTGCATATTATTGTTAATTGCTCTTTGGGGCACATGTAAACTATGCATGCATTAACGCAGTGGAGCTGATGTGGCTTTAAGGTAGGGTAGTGCACTAGAATCAAGATCAGCTAGGGACAGCTGCTGTTGGAAACTTCAGCAGACCTCTTTGCAGGCCAGTCAGGCTCACCGCAAAGAAGGGCAGGTGCGGCCTTCCAGGCTGGTCAGACTTACCGCGGCAAGGTGTAGTTATATCCTCCCAGGCTCAAGGGGCTCACAGTAGTGAGGTGCCTTTTTGATCTTTTGGGGTCGGCAGCAGCAGCACTAGTTTGTGTTCCACAGTGGCTGACTGCCACGCATGATCTGGTGCAATCTTTGGGCCTGCTCGTAGGAGCGACCGGGGGACCCATTCATGATACAGGTCACTCGCTACATGGCTTCGCTCTCTGATACTGTATGCCTTCTCTGGGTGGGAAAATGCTGGGTATCTTCTCCTAACAGTCTCTACTCCTGTGTGGTCACAACCACTCCTTCCCTCTTTCAGCAGATATGCCAGTTTTAAGGCACAAAGCAGACTCTCACTTTCTCCATCAGAAATTGCCGACTTTTGGTGATGTGCACCCACCTCTCGGAGATTGTTTGTCAGGAATGCACCAGCCCTAGTTACACCACGGCTCTTTGAGTACTCTATGGAACAATCCTTTCCTTCCTCAAGCAGAACTTGGGACTGGAGCTAAGTGATGTGGTTTGGCTCCCACATTTTACAGACAAAGTATCAGACCCTGTTTGAGGTGGAGCACCGGGGCAAACTGGGGTTACTGCGGCTCATCAGGGCTTGGCTTGTTTGACTCTGTTTTCCCGGGATCCATCCTACTATGGCTCTGTAAACTGGGCAAAGTGCAACACCTTCATTACTCTAGTGCTAGTGGTAGTAATGACAAGCAGTCACATGCTTCTCAGGGAACTACTGTGGAGCTGTGCAAGCTCAGAACTCAACAATCACACAGCAAGGCAATAATTGATTGTCCAACCGAGAAATATTTTGATGTGCACTTGTAATACTCCCCAGAACAGGTAACAGTAACAAATCACATACTAGTGCCTGTTCTACTGCACCTTCTATTCTGGACTACACCCACCCTCTCGTGGGTGTCCCCTTTGAATGTTTAGACTGGTCTCCCCTTGGGTTAGATTCTCCTTTAGGCATGTGTCAAGCATTATGTGCATATTTCTGTGATTTCAGTTCATTTCTCCCGTTACTTAACAAGTGTCCGTCTCTGTGGGGGATTGCAGCATGATTCTTTCTTCATTCCTGCTTCTGGCAAAAGAAACACTGATTGGAGGCGTAGCCCATGATCTGGAGGAGGGCAGTAGAATGACAGTGGAAGTATCCATCCAACGTGCTTTCAGAATGGTGTTGCCTCAGGGCAGCCATGGCAGAGCTCTTCAGTGCAGTGGCCGAGTTCACCTCGGGTGCAGTCTTTGAATGTAGTGGTGCAGTCCAACCTGCCACTGGTTTTTGCAGGTTCCACAATCCACCTGAAACTCAACGTCTGGATGGTGGCACTCCTTCAGGTCACAAGACAGATTCTGGATCTCACATTGTGAGGGATAGGCTTAAGCCTCTGTACACAAGAAAGATTAGCATGACATCAGGGCGACAATAAAAGTTTGGACACTAGGCCCACATGCAGTCTGGCACTTGAGACAGGTGAACATACACCAAATCTATGCAGGGGGACATTTCCATCCCAACATGTGGGTACTAATAGATACCTTATCTGTAGCTACAGAAATGTAAAATTGGAGTCCTTCACCATGTATGCCTCTACTTCTGATATCGGTCCACTTGATAGTCTAAGGCTGTGATAAGGTTTTGGTGCATGTATTCGTAACTGATAGCCTATTTAACACAGTGTCAGTGGAGTAATGCACAGCAGTGCCACACACTGCTAAATATACAGCATGGTCAGCTTGCTCAAGACTTGGGTTGACCTAAGAAATGAAGCTACATCTGGTCCCAGAAAAGAACCGCAGCTGCTTTTAGCAACTAGTACAGAGGAGCAAGTATTAGCAGATGCCAGCTCATTGTTATATGGATGTCAAACGTGTCTGCCTTTGTCTATCCTATTTGTGTATTCTACTTTGAAGCTTGTTTGGCCATCTGGCCTGTACAGTTTTAGTGGATACATAATATACATTCAGTGAAATTCCGATTCTAAAGAGGCCACTTGACTATTTGCCTTGTGTATATTACAACAAAAGAGCACATACAAATTAAATAGGTTTTCATTTAGAAGTTCGCATTGTTACATGACTATTTTACCGTCCAACACACATATATGTAGAATATACTGTCACCCAATGTTTATTCCCATTCCATACGTTCGTCATAAAAGCATTTCTGGGAGTTTAAGGTGCAATTACAAGCTGCAGATTGTGGTGAGATCCCCTTAGGCTTCCATACCTCGAAGATATCCATAGATTTTAGACTGAATGGGCGTCCCTGTGGGCTGGGGTCCACTGCGCCGCTGCGGCACTTGCCTTATGATTTTGAATGCTGGCAGTGGTTCTCACCATATTATCTCTGGTCTTGGATTTTGTAAATGTTCACTGTTTTGTTTATTGCAGGGGCAGCATTTCTTCAGAGTGTGTTTGAATCTGAGTGAATGCATTTGTCTAAAGCTGTGAAGTGCTGGTGAACTCAGTCTGTCAGCAGATGCCCCTGACGTCACATCTAGAAGTTCAGTGAGAGACTGAGGTGTAGCACGAATTCTGGTATTAGAAAGGCGACCAATAAAGGAGTACAATTTGCAGGTTACCTCGAACCGTTAGTTTACCTGAAGAGGCTAATTTTTTCAATGAAGACTTAGAGTAGTGTTTGAGCATTTGTTTAAAACCATGCCCAGGACCCTCCTTATTCCACATTATAGGAAGATCCCAGGGTCCCACCTTCATAGTCCAAAATGGTCAAACGTGTATTTCTTACTTCAGAAGAACTGTAATCAGATATGTTATATTATGTTATGCAGAGTCTTAGATTGCACTATCACCTGGGAGGGTATCCTGGTGCTAAGCAGGTGGAAGTCTAGCCAAGCCAAGGGCCTAGTCGGACTACTCAAAAAGCCATGTCTGCAGCTTCTTGCAGAATTTAAGAAGTGAGGAGGAGTCTCTTATCTGTAGTTGCAGGTCATTCCGCATTTTAGGGACAATGTAGGAGAAGGCTCAACAGCCGGATCTGGTTTTCTGTATGTGTGAGATGTGTGCAAGTAGGAGTTTGGACAAGCAGAGGTGTCTAGAAGGTTTGTGAAAAAAAAGGGATTGTTAAAGTATGCTGGGCCATTTTTATGTAGTGCTTTGAAAGTGTGGGTGAGGAGTTTGAATTGTGCTCTTTTGTGAATGGAGAGCCAGGGAAGCTCCTTCAGGTGTTGTGTGATATAAGTGCAGCTTGGAAGGTTGAGAGGCATTCTGGCTGCCGAGTTCAGAATGGTCTGCATCCTTTTGGTTTCATGTTGTCCAGCTTGCGTGTGACCAAGGTGTGCATGACTGTTTTCTGGATGCTGATTTGGAACCATTTGAAAATCTTCCTCAGCATCTTCAGAGTATGGAAGAATTAGGTGGTGACTGCATTGACTTGGGAGGTGATGTTGAATTTGCTGTCAGTGATGACCCTGAGGGTCTTGACATGAATGATAGGAAGGTGGTTAAGACAATGGCCCGTTTAGGGTCACACGGGTCACTCGCGACCACCTCTCAGCCTTCCAGACAAATGAAGAGTTGGTCAGACAGTAGAGAATACAAACTAAAGGCATTTATTAAAGGTACACACGAGTGGAGTCCGGTTTGACCAGCCTCCTTAGATTGCTACATAGGTACTGACTTCAGCTACCATAAAAATATATTAAGTACATTTCAAACCAACGAAGGCACTGCCCAGAATGGAAATTTTCAGGCTCATACATCTAAAACAAAGAGGTACAGTAGGATAAGTTTCAACTTAAAGGCTGGGTACACGCTATCTATAAATGAAGGTCGTCCGGCCTGTGCCCGCAGCTGGGCTGGTGGGAGAAAGGTATGTGCTAACTAGGACAATGTACTGGAGACATTTCTCAGCATGCTAGGGTTAGTTTAAATCACAATTCAAAATGGCGGCTCAACTTAAAATGGTGGCGCGAATGCTAACTTTTCATTGAACAATATGCAAGCAAAACGACTGCGTAACATTTACATTTCAACAGACCCTTCTTTTAGCAGAAGCTAACCAGTTGAAGTTGAGAAATAGGGAGGATAAAATAGCATGTATATAACAGATGGGCTTCAGAATTCAGAACAATCCATGTACTCAGCATCATGGGAGGATGAATCCTCAAATATACCCTTGTCTATTTGCTTAAACCTACCTATTTCCTTCTGAGTCATAATCACAGTATTAGTATCATGGATGGATATCTTCAGCTTTGGGGTGAAAAGTATAACACAATAAGACAACAATCCGGGAGGCATCGAATACAGAGGCAACATGTGAGGAAAATACCAGCGACTACAGCTAGGAAAGCAAGTATTTTCCAACCCGGGATGTAAACAGATCCCAAAACAACCCAGATAGGGTTCAAGTGCCATTTTCCTGGTGTATGCCAGATGAGAGTCTATGTAATTTCTGTATGGCAGCTTATACATTGGGGTCATGGTCAGGTATGTCTACGCAACAGCTACTGCCACTAACGCGACAAGCCACTCGGCGATCAGCAAGGATGACGTCTATCACCATTTGGTTTTGTAAGGTAATGAGCCTTGTGGCCTGGGACTCAGTAGTGATGTTTATCAGTATACCAGCCGTTATGTTGATAACCCCTTCAACAACCCTTGTTAACCGACGAATGTTAAGACCCCATGTCCCTTTTGGGACACGGGGTCCCAAAAGGGCACTATACCCTTTCATAGCATCCTCAAACTGTTGCAGGATGCTATCTGTCTGATCTATATCCTTTGTGTCAATGACCCTTCTCACTCGGGGTAAGTGTATACTCCTATGCTGCAATTGCTGATCTTTATGGTAATTGGGCGGGGCAACATATACCAGGGGAAGAAGAAAAGAGAGGGTACACCTTTCCGACCATCCCCTAGGAAGTCAGACATGTACTTGGGATCCAGATTCAAAATAGACATTTGGGGGTAAGATCAGAGGGGGACTATTGATCGTGCTCAGTGGGTATGTGAAATTGCATCTACTATCCCCCACCTCTATCTCCCCCTTTCCTTGTATGCAAAAGGCAGCTTCTTAACTGACCACAGACACCGGTATTGCTTTGTCCTTAGTGAGGTTACTGTCTTGAAATGATTGGAAGTACTCAGAAGTATTAAAGTTCTCAAAATCAGCCATTTCCATTTGAAGCCATGTAATTCTTCTTCACCTTGTCATATTTGCTCATAGAGGAGTCCGGGGACTAAGTACCAGAGATATTTTGCACCGCCTTACGTAAACCCATGAACAAAACGTATATAATCAACCAAAGTGCGAGAATCAACTGATGTCATAAGTTGAGTGGACTGGTGAAAAAAAGGGTCTGGGATGCCCCTTTGCTGGGGCAGCCATGGGCTTTACAAGAGCATATAACATAACATAACAAAAAGGTAGTGCACCATGACAAACAGTTCAAACCACCACTCACAACTTCCTAGGTATGACAAAGGCATGGACAACAAATCATCGCTTTTGTGAGTATAACTGAGGGGAGCAAGCCACAGACCCAGCAATTCCTTGTGTTAGACACACCATGAGCTTTGTGCAACATTTGTATAAAAATATCATTATTGGAAGTCTTTTGGTGCTCCCCTTTATGAGGAGCCAAAGTAACAAACGTGTTCAGGGGGAACAGGTGTTGTCCCAATCAAAGAGTGTACAGGATACTTTTCCTCCAAGAACCACCAAGATATCCCCAATACAAATATCAATGCAGTTGCAATTATGGATGCAAGAACTATTTTACTTTTTGTAGACAAACCCCACTCTGAGCACAGAGGTGCAAATTGCTGTTCTTCTTCAGAAATAGGATGACCAAATGAATACATTGTGGAACCAGGGAAAAAAGGAATGCAATAAAACTGATGGCAAAGACAAGGGTTTCCAGTGTCCATTTGAGCCTCACTGGTAGACTCCTATTGTTCATCAACATTGGCGCTCTTGAGCACCGGCGGTTGAGCTGTTTGATTGTAGCGCTTGAAGAAATCCCACGTCGCACAGGGTAATGTGCCCTCCTCCAGGGGAGCACGTTCAATCTATCCTGTCCAATGTCCAAACAATGCGTCAATCTCAACTCTCCCTAAACTACTGATTGTACTATAAGCAAAGTACACCCTGACTTGCGCAGTCCATCCCTGCTAATCTGACTTCTCCTTTGGTGCACTGTTCCTCAGTCGGTGGCGCAAATCGTACCTAGCTACTCCAGGCACAGAGAGGTCAGTAAAAAGGGGCTCAGAAGCAGAAGGGCCAGTGGAAAGAGGCTCTTGAATGGCCTTAATCTCTGGGGGCACTGCAACATTTAGTACCTCATTGTTCTTGGCTTCTTTTTGGGTCCACGTGATCTTGGCATCCGATAAGGGGAGAAATCATGGGACCTGCTCCTACTCCGCGTCCCCAATTCCTTTCTTGACCCACTGATCTTAGGGCAAGGGTAAAGGCACTCTGTGGCAGTGTTGACTATGAATCCAGTTCTTTTAGCCAGTGACCTTTACTGCTGTGCCAGTTGCAAGGAGGACCTGGACTGGTCCTTTCCAACTCTGCTCCAAGTTCTTCTTCCTCTGAAAATTCGTAATGAGGATGAATTCACCAGGCCGTATATCATGTTCTGGCCCCTCGGGTACTGGCGGGAGGGAATCCTGGATCTGTTGGTGAATAGAACACAGACTTTTAGTTAACTCATACAGGTAGTCTACTAACAGAGGATATTCAATTTCAAAAAATCTACGCGGCCGCGGGACGCCCCAGACATTTGCCAGCTCCCGAACAAGACCTCGTAGGGTGACAATCATGTCCTGGAATGCATAGTGGTTCTTGTGGACAAAAGGGCTAATGGTAAATCATCTGGGAACTGCAACACTGTGGTCTCCTGAATCTTTGCCAGTTTCAGTTTGAGAATACTGTTATACTTCTCAACCAAACCAGCGGACTGGGGATGCTTTGCAGCATGAAATGTTTGTCTGATATGTAGTCCTTCACAAACTAGCTGAATAACTTTGGCATTAAAATGACTTCCTTTATCACTCCAGATCAAACGGGGCAAGCCGAAGCGAAGAAAGAACTCCTTCAGGAGTACCTTTGTAGTCGCTATAGCTGTATTTTCTTTCATAGGATAGACCTCAACCCATTTACTGAATGCACAAACAACCACTAACACATATTTCAAATTATTGACTCGATCCATCCCTATGTAATCCATCGGGAGGACCTCAAAAGGAAAAGTGGGAGGTGCCAAATTACTAGGTCGCATAGGGGTACCTTTTCCAGTATTGTGCATCGTGCACACCATACACCATTTGACCAAATGAGCAGCAGTCTTTAGGATATTATCATTTTGCCATACAGGGTCTAACAACTTACAAATGTCTCTAGCACTGATATGAGCTGGTCCGTGCACCATGGTGACTACGGGGAGAACATATGCATCTGGTAGCATCCATCTCTGTTTCCCTGACTTATCAGTCCAACACCCCATCTCATCCAAACGTGCTGTGATTTCCTGCCATATTGCTAATTCCTCAATTGCTGCCTCATTCTGTATCTCCTTAACATTTTCTAGTGTATCCTCAAACATGGCTACCTCCGGCACCTACCTAACGGGACCTGCTACAAACATCCTTTTCATCTTCGTTCGGGTCTTCTCTTTGGCTGTCCTTTGGCTGTCTGGTTTGCAAAACCGTTCCCCTTACCCACATTGTCAGTAACCTTCGTATGGGCGCTGCACTTCATGATAGCCACTTTCTTAGGGAGTGTCGAAGCAGACAAAAGCCTATGTATAAGACAGTCATGCTGGATCTTCAACCCATGGGAAGTGAGGAACCCTCTCTCTGCCCAAAGCCACTCAAAATTATGGGCGACTACCCAGGAGTACTGTCTGTCAGTATAAATATTGACAGCCAGTCGCTCACGCAACTCGCAGGCTAGAATAAGGGCAACAAGCTCTGCAGCTTGGGCCGACTGATGACGTCTCAACTACTGACTGCAGTGTTGTGATTGCATATGCAGCAGTTGTAGTGCAATCTGGTAACTTAAAACAAGAGCCATCGACATATGTTCCCCTTGGGGGTCAGATGAGGGAACATCAGTCAGGTCTACCAATCCTTTCATCTCTTCCTCCATCCGGAAGATACAATCAAGGGAGGAGTAGTAACGTGGCTGGGTTCAGAGTGGCACATCTTTTAATTGTGACATGTGGTTCAAAGAGAGTCAGCTCATAACCAGTCAGACGTGCACTGGTGAGATGCTGCATCTGGTCTTATTCAAAAGGGTATCCACAGCATGGGGCACCTTGACTGTGAGGTCAGTATCTAGTACAAACCCTGCCGATTGCCTTATGGAGACTGACACTGCTGCAACCCCTCTTAGACAGCTCGGGAGGGCCCTTTAGACAGGTACAAGAAGAGCAGAAAAATAAGCACACAGCCATTGCTTACCTCCAAATGCCTATGTTAAAACAGAAAGTGCACAACCAGCCATCTCATGTACGTACTGTCACAAAAGCACTCACCTTCATTCCTGATTGCTTCACCTTGACGACGAAGACCGACTGGGGATGACAATTCCCAATACCCCCTAAAAAAAAAACAGAGTGACTCCCTGGTAGGAGACTAGAAGTTAATCTGAAAGTCTCCAGGGGGAAAGGGGTTGGGGTGGGGGTGAGAAGAGAGAGAAACAGAGGCAAGAAGAGTCCCTGGTAGGTGACTAGAAGTCAATCTGAAAGTCTCCAGGGGGAAAGGGGTTGGGGTGAGAAGATAGAGAAACAGAGTCCAGCTGTCTTCTTTTTGGGGAAACAGGATTTCTGATGAATGGGTAGAATACCGAATACCAGGTTTAATATTGTGACTGAACAATCTTGGGTGTCTTGAGTCTTCCACTAGACTCCTACCTATGAAGTATAGAGACAAAAACAATAAGGCGTAAACCTGTGTAATTAAAGCCTAAACACAATTACAGCATTTATCAAACCAATCTTGAACATGTCTTTTTGATTATCCTTACCTATCTAACAATTCTGTTGGGCCTGGGTTACGTATTGCATAACAGCGTTAATATTGGTTGAGCAATCTGTAATAAACAATGCCAGTATAAATATCACTGTATAAATGTTCACATTAATTCAACAATATCATTATCTCCATTAACACAATATAATTGTTGGGTACCTGAATCCTTCTGTGCGCCTCTTTAGATTCTGATGCCACAATTTTGAAGGGTTGTGTAAATACTTGACTAAATATATTAAATTAATTGGGGATAAGAAAAGATAATAACATAAAATAGACAATTACATAAGGATGCAGTAATCCTTGACGTTATTTGCCTGTGCAACTTACTGTCCACTTTTTAAAAGCACAACCTATAAGGTTTCAGTGTGTGTTTTTGTAGTGTCAATCCTTTTTTGCAAATATGGTAATTCCTATCATAGTATTCTAATGTGCATTCTTCTCTATAGTTCGTGAGGTTAAGTCTTTGAAATAAAAGCGATCAGCAGATAATGTCTTGAATCTTCTTAGTGAAACAAACTCACTGTAGAACTGAAGTTTTTTCAATAATATCAAATGCGCTCTTTTATGTATACGGTACAGGGAAGCCGTCGGATGGAAGTCATCCATCCGGAATCAGGACGTCAGAAGACCAATGCAGAGCTGCCGTTCTGGGGACACCGAGCCAGGGAAGTGGAACCAGGTGAGTGCTTGAATCAGCAATGAGGCCAAGCGCAGAAAGGTGTATGAGAGCGGTTTAAATAGGTTCCCATTCACTTGTTGGGGATGTTTGCATACACGCGTCTTCAGCAGTTGCCGCGTGTGGAGGTAATTAATTATGCATGAGGCTCAACTGTTTTCTGAATGCGTGAGAGCCTCATCAATATGTATAAGGGGACACGTTGTCAAAAATACAGCAATTATACAAGGAAATACACATTGTCAGTTTTGATGTTACAATAAACATGGAAATGCATGTGCCAACCAGTATCAATCTTGATTTTTCACAATATACATAGGTAAACGAGTGATCATTTATTCATCAACAACATTTATTTGAAAACAGTGGGAGCAATGATCAGACATAGAAACATGATGCGCCATTCTATCAAGCCATGAGAGGTGTGCTAGCTGGTATTTTAAGGTGGACAGCGAAGGAGACGGGCATGTGACAATAAGCCCATAACACATACAGCACGGACGGCTTCACATAGTCAGGCGTGCCAAGCACAAGAGCGGAGCAAAGCGCAACTTTTAATTGCTCAAAAGACTGCTGACATTCAGGCGTCCAAGGCAAGGGTTCATGCATATCTTTAGTGGTTAGTTCGAGCAGGGGTTTTGTTAATAATTAATAGTTCGGGATCCAATGATGACAATAGGAAATAATGTCAATAAAAGTGCACACATCCCTTTGAGTTTTAGGGATAGGCATTTAAACAATGGTACTGGTGCTCTCAGGGGTGGTCAAACTCCTACCCTCCTTTGACAGAAGGTGACCTCCTATCGACAATATTGAAATTTGGAAAGAGGCACTTTATGTCTGTGGTGTGCCAAATGCAATGACAATCTAACCATATTGTCTTTGCAACCCTTTTCAGTCTCAGCGGTGAGAAGGTCATCTACATATTAGAATAATACATGACCTGTAGGAAGTGCAAGAGAGTCCAATTGTGCTTTTAAAGCTGGACTATAGATACTAGGGCTCTCAGTTTAGCCCTGAGGAGCTCCACAGTAGCTAAAGCTTCTGCCAGCTAGTTTAAAACCGAATAAGTACCTGCTATCTGGATGGATTGGATTACTGAAGAATGCATTTTTTTAGTTCAATAACCAAACAGTTTAGCAGTACAAGGAATCATCCTCAAAAAGGCTGTAATGTCAGGGACCACTGGGAACTGAGGAACTACTATTTTATTAATTTCGCGCTAATCAATCACAAAAAGGTGAACATCAGATGATCATTGGATTAGCCCAAAGGTGCTCTTTTAAGAATAAGAAGAATAGGGCTATTACACACATTAGCAGAGCAGTTGTCTCTTCAACAACTCCTGACTTAATCAATTCCTGTATAATTTGTGACAATGCTCACTCCCCTCCTTTCAGTATTTTGTACTGAGGAATACAAGGCAAAATGGCATTGTCTTTAACTTGATGGAAACTGGGGATATCTGCAATAGTCCTACATCAGTGTCACCCGTTGCCCACAACGTGAGCGTCATCTCCTTAAATTCAACAGGGAGGGTAGCATCTTTGGACAGACACTGTTTAGCGCTGACCACATTCGGGCACATTGTCATGTAAACACCTTCCGGGGAACAATAAATGGTAGCATGCAACTTCTTTAATAAATCTAAACCCATTAGATTTTCTCCACAATTAATCTTCAACAAAGATGGTGAATGCACCGTAAAAGGACCTATAGTCGGTGTAAGAGGTTTGGAAATGGGGCTCCAACCAGTACACCAGAAAATCCTACCAATATATTATTATGGCCTGACAGAGCTGCTGCGTAACCAGAGCACGAGAAATAGAGCTCTTCATTGGACCTGTATCCACCAAAAATTCCTTAGCTGAGCCATGCAAATCCGCAATAACGTAAGGACCGTGCTGATCTATAGGTATCTGACTTGGTCCCTCACTCTGTCCTAGCTGTGAGATATTACTGTCACCTCGTCCATGTCGTAATTCTCATGATAATACTCTCCGCCCCTATTGCCATCAAAGTACATACTATCAGGACAATCCTGTGACACCGTGGCATGCTGAGCCCTGTCCTGTCCACCAGCCTCATGACCTCGTCCACGAGAACCTCGTCCTCTAGGGGTCGAGACCTTCTGCAACAAAACCGGACACTCACTATGCCAATGCCCCTCCTCTTTGCAATACGCACACTGATTCCACCCTACCGGCGTAGTAGTCCAGCTAGTATGCGGAAGCAGCCTGTCCGAACCACCACATCCTCAACCACTCCCCCTAGAAGCCTGCTACAACAACACCTTCGTCTTTAAGTCTTTATGCTTTTTCTCCATCTTATCCTTGTCCTCATTCTCCCAATGATCATAATACTGTGCCATGTTCCAAATAACAAAAGCGGAAGAAGAGGAGCAAGTACTTTCAGAAGCCGGCATCCGAGTTGTGATCTCCGGAAGTAAATTTGATGCAAATCTGTTAACAAACAATCAAACACATCCATCAACAGACAAATCCTACACACAGTAATCCAGAAATACACCTTCAAACCATGTGAAAAAATCTGATACACTCATGTCTTTCTTCTGACGACAAGCTGAGAGCTTTTCCCAGTCTACCTTTCTTGGCGGGATGAGAGAATGCTTATACGTAATAATACGGCCTGGCAAGGCAAGTATCTCCACTCTAGGCTTCTCACTAGGCTTCCTTTTCGGATCCCATGCCTTTATTTGATCCCAGGTAACCCCCAATTCCACAACATGATCTTGCATGGCCAGTTGTTTCCAAATATCAACCGGAACCAGCAAACCAAAGAACATTTCAATATCCACAAGAACCATAACAGTCGAGGATGCAGCCTCAGTCAAATCTTTACAATTGGTTGGTTGATATGCTTTATTTCGATACATAAAAATATCTTAAAAGCAGTACATACAATAGAATTTAAAAAAAGATATACAACAAATATACATAGGTATACATCCATGAAATAAAAAAGACAATAAAACATTGGAATATGTACAATTAAAAAGAATTTGATTAGTATGTACAGGTAAAAAGAAATTAAATGGATACAGAAAGCCTATTTGATCGGATCAACCAAGACCATTTAAAAAATTTTGAAACGCCACAAACTACAAGGGGGGTGGTATCTGTTAGTAAAATACGTAGGGCCACTGAATATTGGCGAGTGCCAAGTAATCTGCACACAGGTTTGAGCCAGCGCTTTCTCGGGTTGCAATAGTCTGGGCATTCAAAAAAGATGTGGGCTACCGTCTCCACCCTCGAGGAACATATGGCGCAATAGGGGGAGTGCTGGGAGGTAGATTTCCATCTCGATGTCAAATAGCCTACTGGTAGGGTTCCCACCCTAAACCTAAAGTACAAAGCCCTATCAAATGCGATGGAAATCAAATCAAGATAGGGTTCGTAAGCCACCACGTCTTTGATTGGTATGCTGTCGGTTTTTCCTAGGGGCAGGCAACTGAGTCTTAAGGGTTAAAACTAAGCATGGGAGTAAAATCTGTCCCGTTCGCGGAATTTGCGGATTTTCTGCAATTTCGCGGTATGCGAATCTCGCGAAATTGCAGAAAAATCAGCAAAATCGCGAGTGGGACGGATTTTCAAAAACTGAAGTAAATGAAGCACTTATAGGGTTACAGCAGGTGCCCAAGTTGAAGCTAATTTCTTTGTAACCATTTACAAAATGGTTACAAAGAAATTAACTTCAACTTGGGCACCTGCTGTAATCCTGTAAGTGCTTCATGAGCGGCGCCTCCAGAGTTCGTTGCCTACTTGCAACTATTCTTTGACCCTGCTCTGACCCTCGAAGCAGGGTCAGAGAATAGTTACAAGTATGGCACAATGCTTCAGGCTGTCACAAAAATGAAACCACAACAGGAAGCACTTACAGATAAGGAAGCAGGTGCCGGACTTGAAGCTCAAATTCAGTAACACATTAACCAGCCCCTGGTTGAGGCTGGGCAGGTGTTCTTTCTCCCCATAATCTACAGTGGTGAACCAGAGGGTGCAGTTGTGAACCAGAGGGTGGCAGTGATGAACCAGAGGGTGGCAGTGGTGAACCAGAGAGTTGCAGTGATGAACCAGAGGGTGGCAGTGGTGAACCAGAGAGTGGCATTGTTAAACCAGAGGGTGACAGTGATGAACCAGAGGGTGGCAGTAGTGAGCCAGAGGGTGGCAGTGATGATCCAAAGGGTGGCAGGGGTGAACCAGAGGGTGGCAGTGGTGAACCAGAGGGTGGCAGTGATGAACCAGATGGTGGCAGTGATGAACCAGAGGGTGGCAGTAATGAAACAGAGGGTGACCGTGATGAATCAGAGGGTGGCATTGGTGAACCAGAGGGTGGCAGTGATGAGCCAGAGGGTGGCAGTGGTGCACCAGAGGGTGGCAGTGGTGAACCAGAGGGTGTCAGTGATGAACCAGAGGGTGTCAGTGATGAAACAGATGGTGGCAAGGGTGAACCAGAGGGTGGCAGTGGTGAACCAGAGGGTGCTGTGATGAACCAGAGGGTGACAGTGGTGAACCAGAGGGTGACAGTGGGAACCAGAGGGTGCAGTGATGAACCAGAGGGTGGCAGTGGTGAACCAGAGGGTGACAGTGGTGAACCAGCGGGTGCTGTGATGAACCAGTGGGTGCTGTGATGAACCAGAGGGTGGCGGTGGTGAACCAGACGGTGGCAGTGGTGAACCAGAGGGTGGCAGTGGTGAACCAGAGGGTAACAGTAATGAACCAGAGGGTGGCAGGGGTGAATCAGAGGGTGGCAGTGGTGAACCAGAGGGTGGCAGTGGTGAACCAGAGGGTGGCAGTGATGAACCAGGGGGTGGCAGTGATGAACCAGAGGGTGGCAGTGATGAACCAGTGACAGTGGTGAACCAGAGGGTGACAGTGGTGAACCAGAGGGTGCTGTGATGAACCATAGGATGGCAGTGGTGAACCAGAGGGTGGCAGTGAGCAACCAGAGGGTGACAGGTGTGAACCAGAGGGTCGCAGTGGTGAACCAGAGGGTGCTGTGATGAACCAGAGGGTGCTGTGATTAATCAGCCCTTAAAAATTGTGAGCAAGGTTGAGGCTGGGCAAGTGTCCTTTATCCCCATATCTGCTGCCGAAAATGAGCTGTAACCTTGAGGAGGTCTCTGCATCAATGAGTTTCCAGAGCGCCATCCCTGTGTAGTTCCTGTGACCAGGAGCCTGCTTTCTCCTTATCTGCTGCCCTGCTCGGTCTCTGACCCTTTATAAACAAGAGGCATGTGAACTCGCATTGAAGCCCCGTCCGTTTGGCCCCATCACAATTTTTTAGGGCTGATTAACCCCTTCCATGCGGCTGCGATTCCCCTGGTGTGCTGTAAACAGCACGAACAGGGGCGGGCTGTGACAAACCCCAGCCGTCATCAGCACACGAGCACCGTAGTGCATGACGGCTGGGGTTCGTCATGAGCATGGAAGGGGTTAATACTTTACTGAATTTGAGATTCAACTCGGGCACCTGCTTAATTTGTATCTGTAAGTGCTTCCTGTTGAGGTTGAATTTTTGTGACAGGAGCATTGTGCCAGAATGAATCCTGCCCTGCGTATTTGCCCACGAAGATGCCACCGTTTTGTACAATACTTCTACTCAACTGGAGTACTTTCTACTGGCTAATCAATAAGTGCTCCCTCCTTGGGTAAATGTATAGTGCTTTTACTACACTGCAGCTGCTTAAAGGGCCACAAGATGTGTCTCCAGTGACCATGTGTGCCTGTAACAAACTGTGTGTTTGTTACAGGCACAAATGGTCACTGGAGACACATCTACTGGCCCTTTAAGCAGCTGCAGTGTAGTAAAAGCACTATACATTTACCCAACGAGGGAGCACTTACTGGATAAGCCAGTAGAAAGTACTCCAATGCAAATAGCAAAAAAATCCGCAATTTTGCGAGAAAATCCGCGAAGTCACGGATTGTTTTGCGATTTCGCACGAATTCGCAGAACGCAAATTTGCAAATTTTGCCCATACTTAGTTGAAACTTCACTCCTTTTCCATGGAGTGTAAATCCACTGTTCTTGGAACCAAGCCCCTACCCGTGGTCTAGTCACATTATCATGCTGATCCCGCAGCTCAGGTATTTCGGGGTGATATATGGGATGGACCTCCCTCATCGGAAACTGGGATACTGTCTTCGACTCTTCTCAAGCAGCCCACTCCTATAAGCGACCAATATCGCAACATTACCCCAAAAAATTTCAGGTGCCATATCATCAGCATAGACATGAACCCTAATGTCATAAATCACCTGGGATGCCACATCATTGAAACACTGTTCCCACAGTCCAATCAAAGTAGCCGACATGTGGTAAAGGGAATGCTGATGCACAAAAAGCTCATAATCTTTAATCACACTCCACAATGCAAATGGGGTTCCCAGCCCACTGGGCGGCCTGATTGGCTACTACCTTTTTCTCTTCATCTCCAACATTAGATCGTATCAATATCCATCCCAGTCGCTCCCTAGTAGTTGCCCAATCTCTGTCCCCATAACCACGTACCAGTGTATCAATGCTCAATAATGTCGGGGGATGGAGAAACAGGGAAGGAGAATCAACATAAGTAACAGAGACCAACATTGTTGCTGGTTGTATCGTAGGTGTAAGGGCTGGCGAGAGGATACCGAAATAACAGGTGTAGCAGGGAGACTGGCAGTCATCTTAGCCTCAGAAGGCAAAGTCAAAGAAAGGGCAGGAGGTGCTGTGGTTGAAACAGCATGATTATTAGCAGAAGAAACAGAAGCAGCAGAGACAGAAGTAACGGATGACTGAGGCTGTGGCATGGCGGGGTATATTCTCTGCGGGGCGTATGTAGGTGGAGGTTGAGTATCTAAAAATTCCTCCACAAAGGTGTCATTCTCTTCTCAAGCAACATAAGACTTTTCATATTGTATTCGAAATCTCCTATCAGCACACTCTATTTCTTTTTCTATTTTGTCTCTATCATGCGCTTCAACTTTCTGAGTCAATGTCTGCATTCTCCCCTTCCGGGCCTCTTTTTCTGCTTTCACTCATCTCTGTTTAGTCTCCTTTTGCCATGTTCTGAGGTAATCAAACATAGACTGTCTACATCTTTTTGCAAACAATTTCTCCTGTAGAAAATTAATTTTCTGTTCAATAAAAGTGCCCGTCAACAGCCACTGCAACTCAGCATTGTCCCTCGTATATTTGTGCCATATCATACTAAACAGAATAGAGCCAAGGCCATGCTTCACATATATATCAAAATTTGGAGTGCCTACTAGAGGTGTTGGCTGACTTTCTTCCAATCGAGCATCAGCAGAACAACAACGACAGCCCAAACAAAACACTTTACTAAGACACAGCATTTTTCAAAAGAAAAGAAGTTCACTATTTATGCCTAGCAGATATTTGCAAATATCTTTACCAAAGTTGCTTCTGAAATCTCATCAAAAACAAATCGAAAATTGTACCATGTTCATAAAGAACTCAAACAAATTCAAGCGCTTGTCCAAAGACGGTCCTCAGACCGTATCAAATACAAACCAAAATGGTGACATATCCACAAAGAACCAAAACAAACACCTGGTGCACACTTGTCAAACAAGTTTATTCTCCACTGCCGACTCTTCAGACCAAACAGCCAGATCCAAGGGTTTCACCATTCAGGACCCTAGTCAGGATGAATGCTGGACGAGGCTCTGCCCGGTCAGACAGATGGGGCTGCTGCAAGTTCAAGGCTCTCTCGTGTAGGGATCCCTTGTCTGCCCGTCCGACCTGACGCGGCCCGACCTTCTTAACTGTCCGCGGGCAGGGATTGGTCGCCTGGTGGAGTCTCTGTTTGCGCGCCAAATGAAGGAAGTGGCCCGTTTAGGGTCACCCGGGAAACTCGGAACCACCTCTCAGCCTTCCATACAAATGAAGAGTCGGTCAGACAGTGGAGAATACAAACCAAAGGTATTTATTAATGGTACACTCGAGTGGAGTCCAGTCTGACCAGCCTCCTTAGATTGCTGCAGAGGGACTGACTTCAGCCAGTGTAAAGATACATTAAGTACATTTCAAACAATCGAAGGCACCTCCAAGAATGGCTAAAGCAAAGAGGTACAGTAGGATAAGTTTCAACTCTATGTCTGGGTACATGCTATCTATAAATGAAGGTCGTGCTGCCCGTGCCCACAGCTGGGCTGGTGGGAGAAGGCCTCTATCTAGTGGGAAAGGTATGTGCTGACGAGGAAAATGTACTCAGTGAGACAGCGTTAAACCTTGAGAAAAAGGAAAAAACTAATGGAGACATATCACAGCAAGCTAGGGTTATTTTCAATCACGATTCAAAATGGCGGCTCAACTTAAAATGGTGCAGCTGATGGTAACTTTACATAGAGCAATATGCATGCAAAACGAATGCGTAACATTTACATTTCAACAGAGGAGTGTTGATCTTAGCTTTGTTCATCATCAGGTAGTGTCCCACAGTGATGTGATCTTCCAGTAGATCATGATTTCAATCTTGTTGGCGTTCAGCTTTAGACAATTGGTCTTCATCCAATGGGCTATTTCAGTCATGCAGGCATTAAACTTGATCCAGGTCCTGGGCATCTTGTCCGTGAGTGAAAGAATGAGATGTGTCTCATTGGCAGAGGAAACAATGTTGAGGCCGTGTGAGTGGATTATGCTGGATAGAGAGATCATATATACAGTAAAGAGGGTTGGCATCAGGAAAGATCCTTGTGGAGCTCCGCAGATGAAGTCACAGTCATTTAAAATGTACGGTGCTTGACTGACTGTCTGGGTCCTTCCAGCTAGGAAGGAGCAGATCCATCAGAGTGTATTTCTTTGGATTCTGATGTGTAGGCATTGGATGAGGGTGGGGTGTGAGACTGTGTCAAATGCTGGTGAAAATTCTACGGGATTGAGGACCATCATAACTCCTCTGTCCAGAGTCATCAGAATGTAATCCATGGTGGTAATGAGCGCAGTTGACTGTGGTTGGGTCTAAAACCAGACTGAGTGGTGTTAAGGATTTAGTGATCAATGAGGTATTTGGTTAGGTGTATTTTGAAAATTTCCTCTAAGGCCTAGTCCAGGAATGGTAGCAGGGAGATTGATCTGTAGTTGGCGAGAGTTGAAAGGTCTGCAGAAGGTTTATTCAGCAATGGAAGACAGTAGCATGTGTCCAAGCATCTGGGAAGTTTGCAGAAGAGATGGAGGGATTCAGAATGGGTGTGAGCATGGAGCTGATGGGCTGCAGTCCTCTCGAGTAAGTGTGGAGTGGGAGGGGTCTGATGGGGCCATTTATTGACTTCATGGTGTCAGTGTTTTTTTTTCTGGTATGATGATGGGCCATGTGGTCAGCACTGGTTCTCTGAATAAGATCGGGAGGCATTCGGCATGGTCTGTCGGGCCCATTGCAGGTTCAAATTGCTGTAAATGGTAGTGATTTTGTTGCTTAATAATTAAGAGGGATTGTTAAATTGATCCTTCGGGGGGTGGAGGGTGATTGAGTAGGAGGTGCAGCTGGTGATGTGAAATCTTTAACAATGATGAAGATTTGTTTGCTTTTGGTGGTGGTGGCATTGACACGGTTTACCAGCGCAGCATGTTTGGTGGTACTGATCATTTGGTAGAAGCATCTTAGGGCACATTTGAATGTGCTCCTGTCTACATTCTCCTGGCTCATTCTCCATTTGTGCTCCAGTGGTTTACAATGGTGTTTCATCATCTGATATCCCCCATGTACCAACTAGCCTGGGGTCTGAATCATGTTTTTATTGCTGTGTTACATGAGGGATAGGGAGTCGATGCAGGAGGTCATCCAATTGCGGAAATTCTTGATGGTTATGGGGAGGCTGGTGCTGTGTTCGGGTCGGTGGATGTTGAGAGTGGTGTTCCAGTCCTTGTCCGTGATGCATTTCCAGTTTGTGTATGTTGGACTGGGACGGCGATGCTGATCTTGATTAGGGTGTGGTCTGTACAGGGGGCTGGTGAGGTGTCTTTGATTTTTATGTTTTTGAAGTTGGTGAAAATAGGGCCCAGGTAGTATCTGGAGACCTGGGTAGGTAATTTTACTAGGTGGGAAAGGCCCAAGCTTCCTAAGGTCTTTGATGAGTGCTCTTGAGGTGGGGTCAGAGTGGTCTTTCCTGCGGAAGTTCAGGTCTCTGAGGAGGATGTCATTGCTAGCATCTAGGGCTAGTGGTGCGACAAAGTCCATAATGGTGTCAATGAAGTTGGTGTGTATTCCCGGTGGTCTGTAGATGAGAGTGTAGCTTAGGGTGAAGTTTGCTATGACATGGAGCTTGAACTACAGATGTTTCATGTTGGAGAATGATGAGTCCATGGATGCCGTGCAGCTAATGATGATCTTGTAGATTATACTAATTCTGTCTCTGGGCTTGTGAAGTCTGTCTTTCCTTGCAATCTAGTAGCTGGGAAATGACTGTAAAAATGTCAGGTGCCAATGCAGGGTTCTGCCACATTTCTGCAAGGAAAAGTAGGTCTGGGGTATTGTTGTGCAGCAGTTCCTTTAGTGTTGTGTGGTGATGCGAGGCAGTAGCACGTGGAGTGGCAGCCTGTGTTGAGGATATGGAGGGTTGCAGTGTGGTAATGGAAGGAGAAGGGAGCCTAGGGTTCATGTCAAAAGAGATGGCAATGTTTTCTATTTTAGGATTCTTTTCTTTGTTGTTAAGTGAGAAGAGGGAGGCGTTGGAGGCCCAGTTGAGAACCTGCTTCAGTGTGCATAAAAAACAAAATTCTAAACAGTTTAACACCCATCCTTATCCTTCACTCACATTGTCAAAAAGCTTTCCTTGCCTCCAAAAACACCTATTGATTACATGCAGCGAGTTCATATCATCAGCCTAGACATGGTACATCTCAAACCAAATTCCAGGATTCCATCATCAATATCGGTCAATAGAAAGAAAATTGATACTTACCCACAATTATAACTGCTTATGAATTGGAACTAAATCAGATTCAACTCAGAAGGAATAGCTCCAATTAACAAATCAAATGTATGTTGTCCTTACCTCTGTCAACCTTTCCCCACTTTTAACTATCCTGAATAAAATAGAACCAACTACTCCCTGGAACAATTCCTTTTGACCAATCCAATATGTGTTCTCATTCCCCATACCAACATTTCACTGCCATAAATGGGCTGATTTGTCTTTCAAACGCATTGAGTGCCACCTCAGTGGTATTCTCATTACTCTGTGCCTGCTCAATGTCACCAATAAATAAATGGTCCTCAAATCTACTTAAATACACTCCTGTCAATGTCATGGGTGGATACTTGCAACCCGGAATCTTGCAAGTCATTTGTACAATTAATGCTGTCTTTTTGTCTTTATCCTTCAGAGCAATAATTGCCACAGAATGGCCTTTCGGGATAGGTAAGAGTTTCTTTAGAGGGGGGAACATCTGAAATTTGAGAACCAAATGGGAAATGGAAGCCAAATTTGAACCATAGGTATGTGAAATATGCACTTGTCTAGTGCATTCTCATCACTCAGCTGCCTCGAAGGAAGGTAACTTCTAATACCATCACCTACACTTTAGCAGAATTCAGTTAGCTCCCATTATGCCACTGATATGCCTAGAGCTCTGGAATTTGCCTGCTATTACTTTCTGATGATCACACATTTGAAAGATGATCTGAGTGTTATCCGCATACAAATAAGTCAGAATACCATATAACTGAGTATGGCTGTCAAAGACTTGACCTCAATATTAAATACATTTTGAGATAGTGTTGATGCTTGATCGACTCAACATGTCATTTTTCCACTGTAGAAAAAAAGTGGGGGGAGAAAAATCTCATATGATCTGTCCTTCAAGAAGGACTAAATATTGGAAATGATAACCCTTATCTGAGTGTCCTGGTGCCTGTTCTGCTTGATTCCAAGGTCAACAGTGTCAAATACTGGTCTCTTCCCTTGGTGTCCAAACTGTTAGCGATCACTTTCCAGTACTTAGTTAATGATAGCAATGATCTGTGTATACCCAGAATAGACTGCAATCCCTATATATTGTTACTGATAGTGACCCAGAAATGTAATCAGGGACGAGACATAGAAGAAGTCTTATTGTCTGGGATCATACCAAATATATACCTCAATGTAATAGTAAATGAGGTATGTACTCTCTGTTCTGTTGTTTATCTGTGCTTGGAGCTGCACTCTATTATCTGGCATTTTTGGTGTTTGATCACAACAGATTTAGGGGCCGATTTTCAAAGTGCTTGTGTTTGCACAAAGTAGTACTCTGGTAGTACTACCTCATGTACTCATAAATGTCTTTGTGAATCAGCCCACCAGTCCCGGAATCATACAGTTATAGATTAATAAACAGAAAAAATAGTCCACCCTTAATTTCAATAATATATGTGCGGCTGAAATGTTATTTTCTTTTTTGGTGCTACTAAAGAGAATTAATTTTAAACGTACATAAACTAACAGTTGTCCTCCTTCTTATGTTTTGTTTGTGATAGTACTCATCTGAAGAATTACACATTAAAATGTGTCCTTGATATATCCCCAGACACCTGAGTTCAACCATGTCTATGCATACTGTTATGAATCTATCTAAATGAGGATTTAGCACTTAGCTGCAATCCCCACCAGTAATGATAGTGTCATTGGAGAACTGTATCAACTTGAATCAAAATTGTAGGCCGAAATTTCAAATTAGCAATATTTGGACTGCAGATGTTCATAATTCTTACAGGAATATCATTCAGTAATAAATTAATAAATATCCATCTAACTTCTGAACCTTTTTTGTGATGTCTAATAACAATTCAATGGGTCTTGTAAAATAAAAAATGAATGTCATTGTTTTGTTTATGGCTGGTGAGCAAACTACCTTACCCACCCAATACCCTTTAAATTTTTTTGCTCCACCTCAGATAAATGCGTTTCTTGTAATAAGCATGAGCATGTAAAAGAGATAAATGAGTAAAGACTCATTGTCTTTTAACAGGATTGTTCAACCCTTTTACATTCTACGTAATGACTATAGCCATGAAAAAGAGAATTATACATGAAGATACCTAAATACCAACAAAACAAAGATCAATTCACATAACATAGCATATGTCCTATAATAGAATGACACCTTATGAAATGAATTAGAAAAGATAGAACAGTATGAGTAAAATACGAAGATCAACAAAAGTGACTCGGTCAACAACCAAAAGGGAGAAACTGATAACTATACCTACATGAGGTAAAGGAGGAGGACAGGGAATGGTGAACACCATAGGAAGACAGAATAGGCAAGAAGATCTGCAACCAGGCAGCACCATGTCCAATATACGATGATTATCTCACAATACAAAAAATGCACAGCATACACATATCTAAATTGGATGAAAAAAGAAATATGTTAAAGACTTCAAACATATAAAACTTGAATGTACCAAAGATTCCTATAATTAGGCAATGACAAAAGTTCATAGAAAAATACATCTTATCATATGCAAATATGATTCATTTAGGAGTGTATTTTGACACATCCATAGCTTCCTCTTCTTGATTAGAAATATAAGTTTTCATTTTCACTGGATTGGAGTATATAATACTTTAGCCCTTGGGTGTACCTTTAAATGAACACATATATATCAAATCCTATTGAGCATTTAGTTTCTTAGTGCAGGCCATAAATCATAAAACTTATTTGATCCTGCAAATTTCTACTTGGCATCATCCTGCAAAAATGTTATATGACAGTTGCATACATGTTGTTTTTGTTAAGCTGCTATGAGCACTTTTAACATATTTGTGAACTCCATAAAAAGGACAATAATGCCTCTAGGTTTAGCTGCCTCCTGAAAATTCTGTATACCTTCCAAGTGTATGTGCCCTTTTGATATTAGGAGATAAGCAATGACAGTCCCTCAAAAATTTAGTGATCCCTGATTTCAGGAATGCAATCCTATCACAACCTTTACTGTTTTCTGGAAAACCATAAACATGCAAATTGTTTAGCAATTTCTATTGTCAAGGCCTTCTGTCTAATTTTTTAGCTCCTTAACCTCTGTCTACAATTTAGAGATTTTACTTGTCAAATCCTTAACACTACTGACCCTTTGCTCCACATTAGAGATCCTATTTTCCAATAATGAGCATTTATCATCAATTCAGTCCAGTCTTTTGGTTGGTTCCTCCCTGTATGGTTTCAGAGCTCTAATTTTATCTAATAATATCTCCATAATAGGATGAGGACATGACTTAATAGGAAATGGAGCATTCTGTTTTGCTCTTGTACTAGAAATTGGCACATTAGCAAGGTCCATTTTCATGGTGGCACTAGTGTGTGACAGTACATTATGACCCTTATTACAATGCTGGTCGGACACCGTTCCGGGTGAAGACCGCCCATCAAGTAGGCTATTGTCCAGAACTCCAATTTATGATCTGACTGCATGTACGTGGTCGGAAATATGACTTTTTGCATTGAGGCTTGTGCTGCGTCCCAGAAAAGGGCTACAGCACAAGCCTCAATGCAAAAAGGCATGTTTGGAAACATCCCTGCACTGGGTGGCGGGGCCATGTGGTGGCTGGCACAGGGTGCAGGGATGTTTCACGGGCACCAAGGGTGGCCCATTGGGCCCTATTTTTTTTTTTTAAGACCTTTATTATTCAACATGTATGTTACACAGCATTCAGCTTACAACCCAGCCGGGCCAGCCACGAGTAGTGAGTATTGCATCAAGCGTGTCAGAGGAACACAGCCTTAAGGCCGACAGCCCTGGGGTTCGGCAGCGTATATCAATTTGCTACAATTCTTCACAATCATACAATCATTCGGTGTTGTAAAAGTACGGGTCTATGGGTTTTTTTCTCATTTTATATGTGAACTCAAAGTTACAGTGCTAAGTTGGCACTCATCAGCGTCTTCAGAGGAGGCAGAGCCCGCTATGACACGTGTGAATCGCAAGAAAGAGTGTCGGATGGATTCGTCTTTCAAGCGGGCATGGTGCAATATAATTGAGGGATGAGGCTGCTCATTGTCCAAGTGTGTTGGTGAGTGGGTTTCCACGTAGCTCATCTACCTTGAGGAGAGTGTCTGATATCTGTATTGGCACTCCGGTGAAAACACTTAGGCCATGGCTGCTATTTCCGAAGGCCTCATGGTGTAGTGAGTGCAATGATCAACTTGCAAGGGCTTGGTCCAAAGAGAGATAGGACCAGAATGTCAATGAACTACAAAACAGTAACACAAGAAATACAAATTAAAGGTAGGGGGGTGTGGGTAGAGATAGCCATGTATTCGAGGAGGGAAGTGCTGTGCCAATGTGTCGGTAGCGGTCCAGTGGGTGGGTAGGCACGAGACCCCAGGGGGGCAGTTCGCCTGCATGTCAAGTGCACAAGGGGGGAGCACCACTTTAAGGGCGCGTCAGGTGTAGTAGAGTAATGTCTTATGGGTGGTCGTCGATGGCAGGACCCCCTGCTACATTGGTGTATGGCCCATTGGGCCCTATAGCGAAGGCCCAGGGGGGGCTGATGGGGCCCCCAAAGTCCTTTTCCGTGGTCAAACTGCTGCACTAGATGTTGGATGGACTGCCACCGCAGGCCTTGGGTGGCAGTCTGTAATCGGGCCCTATGTTTTATCATACGAGATGTGCAGGCGTCCATCCTGTTACTACAACTACCTGGAAATTATATGCTCCTAACATACATTGCATTGTTCACTCCTTGAGACACTAGGTCTGTGATATCTTATCACCTTTCTCATTCAATATAACATACCACTGACATAAAATCTTATATTCAATTACTTCTATAGCCAGGACTTTCTTCTTCAGGAGGCCTGGAGTTGATTGATTATAAACTAATCCACAATACAGCAATTCATATAAGAATGAGGAGTGGTACTATTTCATAAGACAGCCAATCAAAGGAAAGATTGTGCATATGGTCATCATAAATAAAAAAATAAAAAATACCTGAAGAACCACTTGTCTGGGCACATTTTAAATAGAATTAACTTAAGTGTTAGGCTCTGTGATTCCAAAAGGAAACAAAATGGATGCTGTCATGAGACCTCTGCAATCACATGTAATAACTTGCCTCAAAAATCTATGAAGAATCCCACATCACATACCTCATAATTAAATAAACATTTCCAAATCACTCTACTCAAGTGCAAAAGCTTTAAATTGGCCAGAATACCAGGTCTGCTTGAGTAGGGTTGCAGCACCCACAACAACAAATGAGCACCGCGTGAGGAGAAAATTGCGGAGAAAATATTGAATCAGAGCGGCAAAAAAATAACTGAAAGAACATCACCACAGACCAGGATATTGCTGTACCCTGTGCTGCTATTTTAGAGAGAAAAATGTGAGACATGAAAGTTTCATTAACAAAAGATGCCCCCAGTTTGGATTAGAGAGCTATTGTTGCACCACCATATTGAACACCGCCAAGCCACGTCCCCTACAAAACATAGTTTTGTCATGATGGTTTTCGCTATACTTGGTTCGTCAGAGCCGCCCACTGCAAGTTAGGTGAAAATTTAGACATACTGTGTTTGCCACGATGTTTTTGTCTGAAATGTGTTTCTGCTTAGTAGTGTTCTTCATAAACACATACATTCCAAAATATCATCCTTATTGGTTTCCAGTCATTTACCCAATGGCACATGCTTTGCTGTAAATAATAAATGTACTGTGTATAGGGGTGAGAGAACCACATTTTCAAAGCTGATTATTCAAGGACATAGCATTATTTAAGCTCATAATGACAACTGAGTCCTGGCCTGCAGTTTGCCATGCTACTCTTCTTTTTCCCAGTGTACCCAAAAGGTCTAAAGGTCTTGAATTTCCCCAGGAGACACAAAATGGGCAAACTCCATGTGCCCAAGGAAAGCCCAGAAAATAGACACATCTGATTTTCCTTAACTATCCATCAGCAGTGAAGAGATTGAAGGAGTCCCATGCTTTCTTTACATTTTGAGAATTTTAGCAAAGCCAGGTGGCCTCCTGTTCGGACATGTCTCAGAGGAGCTATGGCATGCCTCACACTTCCTGGGCACTTGTCTGGGACCATGATCAAAAAGTTTTCTGGGGGGGCAGAGATTTTAGAACATATAAAAGATATGACAGTCCGGTCTTGATGCCTCTCCAACTGGCATCAAGCTTAACGTCCAGTGAGCCTCCCCACGTCCCCTCTGCTGAAACAACCAAGATGGTACTCTGGACAAGTAAGCATGGCTGAGGCCATGATGTGACGTGGCTACAATCCTGAAGGCATCAGTTGAGAGCTTACACTGTTTAACAGTGAGCACAAAAGGCAGGTCATTGCTCTGAGCAGCGAGTCCCTGAGGAACCAATTTGAGGAACTTCACATTGCATTATTGGTGTGGCAAGAGAGTAAGCTCAGGAGTAAAGGGAAGGCAGAGCAGAGGTAGGTAATGGTTACAGTAAAGGCTATTCAGGCCCTTGATACATGTCCTGCGGCATAATGGCAGCTGCTTGTTAATCATAAGACACTTAGCTGCAAAGTTGAGTTGTAAAATAGATTCTGAGGAGAGTTTTGGAACTTTGAGAAGTGGAACCCCTCTGTTAAAAATTAGGTTTCTGGTTGGCATAAGTATGTACCCTGTACACATTGGAACCAAAATACTAGTCAATGTAAGTTAGATACACACCCTAAATGAACCTGTGCTCACCCTCTGGTGGCTTGGCACAGAGCAGTCAGGCTTAACTTAAGAGGGAATGTGTAAAGTATTTGTGCAACACTTGGGACAGTGAAACAGTGCAAACCCCACACAAAAAGGCACCATACAAGGTTAGAACAATAAAGCTTAATTTAATGAACAAACCAAAACCAAAACAATAAAATAGAACTTGAGATATAATTTTTTAAGATTTCCTGTGAAAATAGCACATAAAAGTGCAAAGTGCCAACTGTGGTTATCTGGTCACACCAGACCGGGACAAAGTCACAAATTCAGGCTGACCACAATGGAGTGTGGGCTGGCTACGGGGACCCACCTGCACCTGCTTAACACAGTACCTTAAATCCTGGTGCGTGGTCTGCACAGCGTTGCTTTGCAAGGCTTCGCGTCAGCCAGCGTTGGTTCCACAGAAGGAATAGCTCCTTTTGCCCACTTCCCAGGGTCCAAGACTGGGGTGGTACCACTTGGCCGGGTAGATTCATAGATGGCAGAGTCCAAGTGCTGTAGGAGGTGAGTTAGGAAGTTTTTTGTGTCCCTGACACTTCAGAACAAGAGGCAAGCAGACAAGCCCTTTGAGACACTTTGGTTTTGTAATTCAGTGATGCAGATCCAGTCGTTCTCACTCCCGGGCAAGTGGGCAGCAGGCAGCAGGTCAGCACAGCAGGAGTCAAGCAGAACAGCAGTCCATCAGAGTGGCAGTCCTTGTAATAACACAGTAGTCTTTCTTCCTGGCACAGTTTCCACCGGTCCAGAAGTGTCCTGAAGTGGGTCTGAAGTCTAGAATTTATATTTTGGTGCCCTGTCCCGGAATTTTGGAAAAGCTTCTAAACAGTGACTTTGAAGGGCAGGGAATCACCTTCCTCCCCTGCCCAGGCTCCAAGCTGGGTGGAGTGACAATACAGGTTTGTTAGGCCTATTTTGTGGAGAACTGGGGGACCAGCGTATTCAGGTGTAAGTGGCGCTGTGCTTAGCTCTGCCTCCCCTTCAAGGCAGTTAATGGCCCTTTAAAAGCACATCAAGTCACACCTAAGTTCCCATTGTGTGTGGCTGTCTAGAGGGAATGCACAGAGCCCAGCTGTCACCCCCACCCAAGATGTGCATTCAGAGACAGTCAGAAGGCACAGAGTGGTTAAAGTAAGAAAATGGCAACTTTCTAAATGTGGCATTTTCAGACTTGAAACTTAAAAATCCAACTTTACCATAATTTGTGATATTAAATCATGAGTCCAGAGACACGAAACTCGAAATATATTTATTTTCGCAATTAAGAATTGCACTTATCGAGGAGCCAGGTCGTAGACCAAGATGGCCGCGTGGGCTCCCGGCTCCGTCGGCCTACGTCTCCCACCACCATATCCAGCTTCCTAGCTGGCGCCCCAACTATGCTCCCGCACGGCCGAGATAAAGCGGCGCTGATCTATGCGCGCCCGAGTGTTCTGACGGCTTCCTGGCCGGAGATATGTCATCTCGAAGATTGCGGCCCGCCCCTGACATGGAACCGGGGTCTAGGGTGCTGAAGTGCCCGGCCTCAACCTCAACAACAACGGCAGGGTGTATGGCGGAAGTACCGGTCTGGCGAGATGGGGACTCGGATTTTCCCGATTTTGACGGTGATCCTCGCACAATATTGCAGCAATGGTGATATTTGATCCGCCGCTTTCTGCGGACGCTCAAAGGAAGAACCCCCCCCCCCGTTGGTGGCTCCGTGACTGTATGCCCTGTGCCAACTGCATCATCTTGATGGAGGTGAGTGTCTCCCAAAACCCCCATTGGGATTATTTGCCAGCTACCTGATGAGCGGCCTCGGGACAAGTTTCACCAAGTGAGGTGCACTCCGTGGTGGGAACGCCTTGCACACAATGGTGCCCGAGAGGGTCTCGGAATCGATCCTGAATTGCTCTGCAGGGGCCATGAGAATGATGCGATCTGACACCCGGCGTGGATCGGCCTGGTATGATGAAGCCCCGCTTGATGCTGAGACTGGCGTTAATGGGGGAGAGAAAATGGAACTGCGGTTGGGAGATATCATGGTGGCCATTGCGGACTTGCATTCTTTTTTGCAACACAAGATGGAGACCGTGGGGAGGGCCCTGGATGCCGTCGTGCTAAGGGGTCGTCTCGGTGGAGCGGATTCCGCCCCGATGGACGGACCACTAGAGGCTGTGGGGCATGGGGCTTATTGGCATATGGCTCATGAGTATCCCCGGGACTTTGTGATTTCGGAGCTAGATGGAGGCAACGTGTGTGCCCATGCCCGACAGGGGGACAGCAATGCTGCGCGGAGTCCAGCGCCTACAGCGGAGACGGAAGATCTTACTAAGGTACTACTCCCGGGAGCGTTCACTTGTTTTAACCATCAACCGATCTACAGCGGCGTGCAGCGGTGGCGCTACGACATGTCTTCTGTACTTTGTTTTGGACTGGTGGTAAAGAGTGAGCGCCACCACGTGCGTTCCCTGGTGGCCCTCGGGCATGTTGATGACGACGTCCTTCGAACGACATTATTGTATACTACCGCACCCAAGATGTCATCCTCGTCCCAGTCTTGTATTTTGACTCACTCACACCTGTGGCAGAGGGGCTGGGCTGCATCAGTACATTGGACCGGGCGGGCCTGGGTTAAGAATCGTAGTGCTGTTTTTTGTGTGCGGCCAGTGCGGGACTTTTCACCTATGTCGTTGTGGTGCTAACGGTGGGCTGGCGAAGATTGAACCCACTCAAACTACATTTATTGTATTGCACTCAGTTTTTCTGCATGGAGTGGGTATTCTTTGTGGTGGGGGAAGGGGGATAGGTGTGGGCTGGGGGTCTGTCCTGGTGTCCTCCTCCGTTTTCTTTCTTCCCTCTCTTGGGTTCTTCTTTTAATTTAGTTGGGCGATAGCTCTCTTCCTCTCTTTTCTAAATTTCGGGTTCCATACAATGGGCGACAGGCACGCTGCTAAGGGGGAGGCCGTAGCCGTAGGCAGGGGTGCAGGGTGGGGGGTTAGGGGAGGGGTACTACTGTTTTTCTTTTCCTTTTTCTGTTCTAGGGCCCCTTTTTTCTCTCTTGTTTCTCTTGGCTTTCCCTTTATTCTTCCTCTTTTTCTTCTCTTTCGGGAAACCGAGTGGTAGGTTGCTCACCGTGCGTTCTTATGGTTCAAATTGCAAGGGTGGACGTTTCTCTAAAGTTTTAAGTTACAGCGGGCATATACTGTATTGGTGAGCGAACTGTACTGTTTATTGTCTATCCTGGTTAATATGCGCTAGCGCCAACGCCCTGCCTACATTAGTCCTGACTGTGAAGACCCTGATCAATGATAACCCCTTGCATTGGTTATTTGACTGTACGGCATTAGATCCTGTTCTCTCCTTAACTTTTAAAAAGAAACCTCTTTCATCCTGGTATCGATATGGTACGGTCATTATCCTGAGCTACAATAGGGCATTTGGGAGGCGGAATGTTGCATGCTTATGGCTTTATTGATTTGCTTGCCCGTGATTGTAACTGCTTTACGTAACAATAAAGGTTTACCAAAATAAAAAAAATAAAAAAAGAATTGCACCTATAAAATGTAATAAGTTAATCCCAATGTTAACCTATGGGAGAGATAGGCCTTGCAGTAGTGAAAAACGTATTTACGAGTTTTTCACTACCTGGACATGTAAAACCTAAAAGTACATTTCCAACATTTTAAATACACTACACCCTGCCCTTCGGGCTGCCTAAGACCTACCTTAGGGTTGACTTACATTTATTAAAAAGGAAGGTTTGGGCGTGGCAAGAGGGTTAACTTGCCAGGTCGATATGGCATTAAAACTGCACACACAGGTTCTGAAATGGCAGGCCTGAGACATGTTTAAAGGGCTCCTGAAGTGTAGGGCACAATCAGTGCTGCACGCTCATCAGCAGCATTTAATTTCCAGGCCCTGGGCACATGTAGTGCACTTTACTACGGGCTTATAAGTAAATTGAATATTCCAATTGTGGTCAAGCTAATGTTACCATATTTTAAGTAGGGAGCACATGCACTTTAGCACTGGTTAGCAGTGGTAAAGAGCCCAGAATAGTAAAGCCAGCAAAAACAAGTTCAGCAAAAAGGGGAGGAGGAAGGCAAAAGGTTTGGGGTGCCTTGAGGAAAAGGCGAGGCCTAACACCCTCCATTCCAAGATGCTGCCTAAACATGCTAAATCCAAAATGTCCAGGATGAAAGGAGGTGTTTTCAACCAGTTGAAGATGCTGACCCCCTGTGGAGAAGGGATGATCTGGAGGGGGAAGACCCTGGTGCTGCCACCTTGACGAATTGTGAGCCACTGCTGTATGATGCTCAGAAGTACATGAGGGAGACAATTAGGACTGCTGACAGGAAAGTCTCCTCGATATAAGGATAGTCTTGAGGATCCCAAAGTTAGCAAGTTAGCATTGGCCAACTGCAACCAAAACTGGGAGTACTGGAACAGTGAATGCTAAAGATCAAGAGTCAGTTGCTTAGCCAAGAGGAAGCAGCAGACACCAAAAGAAGTTTATGAAGTTCTCTAGTACAGCCCGGTATTCCTAGAGAGAGAGAGAGGTGGAGTTGCTGTACAACATGGCCAGTACTTCTTGTTTAAGGATCCTGGACATCCAGCAATTAATGGAAGAAGAGCAATTTTTGGGGACAGAGGAATGTTAGATTGAGGATGCTGATCAGTTGGATGCACATGAAATGTTACACCTGCCAACAAGAGGACTGGAAGGGAAATGCTGGGAGCTGGGCCTATCCTCATGGAATTTGGGACTTATTAACAATGAGAGGCTGTGGCAGCTGCAGCTTCTAGACATGGAGGCAGTTCCAGAAAACAGCAATGTCTTTGCAAGCACAGCATACAATGAGCAGGAGTTTTTTTTAAAGAAAGGCTTAATTGTCTGAAACCTGGGGCTTTATAAAAGGTCTTGAGGTCTGAAGATTTTGAGAGTCTGGAAGTTCTGACCAGATTCCCAAGGGTTCCAGTGTTCTTGAGATTGATAGTTATATAGAGTTTATTTAAAAGTATTACTTTCTTTTGCCTTCTCCTTTTGTAGTAGTCTAGCTGTGCACAGCATTTGCGGTCCGTTGCAGGACGCATTGCATTCCATACTTTGGCATCTAGGTTCTACTTTCCTATTGGCTAGCTGTGTTATCAATTTGCAATCCTGTGCTTGTAATTTGTTGCTTCTTTGTATGTACTGTGTTTTTCTCTCCCTCAGGGCATTGTTCTTTCAACAAGTTTGTGATCGGTTGCTGTATTCTAGGCTACCACTGTTGACATCATGAATCTACAATGTGTTTTATTTGTATTTGATTGTGATTACGCTAAATGTTATCCTTGCCTTCCCTACTGAATCCAATACTGATGGTCTTTTATTTGCCTACTAAAAGTGGTAGAGGGGAGCAAAACAATTTAAAATCATACTCACAACTTAGTCAGCTTTAAAGGACCACAGACTCTAGACTTCTTTTGATAGATTTATTATAAACCCAACATAAACACACCTCAATATCAGAAAATATATGTACATAAAAATTAAAACAGAGCCGAGTGTACGAATATAATTCCTTTGACACAAAAGTCATAGTGTGATGAACTTCAAAATCAAAATGCAACCCCAAAATAGAAGCTGCGTTCAATTCTCTTTTCATTGCCAAGAATACAAGGTATCTTTCGCTACACTGCCCTAAATGAGGGTCCTGCCTATCTCCCTTATATCATACCCCAAAGGTGTCAGCGCGTGTTGACTTCCTAAGAAGTACTCACGTCAAAAATGGGTCTGATAGCTTAAGGCTATGGAGCTCTGTTAGAAGCCAGAGTTCCCTCGCTCACCGTTGTTGTCAAGTGCGTGACCCGGACCTCCCTGCTCTCATGTTAGACCAAGAAAGGACACCGTCCAAGAAAACCCTGTTCATCCACTTAGTAGCTTGACATGAGCAGCCAGGCTTATCTTTAAGGCACAAGTGTTCAGTATTTGCAACCACGCCCACAGCAATCCCAATGATGTCACCACAAATGGACTCCACACGAGTTCGTATAAAACAAGTATACTTTACATAAAAAGATATACGAAATGAACACACAATACAACTCCCACATGAATACACTGGGTAATATTGTTTCCGGTGCGTTGGGCGGTCCTAATCCCTAAACATCACTTCTAACCAACAGCGACGCTGGCTTTTAACCGGTCTCAACAGGTTAGGTACGTCATATCACAAGATTCACACACATTGCAAAATACAAGGAATACTGCACTACTTAACGAAGGGTTCCTGTACAGTACTACAGTGAAACAATGCAATGCTTACCGTCAAGAACATGTACTGAGTCAACACAAGATAATTAAACATGGGCGAATTTTGCGAATCTCGCGTTCGCAAATTTTGCGGATTTGCGAACTCGCAATCCGCAAAATCCGCGAATTCTCGCGAATTAGCGGATTTTTTTTTTGTGTTCGCGCGGGTTTCTGCCAGTTCGCGAGGGTTTTGTACAATTTCGCAAACGCGAACTTACCTGTCGGGTCGCAAGTTTTGCGAACTTGTTGTTTCTACGTGTCCAGCCTGTTTGGGACACTCTTCTTCATCACTGCCACCCTCTGTCACCACTGCCACTCTCTGACTACTCATGCCACCCTCTGGCCCACCCATGCCACCCTCTGTTTCATCACAGCACCCTCTGGTTGTCCAGTGTACATTATTGTGGCAAAGCAAAGCACACCTTCCCTGCCTCAAGTGACCTGAATTAATTTGGGGCTGATTAATGTGTCACAGAATATTTTTTTAGCTGGCACCTGCTTCCTTAGTGCTTCCTGATTAGTGATCTTTTGCACTTGCTAAGTGCTTTCATTGTTGCAAAATTAGTTACAACACCTGCCCTGCCCCAACTGACAATAATGAATTAGGGGCTGATTAATGTGTCACTGGATTTGAACTTCCAGCCTGGCTCCTGCTTGTCTCCCTTAGCTGTAATTCAGGACCTTTGTGGCATATGTGTAACTATTCTGAGGGTCAGAGCAGGGTCACATAATAGTTGCAAGTAGGCAACTGAACTCTGGAGGGGCCCCTCAGGAAGCACTACAGGAAATGGCTACTAATGATGAGCTTGAACTTTTGAACCTGGTAAGTAGTTTCAGTTTTGCTAAGATCGTATTTCTGCAATTTAGCGCTTATTCGCGGGGCGCAAAGTTGAACTGGGAAGCCGCGAACTCACGCGAACAGTGCGAGCAAGCCATAAAATCCGCTGCTCGCGGATTTGCGGATTTTGCGGGAAATTCGCGAATCTCGCGGATTGCGAATTTACCGAAAATCCGCAAAATCCGCGAGCGGAACGGATTTTCCGCCCATACTTAAAGATAATGCAGCTCGATTCGCTACCAGCATGCCCTGTTCAAGAAAGGAACACAGCAATGCGTCCCGCTGCAATTACGTACAGTACGATAGGAAAACAATCCAATGCATATCACCGCCAGCATGCCCTGAACACTGAAGGATTGAGGTAATGCGTCACGGTGCAATGCAGTGCAGTAAACAATCAATTGAGTGCGCCACGTTATGATCCTGTATCCTGCAAGGGAAACATAACGAAGTGCATAGCGCACTAACCTCTGAGTTTTTTAAGTACTTCTAGTGTCAAACGCTGTCCAATAGTTCGATAGTTTATTAGAAGTTTTTACAAGTGTGCGACCGGTTGCCCCCAACACGGATCAACGATGACACCCAAGTTCCACTCCGGGCCCTAGCCACTGTACTGCCACGTCCGGGACCAGCATGGACCGAGATCTCGACCAGAGCAACAGGCGCACACAGCTGCCAGCAGCGAGAGGCCGAGAGAGTGTCCCTCCAGGCCTGCACCCCGCCCCAGACGATGATCCACTTCACCTGGGGGGGCACAAACCCACTTTCCTCTCCAGCGGCAGCAGCTTCGCCTTACTCCAGAACCTTGTCACCACGGGCAATGCGTGCTCGTGCCGGTAGTTCAGCTCCTGCGGGGCTGCCGGTCCGGGCCGCTAATGTTCAGCACAAACTCTTTCCACGAAGCCTTACAGATGACGCTGGTGCTACCTCACATTGCCTCCTCTCCAGCGCTGTTAGGACTTCTTCATTCCCTGGTGCTCACCGCTCCCCCGTACTCCTCACCAGTACCTTCAGTGGCACCTTCGACATGCACTCCTAGCACGTCCGAGGCTCACTCTGTCTCCTGGTGCACACGGTCTTCCGGCGCTCTCCACTAACGCCTGGGTTGCACCATGATACGCACACTGCACGTCTGAGTCTCACCTCTCCACCACACACCGATCCGCGTGTCGTAGACTCACTCCTCCTTAGTGCCCATGATGTCCCTGCACTCTCCACCAATGCCTTGACTGCACTGCGACATGCACACCCTGCACGTCCTGAATCTCGGCTCTCTTCCACGATGCCCACACTCCACAGGCGCTCCAACACCTGTACCCGCACCAAGTCACGCACCCTGCGCGTCAGAATCTTGATTCACTCCGAGTGCCCAAGATCACCTTATGCAAAAACCACAGGTGATGGAAGAATGCAGGACAATGTCATACATTCACCCCAGTACAGAGATCTGGGCCTAAATCCATCATTTTTTGGCACTCCACACCACCCCAGTTCAGACATGGCCATATGCCATCACCTTAGGCACCCCTTCGGAGGTCTCAGGCTGCCACGACACTGCTACGACACGGTCCCACCACCACGCCACTTTATACTTCCTGGAAACTTTTTATGTTCCTGTGTTTCCGAACAGGGAGCCAGTTCACCTCGGGCCCTTGGGGTACAGGACGCAGCACACAGCAAAGTCCTGCTCAGGAAGAAGGGTGGACACGTCCCACTGCAGCGCCACTTCAGTCTCTCCTCCGTCAAGAGCTACAACCTAGCCACAAGCCCCAGATCACGAAGCAAGGGTCAAGTGTCTTCCACAGCCTATTCAGCAACTCTTCCAGAGGTAGAGGTTTTCTTCCAGATCGCTGACAGGTCAAAGCTGCCAGAGGCTCGACCAGTTCACAGCTTCAAAGCGCTCCCAGCACTTCTCTGAATGATACAGAGACCGTTCTCGACGACATCATAAACATGACAAAAACCAAAGTCTTGGGGTTACACTTCTTCCAGTTATTACCTTCATTGTCTTTGAAGTTTCCTTGTGCTTAGGGGTCCCCGACCCCTCCCTAAATTAGTCTTGCGTATCTCCCCCGCAGTGTCACCGTCCTCTCCTTGATACTAGAGGCCTGGATCTTTAATCACTCAGAGGGAGATGGGTCTATTGTTTTAAGGAGTCCTAACTTTACTACTCCTAAACTGAGAAAAACCCTAACTTTAAGACTTTCGGTATTCACAGAAGGCATTTAGGAGTCCTAAAGTTAGGACTCCTAACTTCTGTGAATACCGAAATGAGTGAGCACCTTCTGGGAATACCGAAATGAGTAAATGCTTTCTGTGAATACCAAAATGGTAGTAAGTTTAGGATTTTGTCTTAAGTTAGTTCTGTGAATCGGGCCCAATCTGTTTATACCAATCAGCATGTTTTTCCCTCAGCCGAGGAAAATAATTAGTGAATGCTGCCAAATCACCCCTGCTCCACGGTACATGTACATACCCCATTTTGTACTTCTCTCAGAGGGTAATTTCCTACTGATCCTGTCCCTCCACCCAGAGGCGGAGTATCTCCTATCACTTTCTTGGTGCTTTTCTTTTTAGGCCACCTTTCTTCCCATTTGTCTAATTTTCTCCATGGTCGCATCGCTATCACCAAGTCTCTAATTTATGCCTTTAGTCCTGTCGTTCGCTTTTTTTCTAAGTCTTGATCAGTATAAAGCAATCTACAGCTTCCCTGCATCAACTTTGTCTTGGTCAAGTCCACCTCATACCTTCGTGCCAACTGTACCAATGCTTTGTGAGCTCACCTAGCCTTTTTAGTAACAACCGTAGCTACAAATAGCAATTCACTTGGGTCATATGTTTCAATTCTTTCCAAAGGCAGATTCCCTTCAATCACTTCATCTATTTCCGCTTTTAATCTTACCACATCCATCAATGGTGTTTTCATTGCAAATTGTATAATTCGCTGACCTCTTTCACTTATAGATTCTTCCCTGCCACAACTTTCTGCTCTCCTTGGACCTACACTCTCCTCCATTCTCAACACTGGACGACTTTTTCTTTCACAACTTCGACTTCTCCAATGGTTACCCTCACATAAATTCTGTGGTTCGAACAGTACTTTAGGTGTTTCTTGTCTCTTATTCAGTTCCTCTCTCTGTATCATTGACTCCCTCACCAGTGGAACCCACATTCTGATATCTGACCTAGAATTTGCCAAAACTCCTGTTCGTCTTCGTTCCGACCCACTGTCCTTTCTTGATGGATCAGCCGTAGCTGGCATTCGAGTACGAGCTTCCACTGGCACCTCCATTCGAAATGACCCATAACGAGGGAAAGCCAATTCACCCTCTTTCTCTGTAATTTTATGCCAATTTTGCAACCACACTATAGTATGGAGTCCTACATTGGTTGCCATGTAATGTGCCGGGGTATCCTCTGGTGGAGCTTCTTCTCCTACCCGAGTCACCACCCCTGTGTCGCCTCTACACAAATCTCGCAAAACCTTAACACATCTCATCATGAAAATCAATAATTTGCAACCCCAAGATCAATTTTTTAATTTGGATGAACTTCCACCAATCCCAGCGCAGCGTTACACCAACTGACCAATCCCAGTGCGGCATGCACTGACGTCACTGCTCCCTCTTTGCAGCAGCTCACCCTCCTTTATAATTTCACCTCGTACATTCGCTCAAACATTCGTAATACAAGTAACTGTATATCCAAAAGCTATTAAACCATGTAACTGCTTCCTACTACAGTCACAATAACTTACAGTTACATAAAACAAGTAATTATCCATCCACTAAAAGATCGATAGAGCACTCTTACAAGAACATTCATCGGCTGTGACCCCCGACCTGCATTGGTCACTCAATTGCCGTAGTCCACCCCAGTACCTGATGTTTTCTTTTACAACGTGCTCCTGCATTCACACAAAGTTCCCTGTCACGAATGAATTGTCGATAGCGCTTCACGACACAGTATTGATCAGACAATTACAAATACAACTATTCCGGGATCTTGGACTTCTCTTGAGTCCGCTCACCAAACGTCCTGACCTGCACGTGTCCGGACCCGTAAACTGATTAACCCACACTCACTCAACTTCGCAAGACATCACACAATTAATTCATCATGGCAATCTAATGCACCACACAGGTTCATACTCACACTACCTTTTCCGCTGCATCATCAGCATCCGCCGACCGTCATCAGTCTTCGCCTTCGCCGTCATCTACTCTGTGTCCAGAGCCCAATTTTCTTCTGTTACTACTCTAATTCCTCCTTCTACTCTCTCCTTTAGAGGCAAACCATCCTCTGCTACCATTTGATTACGCTAAATGTTATCCTTGCCTTCCCCACTGAATCCAATACTGATGGTGTTTTATTTGCCTACTAAAATTGGTAGAGGGGAGATAAACAATTTAAGATTATACTTACAACTAACTCAGCTTGAAAGGACCACAGACTCTGGACTTCGTTTGATAGATTTATTATAAAGCCAAAAATAATTGAATATAAACACACCTCAATATCAGAGAATATAGGTACATATAAATCAAAAAAGAGCCGAGTTTATGAATATAATTCATTCTGGACAAAAGGCATAGCGTGATCAACTCCAAATTCAAAATGCAACCCAAAATAGAAGCTGCGTCCAATTCTCTTTTCATTGAGAGGAATGAAAGGTATCTTTCCCTACACTGCTCTAAATGAGGGTCCTGCCTATCTCCCTTATATCATACCCCAAAGGTGTTAGCACCTGTTGACTTCCTAAGAAGCACTCACGTCAAAAATGGGTCTGATAGCTTAAGCTAGGATGCTCCTTCTTCTCCGAAAAAGCAGAAGTCTCTCGAATCTGTCCCTGCGCATCATACAAAAAGACAATATTCAGCCCCCAATACGTCACAAAATAAACTTTTCAATTGCAACATTTCTGTACTTTTCTACAGGAGCCATGTTGTTCAGATCCTTCTCGGTGGCCTTGGTTCCCAGATCGGCAAGACACAAAAGGCGTCCCCCTTTTTGCCTTCTAGTCTTCTTCAAAGACAATCCAGGTATCTCCTTAAATCTAAGAATAACAAGGTTGAATTCCTGCACCTGCAGTAGGATGAGAACATACTATCTTTGAATACAAAAAGGATTCATTTAATTATTTCTTGAGCAGCCAAGGAGAATCGAAACTAACAACAACCTGCAATTTGAGCCTACAGTGCAGACAACTTAAACAATACACAGCTACATTATATGAGTATAATGTCATCCTGCACATTATGCATGCAAAAATTATAAATCTTTTTAATACATTCAAATCCTACTGAATTGTGCATACAACATTTTAATGCTTATATGATTTGAATCAATGCATCTTAATAGTCATGAAAGACAGCAAACATTAAAATATATGTGAGTGCATTTGAACCATGAGTATAAGGCACCCATACAATTTAGAGTGCAGTAAGTGCTCAATTGTCAGAATGCATGTCTTTTTTAGAGAGAGGGCTCACTCCTAAACTGAAAACTCCTCACAACTAGCCCTTCTCTCTTTTCCTCTTTATGCCCATTGTTGTCATGCCACATGGCGTCATTCACGATCCCATGGATGTGACCTTGCACCCTCCTGATGCTTCTTGACAGCGAGCAGCATCTGGAAAATATAAAAATAAATGTTTGCATTGCTTTCCAATCTTTTAATTTAACATGCTCATGCATTAGCAAAAGACAATCATGTTTCTCATTGGACAGTGGTAACCAAGACAGATTAGCATTAGCCAATGGTTGTTGCCCTTTCCTCTAAAGGAGTATTAATACAACATTGAAAATACCTGATGAAAGTCTTTAACCAGCATATGAATAGTGTGATGTATTTTACCTTTGATATTAGTCTATACTTTGAATTTTGGTTTAGCCAGTATAATGTTGCTTGAATGCATTGTATGCCCAATAAAATCCTTTAAAACAAACTTTTGATAATTATAGTAAGAAGGAAACATTTTTGTACTGGCTATCATAGAAAATGGCCCATTAGGATAACGGGCGGATTGCCACAGCCCGTATGGCCTACCAAAAACCTCTGCCCGCTTCTATTTACCCCGTCACATTACCATGGCGGAGGGGACCCCCGTCCGCCAGTTTTCCGCCGGTAGACAATCAGCCTGATTGCCTTCCGGGGAGAAAAGCAGTTCATATGGTGGCGGTGTCTGGTAGACACCGCCATCCATATTTGTATGCAGGCTGGGACATGCCGTTGGCGCCACTGAAAGGCAGGCAGTGTTTTACATTGGGGGCCCGTAGCAGGCCCCCAGAGATCCTGGGGGTGGGGGGTGCACATGGGGTGTACCTATGGTAACCCCCTGCAGTTCCATGCACAACATGGCAGGCACTGCGTGGTGCATGCCTCTTGTGCATGGAAGTGCACAACATGCCTTCCTGGCATTGTGGCGGGCGGTGCTGAGTGCACCGCCCGCCACAATAACAAGAATAATGTCCCCCACGGGACGCCCGCCCTTATGTCGGGCCGTCCCATTTCCCGATAGGATGGCGGGCGGACAAAGTTCGCCCGCCATCCTAATGACCCTCAAAGTTTTTATGTGAAGAATAACACAAGTTCATACGCAAACCATGGCAACCATTTAGCCTTCTTCTGAGCAGAACTTTTCACAGCACACTAAAAACAGCAGACATTGTGTAGCCTCAGATTGCCTTAGTTTAATCATACATTAACTTGTCTGTACAGCAGAAACACCTCACAACCAATAAGAGCATGCCACCTGAACAATTATTTGTAACTATTATCTGCAGTGGCCTATATTATGTAAAAGACCAGTGGCAAACCAATGATGTCCCTCCCAATGACCTCATCAACATGAAAGGAATATTCTTTGGCAAATGTGGCTTTCTCAATGACATATTTTTCTATTTGAGCTATGTGTATTATTTTTGTCTCCCTTCTGTTGTCTAACCTAAAACAAAAACATTAATATTTTGTAAACCATGGGTTCTATTCACAAACTGCATTTGTCCTATTTATAGTAGTACTACTAAAGTGTTACAAAATGCTATTCACAAACCTAGAAGTGCAATCACCACCTCCAGCTCGCCTTTATTTTCCATGGGGAGATCCTCACACATGTAAGTTTGCAATTTTGGGGCCTATTACAATGCCGTAGGAAACGGCTCTGACCCTCGGTCGGAGCCATTCCTATGGCATAGTAATCTCCAGTTTGATTTCATTTCTGACTGACCCATTTTGATGGAGTCGGTCGGAAATTAATCCAAACAGGATTTCCGAATGGCTTATGATGGGCTCGGAGAGCCCGTCTGCCATTCGGAAAGGGGCCTGTAATCCCTAGGGTGGCTCTTTCTGCCCGAGGGATTATGATAGCAGACTCCCACAGCCTTCTTGTGCCGGCCTTTCCGACACAGAAAGTCTGTGATAATCTGACATTGGGGGCCCCCGGCAGGGCCCCCATGGGTGCAAGGCCTCCAGATGGTGGTCTAATGATGCCCCCATGTTGATCCCTGCACCCTTTGGCAGGCACTGGGTGCAGGTATGAAACTGAACCTCTGCTCTTTACAATAAGAGCACGCATTCCATTCAGAATGCATGTTCTCATTGTAAAGAATAGGATTGCTACCGAATTGTGTTCGGTCAGATCCTACTTCTGGTTTGGGACCGCCGACAGGAGGTTAGTCGATTCCACTTCCAGATTGATGTCGGACGGACTCTGGCCTGTCCGACATTGAAATCGGTCGCTTAGTAGTAAATGTGTGTTGGACCAGGGAAGTGGCTGGAAAAAGGGACATGCTTACTACTAAATAGAAGGTGTTTAGGGAAGAGATTGGAGGGGTTTAGAGGGGGCTGGGAAAATGTTTAGCAAAGGGCATACTTGCACCAACAAAAGAGGAAGCCCACTGCCTTTTATAAACTGCACTTATAAAGGTACTACAGTGGGAAAGGTACCCAAACCGGAAGTAAATTATTCCAGCTCAGAGCTGAAGCAAGTCAAGCACCACACATGGCCAACCACTGGTACTGCAACACCTTCACTTATAAAATAATGGTGATAGGGATTTAAACGTTTTAAAACCCCATAGGAAAAATGTTACATTACATTTAATGATTTAAAATAGCTAAAACATAAATAAATGTACTTTTATGCTATAAAAAACTAAAAATAAAACGTTTATTATCTAAATATCAAATATTTAGCAATTTTTTTAACTTATAAATTAATGCTAATTTTTAGAATATAATTACATCACTTTTAAATATTTCTATACATCACTTTTAATAACTAATGCATAATGTTTATAATTTTCTTTAGGTGAAAATGTATATTTTAATTCAAAATAATTTTAAATTAGTTAAATAATGAATTCAAAATGATGTTGTTTTACAAATATAATTGATTTGTTTACATTATTACATACATAAATATGTCATTTTCCTGTATAAGAATATGTCATTTGCAAACTTGGTGCAGAGAACTACTTTGCATAAAGTGTGGAAATTTTTAAAAAAAAGTTTATTAAACTTTATAATAAATAAATAATTTTGTTTAAGTAAACTATTATATAAATTACATGTATATTTATTTTAAGAACATTATGAAACAAAGTAAAATTCTGCAACACAATTAACTTAATTTTTAAATAATTTTTTAATTAATTTAAATATATTGATCTAGATAAAATTGACTTTTATGAAGTTTAAATTAATTAAAAAATACATTTGCACCTAAAGTTAAAAAAAGTATTATTCATTCATAAATATTAAAAGTTATATCTATAATTAAAGGAAGTTTATTTATATTTTAATTTAAAAATTCCAAACATTATGTTACATTAATTTATAGATTCGAAAAAGGTTGCTAAATTATTTTATAATTAATAGGTTTTATGTATAGATTTGTTTTAACATTGAATTAGATTTATTTAAAGTTTTTACTATTTTAAATATTTTTAATTCTATTTACCATTATTTAGTAAGGCATTTTAATTTAAGTCCCTAACATCATTATTTTCCATGGGATGGTGTTGCAGTATCAGTGGTTGGTCATGTCTAGTCTTGGACTTTCTACTGTTTCTTTTTTGCAGTAGTACTTACCCTTGTAAATTCAGGGGGCGGTTACATTGGTGACTTCTAAGTCTACACTTTTGAGTTACTTTACACTCGATTTTGTGAATAGCCTGCAGTAGGAGACCTAAACAAAATGTTAAGAGTAAATTACACATCTAAATTACTCTCAAGTGTATGCTATCTTTATGACTAGCCCCTTATTGTATGCATCTATATGGCATATTGCAAACAACTAGCTAAAGAGCAAATTAATGCTGTACATAATGGGGTTTTCCACAGGTGCTGCAGAGGATTCAGGAGTGGTGAGATGATGAGTAAGGCCACAGCACCATGAGCAGGGTCATAGTGGAGACGGAAATATGTTGGGGTGAGTCTGACAATGAGGATTTTGCAATGTAGAAGCAGCATATGTAGCTGGGAGAGGGTGTACAGTGGGAGTGGTTGGTAGTGGGAATTATTCTGGGGTGTATCTGCATCTGGGTGACTCAGGTTATGTCCTCGGGGATGTACAACACTGCCCCAGACTGGGAAATTGGTATTTCATACAAGTATTTCTTCTGAATGTCCTAAGGTTGTGGTTGGTGGGGTGAAGGGAAAGACTCCCAGAGCTATCTTCACAATAAATGCCTGGTTATTGTGATTTGTGGTGGCTGCAGACTGTACTAAGGCCACCTCCTCTCTGACAACAGTAGTAGCTGTCTGCTTGTTTGTATTGAGGATATTGACATAGTCCAGACCCCAACATGCAATTTTTCCATGCAGGAAGATGTGCTTCGCAGCAGTAAGCTTAAATCAAGGTGGCCAGTTACTGCAACATTAAAGGCATTTCAGTGACAACTATTTTATCTATTTTTATTGTTTTCAGTTCAATGTTTTTTGCACCTATATTGCTTGATGACTGATAACCTAAATGCTTTGAAACAGTTGCACAGCTAGGATGTTAAGGGACCAATTGCAACCACGGAAAATTGGCCCGTATCCTCTGGTTTGATACTAAAACATGGCTATATTTTTGGCCGCAGCAGGCATCTACTACTCCTTTGTCCCGCAGCCACTGCACCTGCTACTCTATTAGTAGCTACACCCTTGCAGTAAAAGGATTGTTAATAATTTGTATTTTTGGGAGCTCAGAGAAAGAACACAAATACTTTGGCCACTTTTCTCCTATGCACTGCAAGTGACTTCCTCAGGTCACAGCATTTTTTGACAGTACTAATGAGAACACAGAAGAAGTGGAGTATTGTGTTATTGTTAGGTGGCAGTGGTTGTTTTTTTGTACCACAAGCCATACTGATGCAGCGAGGCAGAGGTAGGGAAGTTCTACGTAAAGAAAAAGAGAGGGATATGGTCAGGAAAAAAAAATCTGAAGGCATTTAACTTGTTGGATGAATGGCAAATAAACGTGTCATTTTTGGCTTCGGCTTAAACTCGGTCCATGGAAGGCGCAGCCGAACCCAATGGGGGCCCCATCGCAGAAGCCTGCGGAAAAGGGGGCGACCAGGATTGGTTGCCCCAAGTGGGCGAACAACAACAATTTCATGTACATAGACAATGAAAAGTTTGCAATAACATGGATTTTTATGAATGACCATATGATTTGCGAAATGTGAAACCATGTGATGTTTGAATAAACTGCGACCTTTTAAGCCACCAAATCCCGTTGTCAGTGGAATAATTAAAAGATGAAAGGGACGCAGTAATGTGGGCAGTTGGGTGTGAGGAGGAATCGCCCCTGGGAGGGGTTTGTGTAAAATTTTATTCTACACCAATAAAATGGTAATTTTAGAACTAAAGACGCTTAGTAGTTGAAAACTTGGAAGGTTCTTTCGAAGAAAATACTAGTATAACGTACCAAGTTGATCTCAAGAGTTTGAAGCCACTCTCTAATATCGTCACTGTGCAAGCAATGCCATTGATTCAGTGTAAAGAATTGCTTTTGAGACTGTTGTCCTGCATTCCCCTGTGCAAAACTTTTTTTGTGTTTTTTTTTCCTCTACTACACTGTGAGAAACTATTTTGTCGCATATAAGTTCCCACGGAAGCTAATCTCATGAACACAGGTTTCAAAACCGCTCTGATATCTTATATGAAGAGTAAAAAAATTGACTACAGAACCAGGAGAGGTGGGGGAAGGATTGCTTCTCCCCCTCCACCTCCCCCGTGGAAGTGTGTAGAACTGGTGTTGACAGGGTATTCCGGGCCACTTTGACTGCTACTCTATCACAGAGCCTTTCACTGGGCACCAGATCGCTGCTCTTTCATGGAGACGAGCAGGCAGGTCTTTAAGTTAATTGGGGGGTGGGGGAGCCGCACAGCATGCTGGTTATTGATTATATTTTGATATTTGGAGGTTGAGAGCAGTTACAGAGGGTAATGTGGAAGGGTGGCAGAATGCAGATAACTATATCTTTTTTTATAAATAGTGGGAGCGGGTGGTTGTATGGTGATATTGTGATATATTGGATTCTTTTGCATATGTGGTTGAAGAAAGTCTTCTGCCTTTGTTGGTGGGGTGGGATACCAGTTTTTCAAAAAATTATTTGGTCATGGATATCTCGGGAGTTGTATATTTTAATCAAAAGCGGGAGTGGAGAGAAGGCGTGTCCCGCGGGACACAGTTAGTGGATTTAGTCTCCCACTAGTCATATTTTATAAACATAAGGTATACAGAGAAACCTAATTTATTCTTACTAGTGATGTGGTTCCTACTTTGGTGGGAAGCACATTGTGTTTTTAAAATACCCCTCACACACCAAAAGGGCCGTTGGTATCATGCTTCATTATAGGGGTCTTTGCACCCCTCTATGGAGCGTGGCGTGCTACTAACCAGCGACTACGCGGGAGCACTTGATTTGACCACGATGTGTAGTGCGTGAGAGAGAGCGAAGGTGAGTGGTAGGGTCAGAGGTGATTTGTGTTAAAAAATACCTGGCAGGTAGGACTAGAAAGAATTTTAATAAACCCCCTGCTGGTATTAATAAAAGACGTGAGGCGGAGGATTAAAATGTATTAATGTACAAAAAGCCAACTATGTGTCTGTGTCAACATGTTTTGAAGTTGGAAACTTATTCATCAGGACGGGTACACAGATCCCTACCCTGCTCACAATCAGACAGTAAAATACTGTCAACACATAGGGAAAGCTATGTGTATGTTTTTTTATGAAGTAAGCCTAATTAGCTCGATATGTAGACAAGATATTATCTTGATCTCCTTCTGAGAAGGTGGGGTAGAAAAACTACAATAAACTAGATAAGCTGATTCCAGACTGGATTGTCATGACCTGTAAATGTAAAACATACTGAGATCCTGCAACCTACAGTGGGCTAAAAGTAAGTAGGTGCAGTGACCTGGAAAAAAGCACTAACGGACCCAACAAACAAAAACAGAACACATACAACACACACACATTCATGGTGCACTCTATTTCTGCAGAGTGTCTTAGTTTGTGATATTGCATGGAGAGAAATGCCATCAAAAAGTCATGTAGCTTAGTTAATAATTCATACGTGCAAACCAGTGGTTTCAGGCCTCATGAAGCATCTGAGAGCAAAACGTAGGGGACTCTGTGCTTTTATCGAGCACTCTGTATGGGAGAAGGTTGCCGTTATTTGGATCCAAATAGTGCCATAATTCGAGAAAAAGACGCTGGAATATGGGCGAAGAATCAGCTATGCCGTACTTACATATGGGAGGATAATACCTCACCCGACCGTCCCCTCCGCGGCTCTGTGGATTTGTGAGTGTAGCGGGAAAGAGACTGTATTTGTTGTGCCCTTGATTTGATTGAATAATCGGCCCTTGCAGATGTGCCTAACCGCATGTCCAAGTATACAGGCTGGTTCAGAGAGCTGATTTTATCAGTGCGCTGAAAGAAACTGGACCGCTAAACAGCCTGCGTCTACTTCCGGTTTACGCTGACCCGGTATGTCGCTGCCCTCTTGACTCCGTGGCTTCAGTGTGGTGAAATGGCGTGCGCATGCCAGAAGAAGGGAGGTGTAGCATCAATGGAGCCAGGCTCGTCCCGTATTGGAGTCTAAAGTTTGTTTGTGGCTTCAATGCGATAACTACGCATGCACGTGCCAGAAGTGGGGCGCGGCATCCTAAGTAAAGCTGTAACTGTCCCGATTGAAATTGGATCAAGGGACGCTAGTGCTTGTAAGGTCGAGTAAAAGTTAAATAGACAACCAGAATTAACAGGCATGCGGGGACATAAGCAGAGCAGAAATTGCTCGTTATTGCAGGATAATTAACTTGAGCAGAAAATAAATGAGAAACAAATAGGGGTATTGTTTCCTTCCCCATGTGAAGGTAGAGACATTGTTACATTCCCCATATACAATACGATAAGGTAAAGATACAGGACATTGCTAATAGAGGCCATCAATGAAATAAACACGATGGGCCCAAAATCTAGGGATAAACCAACTGTCCAAAAATACAGTGACTGTATTGCCAAACGTTATTAGGGTCTATGCATGCAGAGGACCTAAGCTAGGTTAAACCCTAAGGGCGCGGCATGTTTGAGGTAATCATGTTTTTAGTTGAATATATTCCACGGTATATCGTCGTTTAGGCCCAATGTGTTAGTGCATAATCTAAACACCCAACGCTGCTCTTTTTCCAAAAGGCCAGTGTCTGCTGACAGTTGTTCTATTACTGTCCAGAGGAGGTCTTTGACCCCATGGCCCTCGGTCAGGTAGTGTGTTGCCATCTTTGTGGTGCTTTTTTGTATCTGACATTACTTTTGTGTTCTCCAATGCGTACCTTGGTGGGACGTGATGTAATCCCTACGTATTCCAGGCCGCATGGACATGTGATCATATGGATGACATTGCGACTATTACAATTAGTAAATTCCCTCTGCTCCCATTTACTGCCGTTCCTGAACTTGATCCATTTGCTTTTTTTGGTCAAGTGGCAAGTGCTGCAATTGCTACATGGGTGGTGGCCTTGGATTGGTTGAAAACTGGGAGTTCCTCTGATCATGGTGGTCTCCGTTCTTGGTCGAGTATGGACGATCATGTCTCTGAGATTTCTGCCCCTCTTGTGAGCAAATATTGTTTTTTACAGTTTGAGGACGCCAAAATTGAGGATACTCCAATGTTTATTAACCATCTTGGATATTCTGTTGGAGTGTGCACTGTATGTGGTCACACAGACTGGTCTGCCATCCTGGTCCTTCTGGGGCCTGTCCTCCAACAGTGCTTCCCTGTTGCTGTTGCATGCCCTCTTCATGGCCTTATCTATGATGGGGGTGGGATAGTTTCTGTGGGTCAATTTGGTTTTTAAGTCTGACTCCTGTTTCTTGTAGTCAATGAGGTTGGAGCAGTTACATCGCAGGCGAAGGAACTGCCCTTAGGGGAGATTGTCTCGTAGATGCCGTGGGTGGAAGCTATCGTATAGCAACAAACAGTTCCTTGCCGTCGGTTTGAAGTGGGTGGTAGTAGTTAACTTACCACCTTCCGGGTAGATATTCAGATCCTGAAACACTAAATGTTACCTTGACACAGAACAGGTGAATGTAGCGGTCCAGTTTCTTCAGCGCACTGATAGCATCAGCTCTCTGACTCAGCCTGCATATTTGGACATGCGGTTAGGCACGTCTGCAAGGGCCAATTATTCAATCAAGAGCACTATAAATACCGTCTGTTTCCCGCTCCACTCACAAATCCATGGAGCCGCGGAGGGGATGGTAGGGTGAGGTATTATCCTCCCATATGTAAGTACAGTGAGGAAAAAGAAATTTTACATGGCAGTATGTCCCCTGCGTGTACCCCAACGTTTAGTGTATGTTCATGTCACCCATGCATTTTCCCTCTATGGCCTGCAATAATGATGCCTCTGCATTTGCGTCCCACATTAGGATGCCAGTCACCAGGCCTCCCATAAAAGAAACGTTAATTCTGCACCGAGGCCCAGGTGGCCCATGTGTTTGCATTGTGCACTTTTAATGTATCACGAAAAAACCCATTTCTCCATTTCGTGGCTCAGCTCAGCCAGTCCCGAATTCAGGTTTTCATGCCTCCAGACACTCTGAGGGCTGCAGCTACGTGTCCCTGACCTCGCCTACATTTGGCTAAGCCGAGAGGGGCCCAGCCCGGGGTGCCAAGACAGTATTGTGCATAACAGTTATCTGCTTGCTCTACAGATCACATTCTTGCCTGGTGAAGGAGGTAAACAGAACCCGTCTGCAGAGATAGGGCCTAGCCTTTCTGTCTCCGTTTAAGTGATTTGCAGAGCTCGCGTCCATAGAAAGCTCAAGGCCCCCACGTAATGAACGAAGAAATAAATGCCCACACCGGCTCCTAGTGATGAGCGACCTTTGCTTCAGATAATACATCCCTGGACTTAAGATATCAGATAAATACCAGACGTGCTGGTCGTCCTGACACTGAAGGCCTCCCTACCAGACCGAAAGTCAGCTTCCCCCCAGTTACACGTCAATTGCACGTCATGATCAAGTTGCACACACAAGTAGGGCAAAGTTTAAGCTGGCCATGCAAACCCCTTTCATGCATCCACCCACCTATGACTCACCTATGACTCCTCAAGTAAACGCCCACATGTACGCCCATATGCACGCCCACATGCTCTTATCTCTCTTTCTCTTGCTCTGCCTGGAGCGCTCCTCCCTATCTGCGAAATTGAATGTATAAATATTGTACTCTGTGAATAAAGTTTAGAAGACCCTTCCTGAACCCTCGTGGTGATGGAACAGATTCTCCCCTAACTCGAGTTATTGAAATAAAGCCCTTTTGAATCGGACACCACGGACTCTGCCTCTCATTTTATGCATGACCCTTTGTTTAATTATAGAAATTATGACAGGGTAATACTTTATTTACCACAACAGCATAGCCGATTCTTCGCCCATATTCCAGCGTCTTTTTCTCAAATGATGGCACTATTTGGATCCAAATAACGGCAACCTTCTCCCATACAGAGTGCTCGATTAAAGCACAGAGTCCCCTACATTTTGCTCTCAGATGCTTCATGAGGCCTGAAACCACTGGTTTGCAAGTATGAATTATTAACTAAGCTACATGACTTTTTGATGGCATTCCTCTCCATGCAATATCACAAACTAAGACACTCTGCAGAAATAGAGTGCACCATGAATGTGTGTGTGTTGTATGTGTTCTGTTTTTGTTTGTTGTGCCCGTTAGTGGTTTTTCCAGGTCACTACACCTACATGACTACCTTTTAGCCCACTGTGGGTGGCATGATCTCAGTATGTTTTACATTTACAGGTCATGACAATCCAGTCTGGAATCAACTTATCTAGTTTATTGTTCTTTATCTACCTCATCTTCAGAAGGAGATCAAGATAATATCTTGTCCACATATCGAGCTGATTAGGCTTACTTCACGTAAAACATACACATAGCATTCCCTATGTATTGACAGTATTTTACTGTCTGATTGTGAGCAGGGTAGGGATCTGTGTACCCGTCCTGATGAATAAGTTCCCAACTTCAAAACATGTTGACACAGACACATAGTTGGCTTTTTGTACATTAATACATTTTAATCCTCCGCCTCACGTCTTTTATTAATACCAGCAGGGGGTTTATTAAAATTCTTTCTAGTCCTACCTGCCAGGTATTTTTTAACACAAATCACCTCTGACCCTACCACTCACCTTCGCTCTCTCTCATGCACTACACATCGTGGTCACATCAAGTGCTCCCGCGTACTCTCTGGCTAGTAGCACGCCGCGCTCCGTAGAGGGGTGCGAAGACCCCTATGATGAAGCATGACACCAAGGGTCCTTTTGGTGTGTGAGGGGTATTTTAAAAACACAATGTGCTTCCCACTAAAGTAGGATGGCTGACTCGAATTTGAAATCTCTCAGAGGATAAGCAACCCTGTTATAGACCTACAGATCTCAAATTTTAAACAGAGAAAAGCCAGAAATTTGCGGCAGCTGTCTGTTTGTATACTACACTGAAGTCACACAGGGAAAAGTGTTTTAGCCACACGAGCCTTCATGATACGACAGGTTAGGCATTGCTCTCGTTTTCACGTAATTATGAATTGGTCATCTGAGTCTGCAAAGTAAAGTGGAACATATTACTTTTGCAGTAGTCAAAAGAACAGATGCTGTTAATTTTTTCACATCTTAATCATCAAACTAAATTGGGAGCCAAATGTGCTGGCTTGTTTTTTTTGTTTAATAAGTGGCTTGAACGGCGAGAAATCAATTTTCGCCTTTTTTTGCACTGTACAGCATAAATTTAAAGACATGTTTAGATTTTAAAAGCTGTCCCACAGTGGTGCAGTAAACATTGACTGATCGAATTACCTTTTCTTGAAACACATATTTCATTACCATATAAAAACTTCATTTTGATACTCGGTTTCATGAAATCTATAGATATGGCATAGAGTGCAGTTTACACTCATCTGAAATGGTTGGCATAGAAACATCATAAATATCTACTTCTGGTTCCGTTGAGGGCGTGCACATTGGCACTACAAAGTGATATTGTGAAAAATAGAAAATGCATGAAGAAACAAAAAGCAAGCCACCAGACATTATAAAATTGCTCAGAAGCTTAACAGAGTGTTGCCCATAGTGTGTGATGATTTACATAGTGCACAATGGAGTCTATCCATTTTGACCCTTTTTGGTGTTTAGCTGATTTAGTATGGGGTATGGGACAAACAAGCTTTGTTCTAAATTAGCTCACTCTTTATCACATAAGATTGTTGTTGTAGCAACAAAGTGCAGCAGTTGGAGTTAAAGACAATGAAGTTTATTCCATCAGATAAGAAACTCCTTCATACTATCCTTCGCCGGGCGCAGCCAACAACTGCCATGGCATCATTCAAACCTTATGGAACTCAAGGTTATAATGGATGGCCTACATGGAAGAAGTTCCACAAAGCACCACAGGATTGAGCTACGCAGAGCTCAAGACATTATAATACACATCTCCTTCCCTTCACAGCAAAACATACACTTCAAACACCAACACTAAAACGAAACAACAACCAGAGACACACCAGATATGTAGACTACATATCCCAAACAATTCCCAAATGACCAACCCTACAGGCACTCACCGCAAGCTTTACCCCCACAAATAATCACCCAAGTATCTTGGTGGTCTTCGCAACCTCACCATTCTTGCATCTGACAATCCCATATCAGCCACAACTGCACTTGCAGGAACCACCTCACCACTACCACTCTCTTCTCTTTGAAACTCACAGTCTATCATGGGCAGCGATCCTGAGCACACACCTTTACAGCTAGGACATGCCTTCCATATACCACCCTTCTGATACAAAGCAATTCTTCTTAAATTCCAGGTTTGTTCATTCTCCAGTTTGTCCCAATTTCCTCCAACATCCCTCACCCTAAATTCACCACAAAATTGAGATAAAACTCTACCTATACCGATGGCTCTGATCTTCACCCAGTCTCCCGTATTGATGAGCCTACGAGACTTGCCCTGCAACACCCCTGCTCCCAATTCTTTGGAATTGACAAGGCGCATTCATGAGGGAACCCACTTTGTTCAGGGCTGTTTCCCCTGCATCATTTCAAAAGGTGTTTTCCCTGTACTGGCATTGTCAGTGGTGCTCTGAGCTCACAGCCTCTCTTTAATGGCATCTTGAGTGGACAACCCTGAAATACCTGCCATCTCCATGGTTCCCTTCACTAGTCTGCTAATCCTTTCTTCTAAACCATTTCCTTGGGGATTGAAAAGGCACGTACACACATTACTAATGCCTACATTGTCCAGAAACTATTTCACCTCCAAAGAATTGAGTTGTGTACCACTGTCTGTTATCAACACTGAAGGAATCCCTTCCCTTCCAATGACCTTTCCAAAGACAGCAATAGTAGATTTAGTGCTGATAGATCTCATAAAGAAAACGTCAACCCATTTGTAGTTGGCATCCACCATGACAACCCAAACGCTTCCTGGTCAGCTAAATAAAAAGGCTTATTAAGTCCAAAACACACGTTCTCCCAACCTACACTTACCTCAGCAACATGCTGCTCCTGAGTTGAGACCCCCAAACTCACTCTCATATGCTTCTCTGATCCTGGCTACAGACTCCACAATCTTGCACGCACTCCTTCACACAGGTGTTCATGAGCTGCCACCAATCTTTTTATCTCAGTTTTTATAGCGTAAATGTTTGACCAAGATGACCCTTGTGCGCCAAATGCACCAACTTGGGTCTCACCAGACTAGGAGGTACAAACTTATCACCCCTCAAAAAAATACCTTCACCTTGCAAGGACACATTTTTCACTACCTTATGAAAAAGACTAACCGCCTCTGGCAAATAATTTTCTCTCCTCACATTTCCTCTGATCAACTCTACTACTGCCTCAAGTGTGCTATCACTCTCCATAGCTCCTGTCCAATCTGTTTTTGAAACACAACTTTCCAACCAATCCGTAGCATTGTCACACTAGCCACTACCTTATCCATGTGCAAGATATATCCTTCCGCTGCTTTATCAGGTAGACTCGACAGACAATCAGCTACCTTGTTCTGCCACCCAGGTACATATTGAACCCTGCCTTCATACTCATGCAAGTTCACCGCCAATCTAGGTAACCTGCCTGAGCAATTCTTTATGCCAGCAAGACCTAACACCTTGATTAGGGGTTTGTGATTAGGAGTGAAGTAATAATTCTGCTTCGCTGGTGGCATTCACAGAGTTTTGCCCCCTCCACGTTCCGTTTGGAATACAGAGTTCTGGCAAAACTCTGCCAACCCCATGTGGCACAGTATTTTCTCACACATGACTCACCAGCCTTAAGTGAGAGGGAATTTGTGTCCCCTATCGTGATTTTCAGCTGCTAGAACACCTCCCAGCGATATTTCTCAATGTGGGAGGTCACAGCAAGTCGCAACCATTCATGTTGAGAAAGCTGCTGCTTGAATAGAAAATCTACTTGAGTGGCAGAAAGAAGCAGCGCGCCACGTTGTGCCGTTTATGCTGATTTTACAGCGAAGAACAAGCTCCCAGTGCTAAAAATCACCTCAAGCTGAGCAACGTGCCAAATTCCATCTTCTTGCGGAATCTCACAGAGTTTTTATGTAACTGTGCTGAATTCTACAGACTGCAACTCCGCCAGTTCTGTCCATCTCTACTTGTAATCCGTCCTCAACACTACTCTACTTCCCCAGATAAAGGTTCAGAAGTAATTGGTTACCCTAGCAGAAGCCAATGTCTCATGCTCTATTACAGAGTAGTTTCCTTCAGTACCCCACAAAGAATGTGAAGCGAACGCCACTGACTTTTCCATGCACCTGTGACAACACTGCACCAATACCAACCGCACTGGCATCCACCATGATAATTGTTTTTAAACCCACCTGGAATGGCACCAGAACACTTGCATTAACAATGCTATCCTTGATCTGGGAGGAAGCAGTTTGCTTTACCTCACCACAGGTGAATTTTTTGCCTTTCCTCAACAGAACCCTTAAGGCCTCCATCTTATGGGTGACGTCATGCATAAACTAATATTCCACCAAGCTCATGAAAGATTGGAGTTTGACTTTGTCATTAGGTATCTCCGCATTCACAATTGCACTCACTGAATCAATTTTGGGCTTAACACCATCTCTTGTGATCAAGTAGCCCTGATTTTCCATCTCCTGCAGAAAAAACATCCAATTCTCTCTCTCCATTATGTCAGCCCAGCTTTAACAATGTGATTCAAAACCTCCCCAAAGTTCTGTTATGCACCACATTGCTTTCCCCAAACACAAGCATGTTGTCTTGAAAAAGAGACACCAGACAACAAATTTGAAATTAGTCTTTGGAAAACACTTGCAGGAGAACACAAACCAAAAGGCAGTCTCTTAATTGAAATTTGCCCTCCGACATGATGAAGGTGGTCAAAAGCCTGGGGCCTGGCTGAAGCTCCACCTGATGATGCACATTTCTTTGGTCTAACTTGGTAAAGTGTTTTCCTCCTGACTGGATCGAAATCAGCTCATTGATGTTCAGTAAAGGAAAAGAGTCCATGCCTACCTTTTCATCAAGGGTGGGAAAATCCAAACTAAACCTCAGTGAATCAACAGTCTTTTTTGTGATGACCACTAGTGCAAGCCATTTAGTGGCCTTCACCACCTCTATTACATTGTACTCAATTATCTGCTCCAGAATTTCCTTCACCTTTTGTCTCACAGACAATGGCACTTACTTACCATGTGTTTCACAGGTACTGCATTTTTCTTGAGCTTTATCTCATGCAAATACTGTTTGGCCCCTCCCAAACTGTTCTCAAATACAACTTCAGGTTGCTTTAAAATCCTCGAACACCACAACCTTGTTGTCTGCTCTTGGATTCTCTACAATATGCAGATCATATGGATGCGACCACCATAGAATAGGTTACCCCTCAGCCGCATCATATACCTTCCCTTAGGTCATTCTACTCCCAAACTTGTCACAGCAGAAAAGTATCCCACAACTCCAATGTTTGCTCCTTTATATCCTTTTAAGACCACATTAGTGGACTGTAAACCACGCTGGGGCCACACTGAGCCAAACAACTACTTCTGTATTATGGTGTATAGTGAGCTGGAATCCACTATCAAGGATATAACTTCACTGTTGACCTCAAAGTCATCTTTGGGGTGAGTCTACCTATTCCAATCCTTGCCCCCCTCATTTGCCTTACCATATATCATGATCACCCTATGTTAACGACTCATAATCGTCCACTGGTACGATTTTTTTCTGTTGGAAACTTTTCACACCCACACTTACCACAGTTCTTGCCTAAGGCAAAGCAGTTCTTTGAATCATCCATGTAATAACTGCTTCCACACTTATGCCACACACAAGATGACCCTCTGCCCACGTAGCTTATTGTGCCTCAATTTAGCCTCTAGATCTTTGGCCATTACCACTTCTCACATTGATAGCAGACAATTGTTTTCTCATCACATTGACCAGATCAGCATCCTCTTCCACCGCAGTCACTTCAGAAGTAGCTTTGCTGTATGCCTCACCGCTCTGAATTTCCTTCCACACATCTTTCGGATTCTTCAGTTACCTTTGCTAATGTTATAGCATCTTTCAAAGAGTTATTATTGGCTGCCCACAAACGTTCTTGCATTTTCTTGCCGTTGCATGGTACAATCAACTGATCACGAATTAACTCCTCATTCATTTGGCCGAATTGACACTTAGCAGCTAATTCCCTCAGTCTGGATACAAAGTAATCTACTGATTCAGACGGACTTTGAGGTTGCTTGTAAAACATGTGTCGCTGCATTTGCTGCATTATAGTATTCACAGTCTTTGCAAATCTTGTTTGGAGTTGTAATGTGGCCTCCTTGTATAAATCTTCAAATTCATTCCTTTGGTTATCTTTAACAGGTGGTAGATATTTAATCGCCCTCTTTTCCTAAAGAACCCAACAATAGTTTTTTTTTTACTCACAGCAGAGAAATAAGTACCCTCCTAGGCTAACAAATAGTTCTCAAATGTGCCAATCCAATCTTCCCACTCTGTCGATGGGTCATCAGGCAGCATTAGAAAAGGTGGTGTCATACCAATTGACTGACTTATGCTAAACACATTATTTTAAATAAACAAGTCTTATCTTATACAGCAAAATCTGTAAAAACAGTGCAATATTAAATACCACCACCAGTTGGCATACTGAGACTGTGAACATCAGCCTACATGACTAAAACTGAGAGCAGAGAATCAAAAAGTCAGAGCATGTGGCTTAAAGAGCTTATCTGGAGATTGAGGCAACACTGCACCTGACTATGCAGCGCTCATGAGCAGGAGTCGCGAGAATGTGGCAAGGGGTGAAATGCACTTAACGGGTTGTGGACTGACAATATACCTTGAGGCCTGAGTGCTGTTGAGCAGATACACTGAAATAGTCTGAAATGCATTTTGAGCAGGCATAAGCAGCATTGCGTGAAGAAGCGTTTGAGGACCTGGGCGGGTGACGTGTGAATGGAGCGGCAAATTGACGAGCAAAACAAACAAAAGGGGTTACCAATTCTTTGAAAGCCTGACAAATAATCAAGATGTCATCAATGTATGTTCTCCATAAGGTGAAGGCATCCTTGAAGGGATTACCCCCCGCATCACCACATCACCTCCCCGAGCAAGCCTCTTGTCTGCGGTGTGCCACAGGGCTCTTCCCTGAGCCCGACGCTGTTTAATGTTTATATGAGGCCCCTAGCGGAAGTAGTCCGTCCGTATGGAATAAAAATCATTACCTACGCAGACGACACCCAGCTGGACACGACCCCCGACATTCTCAAGACCTGCCTGGAAGAAGTCTCCAAATGGATGACTCTGTTGTGCCTTAAACTTAGCGGCGAAAAAACTGAGCTATTGCTCTTAGGTAACCCCTCTCCACTCGCGCTCAAGTCACTGTGGCCCCCCTGCCTCGGCGCTCCCCCCACACCTAAGGATAAAATCAAGAGCCTAGGCATATGGCTTGATAAATCCCTCAATTTTAAAGCCCAATATAACAAAACTATCAGCGACCTGTTTTGGCCTACTCAGACTAATACGGAAAATTCTCCCTTTACCGCCTTTCCATGCCAGAAAGATTATGATCCAGGGACTTGTTCTCTCTAGGCTGGATTTTGGAAACGCCCTGTACTTAGGAGCCCCCCAATCTACCTTGAACATGCTCCAAATCTTACAAAACTGTGCAGCGCGTACACTATTCCAAATTTCCCACTGACTCTTGGTAAAAAATGGTCTGAGGAGCCTTCACTGGCTCCCGGTGAGACAGAGAACTGAGTTCAAGACCCTCTGTATAACCCACCAAGCATATTGGAAAACCGGAGCTGCCATCAACAATTCTCTGATCACTGCATATAGTCCCGTCAGACATCTCAGATCATCATCCTCTCTCCTGGTGACGGTACCCAGGATCAAGAGAACCAGGTGCGGAGGTTGGTCCTTCTCGTACAACGCATCAAGGCTCTGAAACTCTCTTCCCTACCATCTACATGCAGAGCCCAATCTCCTATCTTTCCGCAAGCACCTAAAAACCCTGCTCTTCTCAAAGACCGAATAAATCTTTAATTCTGCTCCCCACAATGCACAAGTCTACAGCGCCAGGACGCCCCAGGGTAGCTGCCTCGCTCTACAAATTATCTTTGCATTTCATTTAATTTCATAACTTTCTGGGTATAAATGAGTTTTCTCGAAAAAGTGCATATACAGTCCAGCCAAATTGGAAGCAAATACGCTCCCATAGATGTGCCCGGTATCATCAGGGAAAGTATCTTCAAACCGGAAAAAAGGTCTTAAAGGCAATGGAGGCATGCAATATGATAAAATCAATAGGTCGGTGTCATATATTGCCATTCACTTCCCTTAAGAAGTTCCTCAATCACTCATAAGGTAGCTTCTTGAGGCAAGCTCGTATACAAAGTATGTACATCTACGGTGATGATTAATGTTGTATCGATTTATTAATTCACAGTGTCAATGAGATTTAGAGTATTTGTGGGCTCCAGTCAGTATCATTCATGGCTGCTTGTTCAAACATCAACACCTCCACAGGGGTCACCTGCTATTGGCGAGCAAAAGGAGATACAGTACACAATCCTGTTTTTGTTTCTAAGTCAAAATATGATTTATCCTTGATAAAAGTACAAAGTCTAATCCTGTGGAAAAATCCTGATAATCGCCAGTGAAGTTTAAAGTAATAAATCCTGTGTGTGGACACAAATACAAGACCCTTATTAAGCAACCCAGTTTTAATTTCCATTATGATTGTGTTGGATAAGTTGATGAATAGGTCTTGCTTGTGCTCGGAAGTGTTCCTTGCCTCTCAGTCATGTCACCATTTGGCGTTCCTTTTTCCATCTGACCTGTGGTTCTCTTTTTCATAGTCTTCCTCTTGCAATGCCACAGGCTCTTCTTAAAAAAGAGAAATATCTATGTGGATATATCAAGCCCTGTGGGGTGTTCATGTGTGGTGCCCAAAAAAGAGGACCCTGGAAAGAGGAATAGGCCATTCTCTGTGGTTCATATCCTGGTGGGGTGGGCCTTCGTTCCCACTGCTCCACTGATTGAATTTGATGACCACCCCAATTGGTTTGCCTTCTTCTACTGTGTGTTTACGGCAGGGGTTGGTGTGGTTGATAGTCACTGCTAGTGCAGGGATATAACTTTTTCATTTAATTTCATAACTTTCTGGGTATAAATGGGTTTTCTCGAAAAAGTGCATATACAGTCCAGCCAAATTGGAAGCAAATACGCTCCCATAGATGTGCCCGGTATCATCAGGGAAAGTATCTTCAAACCGGAAAAAGGTCTTAAAGGCAATGGAGGCATGCAATATGATAAAATTAATAGGTCAGTGCCATATATTGCCATTCACTTCCCTTAAGAAGTTCCTCAATCACTCATAAGTTAGCTTCTTGAGGCAAGCTTGTATACAATGTATTTACATCTACTGTGCTGATTATTGTTGTATCAATTTATTAATTCACAGTGTCAATGAGATTTAGAGTATTTGTGGTATCCTTAAAACAAGACGAAGTAGATTCTACTAATGGCTGTCAGAAAAAATTACAAAAAGCAGACATAAGTTCCAGAAGGGATACTATGCCTGATACAATTGGCCGGCCTGGTGGTAAAATCTTCTCTTTGTGTACTTTGGGGAGGGTATAAAAATAAGGAGTCCTAGGATCAGTTTTTGTCAGGAACCCTGCTTCTTGAAATAAAGTCCTGCCTGATGTCTCGGCCTTATTAACCAACCATTATGAGATTCTCCTTTACAATATAATGAGCGGGTCACCTTGTAAAACATGATAATTCCTAGTATCCTACAGAAGTCGAAGACACTCAAGTCTGTAGTCACTGGCGGAAAAATCAGTGTTACTCTCTCTTTGTCTGCCGGATTAATAGTGATGCTAGTGCCACTGGCAAGGGAGTTCAAAGCTTTAATATCCATTCTTGATATATTGTGGAAGCTCTCCTTATTTGGGCTCCAGTCAGTATCATTCATCGCTGCTTGTTCAAACATCAACACCTCCACAGGGGTCACCTGCTATTGGCGAGCAAAAGGAGATACAGTACACAATCCTGTATTTGTTTCTAAGTCAAAATATGATTTATCCTTGATAAAAGTACAAAGTCTAATCCTGTGGAAAAATCCTGATAATCGCCAGTGAAGTTTAAAGTAATAAATCCTGTGTGTGGACACAAATACAAGACCCTTATTAAGCAACCCAGTTTTAATTTCCATTATGATTGTGTTGGATAAGTTGATGAATAGGTCTTGCTTGTGCTCGGAAGTGTTCCTTGCCTCTCAGTCATGTCACCATTTGGCGTTCCTTTTTCCATCTGACCTGTGGTTCTCTTTTTCATAGTCTTCCTCTTGCAATGCTACAGGCTTTTCTTAAAAAAGAGAAATATCCATGTGGATATATCAAGCCCTGTGGGATGTTCATGTGTGGTGCCCAAAAAAGAGGACCCTGGAAAGAGGAACTGGCCATTCTCTGTGGTTCATATCCTGGTGGGGTGGGCCTTCGTCCCCCACTGCTCCGCTGATTTGAATTCGATGACCACCCCAATTGTTTTGCCTTCTTCTACTGTGTGTTTACAGCAGGGGTTGGTGTGGTTGATAGTCACTGCTAGTCTAGGGATATAACTTTTTCCCACTAAACTTTTTACTGTCCTTATTTAATGTTGTTATTTTTCGTAGGGTCAGATTCTCCATGTTCTCTTTGATGTCCTTATTGATTTCTTCTAATTTTTTCTTATAGGAAGAGGTCTAGTGTATGGAAGCCTTTGATGAATTCTCAGCCACTTGAATTTTATAATACGGTTATTTGAGATTCTCTTGGCAGTGTTGATTATCAGACCCAAACAGTCTATAGTGCACTACCAAGCTTGCTGGGACCATTCAGTATGGAAGATGGGATCCTCTAGAAACAGTCTGGGAGCATTTGTGACCATCAGGCAATTCAGAGCACTGTTTGCACTCAGATATTATATCATTATCTGCCCATGAAGGGCTGTTTTCTTCTGGTTTCTCTTAAGTTGTGTCAGTGACTCCCAATCATCCTGAAACTGGACCATGGATTCACCAGATGCAGCACTCAGCAGCGAGAGTATTGACAAAATAGTTGCTACCTCATCGTCCTCATACCTAAAACTCCCTAGTCATTATGAATTACTCTGTCCTCTGACCCTAATGTAGGACCAGTCTTATGAAGCAACAGAATTGGTGCCTAAAAGTGTGGCACCTTTTTGAGACTGTCACATGGTTGCCCCAGAGCTAATCAACTGCTGAACAACAACATACTAATACCCTCAACAGATAGGGATCTGTAGATTCAAACTGGTCTGACACACATCCTCCCAGCCTCAACACACAGACAGCAACAGGTGCGATGTCCCACATATAAGCCTCAGCCTAGCATTTAGGGGTCAAGGCTTACATATGCCCAGTGGTTTCCATCTTGGTGTCCTCTTAGGGCAGTGAGGGTTTTAGTATTTCTATTTGGGATGCCCTAGATGGGCATTAATATGGAAACCACTGAACATATGTTGGCCCTGACCCCTAGCTGTTAAGCAGAGATTGATTTACTGGAGTGCTGCACATGTTGCTGTTTGTACTTTGTGATATACAGGTCAATTACATGTAATGCGAAAACAAAAACAGAAAGTGATATATATTTTCTTGTGGATGTATTGTACTAATTTGTATTGACAGTTCATAGTTGCTTGTGATTCCTCAAGTACATATCATATGGGAGTGATATAGCGCTTTGTCATTCATTGTTATGTTAGAAGCATTACTGTGTTCATGATGCAGGACAATTTTAATATTTGAGATGCCTAATACAATGTAACAATGTTATTTCCAGAAACAGAATCTGGAATTATTATTTTTTGTATAAAAAAGTTCAACAAGTTAACGATTCTATCTAAAGTATTATGAATAGTTGCTATAATGCTTACATGTATGTATATATATAAAAAAAAAGTGACGCATAAATTATGCCAAAAAGAAGCAGAGAGCTCTGGGTAGTTCTCAAATTTAGGTTGAAAGCAGCTACTGTATAGAGCACTCTCAACACCAGCAACACTCTAGATATGCTCACCTCAAGTTTCTGCATTTCTATCTAAGGAAGAGGGAAAGTCAGCGTCAAATATAGTGTCGCAATTGAAATAAGTTTGAGATGCTGATGGTTCGCAAGCTGTAGATTTGATCTACGTGAATTTTTTAGCTAAAATGTCGGCTGCTGAAATGAGAGAAAGGGAGGAAGCAGCGCTTTCGATCTTCAACGATAATGTTATAGTCAATAGGAAAACTGTTGGGGCAGCAAGCAGCACTAAAATTTCAGATGTTGCAACACGATTGAAAAGACTGGAAAAATTAAAACGTACAGAGCTATCGAAGTGGTGGGAGTCAAAGTCCCTACAACGATATCTTGAAGTGAAACGAATCCCTAGAGGCATAAGATTTTTGGTGGCACCCACATATGAAAACCCGAACCCGAACTTGCTCAGTGAGAGGGCTGACAATAATCAGGAATCGTCACGAAGAATGCTCGCAATTCTGATAAAATATGCAGACATTAACTGTCAAAAGATTATATATTAAATAGATCAAATTCAAATGATGCTTGATAAAGGACAAAATCAAGATGAAATAATAAATTTTAAGTCTGACATGAATGAAAGGCTACGCAAACTTGAGGAATCAATCAAGGAGCGCAAAGCCCAAAAGTTCATAAGAGATAAAATCGATTATGACAGAGGACAGATTTTTACCTTCGTGAAGAAGTTTGAATCATTACGCAGGCAGAAACTAATATGTCTGGTAAGCCCTCGGCAGAGCCATAGTCAGAACAAAGCAGTATACAGAGCTCAGATGCTTGTACAGATGCGGAAGAAGGCTCCAGTGGCCAGATAAGTGGACAGCTGCTATCTGTCATAGAAGAGTTGGATTTTTTACGGGAGGAGAGAAGATTCAACCTGCAGCCCAGAACAAAAGTGGTGACTGCAAAACCTCCATGAGGAAGAGGCAGATGAACCAGAGATGGAAACGGGCCAAACAATGGAGACAACAAAGAGAAATCCACGAGAGGGCGCAACAGGAAATAAGTAGTATTGATGAAGCCTCCATTATGAATCTAACCAGCATAATTTTATTTGAAAAAGAAAAGAGCATACTGAAGCTGGGCCTTTCATTTTGCCCTGAGGCAGAAATGGACTATGTTACAACTAGGGTAGACATCTTTAAATTTGTGCAGTCGCTAAAATTGAGGAAACATTTTGCAAATTGTCAAAAACAAGTACGAGCAACGGCACCTACGGTACCCCCGAGTGAGAGTGACCAACACACTCTGCTGGTTGGGGATAAGAATCTCCTTCTGAATTTAAGACAACTGGCAGAAGCATCAGATAAAGGAGAAGTGAAACAGTTCTGGACACAGAAAGCACAGATGCAAGAGTTCTTGAGGTGGCAGAAGACAAATAGTTGAATGTAGCAAGTGATGCACCAACTAACTTCAGACCTTCCTCTAAATTCACACCATTGACTGCTAGAGACTCAGTTGACATCTACAGAGAACAGGTAGTAAATTAATTGAAAAATGTGCACAGAAAAGCTGAAGGAAAACAAAATATAGTATCACAAAATCAAAGAGGCTATACAGCATTGACTAAAAAACTCGCAGATAATGAGGATTGTATTGTGAGACATTGTGATAAGGGTGGGAATGTTGTTTTATGAGGCAAGCAACAATATCTACTTGAGGCATATAAGCAACTCAACAATCAATTCAATTATATTAGAGTTGCAGAGGAGGTAATGTTAATGAGTCATTGTGCATTTAATCTGCAATTGCAAGAGTGGTACAACCAGTGTTTGATTAATCATGAAGAATTAATGTTTCTGAAAACCAGCAATCCAGTCACCCCGGTACTCTACATGATATCGAAGGTACATAAAGATCCTGTGTGGCCCCCAGGGTGACCAATTATATTGGCCAAAGGTAGTGCCCTGGAGAATAGCTTTAAATATGTTGATTTATTCCTCTGTCCCTTAGTGAGAACACTAAGGGACACAGGTGACTTTCTGAGAAGCATATATGATCTACCTTGGGAACAGGACTATTTGTTGATAACGATAGACGGGCTACCTTGTACACAAGTATCAAACACAGTGACGGATTGAATGCAACCAAACCCTTTTTGGGCACCAGACCAATTAAGTTATGGGCGCATACACAAATGCTATTGACTATGGTGGTAGCGTGTCTCAGTAACAATTATTTTCTATTCAATGGTGAATTTTTCCATCAGACATGTGGGACGGCTATGGGCACCTGCTTCGCCCCCAGCTATGCGAATCTGTATATGGGCTGGTAGGAGGAGCAGGTGGCCCGGAGGCGGGACCCAAAGGAAGGGCAGCAGCACATAATGCATTGGTGTCGGTTTATCAACAATGTATTAGTCGTGTGGAAAAGCTCAGAAAGGGAAGCTAAGACCTTCATAAACAACTTGCAAGTAAACAATCTTAATTTGAAATTTACAAGCACTATTAGTGCAGTGAGTGTAAATTTTCTTGACTTAGCAGTTTACATTAAGGATGGGAAACTAGAAACAAAACTTTTTTGCAAGCCTACACCAGGCAATTCGTTGCTGCACGCAACAAGTTTCCATCCTCGGAACTTGGTAAAGAGTATCCCCTATGGGGAATGCTTAAGAACTATAAAACACTGTAGCAACCATGAGGAGCAAGATAAGAAAATGGCATGTCTGAAGACTCGCTTCAAGGCAAGGGGCTATACAGATGACTGTTAAGCATGGGCGAATTTTGCGAATCTCGCGTTCGCGAATTTTGCGGATTTGCGAACTCGCAATCCGCAAAATCCGCGAATTCTCGCAAATTTGCGGATTTTTTTTTTTTGTGTTTGCCACTCTCTGTCACCACTGCCACTCTCTGACTACTCATGCCACCCTCTGGCCCACCCATGCCACCCTCTGTTTCATCACAGCACCCTCTGGTTGTCCAGTCAGTGTACATTATTGTGGCAAAGCAAAGCACACCTTCCCTGCCTCAAGTGACCTGAATTAATTTGGGGCTGATTAATGTGTCACAGAATATTTTTTTAGGTGGCACCTGCTTCCTTAGTGCTTCCTGATTAGTGATCTTTTGCACTTGCTAAGTGTTTTCATTGTTGCAAAATTAGTTACAACACCTGCCCTGCCCCAACTGACAATAATGAATTAGGGGCTGATTAATGGATTTGAACTTCCAGCCTGGCTCCTGCTTGTCTCCCTTAGCTGTAATTCAGGACCTTTGTGGCATATGTGTAACTATTCTGAGGTTCAGAGCAGGGTCACATAATAGTTGCAACTGGCAACTGAACTCTGGAGGGGCCCCTCAGGAAGCACTACAGGAAATGGCTACTAATGATGAGGCTGAACTTTTGAACCTGGTAAGTAGTTTCAGTTTTGCTAAGATCGTATTTCTGCAATTTAGCGCTTATTCGCGGGGCGCGAAGTTGTACTGGGAAGCCGCGAACTCACGCGAACAGTGCGAGCAAGCCATAAAATCCGCTGCTCGCGGATTTGCGGATTTTGCGGGAGATTCGCGAATCTCGCGGATTGCGAATTTACCGAAAATCCGCAAAATCCGCGAGCGAAACGGATTTTCCGCCCATGCTTAATGACTGTATTATCTATGCTATAACTAAAGCTAAGAAGAGAACAAGAGAATCGATTTTATTTGAAAAAAATAAACCCAAGGCCAGGGCAGAGTTGACAAGTGGTAACTGACATGGGGGTGGACACATGGGAAAGTAGCTCAGTACACAAGGGTGGAGTATTGCTACTCTTTGTGGTCTGAGAGGCCACAAGAGGTTTGCGGTTGGGCAAAAGACTGGAGGGCATCATGGTCAAACAGGTAACGTATTATTTTGCAGTTCGACTCCTGTCACGCCTGGTTGTTCCTACCCTCATGGGCTGGCGGAAAGGCAAGGTTGTGCAGGACCAATGTGAGGGGAGACGGCTGTGAGAAAAAGCATTCCCGGCCTCCACTGTTGTTCTCATCACTGGGCATATGTACACTTCCAGGTGTCTGTTTTTTTTTAGGGAAACAAGGAATTTTACAAATGTGGATGCCTTCTACTACTTGATCATTGAAACACCAATACTTCGTCAAGAGGGTTCACGACCACTTGACCATATAATGGAGCTGTGTTGCTGTGAAATACTTGTTTAGATGTGGAATACCCAGACCACCCTCTGCCATGTACAGGTACGCTCTTCTCTTCACCATCCATGGCTTCTTGCCCTCCCAGTTGAAGCCCTGCAGCAAATTTTGCAGTTTGAATAAAACATTGGGGGCTGGACAAAGTGGCCATAGTGGCAATGTTTGCATTACATATAAGATTTGAGGGAGGAGTGTCATTTTGATGACCACTATTTTCCCCAGACATGTGAGGCCACCGATCCACCAGGATTGTAGGTCTTTCCCAGCCCTGGCTTGGAGGTTTGTATATTTGCATTCCAACATTCATTTTAAGGAGGGGCAAATCTTGAGGCGTAGTTAGTGCACCCAGTGTTGGGCCCATGGCAGGGGAAATGAATGCTCAAGGTATGACCTGTCGTCCAAATCGGTGGAAAGGTTCAGGATATGAAATTTCAGATGACAACCTTGAAACCTGACACCGGTCAGAACACATCCAACTCCCTAAGGAGAGCTGGAACTGATGTTCGGGCATTGTAAGGATCACCACAACATCATCCAAACACAGTGAGAGCTTATATTCACACCCTCTGATCTGGATACCATCCATATGTTGGGGGGCCCCAATCCTTTCTGCCAGAGGTTCCATATGGAGAGTAAAAAGTAACGAAGACAGGCGGCAACCCTGTCTTATTGCCCTATGGATTGCGAATAGATTGGAGGTGGTGCAGTTAATCCGGATGTGGGCATTTGGCTAGTGGTAGATGCTTTCTATCTACTTTTTTAGTGGGAACCAAAGCCCAGCCTATCCAGGACTTAAAAGAGAAAGGGCCAGTGGACACAATTGACGGCCTTCTATGCATCTATCTGTACCAGGATGGCAGATGTACGCATGACTGAGGATTTGTTGATTGAGTGAAGAAAGCATTTCGTGTTGTTGCTGGGCTCCAATGCGCTATGACACTGCTTCCATTTTGTGGATGCAGGCCGCAGCAGTGGCAGCAGGTGAAAGCTGACCGAACAGTGACAACTGTTAGCCACTCTGGGTCCGATGAAGATTTCTCTGGCATCAGGGAGGGAATGCCAGCCTGGTGTGTTGTGTTTAAGGCAAGGGATAGGGGCTGGGACTGGAGGCTGGCAGGTCTAGGCTGCGTGGCTGTGCAGCAGAGCTCCGACTGAGCTGCCATCTTAGACACGCCCTGTGCTATTTTAAAAAAGTGAATCCTCGTCCTCTGTCTTACCACTGCTACACCATCAGGTGTACAGTAAATAACACAATTCATCTTTCAAAGATGATCCCTTTCAAGCATTCAAGCAAGTTCACTGGACTGGAATCCTATAGAATAAACTGATGATTATTCCACGTCTATCCTATTCTGACTTGCGCATCTGCTGACACTTGATTTACAACTTGTCTGTTACTAATCCCTACAACATGAACTACTTTTCCAGAGAGGGGTAGTTTTCCAATTTCCACAGAATAAACTATAGAACAGGTACTCCAAGAATTAATTAACAATGAGATGTGGTGACCATTGACTTTGGGCATTTGGCTAGTGGTAGATGCTTTCTATCTACTTTTTTAGGGGGGACCAAAGCCCAGCCTATCCAGGACTCAAAAGAGAAAGGGCCAATGGACCAAATTGACAGCCTTCTACGCATCTATCTGTACCAGGATGGCAGATGTACACATGACTGAGGATTTATTGATTGAGTGAAGAAAGCATTTCGTGTTGTTGCTGGGCTCCTATGCGCTATGAAACTGCTTCCATTTTGTGGATGCGGCCTGCAGCAGTGGCAGCAGGTGAAAGCTGACCGAACAGTACAACTGTTAGCCACTCTGGGTCCGATGAGGATTTCTTTGGCATCAGGGAGGGAATGCCAGCCTGGTGTGTTGTGTTTCAGGCAAGGGATAGGGGCTGGGACTGGGGGATAGCAGGTCTAGGCTGCGTGGCTGTGCAGCAGAGCTCCGACTGAGCTGCCATCATAGACATGCCCTGTGCTATTTTAAAAAAGTGAATCCTCGTCCTGTGTTTCCACTGCTACACCATCAGGTGTACAGTAAATAACACAATTCATCTTTCAAAGATGATCCCATTCAAGCAAGTTCACTGGACTGGAATCCTATAGAATAAACTGATGATTATTCCACGTCTATCCTATTCTGACTTGCGCATCTGCTGACACTTGATTTACAACTTGTCTGTTACTAATCCCTACAACATGAACTACTTTTCCAGAGAGGGGTGGTTTTCCAATTTCCACAGAATAAACTATAGAACAGGTACTCCAAGAATTAATTAACAATGAGATGTGGTGACCATTGACTTTGGGCATTTGGCTAGTGGTAGATGCTTTCTATCTACTTTTTTAGGGGGGACCAAAGCCCAGCCTATCCAGGACTCAAAAGAGAAAGGGCCAATGGACCAAATTGACAGCCTTCTACGCATCTATCTGTACCAGGATGGCAGATGTACACATGACTGAGGATTTATTGATTGAGTGAAGAAAGCATTTCGTGTTGTTGCTGGGCTCCTATGCGCTATGAAACTGCTTCCATTTTGTGGATGCGGCCTGCAGCAGTGGCAGCAGGTGAAAGCTGACCGAACAGTACAACTGTTAGCCACTCTGGGTCCGATGAGGATTTCTTTGGCATCAGGGAGGGAATGCCAGCCTGGTGTGTTGTGTTTCAGGCAAGGGATAGGGGCTGGGACTGGAGGCTGGCAGATCTAGGCTGTGTGGCTGTGCAGCAGAGCTCCGACTGAGCTGCCATCATAGACATGCCCTGTGCTATTTTAAAAAAGTGAATCCTCGTCCTGTGTTTCCACTGCTACACCATCAGGTGTACAGTAAATAACACAATTCATCTTTCAAAGATGATCGCTTTCAAGCAAGTTCACTGGACTGGAATCCTATAGAATAAACTGATGATTATTCCATATCTATCCTATTCTGACTTGCGCATCTGATGACACTTGATTTGCAACTTGTCTGTTACTAATCCCTACAACATGAACTACTTTTCCAGAGAGGGGTAGTTTTCCAATTTCCACAGAATAAACTATTCTTGCAAATTTTACATATTTGGAAAAAGGCTACAACAGTGGCAAACCTTTTCCACAATACAGTAGGGCTGATCTTTGTATTGTGATAATCCAATGATAAAGGCTGTATGACCAACAGGTTAATTGGGAAAAGGTATGTCAGATGCTAAAGGTCCGATCTGGTTAGTAAGAAAAATGACAACAAATGCAATAGGCCTGACCTTTTTATTGTGAAAATGATATGTTAAATTAAAAAAGCCTTCATAGGTGGATTGATATTATGCTATGGTAATGCCAGTACACCAGAATTTTCCCTGATCACATGTGAAAATCTATCTGAAAATGCTTGTGCTTCAGGGTCCAGGCAAGGGTCCAGTCCATTGGTATTCCATGTCCCCCCTTTGTAGGTCCCCTTGCCATACTTTCCTTCTTCTATATTTTAGAACATCCTTCAGCTTTCCAGACAGGCCTACTAGGCTGCTTGCTTAGTGTTCATTTCACTTGCAGGGTGCAGCATGCTGTACAATAACTATTTCTAAACTTGGATACCGTCTTTAAATAGTATTGTCCACAGTGTATTATTGCTTGACCTTTCAAAGATATACACCATGTTTTGGCGACTGAATTACTGTCCCTCCACCAAATTTAGGAGCATTATGTTGGGCACTTTCGATCAGTACTGCAACGATCCTCTATACACTTTATCATTCAAAGTTAGCCACCCACTGCAATGTTTACTGAATTGCATTGTGCAGGACTCTCGCCATGACGTCTGTGTGATTGTTGGATTAACAACTGAGTTGACCACTACAAGACGTACCCAGTGGTTCGAGAGTGGACTGCACGTCTCTTATCATTAGAAAGACAGTCCTCACAGAATAATACGGTTCATCGCTTATCTGGCCGCTTTGACCGCGTGGTGGTCAGTATATTTATATTCTTTTTTTAACTATCTGTTCACTATAACAATTATTTGCAGAGTGACTATATAACCTTGAAGTCCTGATGAATGCCCGTGGATACCATTATGGGACCATTTATGTAGAGAAACATGCTGACAATTGAGAGGGAAATATTTGATTAATCCCCAGTCCTCTTTTAAACTCTATCCCTGAGGCCACTAAATAAAGCTAATGTGGACCCATGGAAATAGTTTTATTAATCACCCTAACACTTCTCTTGCACCCTGGCCCTCACTTACCCCTTTCCATCTCTCATCTTTGTAAAACACCTCAGCTCCTCCCCTCTGGGGAGTTGCAGCCCACACCATGGAAATTGCAGTCCAGGTGTGAGGAGGGAACCCAATGATGAAGCATGCCACCCTCGGGTGAGTGAGGGTTGTTGTCCTATAAGGATCTCTTTTCTGGTGGTTTCACTACAAACAGTTATTTATGAGCATACAGGACTGTTGTCCTTTTTGTTTCATTAAGCAGCCAAACGTACAAATTGTGATTAATTGTAATACATGGGATAGGTCATTTTTTTAATTTTTGGATCCATTTAGATCCTCTGTGTGGAGATGTAATTGTTAGTTGGATCTAAATAGGACCGCTATGTTAGAAACTCAAATCAACGATATGCTATGTACAACTAGCTGCTGCTATTTTTGATTTTATCTTTGAATTGCATATATTGCATATAGAGTCATCACATTTAGTTGGTGGAATGTTTACTTATTTCTACTTGTATCATTTTAATTCATCTTCCATATGCTATCAAGTTTTATTCTTGTCTTATTGCAGATGAGTAAATGGGTGCAAGACTGAGTCAGTGGGTGGATTAATTGATATGTGAGGGCTAGGATGGGTGATAGAGTGCATGTTTGTTTACTTAGTGAGTGCCTAGACCCTACACTCATCCGTGACTGAAGAGTCACTTTCAGTTGTAAGTCAAACCTATTGGCATTTTACTCCTGGGTGATTTCAATATCCATCTGGACGGTCCTAATGCACCAGATGCTGTGGCTATCTTGGATTCACTGCACATAGCCCAATTGAATCAATGGGTTAAGAAGCCATCGCATGCGAGTGGCCATCTTATTGATTTTGTGTGTTCTAATTTTGCATTAGAGGTAGAGGATCCGGAACCCGTTTCTTGGTCTGATCATTATTTGATCAGGTTCTCTTGGCCTATGGGAAGGTCCCCTATTAGCCCTATCCTGCCATCTGACCTGAACCCTGGGAAGATTAATCTACCAGCCTTTTCAGAGGCTCTGCTTTTGGCATGCCCAGGTCCTACTCCCGATCTGGAAGGGGCGGTGGACAGCTTTGATGGCTGGATTGGCTGGGGTCAGCTCCTGCTCCACGCCAGCCCACTGTAGTCAATAGCGTTCCTCACCCTCGAAGCCTTGGTTTTCGAATGCTCTCAAGGCTCAGAAATTGGATTGCAAAAAACTAGAGCACTGCTGGCGACTGAATTACTGCTCCTCCACCAAGACAACCCTCCACACAGCTCAGAGGGAGTACTATCTGGCTATTAGGAAAGCCAAAAGTGACTATTACACTGAGAGGATTGCGCTGTCTAGCAATAACAGCAAAGAGATCTTTTCCATTGTGAAGAGCTTTTTAGCACTTTGTGTGGAGCAAAGGTCTCTCCCTGCCTCCCAACAATGGTGTGAGGAGATGTCCTCCTTTTTTATCAATAAGATATCTAGGATTCAGGACAGCGTGGATTTACATGCCTGTGAACATGGGATTTCCCCTGGGGTATCTTCCCCTATTCCCATCATTTCGGCCCCTCGATTTACACTATTTTTGCCGGCTGCGGAATCCGATATCTTGGCCATCTTGAGATCGCTCAAGTTCAGCTCTCCCAGTGATCCCTGTCCAGCCCGAGTGCTTGCTGGGGTGGCCGAGGTGGTTTGGCCTGAAGCAGTGGCGATCGTCAATCTCTCCCTGCCGACCACCACAGTTCCAGCGCGATGGAAAAGGCTAAACTGTTACCCCTTCTCAAGAAACCTTCGCTGGACCCTTTGGTTCCAGCTAATTATCGGCGATTTCTCTTCTTCCAGGTTTGGCCGAGGTTTGTGAGAAGGTGGTTTTCCGTCAGCCTGAGGCCTTTGTTGAGTCCTCAGGTGCCTTACACCTGGCTCAGTCGGGGTTTAGAGCAACCTAGAGCACGGAGACAGCTTTGGTGGAGATGTCGGAGGCTATCAGGGAATACCTTGACGAGGGTGGCAGGGCGGCCTTGATTTTACTTGACCTCTCTTCTGCCTTCGATACAGTGCCTCATCACTTGCTTCTGGCCCGGCTATTGGCCATTGGGGTTGGCAGCCTTGCATGGGAGTGGGTCAACTCGTTTTTGAATGGGCGTACACAGCAGGTTTGTATGGCTCCTTTTTCTTCTTCGGTCAGGAAACTTTCGAAAGGGGTTCCTCAGGGCTCAAAACTGAGCCCTCTGCTTTTTAACAATTATCTGACCTCTTTGGTTTATCTGGCTGAAGAGTTAGGGGCTAAAATCATAGCGTATGCAGACGACACTCAGCTGCTATTCACCTGGAAGGACTCGGATCTGGACACCAACATCGCGCAGACGTGCCTAGGGTCCGTATTCCGCTGGCTTGCACAGGCCCAATTAAAGTGCAATGAGGACAAGTCAGAGGTCCTCTTGTACGGCCAGTTTCCTCCGGCCTTTCGACAATTCCTGTGGCCACCGGATTTTCCTTGTCCTAACTCTGAGGGAGGCCTGGCAAAAAACCTAGGGGCGTGGTTCAGTGAGGACCTTCGGTTTGCTGATCATGCCAGGAAACTTACGGGTGTTTGCTTTGGCACCCTCTTGGCTCTGAGAAGGTTCTTTCCTTTGCTCCCCAGAGAGGCCAAGGAGACGGTAATCCATGCCCTGATTTTCTCCCGCCTCGATTATGCCAATGCCTTGTTCATTGGCATTCCGGGGTATTTGCTGAAAAAATTGCAAATCATACAAAGCGCCGCATCTAGACTCCTGTTTAGCATATCCAGGAGGTCTAGTGTGCAGCAGCATTTGCAAGATTTGCACTGGCTGCCGGTGGCCCAGCGGGTACAATTTAAAGCCCTTATCCTTTCGCACCGAGCCCTTCATTGACAGGGTCCTGAGTATCTTAGGAGACGCTTTACTCTGTATGTGCCCAATCGATCTCTGCGGTCTGCTTCCCTACGGCGTATGGTTACTCCTCGTTTCCACAGATCATGCTTGGGGGGCCAGTCGCTCTCTGTCAAAACTGCAGCGGCCTGGAATGCTCTCCCTTTTGATCTGCAGCTCATGCAAGATTTCCGTCTTTTCAAAAATGATCTAAAGACGTACTTGTTCAGATAGTCTGGATAAAGGTTTCAGCTCTCTTCACCCCAGCTCACTTCCACGCCAGGACACTCCAGAGTATTTGTATGCGCTACAAGTTCTTTATAACATAACATAAAACAATGCTTGTTTGTATTCATTATTTGTATAATTCTTCTGCATCTTTCGCAATGTGTACTTTACTTTTTTCCTTCTATTCTGTTTGAAAATGGCTTGCTAGCTGAAATGAACAAAATATCTGACTTGCATGAGGACAGATAGAGGATGAAGTTCTGAAATTAGGATAGTGTGCCCATGCAGCCACACACAATGGACCTGATTCACAAAGGCAAACTTATACTTTTGTGTAAGTTTACTATTGTTTGCTATTCATAAAGGTATTTTATGAGTAGTATCTTTACAACTGCGGAGTCTCCATACCTAAAAAGATAGATAGGAATGTCCTATCTTTTTATGTGCGGGGACTCCACATTCATAAAAATACTACTCATAAAATACCATTGTGAACAATTTTAAACTTACACAAAACTGTAAGTTTACCTTTGTGAAGTAGGCCCATTGTCTTTCATCAGTGGTTACAAGGGGTAGCCTGACAGCAGCGTTAGGTGGTCTCTGCAGTGACTGTGGTTGGAGTCCTCCTAAGAAAACTTTCAATCAATCAATCTGAGATTTGTAGAGAGTGTCAAATCAACAGTGAGTGTATCAATGTGCTGGAGTTGCTAGCTGCTATGAGATGATCTGTTCATTCAAACAGCCAGGTCTTAAGTTATTTCCTGAAATCATGGGCAGCCCTGAAGTGTTAGGAAAGATCGTTCCAAGCTTTGGCTGCCAGGTGTGAGAAGGAGCATCCTCCGCTGTTGCCTCGGCAGATCCAGGGGGTGTCTGCAAGGAAGAGGGAGGAGTATCATAGGTGTCTGGTCAGTTGGTTGAAGGTCACATGTTTGTTGGTGTATGCTGGTCCTTCTTTGTGCAGGGCTTTCTATGCATGATTTAACATCTTAAACTGGCATCTCTTTGGGATCGGGAACCAGTGTAGCTTCTTGTGATGTGGGTTCCTCTAGGGAGGACGAAATTGAGTCCTGCCACTGAGTTTAGTATTGTCTGTAGTCTCTTCAGGAGGCGAGTGGTTATTCCTATGTTTAGAGTCTGTTCTCATAGCCCGCCCTGTTGGTGACAAGGGCCTCCTGCATGAAGGTACTTCTGGTGTTGACTGGGAGCCACCTGAAGCTCTTGCCGAGCATGCGGAGGGTGTGGAAGCAGGCGGAGGAGGCTGCTTTCACCTCTTTCCTTATGGATAGTTTGCTGTCTAAGATGATGCAGAGGGGGAAACAACCGTTAGATCACAGATTGTAACCATGCAGTGTCATTACTAAGCAAGTCATTACATCGACTTGCAGTAGATGGCGCTCTAACATAAGAAATAGTATAGTTTACTATTCCAACACCTTCCCTACTGTTAAGTAGGCTAGAGTTGGAATAGTAAATTATACATTTCCAATGTTACGGCGCCATCTACTGCAAGTCGATATAATGACTTGCGTAGTAATGTCATTGCGTGGTTACAACGCGGTCGTTGTAACGACTGCGTTGTAATTGTATTGCTGAGTAAAATCCGCATTGTAAAGGTATATATTCTGTAGAGGTTGCGAGCGTGGTCTGTCGGGGCGGGGAATGGTCCGAGTTCTGCTGGCACCATTCGTCATTCCCTGGCGAGGAGTCTTTTGGTAATTGAGCTTTATTATTATTATTATTATTATTATTATTATTATTATTATTATTATTGTTTTTCATTATTTTTATTATTTCTTTTAACAAGTTACAAGCTGGTATGAATGTTTTTTTCTTTTTAAATTTCTTTAACTGTCTTTGCCTGTGGTTGTTAAAGTTTAAAATTGTAGTTTTAACCTGTCAGTGATTGCATAATTTATCCCATGTTTTTGTGTTTAAACTTGTGATTTTTCCTGCCTGTGACGGTTCCATTCAACCTGTTGAATTGTGGGATTTGCAGTCCAAACTCTGTAGTTTTTCCCTCTCATTCCCCGTGACTATCAGTTTTTCCCTACAAATGTCTCCTTTGCTCTGTGCTAAGACCTATATGTTAAGCAGTGCACCCCCAGCGACCACTGTGTTTAATAGGGACTGTGCACTTCTTTTTTGGCCAGGAGAGGGAGTAAAGTTTTATACAAATAGTGTTGTTAGAGGACAAGTTTGTTGCGGCCTTACCTGCAGAAGTCCAAAGTGTGGATTGAGCTGGTCTGTCTCCTAGGAGATTTCTGAATAGAGGAGCAGCTTCCAACTCCCTGCCAGCAAACCTTGTCTGAGGTAGCTGGGACCTTATATAGTCTGATATTGTTTGGTACATTTGTACACTGATTGGTGGGTGTATCTGATGATTCTATTGGATTAGGGCTAGTGTCCTCATTGGTTGCATATTTGAGGGTTCTAATTGGTTTCTGGGTCTGTGATTAATTCAATTTAGGGTTGGGACTAGGGCTATGGTTGGGATTTCTATTGGAAGTAGGGACTAGGGCTTCCTGTGTTATTGCTTGTTGGAACTAGGTTGGGACTAGAGCTAAGGTTAGGATTTCTATTGGAAGTAAGGACTAGGGCTTCCTGTGTTATTGGTTGTTGGGACTAGGGTGGGACTAGGGCTAGGGTTAGGCCTTTAATTGGAAGTAGCAATTAGGGCTTATGGTGTGATTGGTTGCTGGACTAGGTGTGGGACTAAGAGTAGGGGTAGGCTTTCTATTGGAAGTATGGTGTTCTGTGCCAGTGGTTGCTTGGACTAGGGTTGAGACTACTGGTAGGGCTAGGGCCTTTAATGGATGTAGAGATCAGGGTTTTTAAACTGATTGGGTGCTTGGACTAGGGATAAGATTGACTGTAAGGTCTTCATCTCCCATTGGTTCTAGATTTTAGGGCTAGTGCTGTGATTGGATAGTGTTAGGGCTAGGGTTCCCATTGGCTGAAGGGGTCACCTGACCACTAGGGCTATAAACGGCCAAGGCTTAGGGCATCTCAGCCCGGGTGATGAGGCTAAGTGTGAAGAGGACAAGGGTGAGTGCCTGTTTGAACCTGTTCGAGACTGGTAGGGACCAGGGCCAGGAATGCTGCCCATTTACCCATTCATTAATACCCACCCTATGTATTGGTCCCTCTGTGTAAGCAATTTTTTTCACTATAGATATGTGCCTATCTTTGTGTATTGCTTTGTATAAACATGCACAATAATCGTGTTGTTATAAAAACAAAAACAAAATAAAATAAAACATCTTTGGTGTACATGTACTTGCTCCCATTGTGCATCTATGTACCTCCATGTACTTGGATCTGTGTGTCTGTTACTTTTCTCCTGAAAAAGCATATTCAATACACTACCCTATTTTTCATCCGCTACCTCTATCAATATCTTTAATCTGCATATAATTACCTCCTTTATGCATCTATATATTTTCAATATACTTATGGATCTATGTATTTATCACTTTCTTCTAATTTAGCATTTCCAATCCACTACCCTATTTTTCAGCCTATACTTTCTTTCATTATATCTTCTAGCCCAACTTTCTGACTCATCTCAAACTTCTTTCTACTACTCTTATTAATTCCCTACCCTATCTCCCACCCTATACATCTATCACCCACTCTCTCATTTATCCCAAACCCATACCACTACTATGTTCCCCAAAATAACCCTTTCTTGACTCTCTCCTACTCTTCCCCTCCTTGCATCATTTGACACCTCTTTTACTATACCGATCCCCCTAAACAAACCTTTCTAAACTCTTCCCCTCCAAAAACCCTTTTTACTCATCCAAAAGCCTCCTCCTACTGCTATGACCTAAACAAAAAGAAATCCTTCACTCATCTTTCCCAGTATCCCTCCGCTATCCTTTTCAATCAAAATAACAGACTAGCATGTTCACTTCTCGAATTCCATATTCCACTATACTAATTCACCACTAATCCTTTATGGGTTCCAGAGTAGCATGCTACTCACCAACAAAGCGTTTCAACACCTCATCAGGGTTACAATCGCTATATAAATGCAAACCGTTTTTCCTTTTATAGTCCTCCCCAACCCTTCTCAATCCAAATAACTGACTAGCATATCCCCCACTCAAATTACTTCATATTTCACTATACTAATTTTCAACACTAATCCTTTATGGGTTCCGGAGTAGCTTGCTACTCGCCAGAAAAGCGCTTCAACACCCCATCAGGGGAAACAGGCACTATATGAATGCAAACCTTTCTTTCCTTCTATCCATCCAATATCCTTCTCACTCCAAATAACTGACTAATATCCACCACTCAAATTACTTTCATATTTCACCATACTAATTCACCACTAATCCTTTATGGGTTTCCGGAGTAGCGTTCTACTTGCCAAAAAAAGCGCTTCAACACCCCATCAGGGGTTAGAAGCGCTATATAAATACAAACCTTCTTTCCTCTTCTATCCTTCTGCTATCCTTCCGAATCCAAATAACTGACTAACATATCAACCATTTAAATTTACTTGCATGTTTCACTATACTAATTCAACACTAATCCTCTATGGCTCCCAGAGTAGCATGCTACTCGCTGAAAAAACGATTTGACGCCTTGTCAGGGGTAGTAAGTGCTATACAAATGCAATTACAATACAAAACAATACAATGCCAGGTTCGAAGGAAAGTTCCAAAACAATAATTTTGTCAAAATAGTGCAAACGTCTGAAGTGTGCCTTACTGTGCATTTCTGTCAGTCATATCTAGTGTTGCACGATCCTTGGCTGTTTTATTTCAAGAATGTGCACCCACTGTGTTATGCCCTGCATAGTTACTGTATTTTCTATACGTCATCCTTTTTTCCTGCTGCTCAGCCATAGTGCATGTTTACAGTAGAATTTTCGGAATACAGTGATGCATGGAATGTTGGGTGTCTGTGTGAGTGAGGAATGACAGTTAGAGGGAGAGAGGGGCTGAGCAGCATGCAGGCTGCTCCTTGTGGGGTTTCCTACTACAAGGGTTTTACTACAACTAATGGTCTGCTGTGGCATATGACCAAGGGCTGACTACTGGGCTAACCTACTTTGCCTTCACCTGTTACCTGGACTACTTGTCTGATGTACCAACCTACCATCTTGATGTACAACTGGAATAAAGGTACTTAAGAACTTATATGGCTACCAGCATCTACTTTCTACTACATAGTACAGCATATTTTGGCGAGGAGCGAGAGTTGGAGACGTTCCTATGTGCCTACTTGTCCACCAATAGTCAAGGAAGTGGAAGATGATATATCCAATGAGTCCAGAAGGTGAGATGGAGCCACGTGCCTTATTAGCGCAGTCAAACAAGAAACAACGCTACATCGAGCATACAAGCGGCAACACACCGAGCATTAAAAGAGGATACATCGCAACAAAAGAGAAAGGTACAGCATATTCAGCAACCCCAACAGTGTCTTGTACAACAGACAGCCCCAACAAAAACATACTGTACCGTGTGGTTGTGTATACACCCACAAGTTCTGTGCTTACATTGCAAGTTTACGTTCTTGGAAATGATTTTCTACAAGTCTACATGCCACATCGGTGCAGTAAACGTCATGATTCACGTGGACAGCTGTCCTTCACCTAATCTGTCCACTCCCAGATGTGGGCGCTACTTTGGAGGAGCCTGAAGGATGTTCTAATGGGCAACACACATCGAGAACGTGTGCTGACACATGGATTTGCACAACAATGAGGACACACTTCAACTTACAGACAGCCGTGGATACTTTCTACTATGAATCTCCACAAGAAGATGAGCCTTGGTCATGGCTCATGGTCTCCTTTTGTCTATCTAGCACAAAATATAGGCGTTATTTGTGAGGTGCTTGCATGAGTCTTTCGTCATGTGTACTGCACAGTGCCTGGCGTGTGGAAGCCATCTCGTTCCCGGCCTTTCACCTTGCTATTGTTTGTTTGGACATGTGGGGTAAGTTTATTTACATTTATTTTTGGGCCCCATGTGTTCTTTCAACTTTTGGCAGTTCAACCGCTTCACCTCTATTTAAAAGATTGAGGCGCGTGTCTCTACAAGCGCGCGCACACCTACCTACATGGTGACCTGCACAGCTCTGTGTGTTCCTTTGTGACACCTGCACTCCTAGCCCGGCGCGAACATCTCTGATGCTTGTTCATTGTCTTCTGACGTTTTGGGGCATGGGCGCACCGTGAACCACTCGGCACCTGCGTTGCTAAACGTGCCTCCATCTTGGGATTGTTCTGATGTTGCATACACGATCCGATGCTTGGTTCCTGTTTGTTCTGCCATTATTCTTGTCTTCTCCATAAAGTTAATTCAATCTGCAGCAGCGTGGCAAATTGAAGCACGGCGGAATCGGATCGACTTTTTATGTTTTGTTTGCAGTCAACAAAACAATCCAGTGACTTTTCTTTTTCCACGTCGGAGCGTTTCTGCATTGTTGGAGGGGTAACTTCTGACTCTTTCTGATTGGTCTGACCTGGAGTCTTTGTTTGACGTTTTCTCTTCATGAAGGTTTTTGTTCAGCAGTGACTTTCTAATGCACTCTTTAGTTTAAGCTTTCACATGAGTTAATTTTCTTTTGTTTTGCCGGTTGACAGTGTTCTTTCTGCCATTTTTCTGGTAACACTGTGACTGCTCTTGGTAGTGAGCCTGGCTTTGCTAATTCGGTGTGTCTTTGCTCACAGATGTATGTGATTTTTTCTTTAATTTGTGTTACAGTGTTCTTAATACCATTTGTGAACAAATTGGGAGTGTACGCAGCTCGGGTGAGAAGTCGCTCACCGGTGTAATTACGCTACAGTGATGGTGTTCCCTTGCTAGTACGAAAAGTTTGTATGGTATAATATTTATGCTTGAGGGATTTATGTTTTCATTTTATGTGTGCTGGCTTCCACAGTTTGGGTTTCATTTCCCAAAGGACGTCCTGATCTAGTTTGTTTTTAGTGGGTAACTGCACTACAATGTTCCCTTAACAGGTATGGGCATGCGTTTAGGAATTATTCCTTTTTCGCATAAAGTGTTACATATAGCCCCTATGCAGGGGTGGGTATTATGAGCTCTTTTCACATAGTGTTAAATGTAGCACGTAGCCTCTACACTGGGGTGAGTTCATGAGTGTGTTTTACACTGGGGCGAGTTCATGAGTGTGTTTCTCACATACTCCAGTTTGGTAACCCCTACGTGGGGTATGTTTACGGGGTCTTCTCCGATTAACATAACAGGTAATCCTTTCACTGGGTTGGATTTAGTCATGGTACGATTCGCATTTACACTTCTTAGTTTGGTAACTCCTACGCGGGATATGTTTTGGGGGATTTCTCCAATCAACATTTCATGTAACCCTTACAGTTAGTGGGTTTTCGGTTTATGGGTTGAGTTCCCCTACACAGGGTGTATTTACATAATTTGTGCTCCCATATTCTTATATAAAGTCTTACTGGACTTTATGGGTCACTGTCCCTAGTGTTAGTACCTCGTATGAAGGGTGGAAGTTTGTTTTTTAGCTCCTCTTTCACAGCAAATGTAAGTTTCTTTACGTGAGGAATCTTGTCTATTGATATGTTCCCTGTCAGAAGGGATTGTAGTTGCGGGTTTGTTTTTGTCCTTGGCTATTTACAAGGAACTTTGTTCATTATATTTATTGGGCGAGGATGGGTTATTTTACTCCATTAATGTTTATAATGCATTCATTCTCTTTGTTTTGAATAGCTCTGACCCTCCAGTGATTTTTGCTTTGTTTCACATTCTTGGGCTTTTGAACTATTTTTTGCATTTGTACATTTCTGTGTATAGTTCTTCTTTTGCAGTATTGTTAGTTTTTTTTTTCTTTTAAAAGTAAAGGGATGTATTATGCCCTGCATAGTTACTGTATTTTCTACACTTCATCCTTTCTTCCTGCTGCTCAGCCATAGTGCATGTTTACAGACGAATGTTGGGAATGCAGTGATGCATGGAATGTTGGGTGTCTTTGTGAGTGAGGAATGACAGAGGGAGAGAGAGGCTGAGCAGCAGGAAGGCAACTCCTGGAGGGGTTTCCTACTACAAGGGGTTTCCTACTACCTACAACTAATGGTCTGCTGTGGCATAGGACCAAGGGCTGATTACTGGGCTAACCTACTTCACCTCCACCTGTTACCTGGACTACTTGTCTGATGTACCAACCTACCATCTTGCTGTACAACTGGAATAAAGGGGATGTATGACGTTAAAACACAGGCTATTACAACGCCTGCCTTTACAACGAGGTTTTTACATCGCAATCCATTACAACGCATAGCTCTTTGGTGAGCTGGATAGTGAAAAGTTTAATTTACTATTCCAACACCAGTCCCTGTGGACACTAGGGAAGGTGTTGGATAGTAAATTAAACTTATTCCCTATGCTAGAGCGCCCCCAAGCGCAATGCGTTGTAATGGTTTGCGTTGTAATGACCGCGTTGTAATGGTAGTGCGTTATAAAAGTTTCGTTGTAAAGGTTGTTCACCGAATAAAGGTACTTAAGAACTTGGTGTGGCTACTTTCTACTACAGAGGACAACACACTACATCCCTGCTGAACTATACATCTCTTTGTGCACACAAATATTCCCTAAACTGAAGCAGCTTTCCCTTCCGTTGTCAACGATAATGCACAGAGGTGTATTTTGTAACTTCACACAAGTATTTCAAATTTTCAATTAAGGTACCGTAGTATTAAAGGGTTACATTTAGTAACAGTACTGGTCACCCACAATCCTGCTCTTTAAAGGTAAATGGCAGGGCATGCTCCAGAGAACAGAAATCTTTAACTTGCAAACCCTTATTGATACTTAAAGCTTGCACAACAACATCAATCATGCAAAACTGCAAAGAAATGTGATTTGGAATATTGGATGGGGGAGATAAGGTCAGTGGTTTCTTGTGCGCAGCAGGGGCTGTGCTGTCAACACATTTCTTAAAGTAAATCAATAGTTGAACAACCTTACCCACAAGTCTGGCTGTCTGGAATGCAAGGTGCTTGGCTCAGCAGTTAAACTGTGGGCAAATAAAAGAGTGATAATTAAAATAAGTTCAAATAATGTTTAAGAAAAAACACTTGCAACTATTTTGTATTTTTCAAATGAAGTAAAGAACTGCAATTAACATTGAACAAATATAAATAAGAACCTATTGCCTTCGCAGTGCTTGCATTTGGATGGGCTGCGTTATCATTTTAAACATGTTTATTGGCAAAAACTGGTAGATTTTCTTGTAAATCACACATAGGCCAATGCATTGAATTTGAATTTATGAAACAAAAATATTCCTCATCTAGCACACAGCAGCGATGCATGTGAGTGACAGATAATAGTTCGATATACGTGGATTAGGTGCAATGGAAGCAGTCAATGTATCTTCTGCATTACCAAACCGATTTTTAAAGCATGAGGCAAGGCTATTAGCAAAGTATGATCTGCATAGCAAAGTTCTAAAATGTTTTACCTCAGAGTGGTGCAATATTATTTTGATAACCTTCAGATACATTGGCAACAAGTTTTTTGCAAAGTGAATAGGTTTGGTTTTACTGCGCTAACAGATGAGAACAGCATTTGTTAATGCTTATATTTGCATGCAATATTGCTTAAAAGTCAGACCTATTGACTTTGCCAATGGTTGCATTAAATGGCAGTCACTGCTCAATACAGTTTGCTGCAAAGCTTACCTCAGAAGAAGGGCCAGTACTTTCACTGTGCAAGAACTTTTCCGACCCCAGAGGCAGGAGGCTGGTGAACTGTCCACGAGATATGAATGAAAGCAGTAATAATTCCTTGAGCCTATCCAGCAGGACCAGTCAGACCTCCCTTTCTCATCACTTTCTGAGCACAACTTGCTATTTTAAGCTAACATGACTGGAGACTAACCATGGGCGGAAAATCCGTTTCGCTCGCGGATTTTGCGGATTTTCGGTAAATTCACAATCCGCGAGATTCGCGAATCTCCCGCAAAATCCGCAAATCCGCGAGCAGCGGATTTTGCTCGCACTGTTCGCACTGTTCGCGTGAGTACGCGCCCCGCGAATAAGTGCAAAATTGCAGAAATACGATCTTAGCAAAACTGAAAGTAACTACTTACCAGGTTCAAAAGTTCAGGCTCATCATTAGTAGCCATTTCCTGTAGTGCTTCCTGAGGGGCCCCTCCAGAGTTCAGTTGCCAGTTGAAACTATTATGTGACCCTGCTCTGAACCTCAGAATAGTTACACATATGCCACAAAGGTCCTGAATTACAGCTAAGGGAGACAAGCAGGAGCCAGGCTGGAAGTTCAAATCCATTAATCAGCCCCTAATGCATTATTGTCAGTTGGGGCAGGGCAGGTGTTGTAACTAATTTTGCAACAATGAAAGCACTTAGCAAGTGCAAAAGATCACTAATCAGGAAGCACTAAGGAAGCAGGTGCCAGCTAAAAAAATATTCTGTGACACATTAATCAGCCCCAAATTAATTCAGGTCACTTGAGGCAGGGAAGGTGTGCTTGCGTTGCCACAATAATGTACACTGACTGGACAACCAGAGGGTGCTGTGATGAAACAGAGGGTGGCATGGGTGGGCCAGAGGGTGGCATGAGTAGTCAGAGAGTGGCAGTGGTGACAGAGAGTGGCAGTGATGAAGAAGAGTTTCCCAAACAGGCTGGACACGTAGAAACAACAAGTTCGCGAAACTTGCGACCCGACAGGTAAGTTCGCAATTTGCGACATTGTAAAAAACCCTCGCGAACTGGCAGAAACCCGCGCAAACACAAAAAAAAATCCGCAAATTCGCGAGAATTCGCGGATTTTGCGGATTGCGAGTTCGCAAATCCGCAAAATTCGCGAACGCGAGATTCGCAAAATTCGCCCATGCTTACTGGAGACCAAAGCCATGATGGAAACAGCCACAGACAGCATTGTTTCACAATAACTTTTAATTTTGAGTGAAAGTTACAATCTGCCTGTGAAACACTCTTGCTTTATAAATGGTGCATCTGGGACCGGGGTCCCCAACCTTCTCTGTAATAGGAACAGCTTATGTTTAATGAAAAACATCCAGAGGTACTAATATTATTCCTGTTGCGAGAGTGACCTCATCAGACCAGATTAAATTGATGGTCATCATGGGCAAGAGGAATAGTAGTTGGCACCTTAGTGCATCAGGCAGGGTTGCCAGTAGTAATGTTAAAAAGGCTTTGTTCATATTGAATATATCAGCCATAGATGCAAGGCCCCTTGCAGCAAGGCAATAATATTAGTAAATATTCTCCTCAATGCCACTTGATGTATCACTCAACTATCAGATTCAAATATATTTTGGAAATTCAGCTATTTTTCTCCAAACATCAGCTCATGAGTTCAGAAATACATAAATTGTTGTCTTGACTACACTTCATATTTTGGCCTACATATATTAATTCAAAGTAGCAAAAGCTTCAGAATTAGTAGGCTGTGATCTACACAGCAGAGCTACTTGCAGGTATATGGCAAGTTACCAGTTGCTCACGGGCCACTTGTTGGTAATGACTGTGTAAGACTTTCACTGTCATATGGTATTTGTAAAAAAAGTGGATTGTTGGATCACTGGGATGTGAGCCCTGGTCAAGCAACAGCCAACATCCCTGGCAGGGTGAACCACAAAAAGCCACTAAATTAACCTGTGCTTAATCCTTGACAGCTTGTCACAAAAAGCAATCAAACCTAACTTCGAGGCAATATGTAAAGTATTTTTGCAGCAGACAAACAGTAAAAAAGTGAAAACACAACACAAGAAAAACCCCACACCAAACTAGATCAATAGAGTACATTTTTGTTAAAGTTTTAACAGACAAATTACAAAAATCCAATCAGTAGAACCAGAATTTTGTATTTTTAAAGATTTTAGTAAAAGCTAACACCTCAAAGATCAAAGTGCTAACTATTGACATCTAGTCGCAGAAGACTGGGTCAAAGTTGAAAAATATGGTGGACTGCAATTGAGCCTTGGTGAAATACAAGAGTGGATTAAGCCCGGTTGGCACTTATCTTCGGACTTAGAAGAGTTGAAAAATAAAATATTCTGAGAAGGTAAAGTTCAGCGGGGCAAGGCTGCAGGTGGTGTCGAGGAGGGAGCATTATAGCCAGAGCCAATGAATGAAGTTGCGGTGAAAATCTCTTCTTTCTTACTTTTATAGATGTTGAAGCCCTCCAGCTGAACAAGGCAGGAGACTGCAGAAAAAGACAATACCAGGAGGTCAGATACCCCTTTGGCGAAGGACTGCTGAATAGGATTTGCTGCTGCGGAGAAGAACATAGCAGGAGCAGCTGCAAAGTCAGGCTGACCAGCGATGCACTTTGGGTGGATAGACAAGCAAGTTGGTCCCGGTCCTCCCTCAGTTCTCAGAGATCCCAAGTTTTGGTTTTTGGCTATCTGGGCACCTTTAGCACCACAACCAAGGGTTTATAACTGGAGGGACACAACTTGGAGGTTCAGGAGTCTCTCAGGCTGGGTCTAGGTGTGGGTTCAAGATGGTGGGAACTTTTTATGTCCCTGTGGCTTTGAAAAGGATGCCAGCAGAAAGCACAGCAGGACACAGCAGCAGACAGTCCTCTGACAGTCTGAAGGTCCAGGAAGTGAACTGAAAAGAGCGGCGTAGGGCCTTTGGGCCCTATTTTTATACTGGATGCTTTTTTTGAAGGCGGGAGACATTTCTAGAGGTTTCTATTTGAAGTGCCTTGGAATTTCCTACCCTAGCTCCAAGCTGGCTTCAGAGACAATGTGGAGTTGAGAAATACTTTGTGTGAATGCAGAGCACAGCCTATTAAGTTGCAAGTGGGATGTGCCCAGCTCTACCTCCATCTTGTCAGCAGATGGCCTATTTAGGAATACCTAATTCCTCTGTTGTGTGACTAAGTGGGAGCAATTCACAAAGTGTAACTGTCAGTTACTCCAAGTCACGGTACTAAGGGTAGGCTGGAGGCACCAAATAGCTAGGGGCAGGAAAATGACAACTTTTTAAAAGTCAAAAGTAGGAGATAAGCTCAGGAATTTGATTCTGAGGAACAATGAATGGTGTCATTCGATGTCATCTTGTTTTACATACAGATTCCTGAAGAAGAGGCCCTAAAAGCTTTTGAATTCTATCTACAAACCAGAATAAGGCCACACCGAGTTCCAACACAGTTGACACTTCAGCTGGCAAAGATAGCTCTCAAGAAAAGTTACTTTAAGTTTGAAGAAGCTTTCTTCATTCAAACGAAGGGATCGAGATGGCGGTACTCTTCATGGTCTGATATGAAGATAAGTTTGTTGTCCATGAGAATCCCTTCAAGAAACATCTCCAGCAATTGTACCAATATATTGAGGACATTTGGTGCCTGTGGAATGGCTTAGAAGAAGATTTAGAAGACTTTCACGGATGGCTAAATACAAGGCATGAAGACATTAAACTCAGTATTACCAAGAGTAGAACTTGCCTGACCTTTCTGGAAGTGGAAGTTATCCCGCATGACCATAAGTTGGTCACTACGTTATACCGGAAGCCTACAGATAAAAACACAATCCTACATTATCAAAGTTCTCATCAAAAAACTTAAGGACAACCTTCATTATGGTCACCTGTTGAGAATTCGCAGAAATTGCTCCAGATAAGAAGATTTTGAGATTCATGCCAGGGCATTCTGCGAACAGTTAAAATACAGAGGCTACCCAAAAAGATTGCTCAATCATTCTATTAAAAGAGTGTGGTACACACCTCGGGAGAACCTGCTTATGAAAAAATTCAAATAACCTCTGGAAAAATTGGTTAAAGTGTCTACCTACAGCCACAAACAAACAAATTTTGCCAAATCATTTTGAGAAATTGGCATATCCTTCAGAAATTAGGCTGCTCTTTCCAATGACCACTCTTTGCAATGAAGAAGACCCCAATTATCGGTCAAAGTATTGTACGAGTCAATATGACCCAGTCAAGTAAGAAGAATGATCCAAGAGCCCAATGGGGAATGAAACCTATCTAGGGACATCACAATTGCGGAAACTGTTCCGACTGGGAACACGCAATTGAAGGCTCTGAATTCACACACGACTCCGTGAAATGGATTTACAAAGAATTCTCCAACTGCAAAACTAAAAATATTGTCTACGTAGTCACATGCCCATGTCCCAAAATATACATTGGAAAGACAATCCAGCAAGCCAATCAACGAAAAGTCCAACACTGCTCTAGGAGAAAAAAACAGATACTGGCAGCCCCGATGGTCTCTCACTTTGTTGAAAAAAGCACACTGAAAAAGACCTCAAATGGACAGTACTAGCAGTAATAAAGTTGACCCCTCGCGGAGCAGATGTTGAAACAGCTTTATTACAGAAGGAACGGTACCTCATCTTAAAATTCAACAGCACCTCAAAAGGTTTAATATGAAACTAGCTTACCCGTTGTGCGTTGCTGCGATTTCAGAAGAAAGGAAATTTAAGGAAACTTGTTATGATAACATTCAATTTACATTGTGTCATTTTTATTGAAACGTATTCATTTTAATATGGAAAACATTTTAAAGTGTTGTTTTAATTCTGTTTATTTATTCGAGTGCTTGTGGATACAAGTTTTTTTTTGTTTTTCCGTCTGGTGCATACACGAATAAATCAGAAGGTTTTCCGACACGTGAGCTGGCCACATACAGTTGTCCATGTGAGAAGCACGGATTCTCCAAATCTAGTCCAAACACTTGCAGCAATTGTCCTTGTGCTTTGTTGATGGTCATTGCAAAAGCGAGTCGCACCGGAAACTGTAAACATTGTGTACACGAATAAATCAGAAGGTTTTCTGACGTGTGAGCTGGCCACATACAGTTGTCCATGTGAGAAGCACGGATTCTCCAAATGTAGTCCACACACTTGCAGCGATTGTCCTTGTGCTTTGTTGATGGTTATTGCAAAAGCGAGTAGCACCGGAAACTGTAAACGTTCAGTATTGGAAAGACTATGAGGGCCCTGGGGTGCCGGGGGGGCCGATATTTATCAACATTTTTTTTCTTTGCCAGAAACCTTCAGGGGAGTGTACTCAACAACTTTATAAAAAATAAATTAAAAAAATGTAAAATTATTTATTTATTTATTTATTTATAAATTTTTGCCAGAAACCCTCGCGGGAGAGTACTCAACAACTTCCCAAAGTTTCATGGCGATTGGACGAATGGTGTAGGTATGTATAAAGGACAAACAGACTGACATACATTCGTTTTTATATATATAAGATGTCTGAACTGTAAAAAAATCCAATAGATAGAACTGAAGGATCTCTACTACATCTCCCATAATGCCACAAATAAACAGTTGGTCTGTAACTTAGCACTCAATATTGGCGGAGAATGTGTAATGGCCAGCGATAACGGAAAGTAGCAAAAAATACCAGCATTGAAAATTGGAAGAGTCGTGCAACATCCAGAAACCACTCTGCCTACTACTACCTTTTTTCTTAAAGAAAACTTCCCATAGGCAACATGAAAGTGGAAATGCTTTTGTACGTTATGACCTGGAATCAGACAGGACTTCTGCATGAATCAAGGAAGACCGGCTGAAAGTGAAGTTTGCCGGGAGCCAAGTAAGTCTGTGGCATTCAGCTAATAAGCGTGATGTAGCCATAAATAGCTCCAAGAGATAAGTAGCATTCCCTCGTATTATCGTTCACAGAGAGGAAACGACTGGCAACTCATGGGGAGGCCCCTGCGCCTGAAAAAAGAAATCCACAGTGCTGCAGTTAAAGTAAGAGACTCCAGTGTAGTTTGTTTGAAAGTGATAAGCACTTGTATTTTAATTAAGTACTCTTTCAAAGGTGCCTTTTTTTGCTACAGTCGACTGCCCTTCCTGGGAAAAGACTTGCTTGGACTAAAAATGGAGAACACTAAGATTGCCAAGCCTGTTTCAGAAAAATGATTCCACACTAATCAGGTACCCCATAAGATTTAACACTACCCTATAGGAGACACGGAGAAGGGTTTGAGTTTAGTAATGACCACTATTTGCTTTATTGACTCTTGGATTACACCATGTCACAGCCTTGAAGAGAGTCCCATGAATCAATCTGGGACTTGAAACGCGTCGGCACTTCTTCTTCTGCCGTTGAAGAATTAATAGTCATTGATGTTAGACTGTGTTGAGGTATATGTAACGTTGATTCAACCCCAACTGTTCTTAAGTGTATTTCCAACAGCAAGCATCTCTCTAAAATAACCATAAATCCTATGTAATGAGAGTGCTTCATATTTAATGATTTAGAAACAATCGACTGGTGTACTATCTCTTGTGTTTTAATGTGAAATCATTTGCTTGTACTACTTGTTTCAGCTGTCTATTATGCTCACAGCATTTTTGTTTATATTTCTTCACAATTGTTTGACTTGTTTGTAAGAAGCAGTGTATCATCATTTCAGACGTAATAAATTGAAAAAAATTGTATAATGAAATAAATGAAGTAACGGGTAAACAAATAACCACGATCAAAGAAATCAAAGTTTGGTCTGTAGTCTGCATAAGATGATAGCAGCATTTGAAATGGTAGCTAGGCTCTTTATTGCACTACTTTCTAAAAGTGTCATTTTTAAAATTGCAATTTAAAATCCAACTTTACCATTATAAAATATTTTTATTGCAATTTCATAGCTACCAAACATAAAATGCTCATCTGTTCCCAATCAAAGGTTAGCACTCATCAAATATAATAAGGCAACCTAATATTATCCTATGGGACAAGCATGCCTCACATCTGTGAAAAACTGATTTAGGAGTTTTTCACTGCCAGGACATGTAAAACTTAAAAGTGCATGGCCAACTTTTTTATTACAATGCACCCTGCACTATGGGCTACCTAGAGTCTACCTTAGGGGTGACTTATTTTCAATAAACGCTGGGTTCAAGGCTTGGCAAAGGGGTTATATTACCAAATCTAATTGAAAGTTTAAAACTGCATCCCTGCTGCAATGACAGACCTGGGACATGTTTTAAGGGGCTACTTAAGTGGGTGGCACGATATGTGATGCAGGCCTACCGTCAGCATTCCATTTACAGGCCCTGGTAATATGGTATACTACTCCACAAGGGACACCTGTTGCAATGCTCAGGGTAGCATGGTCTTGTTTTGCCTTCTGTGTATGTTCCAAGGAGCTCCTTTGTCACTAAGGCAACTGATTGGTGCATATATGTGGCACAAGCAATAGTGTTTTACATTATGGGTTAATGCTTGCATGCAATGTTGCTTTACACTAGCCCTGGGCGTAGTGTGCGTAGTGGGGATTCGCGGAGCTATGCGAAGTGGGCGAGAAACTACGCCCACCTCCGCACTCCGCGTAGCCCCACTACGCAAACACCACTGGCCGCCAGCCCCGCCACTCGCCTCCCTCCCGCCCTCCCTAAATACTTTCAATTAAAGGAGTAAAATAATTAAAACGCACTTACCTTGCCCGCCGCGTCCCCGGGGCTCGCTATCTTCCGTCTTCCGTCTTGTTTACTAATGCGCATGCGCGGGCGGCCGCGCATGCGCATTTCTCACGAGAAAATGCGCATGCGCGGCCGCCCGCGCATGCGCATTAGTAAACAATACGGAAGACGGAAGATAGCGAGCCCCGGGGACGCGGCGGGCAGCGGGGGGCAAGGTAAGTGCGTTTTAATTATTTTACTCCTTTAATTGAAAGAATTTAGGGAGGGCGGGAGGGAGGCGGGTGGCGGCCAGCTACGCTCCGTCTGCGGAGCGTGCGTAGTGCCACCTGGCTACGCCCGCTCCGCAAAATGCGGAGTAGGCGGCACTACGCACACTCCGTGCACGGAGCGTAGCTGGCCGCCCACCCCTACTTTACACCCTAGGTTAATGGCATGGTATAATGGAATTGTAATAGTGCTTTACACACTTGATCAGAGGGAATAATAATGCAGAGTGAATGGTGTCATGGAAAAATTGCTTATCAATCAGTAAGATTGTGCTTTACATTCTCGGGACAGTGTATATTGGATGGAAATGCCGCTTTGCATACTGAGACAGAGTGGTTACTGACCTGACAATGGTGCTTCACATGTTGAAGCACAGTGGATACTGCTACGCCAAAGACTGTTTACTAGTTTATGGTGTTTACTGACATGACATTGGTGCTGTGCATACTGGGGTGGAATAGCCCTCAGCACGATAATGTTGCCGAACCTACGGAAGCAGAGCGCAAACTTAAATGGCGATAGTGCTGGTTAGAACTCACTGGGGGACAAACTGAGAAGATGGGGTTCTTAACACCGTGGGTGCTTGAGATATTTTCCACCTGTGCTGCATTCCCTGATTTACCATTGTTCATGACGAGCTCAGCTCGTCCTGAGCACAGCTCAACCGTGCCTCATGACGAGCTGAGCTCGTCATGAGCATCGAAGGGGTTAAAGGGGTTCAGGCGTGACCTAATAATAGTTGCTAAATATTGATTAGACTTACTAGTGGGGTTACAGAAATGGGGTAAAGAAGCTGAATCACGAAAAGATTGGTGAAGAGAGAAAGATTTGAAAAATATATGAGTCTGACATATCATTAAGTTGCATAACTTGAGGAGACAGAAAGGTTTTATTGCCACTTCTAATGAGAGGGGATGAGTTATTAGTTTAAACTACATGAGTAGTACTGACACAGGAGACATGATCAATCTAATCAATATTTAGCAACTGTAATGAGATACAAGTGCTGGTTTGCCTCTAGGATGGAGCATTGACAAAAGACATAAACAAACAACAAGATGTAATGAACTAGTTCTTTGTGATTTCTCCACTAGGTGACTGAAAGTTATAAAAACTGTAGTAATTGTGTACTGTATGATAAGATATGATAAAATATGAACTTTAGATAGTGTCACAGATACATGATTTGTTATTTATTATTACAGATATCCATTCAGAGCTTATAATTTTCTTGGGAAAGATCGTCTGTTCTGCTAAAGGTACTGAGGAAGGTGGTCTCATCCCACCGAAACGGGTCGACCTTGCATAATAGATCACATAACAACTTGTGACCCTCAGACACAGAATAAAGAATGAATGTAGAGTGTATGAGAGAGTATGCATGAGGTCATCGTGAGAGTGTATTAGATTCTTTTCTCTGTATGGTATTTGTTTTTTTTTGCTTAAATGATGAATTATATGTCTTTTTTGTAAAATGATTGTTATAAACTTAAAGAAATATTGCAAAAAAATAAGATTTAAAAAAAAAAAGAAATGAAAATCACAAATGTGAGAAAAGTATATGTTGTCACCTTGTGTTGCAGGCCTTTGTTGAAAGTATAGAGGTTGTAATTTGCAGAATTAATTAGGTCATGAGGGAATATTGTTCTGTTACGCTATGGATTTCTAACCACACCAAAATACTCAGACATACATCTAGCACCGGTGCATGCTCACTGCAATATGGTCCAAGCAGCTTCACTCATTGTGTGACTCGTAAGCCAGTCTGTGTATGTCTCAGTACTAGGATTTTCTATGGTGATGCTGTCCACATGGGTTAAATAACCTGCTGGAGTTGTAGCAGGATGACACACAGTCAATGTTCAAGTTCATGTAGCTCAAGTTACTTGGTGAATAAACTGAAATACAAAAGTGTACAGCAGCCGGAAACTGGAGCATAGGTGAGTAGTCCTGTTTTCAGCTCAACATATAGTGGGCCTGTGACCCTTCCTTCTCTGACAATTGGCATTGGTGGCAGATTATGGTGGATCAGGTTGGAAGAGCACTGGTCTGGTAGAGCAACAAGGACCCTCACAGATAGTGAAGAGAGTGCACCAATACGCTACCCTAAGACAGCCAACAGGTACATCACATATTAAGCTGGTTGAGACACCCCAGGGTCATATATGATTTATCTCACTTAGCTTGTGAACATTCATACAAAGCCAGAAGACCCTCTTCGGAATCCGATCAGCACTTGTTACACTTCCCAGCTCAGTTCATCTCTTCTGGGCTGCCTCACACTCCAGACACCAAGGTTAGGAAGTCTCTTCCTGTAAGGTCAGGCTCTCCTTTCCCTCTCTTAGTATGGCAGAAAACAGGCAGACCCGGAGCTCTCCAGCAAGATGTTTAGACTTCAGATGACATTCCTCATCTATGGGATACTGAGTATGAAAGATATCAGCCCTGGATTTTGGCAGTTCTTTGAGTCCCTGCAGAGGATTCTTTGGCTCTTGGTGAGTGACAAACTTAAACTGAATCCAAGTGAGATAGCTTGGGTCCCACTTTTCCACTTTTATTAACAATTTCCAAAGAGGGGATGTTAATCCTACTGTCAATGTCCAAGATGTAGTTTGGAGCTGTGAGGACAATAGGAACAAGTACAAAGCATTTTGAAGTGCCAAAGCATTCAAATTAGACAAACGAGAACACAAAGGAAATCTAACTGCAATTTATATAAATAGATATGATTTTGATGAATTCTTAGACATCGAAACAAACAAAATCCACCAGAGGGTTCCAGAGATGTAAATTATTAAGCAAATCGTAAATCAATGCTTTTTCACTCCATCACAAACAAGAATAGGCAACTACTGCAGTTAGCAGTTATTTTGAAAACATTGGAAAACGTTTGTAAAGTTGTGTTTGGTTACTGCAGCGCACTTTGGGTGACCATCTTAGGCAGAGAGCAAGTCACAGGGGCTGGTAAGGCTTAGCTGGACAGTTACCCTGCAGTCAAAGCAGTCCCCAGTCCATTTTCGGACTCTATGGGTGAACTGCGATATACATCATTTGGAGTGGTCCTGATGCAAGGAATGCAGGATGCTGACAATGCTATGGATGCGTATTCAGGTAAGGGGAGTCTTCTTGGGGCTAACCCCAGCCCAAGAATGTGTGGGGCAACTTTGGTCACATGGTCGATGTCCCACGAAGTCCAATGAAAGCCCAGTTGTCACCGGTCTACTGCTTTCCCGTCATAATAGAACCAGCAGTGCTCTTTAACTGAGGCTAGTGCCCATCTTGGAGGGCCAGACTGCACTTCAATCACCCTCTTGAGTCCAGTAGACTGGGGTGCAACTGTTGAGTGTCAGGTCTCAGTCTCCCAGGCTGCGCTTCATTGGTGAGTGGCGATCAAGTGTTAACAGTTACCACTTATCAAGGCTGTTTCTTCAGCCTTTGTGGCCCTGGTTCTGTTACAATAAGTCAGCTAACTGACACTTGGAGTTCACCTCTTTAGTCTGGAGCTCCTGGGCGACTTTTCTCAAACAGGACACTGCAGGCACTGTCCGCTGTTTGCTGGCTCAAGGATCGACATGTGCAGTCCAGTCTTTGGTGCAGCCTCTCTTTGCAGGGTCCATGGAACAGCAGGGTAGTCCTTCTTCGGTTCCCTCCAGTGCAGGCATGATCTGAGGTTTGGGTACCAGTGGTGCCTCCTTTATACCCAAACTTTGCCCTTGGGGATGCAGTGACTATTACCAATGGGCTACTATGTCCTCTCCCGAATGATGACGGGCCCTGCAAAATGTGGCATCTAGATATCCTAAAGTGCAATTTTCTTCCAACTCCCAAGATGGAAGACCTTTCTCTCAGTGTGTGGAGGTTGGTAGCCCACCCTTGAGGTATGGCTACCTGAGGGCTACACGCCCACAGGCAAACTGGGTTGGCCACTGTTTCCCTTTTTCTGTCCGCAATGTCAACCTGTCTACCAGAACAAAAGAGCAGCCCCTCTTGTGTGAGTCCACCATTTGACCTTCAAAGGCGGCTTCTCCTTTGAAGATTGTATTTTGGGCTCACACCCTGTTTCGCCTTATTGCCAGAGAATGCTAATAACTCTTCCAATGACAGGCCTCTATTGTGTCCTTTCCTGGGAGTTGTTCACTCCTCTCTCCAGGTGGGCAGAAGTCTGCCTCATGGCTAGCATCTGTAACTGGCCACTGGAAAACTTGAGCAACAGAGTGGCAACTTTCTAAAATTGCCTTTTACGCTTATGATGATTATAGAGGTCTCAGGGACACCTTTTAGAAAGCTATCCAAGTGGTAGCTATGGAGAGCAGCCTTCAGTCTTCCGTCTTGATGGAGTGTTAATCAGCTTGTTTTACCAGAATGCAATCTTGTAATGTTGATTAAATGAAAGGAGAACCAAACAGTAATTTTAAAAATATGTATTTATTAATAACGAGCTTTCACTTTAATAGCAGCCGCTCCCCTTTATTTCGACGCGGCTCGTCTAAGAAAGGGGCACGTCTGCCATTAATGTAAAAGTGAGGCATGGTGCGCTTTTACAAAAATATTTATTTGCAATGCAATAGGTCTCCTAATCTTCAAAGACTATAGACTGTTCCTCCATTTCTTTTCTGTGAATTTCTCCAGCTCTTCTTGTGTGCTTATACTCCGGACCCTCTCTACATCCTTGATGCTAGAATAGTCGCCACTCACGGAACAAAGACTTTAGTCTTGTGTTTTTCTGATTAACATTAGTGCCAAAAGAAAGCACTTCAGTGTCTTGGATATATGCATCAACCGTGTACCCCACCCTGTGTTTTGAGTGCATGCCTAGGAGTGCAAGTCACTCCAATCTTTGCTCCAAGTGTATCCTTATGAGAGCCAATAACTCCAATCTGTATTTCAAGTTTATTCGTAGCTGTTCCAAACTCCAATCTGTGATTTTGGTATTTCTGCTCCTATGCCAAGCTGCTGATGAAATTTATAATTTTGTGTCACTAAAGTTAATGCATGTTCATTGTATGTGAAACTTGTTAGTGTACTGATGGTAACTGCCTCCTCTTGTTATTTCCATTGCATTGTGTCATCGCAAGCTAGAGGTAGTGCACATCAAAAGTAGAAGGTCTCAGAAGTGACAAATCCTGGTGCTCAGTGTCTCACAGCTGCTGAGCATATCCAGTACTGCAAGTCTCTCTTTTCTTATTATATCCCAACTCCCCATCCCCCCTTGGGGACATTGTGGACTATCAGGTTTCAGTTCCTGTTGGGATAGGAGGTCCGGCATTGCCTCCAGTGTCGTTTACGCGGTTGAGACCTGATTAGCGCATGACGAATAGCATATTTGTGAGTGGGATTTTTTGCTGCCCAAAGTCGCTCCTGAATTTTTTAACTTCTGCATTGAACAATTAATTGTTCATATACCAGTTCTTCAGTCATAGCATCAAATGTGCACTTAAGAGAAGTCTGCAAACATACTCTTTTTTTTATTGAGCAGTGCCATAAGGAAACATCCATTATTTACACATTATAAGAGAAACAAGAAAAAGAAAAAAATAATTTTACACTAGAAGCACATCCCATACTGATTGAACACATAAGACAAACAAAAAAATAAACAAAAATTAGCAGTCAGCAAAATGATCCCAGACCCTTGAAAATATCTTTGTTGCCCCCACATGCTTAGCATAAGCCTCTTTAATACATTTTGTACGTTTCATTTTACTCACCCATTTCTCAAACAAAGGTATTGTCACTGATCTCCAGTTTTGTAAGATCAAAGAGCGGGCAACTAACATCATGATAGCAAGAAAGCTCCCCAGAGTTTCAGAAAGTATCTCCTCCTTATTACCAATACCAAACAAAACTGCTTCTAGAGAAGGTTTATAAGTTTTCCCAATCGCGTCACTAAATATACAAATATTTGTTCCCAAAAAACTTTTAACTTTGGGCAGGTGAAAAAAAGAATTTTGCGTATAACAAGAGGGAGAGAGAAGACTAGGTAGCTAGTCCGAGTCCCCTAGGGTTTATATGTGATTAAACAAAAAGTACTAGCTTAAGTTGACCAAAGTGTTACAGAACTCAAATTAGTTCTGTCACGGGCACCTTGTTGGTGTATTCATGAAGCCCTCACCCACCAACCTAGTTGGTGGCATGCTTCATCATCGGGCCCACCCAGTGACACCTAGTATGTCCCGTTTGTGCTACGACGCCTGATTACAGTGGAGCTGGTATATTGCTGAGAGTGCACTGAGGTTGGGTGAGTTGTGATTTAAAACGGCTTGGTGGTGGTCCCAGTACCCGAGGGTAAATTAAATTTTAATAACTGGGCCGTCACCAGCGGTTAAAAGTAAGGCTACAGGACGCGTAAGGGTGGCGAGTTACTGCCCCCTGCGTCCTTCAGATGGTCGACATGTTTCAGCCAGTGCCTTAGAGTATTCTGGCTTTCCTCAGGACCGATTTTTAAAAAGGTGTGGTGAAATAAAACAGACTTAGTGTTGTGGTACAGACTATGTGATACACACACTAAGGCGTTTTTCTATATGTGAGAGGGGGATTCCCTTCTCATGCATACGCTCTGGGTTATTAGCCAAGGCTTCCTGGAGGGAAGCGGTAAGGGGATGACCAGTCTTTCTGGTCAGTGCCTGCCTTGTACCTGTTGTCCCGCCGTCGTCCTCCGGTAGGAAAAAATAATTTTGCCATCCCCCTGCTGCTAAAGTACCACAACGAAAACAACTACTGGAATTAAGCTATCCTGGCTGATGAGGGCTGAAAGCCCAAAACCGGTCCTATGATGCTTGATTCCAGTCAAGGGAGGACCTGGCTTGGCAGTTCGGGCTGGACTCTTCTCATGAGGCACAGGGTCAGACTGATTTGCATATGACCATGTCTGAACTGGGGTGGAGGAGTGAGCAAAAGAATGGGGATAGATTAAACCCAGATCAGTTGATTGGGGGTGAGTTTGATTTGCTCAAACGCTCCGTCCATCATTCCCTTTGGAATCGCTTTGTTTGCCCTCAGTTGGCAGGGTATGCCCAGAGGTGGGTCCCTTGCTCACTCTACCACTGGATTCAAGATGGCCTGGCTGATGAAAATTATGAATCCAAAACCGGTCCGAGGATGCTTGTTTCCGGTCCAGGGAAGACATGGCTTGGCAGTTCGGGCTGGACTGTTCCAATGAGGCACAGGGTCAGACTGATTTGCATATGGCCATGTCTGAACTGGGGTGGTGGAGTGAGCTAAAGAATGGCAATGGATTAAATCCAGATCAGTTGACTGGGGGTGAGTGGTTGATTTGCTCAAACACTCTCTCCATCATTCCCTTTGGTATCACCTTATTTTGAACGCTGGCATGGCACTGTTGCTTTCCATACTTCTTCATAATAGCGGAGTCTGCAACCTGATTGATAACTATAATATCAAAGAGCAGGGCCTTAGTAAGCTGAGGATATTTAGTAACCTGTGCCAGTCCTACAACAGCCATGCCATTATGAGCAGGAATCCTCTGGCACATTGGAAGCCCTGGCTATCAATGATCACTGTCAGTAGGCTGGTACATTAAGCAGAAATCTGGTATATTTGAACAGCACCCTCAACGTATATAAACAGCACCAATAGTTCAATGGGACATTGAGATTCATATCAGCAGCTAAACACAATATTTGAGAAACAAGTAAATTGAAAATAGCATGGTAGTAATTGAGAGCAACCTGGCATATCCTACCATCAACTCTGATGATAATATATTTTCTGGCATACATATTCTGGTTGCAATTACATTGTACAGGATCAGTAATGGTCATTATGTTATGCAACAGTATTTAAAATTGGTGATTTTTTTTCCTTCTATCATAGGATTTTTAATGGTTTTATTTCCCAAGTGTCACCAATAGGTCACATTGTATCAGATATGCATTGCGACTCCTATGGCACAAGTTAAATTCCATTCTATGCCTCCACATTTCTGTATTTACCACTAATGTATTGTATGAGCACATATGTTATCTGGTCACAACACCTGAAGTAAAACAAAAGTTAATCAAGTCCCTGTCAGCGCTCCTTATAAGACCAATACTTTTACTTTGAATATAAAATGTAAAATGCACACTTTAATCCCATGTTATCAAAATAACTGTGGTAGTGGTCCTCAACAATCGTTTTGAATCCCTCACTCCAACCTTTCTGGGGTCATTTTTTTATGCTTTGCAAACATTAAAATGTGAGCAATTACTGCCACCATCATTACCACTCGCATTCCCAGCACCGCCCACACCGGTGTGGCGGCACTGGGTGCTGACCCGGAGAGGGGGGGGGGGGTGCTAACCTCAGCTGGGGGCACTTTGTTTAGCAATAACTTATGATTTAAAAGCAGCTGATGCAGAGTTTCTTGTACATCCAGATTTCAGGCAGCAAGAAAAATGTCAAGATAACTCTTATGATTGATGTTCCTGCTAGAAAGAGAGACCAGAGTTTTGTCTAGTGGCAGTTTTGACTCGCTTTAAAGATGCACAAAGGGTTAATGTACCTGCTGTAAATAACAGATCTCTATTTAAAGTGGATAGCTGAGTCAATCAATCAATCAGGAATTTATATAGCGCTGCTACTCACCTGTAAGGGTCTCATGGAGCTACGGGGGCTGCTGATCCATTTGGGCGTGGAGGTTCAGTCGAAGAGCCAGGTCTTGAGATCCTTCCTGAACTGGATCAGCGAGGGTGATTGCAGTGAGGTAGGAAATGAAATATGAAATACCAGCATTTGTAAAGCACACAGCTACCCTCGGAGAGGTGTCCTGGAGCTTGAGGTCACCAGGAAGATTAAGCAAGCTATTACCCAGGTGCATGGTGCTGGGCTAACCTGCTGCCGGAGCCAGGGACCAAACTGTGAACCCTTGGTCCAGAGTCAGGCCCCCTGGCCGCTGCGCCACACCTCTTCCATGGATCTTCCTCCGGTTCTGGTCTTGTGGATCCTTGGGACGGTGGCCAGGGCAAGTTGGCGGAGTGAAGCTGTCTGGCGGGTGCATAGAAAGAGAGGCGGTGGTACAGACATGCTGGTCCTGCATTATCGAGAGCGTTGTAGTCATGTGCGAGAATATTGAAGTGATTATCTTATTGACTGGGAGGCAGTGGAGTTGATGGAGATGTTTAGTGATATGGGTGCAGTGGTGAATGTCGAAGACCTGTCTGGCTGTGGCGTTTTGGACGTACCGAAATTTCCTGAGCTGTTTCTCAGTGATGCCAACATAGAGTGCATTGCCATAGTCTAGTCTGCTGGTGATTAGTGCGTGGGTGACCGTCTTTCTAGATTCTGTGGGGATCCATCTCAGTACCTTTCGGAGTAGGCGGAGCATGTGGAAACAGGATGAGGATACAGCATTGATCTAGCAGTTCATTGCGAGTGAGGAGTCCAGTAGGATGCTGAGGTTGCGTGCGTGGTCTGTGGGAATGGGAGGGGTTTCCAGAGCAGTGAGCCACCAAGAGTCATCCCAGGCTGAGGGGGCAGGTCCTAGGATAAGTACTTCAGTCTTGTCCGAGTTGAGCTTGGGGCAGCCATCTTTCATCCAGGTAGTCACGGACTTCCTCCCTCTGTGGAAGCTGGTTCTGGCGGTTATAGGTTCGTAGGTGATGGAAAGGATCCGCTGGGTGTCGTTGACGTAGATTATGCTGAATCTGTGGTTTCTGATGATGGCCACAAGAGGGGCCATGTAGATGTTGAAGAGGGTGGGGCTCAGGGGGGAACCTTGGGGCACTACCCAGCTGATCTCTGTAGGTTCTGAGACGAATGTGTGTAGTCTGACTCCTTGTGTTCGAGTGAATCCAGTCCATGGCCTTGTTGTGGATGCCGACATTGTGTAGTTTCGTGATTAGGATGCGGTGGGAGTAGGTCCCGTAGGATGAGAGCTGCGGTTTCGCCATGGTCAAGGAGGGAGTGGATGGCATCACTGGAGATGAGGAGAGCAGTTTTGATGCTTTGTTTGCTTCAGAAGCTGTATTGAGAGTTTTTCAGACCGTGGTTTTCCTCAATGAACTCTGAGAGCTGGGCGTTGATGGACTTCTCAATGACCTTGGCTGGGAAAGAGAGGAGGGAGATGGGTTTAAAGTTCTTGGGGTCTGTCGGGTCGGCGGATTGCTTCTTCAGCAGTGTGTTACCTGTCATCGGTGAAGGTGGCAATTTTGATGGAGCAGTTGATGGTGTGACGAAGCTCTGAGGCAATGGTGGTGGCTGCTCTATGGAAGATGTGATACGGGCAAGGGTCCGATGGGGCTCCAGAGTGGATGCTCTTCATGGTCTTGAGTGTGTCTTTTGTGGTAAGCGGGGTCCAGTTGAGCGGATTAGTAAAGCCAGCATTTACCAGCACTTTAAAACAAATGTAATTAATTTGAGAGAGGGGCTATTGAGAGATGCGAGCCCTTTTGCTGGGTGGTGCTGAGGGAATCCGAGAAGGAGGTCATGGCGGGATGCTAAAAAAGATTGTCACACCGGGCGCCACAAGCGCTAAAGCCGGCCCTGACCATACTACCATTCCCTGCCCCTGATTTTATGTAGTTTTCCGTTGCAATTTGGCTAGTTTTGTGACGTGAAAGCAGAAATACGAATAACGTAGGCAGGAACATAAGTGTAGTAGGGAAGAGGGGAACGACAAAAAAGTTAATTCAGAGAGAGGAAACGATGCAAGACAAACTGAATGATAGAAAGATGATGGGAAAGATCAGATGAGACAGGGCAGTTTACTTTATGATGAATGTAGCCATTTTAACTGCGCCACGGAGAGCACGTGCACGCTGTTCATGACAGAACTTCCAAGACAAAACTGATATGCGAAGCACTTTATTTAATGGCGATAATATCATTCAGAGAAGAGAAGCCAAGACTAGTATAGAGATTCTCGGGGCCGTGCGGTACCCTTTAAGTAAAGAACTGTTTAAAAGACCATTCTCCTTATTAGAATCTGATGCGGTAAATTCGAGCACGCATTTACAATTCAGATGCCATTCCTGAGGGACTCCCATTTAAGGGCTATTCATATGATTTATTTAGTTGCGCGCGTCACTTACTTATGCTGGAGATCGTTAGGTATAATGCACATATATTCAGAGAGATCAAATGTTTATCATCATTACCACAATGAAGTCGTTTGCCATCCCTGACACCCACTAATGTCCCGACTGATTCTGCCCACTCGTCATTTTACCGACCTAAATCCCAGCTCTCTCTTTCGTCTCAAATTCTCGGGGCCTCCCACTCATCAATCATAGAAATGTAGCTGTTGGCAGACGAGGCTAGGCGGAATAATTATCCCAATGGAACAAAAGCGGGCCCTGTCGTGCTTGGAGGCGGGTGGTGAGGGTGGGGGAGTGGGTGGACAGCATGCCCCCCTTGGAAGCGGTAATGGTGTTTAATGGGACAACAAGCTGCCCACTGGAAGCCAGCACGGTGTCAGTGCCCATCCTGAGCATTCAGTGGTGCAGGGAGCCTCGCCGCCTGCTCGCCCCATTAATACCGCTGGCCCTCCGTGGAGCCAGGTAGCCACCAGCAGAGCAAGAGTCAAGGAGGTTAACGCCGAGCCACCTGCTCCGTCATCGCGAGAGTTTGAAGAACATCTTCAAATAACGTATACAGCTGAAGCTGTTCTCGCTGATATTGTGTTTGGACATTTGAAAGCAGGGCAGCGATAAACCAGGGGTGTTCGGAAGTTTTTAATGGCTGTTTGAATATTTATTCAGTTAATTATAAATGTGACACAAAAACCGAGAAAACCGCATTTGTAAAAACATCTTCTTAAAACATCTGCTCCACGCTGGAGTCCGATCAACAGTGGCCACATTGAGAATTGTGTAGCTCTGATGCAATGGAACACAGTTCCAGTTGAGATCTTTCGACCCAGCACACTAAAATACTCAACCCGTATATAATTGCTGCATTCAATGCTTGCATTTATGAATACATTTTAGAATACAAACAGAAATACAAGTATTCATATTTTATTAGATTGAAGAGCATTCATTTAATTCTGAAAGTCTGAGAACTTCTGAACGCTCACTTGCATGTTACATTATACTAATATGGTCAGGAACTACCGTCCACCCCCTTCCCTGCCTTGTGCTCCCCACACATTCATTAGGAACTGGACATGAGAAAAGAGTTTCTCACGACCCCCCGGCCGTAAAACATTAAAACATGAAAACAAACTAAAAATTTGAAATAAACAATATTTAAATAATTATTTATGCAGAAAAACACAATCGACATTTGATTACAATCCATGTAGACAGGTATCCAAGGGCTAACCTTAACATATTTTCAATACAGAATATTTCCTATCCGAATCTAACATTTGGATCATAATCACACATTTAATAATTTTTCTGCATATCCTAATTTGGGCCTACGGCAAGGTCGCTAACCGGTGTCAGATCCTTATCAAACAGCCACGCCCTCACGTCTGAGTGCGCATGCGCAGAGGGCCCTTTTACAGAGAGGGAACTTACCCCCCTCCCGGTTACCCCCGTACGCTCCCTGAACTCCATTAACCAAAAGTGGGCCCTTGCACTCTGCCCCCTTTAATGACATCATAGTGCACGTGCTGGGCTGAAAGGGCTGTTGGGCTTTGGGGGGTAACTTCTGTTCCAACTCGTCCTGCCCCACCAGGCTGCCCTGCTGTAAACTGCCCATACCAGGAAATGGAATCCACCTGATCCCAGGAAAGTGAGGAATTAAACTATTTAGCTTTCTTAAAACTCATGTCATATTCTTTCCATCCTTCTCCCCCATATTTATCATGGAAAGTTGTGATCCAGCTCTGGTAACAGGCCATCTCTGCCTGTAAATTAGGGGACCGCTCGGCTGTGATCCCCATAAAAGTTCTAATCCAGTTGTTCAATGTCTCCTCCACCCTGAATCTCACCATCTCCTCCCGCCATTCGCTAGGCGACATCCAATCCTTTTGTTTCCTAGAATACTCCATTTCCCTGTTATCCGTAAGCAAAGAAAACATATTGACATATTTGCCCGCCCAGATTAAATCCTTCACATCTTGTGTTACATGCTGAGCCAAATGTTCCCTCCTGGAGGGTAGTTCCTAACCAATTTCCTCCGCACGCATTGGTTCCAGTGTTAAGGGTATACTTGCCGGGACTACTGCTGGGGCCACCAGGGGTACCGAGCCTGGTGTAGGGACCGGTGCAGCAGGTGCAGGTATTACAGGTATATTTGCCGGGATTTGGGGAGTATGCATACGGATGACCGGCGATGTCAACACCTTTTTTGCCCCCCCCTCTTGGCTCTGGCCTGCTTGGGTAATGGATCCAATTCCCTCTGGTCTGCGGGGGTTCTATTGTTCGCTTGGGCCTTCCAGATGGCCCTGCCTGATCATCCAACCTCTGTTTGAGCTCCGCCACACTCTTCCCTATCTGATCCACCTGTCCCATCTCCTGTTCATTGATGCCATACTACGCATCATACTCAGCATCAAATATTCCATGCGCAAATGTTTGGCGTTACGTCTACTGGCCATATTCACACACCTGCAGCTGCCAAGCCACTGATACCTGTGCTACACCTACGAACACAATGTATCCCTGCAACCACCAGGACCTACCCTGGCTTTTACCTGTAGCACGTTGGAGGCACATATGCCGGCGGTAAGCAGCACGCAACTGTGACCGCGCCACCCAGCTAACCTGGGTGTTGGGCGAGCGTACTCTAGCCCGGCGGCCCACCAGAAGCAGTGAAGTGCAGGTCTGCCTGCGTCCCCGAATCACCGACCACTGCTTCACTCCCCGTGTCCTCAGTCAGCAATGCCCCCTTCAATGAGGTCCTATAATGAAAACAATATTAGCACAGAGCACAGCAGCGCCAAAAACGCCACAAAATCGCTTCACTTTATAGCGTTAATAAACACACAATTATTCACCCTTTCTTTAACTCCACTGCTTTTCAATTCCTTGTAAAAACCCTTGTTTGTGCAATTATTAAAATTCCACAGAAGTGTCTAATATTTCACCTGCAGTCTCCACTCCAAGTACTAGCCAGGCCCGACCCTGCTTCGCTTTTTAAACTCAATTGTCCCACGTGCGGTTCCCCCTCCAAGTTATAACCAGGGCCGACGCTGCTGTGCTCTGTAAGCATTGCCTGCTTCGCTTTTGTTTCTATTTGCTTTTGTTGCTATGCGGAAAAAACAACACCGGGCCCTTTAAGTTATGCCAGGAGCAGGAGCGCCAACTCGCACGAAAGCTAAAATGCAGATTTTCCACAGTTTTAATGTAAAGAAAATCATGATTTTATTAAAAAAGGCACAGAGGCTAATATTATGCATATCCCTTTTATTCCTGCCCAAACACAGCAGCAACAACACTATAGAACTTAGAATATTATCAAAACATTCCAGAACTTAGAACATGTATAATACACCAAGTAAAGCAGCCATCTTCCTCTTTGTGACTGCGAATGCGAAAAAAACAATAAATAACAAGTCCATAAATAAATTCCACCGACTCCAAACTTCCTTAAGCACATCTCCGACTCCTCCTCTTCAAACCGGAACATCCTCTCCATCCACTTCTTCAGCTTCATCCTTCAAAATAAACCAAACAAAATTAATCACAGGGCGGGCACAGCGGAGGGATAATATTAGCCTCCGTGCCTTTTTTAATAAAATCATGATTTTCTTTACATTAAAACTGTGGAAAATCTGCATTTTATGTCAAAGGCCCGGAGGCCAACATTATGCATGTTCAAAGTTCTTCCAAAACCTTACTCAAAACATTTTCCACAGGCTTAAAGTAAAACTTACGAAAAGTCGAATCATTTGACCAATCTGCTGCCTTTAAAATTCCACCCAAACTGAATCCTTTCACAAAGGCTTTACTAGCCATAGCCCCTCTTACCGAATGGGATCCGAAAACACTAATATCCACCCCTGCCTTGACCATCACATTTCTCACACATCTCGCCAAAGTAGGAGTAGACACAGCCTTATATGGATTAACATATGAAATCAATAACTGCTTACAATCTGCGCCCTCAAAGCAGAAGTCTTTTTTTCATATTCCTTCAGGCATTTAACCACACACAAAACACTCTCACCCTCTAAAAAAGGATAAAAAATTGTTCTTGACATAGTTTTCGTCCTTCTTTTAACCTCAGTCAAAACACACTCCCTCTGGTTGATAAAACCTAGAATTTACATCCAAAGCCCTAATATCTGACACCCTCCTAAACGAAACCAGACATAACAGCATCGTCATCTTCCATGTCAAGTATTTCAAATCCAACACTGAATTCGACCCCCAACTTTCAAGCTCTCTCAACACCAAAGTAACGTCCCAAAGTGAATCATACTTAGCCTTCGGCGGAATAACCACCCTAACACTTTTAACCAACCTCCTGACCAGAACATGCTGTCCAACCGGAACTCCATCCACCAAACCATGCCCTGCTGAAATAGCAGACCTACTTAGATTAACTGAATTATACGCTAAACCACTACAAAAAAGACCTGACAAATAATTTGCTACCTCTACCACAGGTGCTGAAATGGGATCCAAACCCCTCTCAACACACCAACCATTCCACTTTCTCCATGCTGACTCATACACCCTAGATGTCCCTTTAGACCATGACTTTGAGACAAGCTCCTCAGCCTCCTTTGATAAACCCTGCATTTGCCAAATTCTCCTGAAATCAACCAAGCCATCAACTTCAGCTGTCCTGTGACCACCAGGTCGTGAAAGTTCCCCTGAACATCCATCAATATCTCCCTGCAATTTGGCAGAATCACCGGGTTCTCCACCAATAAATCCATCGCATCCGGGAACCATACCTGAGCTTTCCAGAAAGGAGTTATCAGAACCAACTCTAACTCCTCCCTTCTGACCTTGTTCAGAACCCTCTGAATCATAGAAAATGGGGGAAACGCATAACTCCTTCCCCCCTTCCAACTCTGCAGAAAAGCATCCACTCCCTTCGCCTCTGGATCCGGCCTCCAACTGTAAAACTCCTTCAACTGAGTGTTCAACCTGTCTGCAAACAGATCTACACCGAAAGGCCCCCACATTCTCTCCAGACTCAAAAACACCTCTCTCTTCAACCTCTAACAGCTCGCATCCCTCAGGTATCTTGAATACCAATCCGCTTCTATGTTGCGCAACCCTGGTATGTACTGTGCCTGAACTACAATCTCCCTCTCCAGACAAAATTTCCAAAATTCCTTTGCAAGCTCCGCTAATCCTTTTGACCGAGGTCCACCCATTTTGTTTACATATTGAACCGCCGACAAATTGTCCATCTTCAGAAGAACACAACATTTGACTCTGTCCTTCACAAAACTCTTCATTGCGAAGGAGCCCGCCAGCAACTCCAAACAATTTATGTGCATTAATCCTTCCTCCTTTGACCATTGCCCCCCTGTTGAGGTCTCTCCACATCTCGCTCCCCATCCGTATAAACTCGCATCCGACTCTATCTCCACTTCTGGCATTGACCCAAATATTGCTCGTCCGTTCCAAGCTTCCAGACTCATCAACCACCACTCCAATTCCTCCTGAGATTCCTGATCTATCACAACCTTCTGAGAATACCTCACATCTTTCCTCAAATACTTTGCCTTCAACCTCTGTAACGCACGATAATGCAGGGGAGCAGGGAATATCGCCTGAATTGAAGAAGAAAGTAGACCCAACAGATGCGCTAACTGCCTCAAAGTAATCCAGTCTGCCGACTTCACTCTCCTCACTTCTTTCCTGATCTTTCTCACCTTCTCCATTGGCAACCTCAACACACAATCCAACGTCCGTATCTGAAAACCTAAAAAGGTCATCACCTGTTTCGGATCCACACACGACTTCTCTTTGTTCACTACAAACCCCAAATCCTCTATTACTCTCACTGCAAACTCAGTATGATCCTTTGCCATCTTCCTCTCTTCTGCCATTATCAAAATATCGTCTAAATAGACTATCAGACGAACTCCTCTGGATCTCAACCAAGCCGCAATCGGCCTCATCACTTTGGTGAAGCACCACGGAGCTGACGTCAAACCGAAAGGGAGACTCTTGAACCTCCAGCGCCTTCCCAACCACCTGAACTGAAGGAAATCCCTTTGTTCCTGGCACATCGGAATTGTTAAATAAGCATCCTTTAAATCCAGTATCGTTAACCAATCCCCCTTTCTCAACAGATCCCTCAGCATATGAATCCCCTCTATTTTGAAATGGTTGTAAACAACCCAATCGTTCAATTCCTTCAAATTGATTACCGGTCTCATCTTCTTGTCCTTCTTCTCTACAAGAAATAAGTTGCTTATAAAGCAACCCAGTACCTCCTCTGCAAGTTCTATTGCACCCTTTCTCTCCAACTCTAATACTTCTTTTGATACTAACCTTTCCATCTCCTCTGAAAACCTTAATACCTTTGGAACCCTCAGTTGAACCGGGGTACTGATAAAGTCTATCCTGTATCCAACCACAGTTTCCAAAACCCATGGATCCTGTGTTATTTCCTGCCATCTGGAAACAAACTGGGCTAGTCTGCCGCCCCATTTTACTTCCATAAATAAAGGGTCTTGTAAGAAACTTACCATATACTCCTTTTGCCCTCCTATTGGACCTTGCACCTCTTCCTCTCCCCCTCTGTCTTTGCGGGAAGAAACTTCCTTGATCGGACCTTGTAAATCCATATCCTCCTCCACTTCCATAACCAAATCCATATCCGTAACTTGTTCCATAGGGCCTGTTACCTCTGCCATAAAATCCTCTGGTAACTCCAAAACCTCGGCCGGGGAACCGACCCGTTGTCCTCCCGGCCCAACCAAAAACACGACTCATATCTTTCTGAGCCTTCTGTAAAGAATTAAATGTACCCACGTACTTTGCCATATCTTTTACAAAGTCGTCACCGAACAGCAGCCCATCACTCTGTTCAACCAACTCCTTGCCAGACAAATCTGCAAGTTTTGGATCGATCTTGAATAAGATACTCTTCCTCCTCTCCTGACAGAGAGCCGCATTGGCATTCCCCAGCAAACAAATTGCACGTTGCACCCACTGACGCATTTCACTTACGTCAACACCAGTATTGTTGCTATGTGCTTCTTCGCACAAATCAAAAATCTTCGTCCAAACCCCTTCTAAGGTCTCTCCCCCCTTTGTTATTAATAAATGTCAGCATCTTTTGGTCCAATTCCGGAGTGAATGCCACTTTACTATTTAGGGTTGGCCTCGGGCACTCAGACCTCAGTCGAGTTCTTATCTCTTTGGGCATCTCCTTTCTGATCCAATAATGAATGTATTTTGCAACATGCTCTACAGGGGACCACTGTGGTGACAATGGATGTTGTATAAGTAATGGATCAAACATTTGATCCCCTTGAGGGTCAACAAAATCCTCATACTCCAATTTAATCTGGTCATCCAACTTCCTCCTTTTAACCTTTACCTCTTCCACATCCGAATCCTCCAAACTTGAGCTGCATGTAAGCTCCACATCCCCACTAGTAGAACTACTATCGCACGCCACAGAGCTATGACCTTTCCTTTGTGCCTTTATAGCACTCACGTTGGCCTTTATAGCCTTCTCCTTTTGCTCTCTATTTTCCTTCTCCTTAGATGTCTTTCCTTTAATCACATTTTTCCTTTTCTCCTTCCTTTTAGATGCCCCACAAGAAGTACCTGCCACTACCTGCACTTCCTCAGAGGTATAAAAACCATCCTCTTCACCAGACCTTTGGCTTTTCTCTCCCTCTTTATTTCTCTTTCCAATAGTGCTTTCTATCCTTTTCTCTAAGGAAGCACTAAACTCGCCAAACATCTTTTCCATGTATCCTTTCATTCTTTCCTCGAAAACTAACCCCTCATTCTCCATCTTTAATTATACTTTCCCCAAGTATTCCTATCCAATACAGAAAATTTCCCAAATCTAACTCTCTCAATACACTGAAAACACCTCTACCTCAAAGCGACACACTCCACTTGAACTGACGAACTTCGTCTGACTGAAACTGACAACGATCAGTCAGACGATATAAAACGCCCCAAAATATGGCCGATCACGTTCCCATTAAGAAATCCGACGTTTCCCAAAGCTTCAAAATGGCCGCCGCACGTTACGCACGTATGGTGGCCCCTTCAGCACACACTTCCTATGTCTCAGCGCGTGTGTGAATTCGCGTCCGAACTCACCTCAGCTGCCGTTCTACACTTCCTCCGCCTACACAGCTTGAAGCGCTCGCGTCTTGAAGCGCTCGCGTCTCCTGCCACGCGACGCGTCAAATATATGCCATGCGCTCGTGGACCCACGCGCTTTCCAACCGACAACCTCACAAACCAACAGACGGTAACCTAATACTCCTATGTATCGTAAAATAAAACACGCCTTAATTTGTTAAATAAACCACGGCATTAATCCAAACATGTTTAAGATTTACATCCGTTTTTCCTTCCTCTAACAAACATCACTTCACATAATAAAACCCATTTATAAAAACATTTTCCCTTAGATCCTTACTCTAATCCTTATTCCAATGACCCATAATTATCTCTGACTAAATACATTAATCAATTTCTTTTAAATCGAATTTATAAAGTGTACTCATAAAGAGTACTTATCTCATGTTCGAGCAGCAACAAAAGAGGAATATGGCTGCTTTACTTGGTGTATTATACATGTTCTAAGTTCTGGAATGTTTTGATAATATTCTAAGTTCTATAGTGTTGTTGCTGCTGTGTTTGGGCAGGAATAAAAGGGATATGCATAATGTTGGCCTCCGGGCCTTTGACATAAAATTGGGCAGACAGCGCTTTGAAAGGGAAGCCTTACTGTGCCGACGAAGCAAACTAATAAAGGGGCCACTGCCGCGTATACAGTGTGCTTTGAAATGGAAGCCTTACTGTGCGGAAGCGTTCACCCTCGGAGCCAGATTACACCTCTGTGAGCTCCGGGTGCGCTCCCCCGTCCCCCGCTCATGCTCCACTTGGCCCGGCACACTAGCCCCCCCTCACCGTACTTTATAAACACGCAAATAAAAAAAAGACGCCTTGTTCGAGCCGCTTGTAACCGCCTTCATTCTCTACAGTCGTCGCTGCTGAACCTGCAGGAGGAGATAAAAAGGAGAAATGCCCACGAAAGGACGACACTGCCGGGCCCCTTCACAAATTGAGTGCTGGTCCGCAGAGCTTCGTGATAAACCTGCAGGGAAATACAAAACAGAGAAAAAGGGTCACAGTCTCGAGAGGCTGGAGGGGCAAAGGGCAGGCCGGGAAGCGTGGAAACAAGAGAACGTCTCCCGCGCTCCCCAGCCCTTTAAACCCTCTCTGGCAGACCAGTTCCAACTGGTCTGCTCCTTAACTCCCCTCTTTGACGCGGAAGCGATTCTATCACTTCCGGGTCACCTGGAGGAGCCGCGCACCAATCGGCGGTAAGGCACGCTGGCCGCATCATCTGATGCGGCGAGAAGCGCGCCCCATCATGGTTGTTCCAGCAAGGGGAAGGAGGGGCGGTGCCCCGCCATACGTGCGGGGGGGGGGGGCGATGCGGCCCTCCCCTTTCCTTTCAACACTAATCCTCTATGGGCCCTGGAGTAGTGTGCTTCTCACCGAAAAGCGCTCTGATGCCTCGTCAGGGGGTAGTGAGCCTTATACAAATGCAACTACAATACTATACAATATAGATTTTGGATATATCCTCCTTTTGGGCCTTTCGGACAGACTGGTGTTCTCGAGATACGTTACTTTGGAAGATGAGGTGAGTATCTGAAATTGCTTTATTTTGACAAGAGGTAAAATGTTTATGAAATGAAAATTAAAACTCATAGCACAATAAGAAAATGCGGGACATCAAATGTATTCGTGGCAACTGAGAAAAATAAAAGAATGAAGTTATTACACAACAGACACATTTAGCGAGGTAACAGTAAATTTCACCTCCTAGTTCAGTTAGCGCTTGAATGACTTTGATCCCTCAAACGGCCCGCCCCTTAAAAAAAAGGCTCTTGATCTGGATGAATATCTAAATGGGGCCCTAATTGGAAATGCAGGATTCAGGTTAGGCACTCTTTTTTGTTTCATGCCCATTATATTCATAGTACAGAGATTGGTCCATAGCACAGACACTGGTATAATTTACCGTTACCACCCTTAATGTTTCTGTTTTGTACACATTTTGTGCTTTATTATGACCCTAAACTACCACTGCAGAATGGCGCTTGAGTCAAAAGAGGTGCTCTGTGTTGTAGGATGAGTAAGTATCTCCTTATCGTTCACTAACTGTAGCCTTTTATGAACGTCCTCACTTTTAGCCAATGAGCGGCACCTGTGCTTTCCTGCGTACAGTCCAGGGGTCTTTTTCACAAAGGTAAACTTACACATTTGTATACGGGTACTCTTTTTTTTGTTGTACTTAAGTTTATGACTATAGAGACTCCATACATAGAAAGAACGAAGAACTTCATAGATAGAAAGATATGCATAAGACCAATTAATACACCCACTCCCACAATAGAACAAATAATCTGTGCAAAGATGTGTTTGGACAGGGATCAGAATTTAGCCCTCAGCTCACAATAAGGGCCTCAAGAAGTATGTGCAAGCTAACAATATTAATTCCTTCACTTTTATAAAAGGTAATTTAATTCATTTAACTTCAACTTCAATTTGCATAAATGCAAAATGAAACACAAAGTTTAATGTTTATAGATCATAACCACAAATATATAATTAGGGGCACACCACTTAGTATAGGGCTTGTAGACTATGGAGTTGAGGCTGTGATCAAAAAAGGGAAGGGTGTATATGGTGTTTTTTTGTGGTGCTAATGATTTAATGATTAATATATTAATAAAAATAAAGTAAATATCAATACCAATAAAACATTAATTAAAATTAATTACCAAATTAATATTACCTAATAATTAATTACTTAGAAATACGTATACATATTAGTTATTAAAAATTAACTACCAATTCATAATTAATTCATTCATTCATTTTCAATAACAAAAACTAATTAATAATAAAAATTAATACCAAATATTAAATAACAGTAAATTAATTATCAATACACAAAAAGTATTTTTAATATGTAATTAATTACAATTACATTGCTTCCAACCCTATTCCCCTATAACCCACAACCGGCTACAGACAAAAAATGTATAAAATTATCATAATCAAATAATTAATTAATACAAATTATTACCAATTACTAAAAATTAATTACCAATTAAAAATTAATTAACAATAAATTAAAAATCAATACCAATAAATGAAAAAAATAAACATTTACTTAATTACAATTAAATTACTTCTCACCCTATTCTCCTATAAACTCACAACTCGCTATGGAAAATAAATTCAGAAAATAACATAATATCTATTAATCAATTAAGAAAAATTAATTACCAATTAATAAAAGTGTATTACCAATTAAAAATGAATTAACAGTAAATTCAAAATGAATACCAATAAATAAATAAAAATATTTATTAATTACAATTAAATTACTTCCCACCCTATTCCCCTATAAACCCACAACCTGCTACAGAACTAAAAAGCAAAATTAAATTAAAAATAAAATTAATATTTAATTTAATATAATTAAATTACTTCCCACCCTATTCCCCTATAAACCCACAACCCGCTACAGAATTAAATCACGCAAAAATTAAATGACATAAAATTCATTACTTAAAATAAATTAAACATACCTTAGAAAAATAATATACACTTTTCACACATATACTAACATACAAAAAAATCGATATTATTAAAAATTCGATATATTTTAATGCCTATATTATTTACTTCGATTATTTTGACTTCTATATTTTTTGACAATCGATATTATATTACTTACCTTCAATTCTATATTTTTAACCACTAATTTGTGTCCATTCGATATTTTGTCCATTCTATATTTTTACTTCGATATTATGGCCATTCTATATTTTGTTTTCGATATTATGTCTAGTTACCTAGCTGAAATCATAGCTTTTCAATGTACATCTTCGATAGCATCTGTTTACTTAAATTTAAAATGAGAGCAACTTTCTATTTCACCTGCTCAGTACTTTGCTTTCTTAACTATCATTTTTAAATATGTTAAGGTAATGATTGCTCACAGATAACGTACTAAAGGATGGCCAGCATATTTCTTCTTTTGAATTACAGAATCTTGAAACGAAGGTGTAGGTAGAAGTGGTGTGAGGCTGCCCATAATTGCATTTTTATTATACAAAGTTTACCTTTGTAGCATACACAAAATAGGTGCATAGGGGATAGTGACTCAGAGATTCCCTGATCATGGGGTAGTGGAAAGATTGATGGCCAGGCATTAGCATTAAGACTGAATTGGAGTAGGCTGGGGCAGGAAGGTTTATGTCAGGTTACATCCTGTTAGTTTAGAGCGCCAGAGCTTTCATTGGGATGAATCTGAAATCCAGGCCGGGTAGCAGTTGAAGGTAGCTGGCTTGATGCCGAGTTGCTCCTCTTATGGAGCTTTTACCAAATGTTGTTCCAAACTTCTCCAAACATTTGGAACTTCATCTCGAAGTTCTTCTTGAAAGTTCGAAGTGTCCGAAACACAAATCCAAGGGAGTAGAAGCTCTAAGATGGTACTTTGAAGTTTGGTACTACAATTCTCACAATGCACCTGCCAAGCCTTAAAAGTTTACGGGACACACTCCAGGCTGGGGACTTCTTGAGGGGGATGGTGCAGGGATGCTCTGTTAGCCTGTTGCTTTCAGACTCCTCAATCTTTTTTGAAGCAAGGCAAAGTCCTCAGGTCTCTAGTTCCAAGTCTTCAGCAGGAGCAGTCCTACGGATTCAAACTGGTGTGGCTCATTTCCATTAACACTCCCCCTCCATACCTTCTGAAAATTCCATCCCTGGGCCTGCCATCTCGCTGGGGGTACAGTAAGAAGAGGTAGGTCTGACTGGTGTTCCTTACTGTATTGCTGTCTTTGAAACCCAGTTTGATTTACCCAGCCCTTGTCCTTGCCTGCTCTCTGCAGCTGCAGAGCTCTTCCCATTAGATAACATCTGCTCTATGCATGCCACTTGTCACCTCATCAGAGCAGCTCGTCTAACCCTCTTATGGCTGACCAACCAAGAGAGGCTGCTTAAAACCTGGATTTTTGCTCACATAGGGGCATATTACCAACAACTAGCGATAATTTTTGTCTCTAACTTGTTTAGAGACAAAAATTATCGCCGCACATCGGCGATTTTTATCGCAGATAAACCTTGCTATTAGCAAGGTTTATCGCAAATGCGATAAAAAACGGCCGCAATGCGTGAATATCGCTGAAAAGTCAGCGATATTCATGCATTATCGAGCAAATGCTCTTAGCCATGTTATCCACCTCCCATTGGATAACATGGCTAAGAACTGCTCAGGGCAGGTGTTAGCTTTTGGAGATATTCGCGCTTAGCGCGAATATCTCCAAAAGTTGGTAATAGGAGATAGCGATGTTAGGGACTGTTTCCAGTCTCTAACATCTTGGCACGCCCACTTTGCATGTCATTAGTGATAAATATCACTGACATGCAAAGTGGGGCCCAAGATGGTCGCTATCTCCTTTTAGCTGTCACTAACTGGTGTTAGCGACAGCTTGGTAATAGGGAGATAATTTTATCTCCGCTTTCTTGGCTTTTAAAGCCAAAAAAGCGGAGATAAACCCCCTTGATAATATGCCCCATAATCTTTTAAATCCTTGAATTACACTTTTAATTTAATGTAGGCACTCATTTGTTGATGGACCCTTTCGTTGTGTCCACAGTGCAGAGTAAAACATTCAGGTACACATTGACCTTTAATAAACAAGTCTCCCTTTACACTTGCTCTTCCATAATGTAGTTGGGGATGAAGGTGATGATGGTACTAGAAAACTCTGATTTTGGGGAATGAGTCCAGCAGTCAGGCTCTCATACTGGTGGTGTCAGTTGCACCAACATCAATGTCATAGTATGCCTTGACAGTTTCTGCTGATGATTTTATTGATGCTGTATCATCCTTCCTGGGTGTAATTGCTGTCAATGCACTGTCCTGTGTAATCGTGAAGCACTCTCCTCTCTGTTGTTGCCTACAAATGTTTATTCTCTCCTGTTATATTTGTTAGGGTGTCATTACTAACTGGACATGTCAATTGGGTGTACAATACCACATTGTTATGCTGGTAGCAATTAAATCAGCCAATATCATTCCAAAGCATTGTCTTAATATAGAATGTGAAAAGATTCAAGATATTTTCCCTACTCACAGGCCAACTTTAGTAATGGATTTTTTTTACAATGGTATATGTATACCTAAAAGTAACTCTTTTGGTTTACAAAGACCTCCGCTTTAGCGCACACATTTCCTACTTTACAAGCTGATCATTTTAGGTGAAGAACCCTGTTTACAGAGTGAGCACGTTCTTAGCCTTGAAACCTCTTGCTGAATAAGCACATGGATCCCTTGTTCATTCTTGCTTAGCTGGTGGTCCACTATCTGGAACTGGCTTCCCCGTAATCTATGCCAAGTCTCATCTTTCCTTCTGTTGATGCTGTTTTATTTTGTTACTATTTCTATCTTTTTTTGTGCTAACAAAACACTGTTGTACAGTGTTCTATTACCCTGTTTGAACTTGGTTCACCATACATAAAGCTGCAAATAAAAACCAAATAAATAAATTGGTAAACTACTTGCACCAGTTTTTAGTTGTCCTATTATGTGGAGAAAAGTATTGTATGTCGTCAATTCCGTCAAAAATGGTAAAACTTACACCCACTGAAATGTCCTCACTTGCCCTTGGGCAGTGCTTCAATATTCGGTGTCTGGGTCAGCCAAACCCATGGAATCCCACCAACCCTGTGCATTCTGAAACTTAGAGACCTAAGGAAATCTAGTGTGGTGTGGTTTGCATGGATCCTGTCCTGTATTATTACCCAGAATGCCCTGCAAATGTCAAAATATGGGTTATAAAAACTCTATTTTCCCAAATGTATGTGACAGAAATCTCAAGCACTCCTAACCCATGGTCAAAGTCTTTTCACTTTGCGTTTCCACACTTCCTGATCCAATTAAAAAGACTAAACTCTATGTTTGAGTGGACCTAATGCATGTCAGAACAGACCACAACTGTAAACTCTTGAAGACCACATTGACCCAACATTGACTTCCCATGGTCTAGGTTTTTTCCATGTTTTGACTGGTTCCTGTCAACAGATAGATTGGGCCACCCACACAAGTGAGTACTGCTTTTGTTGGGAGTAGAGTGGTAATGGTGGGTGGGACGGCTTTTGTCAAACCCCACAAATTCTGAAACTTGTTGTCACAGAAACTTGAGAACATTCAGTGATTTTAGTCAAAGTTTGATGTCTGCAAGGCATTCTGGGCAAGAAAAAGTAGTGAGATCAGTACAAGCCACAACACCCTTGATTCCCTCAAGGGTTTAGTTTTCAGAAGATTTCCCTGGCCATTCCAGGGCCCAAATTCCACAGCTACCCACATTGCCAAATGTATTCAAATTCAGTGTTGCCTCATCACATTTTAGGCCTTTCCTGCTTTGGAGTAGAGGCCCACATGCACAAGTGGGGGTACCATTTTTATTAACAAAAGTGTGGGGATTCTGGGTGGTAGGACTTTTGTCATTCCCTAAGAATTCTGAAACTTTCCCTCACGGGAAAGTGAGAAAATTCATTGAGAAAATTCTGCGATTTTAGCCTCAGTTGTATGTGTGGAATCTCCTGGATGTCTATTTTTCCAAAATGTCTGCGGTTGGTAGGTTTCCCTGAATTACAGATAACCTGGGGCCAAATCTTGCAGCTATCCACTTAGCCAGAATGAATGTTATTCAATAGAAAATGTTTCCATATTGAATGCTTGGGTAGTTACAGTTCCAGGCAATACAACTTATGATCAACACATTTCAGAATTTTCCTCAATGTTTGAGACTTCAGCTAAATTTTTATATTTGCAGAGCACTATGTGTAAGAGAAAGCAGTTGGCGCCTCACGAGCCACACCACTCTGGATTCCACGCGTTGCTTAATTATCAAGGGAACTCCTTGGATGGCACTTGGATGATCTAAAACCCTTTGTAGCTTAGAATTCATTGGTCCTAGAAAACCACACCGAAGTTCCTTTTAAAATCAAAAGGATTTTAAGTATGCTACAATTTCAGTGTTTGTAAATTGGATGATAAAAAATAACTACATCCAAATACAGAAATAGACTGGGACATCAAATATATGATTACCTGAAATCCAGTAGTAAATGTGTAATCTACATTATGGCTTATCTATTCCATCAAGCATATCTGGGCAGTACAATCCAACCGTTTGAGACCAGAATCCACAAACACCACCACAACATGTAAACAAAACCAAAGAAGCTGTCACATCTGAGTCCAGGGCATACTGGAGACTAACCACAATCAGAGGAAGGCCGGTGGACTGTGCACTCAGATGATGTGTTGCTGAATGTCACACCAAACACTTAGCTGCACGTTTTGCAACCTGGGATTTGCTGAAGGTTCTTGGATTGCAGTCACCCAGAGAGGTGTTCTGCAATCAGTTGGTATTGGTGATTAAACGTTTTGGGGATGGCAGACATTTTAAAGGAGAGACATATAGCATCTTGGAATTAGTATCTACTATGACCATTATAACTTAACACCCTTTTAGCAGGAATGTAGTCAATAAAGTGAGTAGAGTTGGTTTTCCAGGGTTCAAGACCTACAGGATAGGAAGGTTTCCAAATGGTTATGTATGCTCATTTTCTACCCTGAGCAGAAACTGGACAGGCACTGATATAGGAATGAACATCACTCTTGACTGCTGATGACCATAATGAACACAGGACTAAGGCCAATTTAGTAACAGCAGAATCATATCACATTCTCATAACTTCCTGTTGAAGCTCCTCAGTGGAAATCCATAAGGCCTCATGTGTGAAATACAGACTCATATTAAGTAACACGAATTTGTTAAAAACTGGACGGTTTAAGACTGTTGTAAGAATATATGACAGGATCCAAAAAAACAATTCAGTTGCTGGGAATTACATTTTATGCACCAAGTTTAGAAAGTCTTGGATATCAGTAAGAAAAGACATATGGCTACAGAGGTGTTCTTGTGAAAAGAAAAATGCACATTGGGCTTAAATACAAATATAACATTTAAAATTTCAAAGGCACTGCAGATTTCTATGATCTGCGCATACTGCAAATGGTTTGTGACATTCCGCTAGCAAATAATCTCATTTCTTCACAAGATGTATTTACTGCCAACAATTCTCTTTCAAGAATTGAGTATTTTCTTTTGCTGGGCATTTGGGTAATGGGCAGATATGCTTAATGATTATTTTTGAAGTGGGACAGCTTCTATTGCCCTTTTTAAATCATCAACTGCCACAATCATTTTTTAAGATGACTATTGAGGTAAACAATTAGAGCCTAGGTACATGCTATCTTGAGGTCTTGAAAAGCTTGTCCTTAGCAAGATTTTCTTTCTGAAGTATTCTAGTTATGTTGTAAGTGAATTGAAAACAATTGGCAATAAATTGGCAGCAGAAATTAGCAATTAACAAGAATCCCTTGGAGCCAGAGGTTTTATTATACTGGTTGCAATTTGCATCCAGTATTTTTACTAGATAGCAAACCAATCTACATAACAATTGGTTGGTTCACTAAATTTTGAATTGGTGTGGGTCCCAATCCAACCTACCTTATTAATATTCTCACTCTGATTGGGTATAATCACAGGGCGGATGGCCTACAAGGATCAGTAGACCAAGATATCTGTGATTGTTTTTAAATAGAAAAACAATGTAAACAGATAAAAAAAATATGTATTAAAAAAAACTCACTGAGGGTTGCCAGTGGTTCCCCTCACACAACCTCCTTTGATTATTAAAACTAAAGCTTCCTTTTTCGTTTCTTCTCCTCATCCTCTTTTGGCTTTCCTTAGTCTAATGGTATGCTTGGTAAAGCATTCCATATAAAAAGATGCTTATTTTTTCCAACGTAACCCTCTGTTATAAAACTCTTTACATTCTGACTGTATTGATATCTTTACAGTTGGGTATGTATTTTTTGTATTTTTTTGTTTCCCTTGTACACACTTAGGGCCCCATTAGGATAGCGGGTGGCACCCTAGCAGTAAACTGGACCGTCCGCCTTAAGGGCCGGGGGTCCCGGGGGTGGCATTAGGATGTGCCCGCCACAGTGGCGGGCACATCTTGTAATTTTAGCATTGTGGCGGGCGGTGCTCTCTGCACCACCCGCCAAAATGCACAACTTTATTATTTCTTTCTCTCTCTTCCACCTTCTTTATGGTTCCAATTAATGATTTGCTATTCTAGTCTTGGTCTCTATGGAAGGTGCATATTAAATGAATGGCTTTGGGTATAGCAACATGATGATGTTGAATTCATTTGCGTACGGGTAAAGAATGTAAAATGTATTCTAAATAAATCCTATTAATTATTTCTTCTTCTAAATCTTTAAATCAATAAGTTAAGGCCCAGGTTGGGTCTCCAAATATATTCTAATTTCTGAAGGAAACCCAATACTTCTTAACATAAATTTCTTGTTTTTCTATTGTTTTAAAAAAAATATTTTTATTAGCAACACGAGAAAAAAGAAAGAGAAGAAAATCCATACAGAGATATAGCTTAAACTAGATCAAAAGAAAGCAATCGATTATGAAATAACATTATAAGGTAAATACATTTTTTTTCAGCCATCATCATTCAACATTCTACAGGCCTTAACATGCAAGAAAAGTTCCCCAAATTCTATCCAATTTCATCATTGAACGCATTCCTCTTATTTTAGCTAGTGCAGATTCCATAGTATAAATTTCATTAACTGAAGTCCACCATTCCATAATGTGCGGTGGTTTCGTAGATATCCACGCCCTTGCAATAGTTAATCTTGGAACAATGAGATATTTGCCTGTGTACACCTTTCCTAAATACTGAGTACTCCGTATGTTAAGCTGTTTTAGCAAAGTGTGTGTGCTGTTTGGTTGGAAGGCAGCCAGCCTGAATTGAAGAAACAACATCTGGTGGAATCACCACTAGTATACCAAACGCACAACAAGTTGTAAAGTATATCAATGACAAGACATTGAAGTGTGCCTAATGTGGGTCACCAGTAATCAATCAAGCAATACACTTTTTGAAAAATTATAAATTCTGTTTTATGTATTCATATGCATTGTCAATAATCAAAAACCGTTGATGAACTCGGTATTTGCTTATACCAAAACACAATTAATATGACGCTACTGTTATACACAGGTGAAAAAACGTAACCGTCGATGGATTATTTACACATTATGACATTATCACAACTTAAAGAAGGCCCAATGCATTTCGGGAAACTCCCTTCTTCAGGGGCACTGTGGAAAAAATAAACATGAAACACTTTGTCAACACTGTACATGTATAACTGAATTTATATAAACATGAAATTGCTAGATGCATCCAAAAAACGAAATGTTCGAGATTTACTGATTTACAGTTCATAAGACATTCTACAAGCGTTTAAGAATCACATTGCAATGACTACCTGATGGACTTATTTCTAGGTCAAGTAGGGCAGAGGTATGAAAAAAATGAAAAAAAGGTTGCATTAGAAAGACCGCCACCATGGGTGTATAGTACTAAGATATATTCTTGTTCTTTAGACATAGTTAATTGTGCATGATATACTGATACCACCACTGTGAAGATTGAGACCCCAAAAGAAACCTGATGCAGCACTTCTTTTGAGTATAGACGTACTCACTTCTGAATGAAGTTGTATACCAATTGACAACTAAGTATCCGTGTTGAATATCTGGGCAACTGCCTCCATCAGGTAGTCATTGCAATGTGATTCTTAAACGCTTGTAGCATGACCAAAGAGGTCCCCTAAAAGGTTTACACCTAATTTAGCCCATCCACACCCTGTTCCGTCGCTGAAGATTCCGGGTAATCCAGGATTGCCCCAGAGCGGTAACTTGGAGTGAAAAAAAGATGTCTTCCAAATTATCATTATCGAATTCCAGATTCTGATCGTCTCCCTTGCCGTCCTAAATTCAAGCCTTTTAAAATAATTAGGATCATTTACTCTTGCTAGAAACTGATTGGAGTCTGAACCCGGCATGAACTGATGAAAAAAAAATTGGCTGTTGGGATTGAGCAAACTACGAAGGCGACCAAAAAAAGTTGCAAAAAAATATAATCTGAAATCGGGAAAATTAAGCCCTCCTTTATTAACTGGGAGTTTAAGTAGGGTGATCGATCTTCTGGCTTTTTTATATCCCCAAATAAAACTGCTAAGGATTCCATCTAATTTTTTAAAGAAAGAATTATTAATTCGCAAAGGAATTGATCTAATAAATCATGAAATTTAGGTAGTACCTTCATTTTAATAAGATTAATCCGACCAACAAGACTGAGGGGGACCTTGTGCCACTTTTTAACTAAAACTGACACGTCCTTTAATAACACATCCCAGTTCAGTACATTTATTTCCCTTATTTTAAATGAGATTTTAACGCCCAGATAAGTAGCGGCTTTACAAATACCTAGAACGGGAACCTGTGGTTTGTAGTTCATTATAACCTGAGTTTTATTTAAGTTTAATTTGTATCCAGATATTGTACCAGAACTGTTTGCTTCTTTTGTTATCCCTGTTCGAGCTGCTGCTACATCTGTTGAATATATGGCCAAATCATCAGCGTAAGCTGTGATTTTTAAAGAATTAGGGCCAAATTTGAAGGGGCCAATGAGAGATTGAGTCTGCAGTACATTCATGAATGGTTCCATAGAGAGTGCAAACAGCAAGGGTGACAAAGGGCCCTTGCCGAGTGCCCCTAGATATTGAAAAATTAGAAGATGTCATACCTGCATAACAGATTTTTGCGGAGAGATGATCGTATAAAGCCTGTATCCATCTTAGATACTTTCGCTTAAAGCCATATGCAGTCATTGTAGCCCAAAGATAATCCCACCCCACTCACTCGAAAGCTTTCTCAGCATCCAGTAATACCATGCCGAGTGGGGTGGAATTAGTTGCTGCTACATCAAAGGCAGTTATTGCCATATTTACATGGGCTGTTGTGTCTCTGCCCATTACAAAACCATGTTGTTGAGGGTTAACTAACTTTGGCATAAGGGGAGCCAAACGCATGGCAAGAACTTTCGCAAACACTTTTGCATCCGCGTTGATGAGCGAAATGGGTCTGTACGACCCACACTCATAGGCAGGTTTATATTTATTTTAAAAACACACTATCTTCGCTGTGTCCCACGATTTAGGAACCATTCCACTTTCCCCTATTGAATTAATTGCTAAACAAAAAAGAGGAAGCAGTTCTTAAATACAGATTTTATAAAGTTCAATTGGGAGCGTATCCTCCCCTGCAGCTTTACCCGAAGCAAGAGAGGTAATCGCAACTTTAAGCTCTGTAATATTAATATTCTCAGTCAATTGCCCCATTCCTACTGGGATCCATATAAGCCATACTTACCTGGATGGATATCAAGCTTTTAGAAATATCTGGGGTTGGCCGGTTTATCTGGGCATCGTCTGATCCTGGGCCCAAGTACATCAGTGATCCATGTCCAGAGAATGATTGAAATTCCAAGGAAAAATCTTGATGTCTTGATGCTGTATTTTGGGACGTGTCCTGTAACACCCACCCACCGCCAGCTCCGGTCAACCTAGGTGCCATGCTCCTTTCTCTATACGTTGCTATTCTGCAACTTGGAGGTCTTTTCTGTTCAGGTGGACTCCCGCCCTCAGTGCCCTCATTTGCTGGTATCGTCATCGGCCCTCGAAAGTATGTTGAGGTCCTTGCAGATTGGTGTTAGTGATGCTAGTTGTGTTTCTGCATGTTGTTGTTAATATGGGGTTATGGACCACTACTTTTAACCCCTTGCATGCTCGTGACGGAACCATTCCGTCACGAGCCACGGTGGTGCTGTGCTGGTGACGGAATGGTTCCGTCACGGCCCGGCCGCTGCGCCTGCGCCACACTGATTTTGCGCCTGCGCTGAGCGTTCTATTAGGTGGGCGAGGCCGTGACGGAACCATTCCGTCACAAGCAAAGCGCCAACGCGGCTCGTGACGGAGTGGTTCCGTCACGAGCATGGTGGCGCCGCGCGGCCCCCTTCTGCCCTCCCCCCTAGCGCCGCGGCAGAATTACCGCCGCGGCCAAGGGGTTAAACTATGCTCTTTATCAGGTGCATTTATTGCATGATAGGTACCCAGTTTCCCTGGTTGGATATTCGATGATCTGAATGATGCGAGTGGCTTAGTGGACATTATAGATACTGCCTAAGCACATTGATCTTCCCCCTCCCCTTTTCTTTGATTCATGGGCTCCCGTGGTCGGGCCTTCAGGTCTCCTTTAAGTAAGTATTTGTCCTAAGTTGCTCTTGGGGATAATACATATGTAAAAATGTAACCACATGTACATACTGACTTTTGTCAGTTCTAATCTAGTTTATGTTTTTGACCAGGTGGTACCTACTAGGACTGTCTCCTTTGTGTATCATTATAATCACTCCTTGGCTAGATTGTCTTCAGCTTTTGCAAGTTTGGCTAGATTGTCCTCAGCTTTTTCAAGTGCAGTGTATGTTTTTTTCTTGACTCATTTTACTGCTTGGCACATGGTGAATCTCTTCTTCATTTTGCTTGTGATTTATGGGATGTATTCAATTCAGTGCAAGACCGTACTGTGGACTATGATCGTGCTGCCATGATTATGGTTATTTTTAATGTATTTTATCTTCTTTTCTTAAGATAACCCTATACACTTGGTGATCGTGTTTTGATATTCCTTTCATTCACATATGGCTTTCGGTGAATTCAACAATTTTTAATGCTCTTTTCGTTTTTGCTGTCTAGGTTGTTTTTCACCCTAAATTTCTTAGCAACACTTTGTCCTGATAATGGTCATTGTCAAGTCTACCTTTGGGCTGAAATGTCAACTTGTATTACATAATATGGACTGCTGTAATATGGCTCATTTTTGTCTGGTCTTGTATCTTTATAGAATCTTGTCTATATATTATCCAAGTTTTAGGTGTTTTTTGCAAAACACTCGCAGCCTATTATTTTGTTTAGTGCTCATCAGTTTCTCTGTGTTGCACTATAATTATCATTCTTTGTTCAATTGTTGTGTTTGTTTTGTGAACCCAAATAAATACATTTGCTATTATTATTTGTGTTGGTTTTATTATTGTTTAAGGGACACTTGCCATGGTGTTGTGTGGGTGTTTGTTGGTTAGGCTTATCTCAACTGATGATTTCCTACAGCTTATTTGTATAGCATAACTAAATTAGTTATATTCTCTCCTGAGTGAACCTCAGTTATTTGTTTCCACCCACACAAGCAAGGCTCCCCTTTTAGCAGGAACTATGTGAAAATGATGGGTGGTAGAACTTATGTAAATCTTCACAAACTTCAAACTTTTCCTTTCATCAATGTGAGAAACCTCTGTCATTTTAGACAATGTTTGATGTTTGCAGGGCAATCTCAGAAAGAAAAGTGGTGGGATTTATGTAAGCACCCCATTCTGGACTACACTGGATGTCTAGTTTCAAAATGAAGGGTGGTTCCGTGTGGTGACTGATGGGCATCCTTATCTGATCACTTGGTGGGTTCAACTTAAGGCTGACCTATATCTCTAAAGTACACATATGGCATGGTATTAGAGCCCTCTGTAGGTACATATCCGGCGCTCTTGCTCTTGTTAATCCTAAACCCTCTGATACTCTTTGTGTTTTAGGTTTCTCCGGGTGCCAACTGAACCTGGGCCAAAATGCTGCAGATACCAACACCCCCAGAAAGATTGCAACTCCAAGGAAAAATCTTGATGTCTCCACTTTGCATTTTATGACATTGTCTGTCACAAGTGATGGGGTACCCATACAAGCAAGGTACTGTTTTTATCAGAAGTATGGAAGTGCTTGGTGGCAGGAATTTGGTGATACCTGGCAATTCCAGAACTTTTACTCTCAGAAATATGAGAAAGAATCTTTTCTGTCAGCCAAAGTTTGATGTTTACATGGCATTCTGGATAAGGAAAATTGGAGGGATCCAAATACATCAGTTTACCCTGGACTCGGTCTGGTCTCTAGGTTCAAAGAAATTTCTGGCATTGGTAAGTTACATAACATGCTGGCCTATCCCAGATGCAAATACAACAGATTTTCCTACTCCAGAATCAATGCAATTCAATAAAAAAAATCTTGACAATATCGTTTTAAGTTATTTCATGTCCTGTGCAACAGGCCTAGTCACATGTGAGGTAATGTTATTATTGGGTGGACTGTGGGAAAATAGATTGTTATTATCTAGTGAATTTTTCTCCATATTTGTTTTTCAAATGTAAGTCAGTGTGCAAAAAACATATTTGGAAACAACCAATTGAATCACATATTATTATAGCCCAAGTTTAGTCATGCAAATTACCACTATTCCTATACTCAAATTCTTGGGCATAATTCAAAAATGCATCGCCAATCTTCATACCCTGTTTTTGCTCAATAGATTTTACCTTATGAATTGAAGCACAGTCAATACAAAATGAAAAAATAATTATAATAAGCAACAGATTGGTTCATGGCTCTGGGTACTGCTTGCTTTTAGGAAATCACCAAACACAATATATACTATGTAGAGTGTTTTCTTTGGAAAACTATGATAGGGTTGCACAAATTATCCCTTGCAAAATTCCGAATTGTGCCTAGCTTTCAGCATGCCCATAGCCAGGAATATTTATTTGAGGTAGCATGGCCCGAGCAATGACAGCAACATAAGAATGGTTAAATGGATGGGAAAGTAAGCTTTCTTGTTGTTTAAAAAATATTTACATTTTGTTAAGATTGTAAACATTGCTGCAAAGCAGTGAGAGTAGGTGTATACATTTTGGGATTGTGTGGGAAGGGCTCACAGAAGGTTTTTTGTTTGGTTAGTGTACACACATACCATATCTTTGTTCACCAACAAAGAAACTATAGATTGCCAAGCATTCCCTTGCTAAATCACACAATGGGTTTAGAAATGTATACTGAAGCGAAATTTGGAAGGTGTGGGTACAGCATCCCTATTAAAATGCATTTCAAAATGCTATGTAACAATTGCCTGCAACCATAATTTGGGTCGCAAACCATTCGTAGGTTACTAACTCCTCAAAGGTGGTTGTAACCCATTCACACAGGCAAAGTGGTCATCTTAAGACACTTTCCCTGCTGTGAATGTAAGACAAACATTATGGCAAATGGCAATGCCGCCAAGGAAAGGCAGGCGGTCTTCACTTTGGGGGGCCCCTGTGGGCCCCATGGTGAAGGCGAGGTGGGGGTGCACATGGGGGGGTGCCTGTGTTCCCCCCCTGCATTTGCATGTGCAATGTGGCAGGCACCGCGCGGTGCCTGCCGTTTTGTGTATGCAAATGCATGCCATGCATTTATAGCATTGTGGCGGGTGCAGGTGTAAACTCCGCCCGGCGGAATGTTATAAATGCATGATCCGCCTGCCACTGTGGTGGGCGCATCATAATATGCAAGGCGGGACCGCCGCTCAGCTCGTGGGCGGTCCCGTTTTCCGCAAGGATGGCGGGCGGGCAAAGTCCGCCCGCCATCCTAATGGGGGTCTTAATCTTCTTTGCACCTACGCAGTCTAGTCAGTACTTGAGCCCGTCGCCAAATTGTAGTGAATGAATAATAGGCTGAGATCCAATAGGAATAAGAAGGTACTTTTATTGCAGAGTAGAGACTAGATGTACACCTCGCCAGCTGACCAGATTCCAACTGGCAAGTCTGGAACACAGCCTGGCTGAGGTCAGATATTAGAACTAAGGATACATTCCAGAAGGACAAGCAAAGGGCAACATAAAGAAAGGGCTAATAAATGGTAACTCAATGAAGGATTACATTTACAACACACATCTGCACCTCCGAGCTCAGAATTGCATGTGCCCGGCAACCCCTGACAGATACTATAGCAGCTGATGCTGATTCCCACACTACGCAGAGCCCGACGAGAGACCAACGTATACACACCCCACACACAGGAGTCCTTGCTCAAAGTTATCTTGCATGGAATGGCCTTCACACTTACTCCCAAAACATCCCAGGCGTACAACCGGTGCACACTAAAAGAACTCATTGATACAAGATGTGGCATTTATCCACAGAACTGTTGCCGCTTCAACAAGAGCCACTAACGCCATGGCCGAACCTCCCGGACACATGCACAACCCCTGTCACGTGGAACTGTACGGTGCACGAATGCTGCATTTACGGGGAGCACTGCCATTGGCAGTGAAGTGCGGATCAGTTACCGGCTAAGCTTCCACTTTGCCAATATTACCTGCGTTCTGCCTGTGTTGCATTGTCGATCGTGCATATTCGAGTTGTTGATGGATCTCTGCCTATCCAACAGGACGGTAGCTGAACTGGTTTTTGACATATGTGTGCGCTCCCTGTTGGCCCATGACCTGGAGTGTCAACATGATACCCGTTTATGGGATGCCTTGATACTTGGTATACACGCTGGCAGCTGGACCTGGGAGGTTGCACAAATCCTCATGTGCAGTGACCACATTGAACCGCTCCCCTATTGGGCTGTAGTGCAAATTGGTGTAAGGGGTGGATGCAGTACATCTGTCCGGACCTGGTAATGGATCGCCTTGCCGTCCTGTTTGATGAAGTCAACAACAACCTCATGTTGGAAATGTTAGCCTACGAAGCTGCAATCGCTTTCATGGACAAGTAACTACAAACCTACAGCAGACACAACAGATTGGAACACATTGCACATGTCCAAAAACCTTGCTGCATCTTGGAGATCTGATCACATATCCCACGACAACAGTGGAAATGGCTGCATTCGCTTGGACTCCGAATACATGAGCCGACAACAACGCAGCTTAACACACACCTGTGAAAGGTGAGGCACTCCCCCGGAGTGGACAGCAGCACTTGGGAACGTTCCTCATTCTGACATACTGCTGGATTGGTCTGCATGTTGTGGCACTAATCTTGCCTGTACTGACACACATATGCTAATAAAGTCTACGCACCTTCACTTGTATTCAACTATGATGAGTGTTGATTTGAATGACAATATGTGTCTCAATGGCCATCTGGGTCACGGCCATACATGCGCATTGATAGCATTACCCAGGGCGTACCTTTTTGTGGAATCACTGTCCCTACATTCATCCACACTTTCGTTCCTGATTCATAATGGCCATAACACATCTGTGTGAATTGGAATGTTTTATTCACATTCAGTGGGGTGTTGAAGCTGGACTAGTACAGGGCCATGCAAACCCCACTTTACATTGTTGGCCCTTGGAGGGCCAACCAGAGTCCTTTCAGGATTGACAAGTTCAAAGGGAGTGGAAGGCTACAGTCCGCAGTGTGATTGCTATGTAAGCATGGGCGAATTTTGCGAATCTGGCGTTTGCGAATTTTGCGAATTTGCGAACTCGCAATCCGCAAAATCGGCGAATTCTCGCGAATTTGCAGATTTTTTTTGTGTTCGCAAGGGTTTCTGCCAGTTCGCGGTGGTTTGGTACCAGTTCGCAATTGCGAACTTACTTGTCGGCTCGCAACGGTCGCGACTATGTTGTTTCTACGTCTGGTTCATCATCACAGGTTCCCAGCACCCTCTGTTTCACCACTGCCACCCTCTGGTACATCAATGCCACCTTCTGGTTCATCATCACTGTAGATTATGGGGGGGGAAAGCAAGCACACCTGCCCTGCTTCAACTGACATGAATTAATTTGGGGTTGGTTTATTAACGTGTCACTGTTTTAAAATTCCAGGTCTGGCACCTGCTTCCTTATCAGTAATTTGCTTTCTGTTGCAGTGCAATTTTTTTCCAGGACCTTTGTGGCCTACTTGTAGCTATTCTATGAGCCTGCTGTGAGGGTCAGAGCAGGATCATACAATTGTTGCAACTAGCAACTGAACTCTGGAGGGGCCCCAGTCAGGAAGCACTACAGGGAATGGTTACTAATGATGAGTTTGAACTCTTACACCTGCTGAGTGCTTTCAGTTTTGCAAAACTCATTTTTCTGCAATTTCGGGGGATTCGCGGGGCGCGAACCTACGCGAGATCGGATTCGGAAGCCGCGAATTCGTGCGAATATGCGATTAGTTTTTTGCGGCGCAAGGTTATGTGCATTTTAGCGAGCCGCTTGTAGCGCAAGGCGCGAAGTTACCCTCACGGTCGTTCAAGGGCGCGGCCATCTTGTTTGCATGACGTATTTCCGTTTCCGGGCGCGATGTGTAATCTCGCAAGTGTGCGGCTCGCTAGTACAATTTCGCATGTGTTCGCGAGGAAAATCTCGCGCGAACTTAACCGCGCGGTCGTGAACGGGCGCGGCCATCTTGTTTCTCATTCATTGCTATGGTTCTGGGCATGCTTTTTGTATCCTCTCTGTATCTCTGCCATCCTTTGCTTGTTTGAAGTTTTTTTAATCTATTTTACTTATTATCTATCTCTCTATTTTTCTAGCTCTATATTTTTGTGTTTTCTGCTACTTTTGGTTAATTTTAAACTACTTCTTTAAACTCTTAACTTTTCTTCTCTTCCCTATTCTAGTTTCTTTATTATTTAGCTTCCTTTCTGCCCAGACCATGGTGAAGGGAGCCGGGAAGCATCCCGAGAAGGGGAAGGGTCCCGCACCCGGTGCCCGGCTCCCGTGCGGGCGTTTGAGGGTGGAGCAGGTCGCACCCCGGGAGATCTTCAGCCCGGAGGAGGTGGCCGCACTAATTTTTTATGTTCAGCGCCGCCACCCCAGGACCATCATGGCAGGCGGCAGGATCGCTAGCGGGTACGGGATCCAGGAGTGCCGGAAGTGGTGGGAGAAGGTGTGCCGGGCCATGTACCACCACTCTCGGGTCCGGCGCACCTACAACCAGGCCACCCACCGCTGGACGGGTGTCCTGGACCGGGAACGCGATCTGCTCGACCTGCTCGGCCTTGAGATCCCCGGGCTTGGTGAGTAGTAGTAGCTATTTCTTTACTATGTTTTCTCCTGCTCTGTGTGTTATTATCTTGCAAATTTTTGTTTTTTACCAAGAGCAATAATGCTGCTGATTGCATTGTAGGTAAATTATATTTCAAAATCTTCTGTGCATTTCAGGTGCACTGCTCTCCTTCTCAGTAGCGCTGCTACTATGCTTATTTGTTTTCGATTTTGTGCTCATTTCATTGGCCTGTGAAATTATGCATGAGTGTAGTTTAAAGAACTGCCTAATGCTAGACACTAAGGGTCAGATTTTTAATTACCAGCGCATCCCTGCAAAGTAGCAGAGATGCGCCAGTAATTGTGCGCCACGCCACCACCACCCATGGTGCGTCGTATTTACAATGCGGCGCACCATGGGCCCAAAACGTCACCAAAGCGTTACACATCTGTGCCGTAAAGGCGGCGCATTGCTGGAGTTGCGTCGCAACGATGGCGCAGCTCCAGCAATGCTCTGGGGTGCCCTATCTCCCCAATGCTGCGTCAAGCAGTACGTCTGCTTCAAGCCGGCGCAGGGTTTAAGTCACGCATCATTGTCCTCAAAGTGACTGATTGAAATCTTGTAGATTTCCCTCAGCCACTTTTAGGATGCGTTCCTGCGCAGGAACGCCCTCCCTTGCACCGGAACGCCCCCTGATGGGGCAGGGCTTTACAACTTGATGCATCTCCCATATGCGTCACGTTGTTAATATACGCCGCACCATGGCGCCTCTTTTGTTCTGCCGCTGCGTCACAAAAGTCACGCAACAATGGAGCAAAAGAGCCGGAAGGGGCTTCTAAATCAGCTTCTACAGACTCAAGTCCAGTCCTTCCTTTGTACACATGGCGATAAGAAGAAATAGTGGTGGTGGATTGATAGTTTGAGTATTTTAATGACTGGTTAATGTAGTAGGAAACTTTAGTGTTGTCGCTGATCTGCAATCACGATGGACTTTGTCTGTCACTTCGTGTGCTGCGGACTGCTGCCTGCCAGTCCTAGGCAAACCTTTTTAGTACTTTGTTTAGTGAGTTACATAAGAACTTTCAAAGTCGGCGGTCCGCAAATCAAGCAATACTACTAACGTAGTAGACCACATGAGATCGGTCAATATATCCTGTGGAATAGTTGTCTATTTGCTATTTCGCCAAAATATTTTGTTATTGTTCTTTTGAAATGTTTGATTTGGTTGACAAATCTCGTCCATGTTTTCTGGTCTTTCTTTCTTTCATGTTGCACATCAGCTCCCCCCAGGGGCAAGAGGGCATTGGAGGAGGCTGCTGCTGCTGCTGAACAGGATCGGTCAGGCGAGGGCTCCTTTGCTGGCCCCGGTAAGTTTTAATTTTAATATAGAGTACCTATTTTTTCCTAGCGTTCCTCATTAGATTTTTCTAAATTGTCTTTGATCTTCTTGTAGACTGTATCTAAATTCTTATCCTGCCTCGACTATGACTCCCTGTGGTATTACTAGATTATTCTTATTAGTCTGTCTGTGTAGCTAAGTAAGATTGCACATTTGGCAATTCCATTGGACTACCATTCTAGTCAGCAATAGCTCTATGCACTGAGTGCAGTCCTCTGGGATTGTCCATAATGTCTTTTCAAGTCTTCTAAATGTTTATGCTTTGACAATTGCCAACAATAAAAAGGTGAATGACAACCAAGAATGAATAAGATACTACTTTACTTTTGGTTTGGATAGAAGGACAATCCATTCTACTACTGTTGCAGGGACAAATCTGCACAAACAGAACTATGGACACTAAATAGTGCATTGTTTATCAATTATAATAGGCGCAGGTAGACTTTCCACATACCTCAGTGATATCAGAATTTGAAGGATCCCCAATCTCCTTACTGACTAGATAGTGTGGCAGAGTCATTTAGCTCCCGAATTCATCGATGATTGATCCTCAATGATGATTATTATCCAATGAAGGACAAGAGTACGGAGTCAGAGTCCAGAAGTGTCAGAGGCACGGGCTCATGCTTGCAAATTGCAAAACCTTTTGCTCATTCACTCATGACCAAAAACCACAGAGTCTATTTAAGTTTTAAAGATTTATTAAAAGTAAAAATATTTATTAAAATCAAGCTTGTCATAAAACAGAAACGGTTGATTAAAAATGGAAAAGTGCTAATAGTTATTTATTTCACGCATTTATTGTGGGCGAGCCGAGCCCTCACCTGGTTTGAACTTTAATTTTTCTTTTTGGTGATGAATCGTTGGTCCCTCTGTCCTAGTGGTGATGATGATGATTTTTTCTTAGAAGTGAAGCTTCTGTCTGTTATGAGAAAAATGGTGCATGTTAAAAAGCAAGCATTCATCAGTTGTGCCAAAGTGCAGCAAGACCAGACCCTTCACTAGAAAATTTTACTTTAGAGTAGACAGTCACAAATTATTAGATTAGTTTCTGTATTCACATTTCTTCATTCCTAGACAAAATGCTAGTGAGTGGTGTATGTCTATGACATCTAACATTCTTAAATGTACTTTGTAGGTGGAACATCTGGTGCTGGGCCCAGCGCGGAGGTGGAGGAGGGAAGCTCTGGGGAGGAGGCGGTGGTAGTGCCGGAGCCGGACCAAACTGCTGTGCGGGTTGCCACGGTAGTGGCGGGCAGTGGTAAGCTCTTATATTCCTTACTTATTGAGATTGCAGACTGCATAGTGTGCTGCTCCCCGTGAGAAAACGTAAGGTTTGTCCAGATGAGAGACATGAAGAAGAATGATTGACATTTAGGGGCCTATTATGATGGCGGACGGACCTGAGTCAGTCCGCCACCATAGAGTAGGAGGGACCGTCCGCAGGTGCAGAGGCGGTCCCTCCGTGGTAATTAGGATGTGACCGCCACCCTGGCGGTCACACCCTGTATTTTTATCATTGCGGCGGGTGCTGCTTAAAGCAGAACCCGCCGCAATGATAGAAATGTAAGTTGTGCATTTGCATGCACAAAGCGGCAGGCACCGTGTGGTGCCTGCCGCTTTGTGCAGGCAAATGCAGGGGGGTACCATAGGTGCCCCCCATGTGCACCCCCCACCCCCCCCTTCACCTCTGGGGGCCTGCAATGGGCCCAAAACAAAAATCTGTATGCCTTTGCACGTCGGAAATGCCGCTGTGTAAAGGCATGTGTTCTTCCAGACATCCTAATATGGCTGGCGGTGTCTGATAGACACCGCCAGCCATGTTAGTGCTTTTCCGCCGCGGACGGGAGGCGACCGCAGCGGAAAAGCTGCGGACTGAAAAACAATCCCCCAGCCATCCTAATCTGGCGGGGGGTCTTTTTCAGTCCGCTGCGGATTTCCCGCATCCTCCGGGCCAGCGGTGGATTCCGCCGGCCCGGAGGATGCGGGAAATCCTCAATCCTAATCTGCCCCATAGTTTGAATGGATGGATGCCTGGATCATGGTACTATCTGACTCTTAGATAGCATATGTGTATCTAGAGAGAGTAGACGGTCACTGGATGAACTAAGTGTTACTTTGAAGAGCATGTAATACCGCACCCGCACGTCTGTCCCAGTGTAGGAAAGGCAAGGAAAAGAAGTTGTAATTTTGTCCGAATACTACCATGAATAGTAGCAGTAGTTTGTATTGCAAGCACAGCATATATCCGGCTATTACGATGGCCACTCACTACCTCTGTTAATAAGTTTAGTAGAACTCAGTCATTCATGTGTGGATGTATCACTGTTCACTCAATAAAAAGCAAAGCACCTAAAGTCATCCCATATGTAAGTAAATACATACCATGTGCAGTGATAGATAATCAGATTATTTATCTTCTTCATTTTCCTTTTCTAGTATTCATTGGCACTGTAGGGTGAAACTTAAATTAATTAAGCAGTAGTCCTCGTAACAGTGTATTCTCAGTGCCACCCGTAATAGAAAAGTAACAGCATCACCACCTGTATGTACTGGACTGGTACAGTAACGCAAGTCTGTCTGACTCATCATGGCGGGTGTCTGTTTTCCTCGGGTGCAAGTTGACTGCGCTGGCATGATGCCGGCTTGCAGAAGTTAACGTAACAATTTTGCTAAACAAGAGAGAAGAAGAAGAATAAGACTGGTGTACTGTCATAGTCGACTCTAATGGAGTGAGTCCATAGTGCTCGTAGAATTGATTCCTTAAACTCCCACTAATGTTAGAGCAAGGGTGAAGAAGTGGGAGGTTAGATAGATACTGGCCACAATACTTATGTACTGCACTTGCAAGTTGCTAGTTCTACTGTGACACAACTTTCTGCTGAATAATTTTTTGTTAATCTTAAAGAGCAGTGGTTACAGACTATGTCTTTCTTTCTTCATATAGATGCTCCTTCCAAACCAAGCCGGAAGGAGCTGGCTACACGGGCCCGGCAACGGAGGCTGGAGGCCACTGTCGCTGAATATCGGCGGCTGGTGGCCCAGGAGGAGGGGGACACGCAGTCTACCACTACATCTACAGGGACTGCTGCATCCTCCTCCGCGCTCCCTGGGTCACCCAGATGGCGCAGGTCTCCAGCGGTACGGAGCCGGGGTACCGCAGCCACCCACCACCGCCGAGCGAAGAAATCAGCTGCTCCCCACAGCAGTTGGAAGAAACGTATGCACCGCTGTTGGATCCGGCCCTTTAGGCAGGTTCACCCCTAGACTTTTTGCTTTTTCCGAGCCTGTTTATGGAACCTGGTGTTGGTGATTTTAGGCCTCTGCGCACTTTTTCACTGTGGTACAGTGTAAAGTGCTTGAGCTCTCTGTGAATGAGTGGTGAGTGACCTGCCCTCCCATAGGAATGAATGGGGAATATGTATGCCCATGGTAGTTCCTGATGTGTGGGGAGTGCAGGGTCGAGTTTGGTATGTACGAACTCGTGAGACTGAATGCTGCAAAATGGTATATGCGGCATGATTGCGTCTAGTCTAGAAGCGCCACTTTTAGAAGTTGGCATATTTGTGTAAGTTGGTTCTGGCGTGCGATTGGCTGGTGAGCCTGGCCCAGGGTGCTGGGCCTGCTGTGGATTAACTGTCTGGTTGGAGGGTGACAGGGGCTGCAGAGCCCCGGAGGTTGTCTGAGTCAACCCAGGGGTGAAAGGCAACATCTGTTGCCAGGGAAGGGGGAGGAAGAAGCGCCTGATAGTGCCGGGCTGTGTCTGCCTGACCACCATGCTGGCTCACTTCCCTGCCGGCCCACTGTCACCTCTGGCCCTGAAACTGACAGGAAGAAGAACACCAGAAACATTCCAGTGCTCAGGGCCCCCTTGCACCAAGGCTTCAAAGGACTTCAAAGACTTTTCTGTGTATAAGAAGGGGCTGTGTCCCCTTCCAAAATGTTCTTGTTCTTGTTTCTGACTTGAATCTACCAGGGGCGGGCGCTGCCCAGCCCCTGGATGCCTGGAGGACTTCTGGGGGACCCCCTCTGCCTTGCCTGGGCTGATGGGGGACTTTGCTTGACCCTGGATGGACTGCTGATGTACTGGACTGCTGAGGTCCTGGACCCCTGAAGAACTTTACTGGACTTTGAATGTCCTTGTAGCGCTGGAGGCGCTGTGGTTTGATTCTTAGCGCTGTTAGCGCTTTATTTTGACTCTTGGGCTGGAGGGCGTGTGTTCTTGCCCTTTTAGCGCTTTGGAGTGCTTTATCTGGCCCAAGCGCTTAGTAGCTCTTTTTAATTGCATTTAAATGAAGGCCGGTGCCCACCCGGCATTGCCCCTTGTTGTTCCCCGCCGCTGCCCGGGGCCAGGGAGATGCCCAGAAGTTGCCGTTCGTCCGCGGTGAAGATCGAGCCCGCCGCGCTCTGATTGGGTGAGAGAGTCGAGCCCTCTCACCAGAGCCGCGACAGGATTGGCCCGTGGATCATCGCATCATCGGCGAGGCCGCACTGCCATTGGTTGGTGGCCTCGCGTCAAGAGGGGCTCGTCGCAGGAGCCGCAACGTGATTGGCTGGGCCGCCCCTGAGGTCGGGGCACGAGAGAAGATGGCGGCCGTTGCTGGGGCTCCCGTGTGCAGCGGGAGCCCCGAATGAGGAAGCCCGGCCCGGGTGAGGAGAAGCGGAGAAGAGGCATCGCATGCTGAGGCGGGGCCCCCGGTCTGGAGGGAGCCCCGAGAGACGGTGGAGCCATGCGGTGGGGGCGCGGGGCACATTGCCGGTGCCCGCCCCAGTCCAGGACGCCGGCCGGCGAAGAGGAGAGCCCCGCTGCCCAGAGATCTGGTGAGTGTGTGGCAGCAGTAGAAGGGGAGGGGCGCCGGGACATGTTGTCGGTGTCCGCCCCCCCTCCCCGAGTAGCGCGAGCTCGCGCTCCTGGTCGGTGTAAAGCCACGAGGGCTTCAAGGGCGGACCCAGTTGGCAGTGGGTCGCCCCAACGTGCACGGAGCCCGGAGAGGCTCCCCGCCCCATTTTGTATTTAGAGCCCTGAGAGGCTCTGGGGGCTTCTTGTGAAGTTAGAGTCCCCCGTAGGGGACTCCACCGTGGATGCAGAGTCAGGGCGGCCCCGATTGGCAACGTTCTAGAGCCCCGAGAGGCTCCCTGGGGGCCATTTTAATTGGAGTGGGGCGCCGGGGCACATTGTCGGTGCCCGCCCCCTCCTACTTGGGAGCACATTGTTTTAAGAGCCTGTGTGGCTCCAACGTTTGGCTATTTGCAGTATCAGAGCCTGTGTGGCTCCAACGTCTGGGGCATGTGCGATATGCCCAGAACCTGTGTGGCTCCAGCAGTGGCGCAGTTTGCGCCTAAGGGCCAGTGAGGGCCCTGGCGCAGTTTTGTTGGTCCTCAGCTGCCCAGCACTTTGTGGGCAGCTGCCACGTTTAGGTTTTTGTACTTTGTGACTGGCGCTGCATGGCAGCGCACCCTGACATTAAGACTCAGGGCGTCTTAGCCCCAACAAGGCCAGTTGGCCTTGGGACTGCCACAGGTAGTGGCTTATGTGAGTTTTTGCGCAATTGTATGGTTATTGCACCTCTGAATGTGTTCTTTTGCAGCATGTGTTATTCCTGCACCTCTGAATGTTTTTAGACATCATGTGAGTTTTGCGCTATTGTATTGCTCTGGCACCTCTGAATGTTTTTATGCATTATGTGTCTTTCTTTTCCTGCGCTGCACCTCTGAATGTTTTAGGCATCATGTGTCTTCTTGCGCTGCACCCCTGAATGTATTTTATTGCATCATGTGCTCTGTTCTTAAACACCGCTGAATGTGTAGGTTTATGCATCATGTGTTTCCCTTTACTACTCCTCTGAATGTATATTTATGCATCATGGGTAATGTGTTCTTTCCTAGACCCCTAAATGCTGTGTGATACTTGGGTGGTTGGTTGTTTTTTTAGTACAGGTGGTCCTAGTGAGGTCCTGGTCCCCTGCGTGACATGCTCCTAAGGTGTTTAGGGTTGCGTAGTGGGTACTTACCTGTTCCCAGAAGTTACTGGATGTGATTTATAACTGTTAGTTTGTGCTACAGTGATTTTATATTCGTTTATTCTAATTTCTGACAGTATTTCATTTCTACTAAGTGCTGATTATGACAGTGGCCCATGTGGCCCTGTCTTGTGAAGAATCCCATGTGAATATTGCCCGTGCCAGTTGGCACAATGTATATGTGTGATTTTATCTGATGTGTTTTTACAATACAAAAGTTATTTTTATAATAACCTTGTGTGGAGTCTCTTTTGTGGTGTGCCTAGTATGTTGTTGCTGTTGTGTGCTGACGCAAATGCTTTACACATTGCCTCCGGGTTTAGCCTTACTGCTTGAGCCAAGCTACCAAGGGGGTGAGCAGGGGTTATCTTGGCGTGTGACTTCCTTGCCCTGACTAGAATGGTGGTTTCTACCTGGCTTTGGCGTCAGCCTTAGCCTACCAGAAATAGCCAGTTCTAACAACCGCCTTTCCCTGAGGGTTTCCTACCTCGAGCAGGAGCTGCTCAACACCAAAACCCTGCTCGAGACCCTCCGCAAGGAGCATTCCGACCTGGCCCGTAAATTCAACAGCAGCAGCCAGCAGTAGGAGGAGACTGTCCCTTGCCCCTTTTTTAAAGACTTCTGGGGGTTGGGAATTGGGAGTTGGGTTTTTTCACTTTTTTGGACTTTTCACGGACATTCGTTGGGGTTAGGGAGTGGGGGTGGGTTGGGTCTTGTGGGAGATTATTTTTGTCAGGGATATAAATATACTTTAAACTCTATCTTAGCATACGTGTTTTTTTTACTGCTTTTGAGGCTGGTGGGTGGGGGTTTAACAGTAACTTTGTTTTGGTGACACTTAAGTGGCATCTTGATTCAAGTTGTGTAATTAATTGCCCAAATGTTTTAAAAACTAAGTGCCTCTCATAGAGTAAGTGAATTCAATAGTCCTAGGACTTTACAAGTACTAGCGTCAGTCTCTCGTCTCTCCTAATACTCCATTATACCTCCTCCCCCCAAACGCTTATCTTACCTGTAATTTGTGTTTGGAAATAGGGCTAGGCACAGGGCTGGCTGCACGTCAAATGGCGATATGGCAATCCTGGGCGGATGAAATGTCATCATTGCGTTGGTACTAGTGGTGTTACACAGTGGCAGTTGCAGCATCTGAAAAAAAAGAAAATGAAACCTTGTTTGTCCTTACCGTAGCATTAGAACGGTACGATAGCAAATATAGCAGGTGACAGTACACTAGAACAGTGCCACAATGTAGCCTAACAAATGGTAAAGTATTGAAAGTATAACTAGTACTTGCGTTGAATTTATTTGACATTGGCTACTACTACAAGAAATAGTACTGAAGCTGAGTAAGTCTAGAATATCTCCTCGGATTCCTTCACCAGCCTGTTGCTATGACCTTATCCTCCCCAGCAAGTGTGTGGAATTATTGATGTCATTTAGTCACACATCAATCAAAACCACACAGCCCAGGGGAAGAGGGTTAGGGTTTGAAAAATGGATGGGAATAGGGGTTTCTTTTTGGGTAGGTTTTGTTGAGAGAAGAAAAAAAAGCACAGCATGGACAAACAATAATTGAAGATAAAGAAATCTTTGGATACAAAGCTAACCATAAATCTTTTAAGTGACAAAAATGGAAGTGCATGCACTACTGCATGCATTGTTACTGAAAAGTAAGTAGTACTTTCGACAACCGTAAATGACAGAATGCGACAGTACAGGGCTGCAGTGTTTTCACTTGCCTATCTCTGCACTCAGAGAAACACTTCTTACATTAAATTAGGTTTAAAAAATAGCCGAAGTAAAACCTATAGAATGGCTTTAGGGATCAATTTAGAAGCAGAGAGAGATCCAAGAAATGCAGTCACACTCATAGAAGAAAACAATGGATACTGTATCTGTATGTTGTTGTAGTTGTCCTGTTGAATTTGGTAAGTAAGTTGCATGCAGCAAACAATTCCTCTTATTAGTGGCACTCCTCCATTCCAGCTGACGCTTCGTCCATCAATGTTGGTGACCAGAAGACACCCTGTCAACTGCCTGCCTGGCGGATGCTGAATTGCGGCTCGCTAATGTGAAGCCTGACTCCATCCTTTTTTCCCCATTGCACAGACTGAAACCCGGCCTGTAATTATTGAACGAAAAACAGGAAGTGATATTACAACACCACTGATAAATAAATTTAAGGTATGTACGCTGTGTAGTGCAAAAAGTCCCACTTTGAGTTTCCTAATAGACAGTACAATATTTTTGAAAGTGCGTACTCTGTCTGAGTCTCCTTTTGAAGGAAAAATAAGTATGGGCAAATTAATTTAGCGGATCTTTCCCCTCAAGCTAGGTGGACTGTAAACTGTGTTTTAGAACAAAATTAGACCTTCCCAGCAGTGCTCCCACCCAGACCCTTACTAAAGCCAGTGGCAAAAATGTAGAAGACCCCCAATCAGATCTCAAAAAACGAGGCCTAGCAGAAAACTGGTGACAAAACGTACTTTGAAAGTAAAAGTAGGCCCAAATACCCCCTTACCCACCGTGGATTGTATTCAAACCACTTGCAAGCAAGCAAAAGTATCCATAGCCAGCATCGCTCCAAGACTCGAAAACCCCCCCACCCAAACACATGCAATAGAAATACTGCTAACCCTAACGAGCCCTAAGTTAGGAATAGTGGCAAAGGCTTTCTTTAACTATGCCAAATCCCCCCTTTCCCACCATGGATTTTCTTCAAATGACTTGCAACCAAAATTACACATTTTCACGAGTGCTCTAAGACCCCAGAACTCAGTTGCAAAATTCTAGAACACCCCGAAACACATGCAATCCTGCTGCTAGGGCTAACCCTAACGAACCCTAAGTTAGAAAAAGTGCCAAAAGGCTTTTCCTTATGGATTTTGTCCAAACCACTTCTATCTGGTATTAGACCTTCCCAGGAATGCCCCAAGACCCGCCAACCCACCTGCAAAAAAGCACAACACCCCCAAACAGCCAAAAAGGATAATCTCATACTTACAATATTTCTCGGCCTTCGGTCCAAAATCGCTGTGCAGCTAGGTCATAACTCCCGCTTTCCACCACGGATTTCCTGAAAAGCAAATGCAATCAAGATTAGACTGTCCCAGCAGTGCTCCCAGACCCCAAAACTCACCCACAAACACCCGGAACCCCCCCAAAGAGCACCTCAAAGGCAAGCAAGTCAGCAAAAACGCAAAAAAATTTCCGCCTCCGATTTGGTCCAAACCACTTGTATCCGGTATTAGAGCTTCCCAGCAATGGCCCCAGAGCCGTCAACTCACCCGCAAAGAAGTAGAACACCCCCACAAGTGCTGAGTCTTTCTTAATTGGGCGTAATCCAGCCCTCGGCTTTGAGGGAAATAGGAGTCTGGAGGAGGAGGATAGAGGAGCATGTTCTTCTGAACTTGTGAACCTGAGGAATGCAGACTGCGGCACCTTCAAATCAATAAGCAAACAAGTGAAGACAGTTCTGCTGATGGGCTTGTTTTTGTGATTAGGTTATTAAAGTTTGAATTAAATTAACTGTGCAAAACAAAGAAAGACAGACACACAGGAATAAAAGTGAATAAGGACGAAATAGAAAGTTATTGATTCATTGTCTCATTTTCAGGGCTCGGTGTCAGGGAATAAGAATAAGAGTTCGTCATCATACTCTGCAAATTCAGGCAGAGTGAGGTCAGTGTCACCGAACAGAGAACAAATTCCCTCATCTACGTTGCTGTCCTCCTCGTCTTCATGCGGCGTGTATTCTCGTACTTTGTAATCTGGTGGTATGAGGTGCTGATTCATCTTGATCATTTTTAACCTCTCCACATTTTTGGGCGAGAGGCGGCTCCGTTTGGGAGTTACAATGCCACCAGCAGCACTGAAAACACGTTCAGAAGACACGCTTGTGAGTGGGCAAGACAAGTAGTTTATAGCCAGGTTGGAGAGCTGTGGCCACAATTCTTTTTTCCCATGCCAATACGCCAATGGGTCAGCATTAACATAGACCTCTGTTGAGTCATTCAGATAGTCCTGCACCATCGACTCAAGGTCCTCCAAGGTTCCTCCACTTTGCTTACTTTTTGCTGTGACCTTTTGAGACCACACCCAAGCCGAGTTAGCCAATCCTCTTCTGCATCCAATGTTACTGTTGTGTCTAGTGCAGATGATCCGGTTGCCGGTGTCTTTAACGGCTGAGAGGTCACTTGTGCCACAGCCACAGGTGCAGAAGTGGATTGTTTTGACTGGGGATGGCCTGCTGATGCTGATGTACTGCCTTTTCCTTCAATGTGCTGCGTTCTCAAACCTCTTGGCTGACGAGGCTAGCCAACGTTTGTACTTTGTAACATCTTCATCAGCAAAAGGAAAGAATGCTTGGCGCCTTTTTGTAGCGTGGATCCAGAATAGTAGCACAAATGTAATGCTGTTCTGAGTGGATCATTTTAAGACGTTCATAACCACGTAGGCGCTCTAATAATTTCTCTGCCAAAACAAAAGGGTCTTGGTTTTTTTCATCTTTTTGAAACACAGAAGACACCGCCTTCACTTGGTGCTCCAGCATGCACAACAATGGGATAGCTTTTCCCAAAATACAGTCCTCCTTGCTGACTGCACGCGTGAAGACCATGCTGCTGCACGCGTACTTTTTTTTTACTCCCAAAGAATGTGGCGGGCGGCACACCAGTCTCCTTGGTAACTTGCTTCTTCTGCTCCTTACTGGCAACTTTCTTGGTAGAGGAGCTACGGGGAACTTTTTTTGGGGCCATCTTCTTCAGAGGTCAGAACAGCAGGCCGCAGTTGCACGAGTTGCAGAGTTGTCTGTGGCCAGACGTGACGTCGCGTGACGTTATGCTGCACACACACACCGCTGCAGGACTTCTTCCTGGCACTGGTGGTTCTCTTGAGTCTTGTGCACCTAAAAGCAATGGAAGACAGAGGAACATCAGTTCAGTTATACACCCCAACAAATCGAAAATCACAGAAAAACCAGCACAATCCCATGCCATCCATGCCCTCCATGATGTATAAATTCAAGACAGCCCACAGAAAGACTAGGCCCATGCACCACTCACTACCCCTGGTGAAAAGGCCACAACAACAGCACAAAAAATCGAAAATCACAGAAAAATCAGCACAATCCCAAGCCCTCCATGATGTTTAAATTCAAGACACCCCACAGAAAGACTAGGCTCATGCACCACTCACTACCTCTGGGCATAAAGGTTGAAAGCTAGGCAAAATGGTTGCAGACCTAAGAACACTGCCTGCATTCGAAATGGCCCCCTGCCTCCCAGCACATGGCCAGGGCCTGCCTGTAGCAGCACTCAAAATGGCCCCCACCCACATGGCCTGTCCCCATGAACAGCCCAAAAAATCGAAAAACACAGAAAAATCAGCACAATCCCAAGCCCTCCATGATGTTTAAATTCAAGACACCCCACAGAAAGACTAGGCTCATGCACCACTCACTACCCCTGGACATAAAGGTTGAAAGCTAGGCAAAATGGTTGCAGACCTAAGAACACTGCCTGCATTCAAAATGGCCCCCTGCCTCCCAGCACATGACCAGGGCCTGCCTGTAGCAGCACTCAAAATGGCCCAACCCACATGGCCTGTCCCCATGAACACCCCAAAAAATCGAAAAACACAGAAAAATCAGCACAATCCCATGCCATCCATGCCCTCCATGATGTTTAAATTCAAGACACACCACAGAAAGACTAGGCTCATGCACCACTCACTACCCCTGGGCATAAAGGTTGAAAGCTAGGCAAAATGGTTGCAGACCCAAGAACACTGCCTGCATTCAAAATGCCCCCCTGCCTCCCAGCACATGGCCAGGGCCTGCCTGTAGCAGCACTCAAAATGGCCCCCACCCACATGGCCTGTCCCCATGAACACCCCAAAAAATCGAAAAACACAGAAAAATCAGCACAATCCCATGCCATCCATGCCCTCCATGATGTTTAAATTCAAGACACCCCACAGAAAGACTAGGCTCATGCACCACTCACTACCCCTGGGCATAAAGGTTGAAAGCTAGGCAGAATGGTTGCAGACCTAAGAACACTGCCTGCATTCAAAATGGCCCCCTGCCTCCCAGCACATGGCCAGGGCCTGCCTGTAGCAGCACTCAAAATGGCCCCCACCCACATGGCCTGTCCCCATGAACAGCCCAAAAAATCGAAAAACACAGAAAAATCTGCACAATCCCATGCCATCCATGCCCTCCATGATGTTTAAATTCAAGACACACCACAGAAAGACTAGGCTCATGCACCACTCACTACCCCTGGGCATAAAGGTTGAAAGCTAGGCACAATGGTTGCAGACCCAAGAACACTGCCTGCATTCAAAATGGCCCCCTGCCTCCCAGCACATGGCCAGGGCCTGCCTGTAGCAGCACTCAAAATGGCCCCCACCCACATGGCCTGTCCCCATGAACACCCCAAAAAATCGAAAAACACAGAAAAATCAGCACAATCCCATGCCATCCATGCCCTCCATGATGTTTAAATTCAAGACACCCCACAGAAAGACTAGGCTCATGCACCACTCACTACCCCTGGGCATAAAGGTTGAAAGCTAGGCAAAATGGTTGCAGACCTAAGAACACTGCCTGCATTCAAAATGGCCCCCTGCCTCCCAGCACATGACCAGGGCCTGCCTGTAGCAGCACTCAAAATGGCCCAACCCACATGGCCTGTCCCCATGAACACCCCAAAAAATCGAAAAACACAGAAAAATCAGCACAATCCCATGCCATCCATGCCCTCCATGATGTTTAAATTCAAGACACCCCACAGAAAGACTAGACTCATGCACCACTCACTACCCCTGGGCATAAAGGTTGAAAGCTAGGCAGAATGGTTGCAGACCTAAGAACACTGCCTGCATTCAAAATGGCCCCCTGCCTCCCAGCACATGGCCAGGGCCTGCCTGTAGCAGCACTCAAAATGGCCCCCACCCACATGGCCTGTCCCCATGAACACCCCAAAAAATCGAAAAACACAGAAAAATCAGCACAATCCCATGCCATCCATGCCCTCCATGATGTTTAAATTCAAGACACACCACAGAAAGACTAGGCTCATGCACCACTCACTACCCCTGGGCATAAAGGTTGAAAGCTAGGCAAAATGGTTGCAGACCTAAGAACACTGCCTACATTCAAAATGCCCCCCTGCCTCCCAGCACATGGCCAGGGCCTGCCTGTAGCAGCACTCAAAATGGCCCCCACCCACATGGCCTGTCCCCATGAACACCCCAAAAAATCGTAAAACACAGAAAAATCAGCACAATCCCATGCCATCCATGCCCTCCATGATGTTTAAATTCAAGACACCCCACAGAAAGACTAGGCTCATGCACCACTCACTACCCCTGGGCATAAAGGTTGAAAGCTAGGCAGAATGGTTGCAGACCTAAGAACACTGCCTGCATTCAAAATGGCCCCCTGCCTCCCAGCACATGGCCAGGGCCTGCCTGTAGCAGCACTCAAAATGGCCCCCACCCACATGGCCTGTCCCCATGAACAGCCCAAAAAAACGAAAATCACAGAAAAATCAGCACAATCCCAAGCCAACCAGGCCCTCCATGATGTTTTTATTAAAGAGACCCCACAGAAAGACTCAGTCCACCCACCACTGAGTACCCCTGGGCAAAAGGCCCCAACAACAGCCAAAAAATCGAAAATTCCAAAATTGTAGTTGCAGCAACTGTAATGCCCCAAACAAACTCACTTGTGAAATTTCTAATCCAAAAGTGATCCAAAGAAAGTCAAAAAGGCCTCAAATCCAAATATCCAGCAGCATCCACAAAAAGTAATCCTTCCAGCTCCAGATCCAAATGAAAAGTGACCAGGAGATGGACAAAGCACTGGGAGGAGCCTGCTGGACAGGAACAGGAAGTTGGAGACTGTGGGGCACCTCCTTCCTCCCACACCCCCCCTCCCCAAAATGGACTCCTTGCAAAAAAAGTGCAGGCAAATGTCAACCTGAGGAGTTATTCAGATACAAATCATCATTTTCAGAAGGTTTATGCTGCTTGCTGGTGGATTTCTTGTGCAGAATTGCTAATTTTGTATTTTCGCGAGTGCGAGATTGTTGCTGCCCGCCGCATCTATGTGTTCGCAATTGCGAACTCACGCGATACGTGATCACGGCGTACTCGCGTTGACAAACTCTGGCTGTGTAAGGTGGCAAGCCGCGATGACGTAATCGCGGTTGCCAAACTCCCGCGGGATCCCGCAGCAAGATCCAAAATGGCGCAGCACTCGCAAAATATCGAGAAAAACAACTCTGGAAACGCTGAATGACGGTAAGTGAACGCCGCACGCCGCCACCAAGAAAAAAAAATCCGCTGAGTGCGAATTTGCTGATTTTGCGGGAAATTTGCGAATCTAGCGGATTGCGAATATACTGAAAACCCGCAAAATCCGCGAGCGGAACGGATTTTCCGCCCATGCTTATTGCTGTGTCATTGGTAACCAAACCAAATATGTCAGTCCATGTCGAGGTCCAAGATGAGTGTTGCTCAGTGTATTGGAGGACAGTGGGAGGTGTTATTCCAGGGCATGATGCAGAGGGCAGAACCAAGCTGAACCCGGCCATATGGTGGAGATGAATGCTACCACTTCATTCTAGCCACAAAGCCAAATTCATCATCATCTTCGTCCTCTTATGTGTCAGGTGCCTCACATGCGGTTGGTGGTGTTGTGTCTGCATCACTGTGTGGCAGTGACACATCAGGGGACGGATGTGGATGTATTAGTAGCACCAGCATTCATCCACACCAGGCCTTGCCATGATGAGGATCTGCAGGGCATGGAAGATCACAGCTACATCTCACTGGTGTGCAGCCGTGGTAAACAATCTTTCTTCCTGCATCCGCTCCATGTTCTCCATGATCCTCCGCATGTGTCCCAACTCCCGGGTGACATCACTGGAGCCAATCTAACTAGACAGTTGTTCTTGTCTCAGAGTCATGACTCCAGCGATGTCAGCCATGGCTTTTTGTAGAGCAAGGAGCGGACAGTGGGTGTCCGTTAGGGACAGTGGGTGTCCGTTAGGGACTTAGACACCCACGTATGGCATATAGTTTGGCTGCCATGAGGTCGAACCCCACTCGCAGCTGGTCAGACATCTCCTCCTGTCACCCTAACACACGGCGTTGGAAAGCCATGTGTTGGTCGTGGGGGTCCTGGGAGACAGCCGTGGTGGTGGGTGCTTCCTGCTCTGTGGTCTGTGCAGGGGGCGGGGTCTTATGGATGCAGCTGGGCTGCCCTGCCTCTGGAGCTGTCCCTGAGCTGTTGGAGTACGTCGATGTAGATGTTGGGGAGGTCCTCTTCTTCGTCAGTGCTGAGTTGTTGGGTCTGCTCTGCAGGAGGTGTTGATTCTCCCTCTGCAATGTGAAGGGGAAATGAAGATTGACATAGTGTTCACATGTATGTTCAAGCATTGTACACGTTTACTGTCAGGCTGCATGTCAATGTACATTGTGAATGTTTATGAGGAGACGCTTATTGGAAGTGGGACACTTGGCATTTCTACAACATCAGGGATGTGAGGTTGTACTTTACATTGTCATGTCACAGTTTCCTGCTATGTCAAATGCAAATGGCCATTTTCTACACAGAAGCGGCAGCAGTTGTGTCCTCTGTTCTGTTGTGAAAGTGTTTCTGTCCTGTTGTGAAAGTATTTCAGTTTGTACCACAATTTTGGGGTGCTCTGCATCCTATGTGTGTGTGCTGCATTGTGGGTGAGTTGCCCCTTCGGCTCAGATTTGGCTGGCCTTTATCCCTTTCAGGCAGTGTGCCTTTCACTTCTGTGCTTATACAGTGCTGAGATGTTACAGACTTGCGTAAATTAGGCTCTTGGTCGGAGTTGTGACACTTGGTAAGGTTTGTCCGCAGATGTGCTAAACTTACTTTTGCATGTGTGCCATTGTGCTCATCTCCCCTTCACCCCAGTCTCTGGTCATTACTCACCCTGTTGCTGTTGGCTCAGGTCATGATGTGCTGTGTCCAGTTCCCCAACTCCTGCCACCGTCTCCCCAATGATGGTCCCAGGCTGGTCCTCCGTGGGGCTTGTGGGGTTCTAGTTGTTCCCTGTTCTTACTCCGGCTACCTCCATGGTGCTTCAAAGTCGTTTGGGGCTAGTTTGTGTTTTTGGTTGCCGCTTTTACAGTGATTGGCTACCTGACTTGTGGGACTTGCAGGCTGGCGCTGCTTCATGCTAGATTTTTTTATCGCAGTTGTGCCCATCGCAAGATTTTTCACTTTGGGGTTTAGATTTTTATCGCTGTCCAGGGACTTTTATCGCAGACATTTGACACGTTGTCGGTAAACTATTGCATGTTACCGCCATGTTGAGAATACGACGTTGACACAGAGTTATTTTTCTGCGATGATTATCGCACGTTCTTGAGAACATCCTTCTTGGTGTTATGTGTGAGTGGTCTTAGGTACCCCGCCTATGTATGAGAAAGTCAGAAAAGGTAAATGCATCCATTTGTTGCGAGTGTGCATAACGGGACTGTAGGTTAAAACATCTCTCCAGGTGTTCTGTGAGCTGGTAGTTGAAGGCTTTCCCAACGACTTTTGTGGGGAAGGGGATCAGTGAGATGGGGTGGTAGTTCTTGAGTTTGCTGGGGTCAGAGGAGGGTTTCTTTAGGAGAAGTCTGACTTCTACAAGTTTCCATTGCTCGGGGAAGGTGTCTGTGATGATGGATGCGTTGGGAATGGAGGTGAGTTCGCAGCTGATTTCCTTGCTTCCAAGGTTGAAGAGGTGGTGGGGGCAGGGGTCCGTGGGTGCTCTACAGTGGATGGAGTTCATGATGGCTGGGGTGCTTTGTGTGGTCTGCTGTTTCCATGCAGTGAGTGGATGGTTGTGTGTGGTGTCCATAGGTGTGAGGAGGCTGTCGAGCTAGGTGGTTTTGGGTTCAAAGTTTCTGTAGATGGTGGCTCTCTTGTTGTGGAAGTAGTTTGCCAGAGTGTTGCAGAGATCCTAGGCGGGGGAGATCAAATTCTCTGTGGCTGATGGGCAGGAGAACTCTCTGATGATTTTGAAGAGTTCCTTGCTGTGGTTGGAGCTGGCGTTGATGTGGTCCAACAGGACGGCTCTTTTGGTGTCCTTCAGGCATTGATGGAATTTGCTGAGGGCTGACTTGAATGTTGCTCATCTCTTGGATAGTTGCTGGTGCACCATTATCTTTCTAGGTGTTTGCAGTTGCCTTTCAAGGTCCTGAGTTCTGGTGTAACTCAGCTGGCTTGTTTGGTGGATCTCCTGGTTTTGGCGGGCTTGATAGGAGCAAATCATTTGACTTACTTCTGGATCCATCTGGAGAGGTTTGTTACTTGTTTTTCAAGGTTGGTGGTGGTGGCAGGATGGGTGGTGTTAAGGGTGTCCATCCATTGGGACTTTGTCACTTTGTTCCAGCTGCAATGGGAGGATATGGAAGACTTGGTTGTGGTGCATGGGGATCCCTCGATGGTGAAGTGGATGATGGCATTGTCGGTCCAGGTGAGTTTGGTAATATGACTACACTTGACTCTGTCACTGGCAGTGAAGATACAGTTAAGCGTGTGTCCTGCACTGTGCGGAGTTTGGTGACCAGTTGGGTGAAGCCAATATTGCTCATGCTTTCTAGGAAGTTGGGGGTGTTTGTGTCTCTAAGGTCGTCAAGGTGGAAGTTGAGGTCACCAAGGAAGATGTAGAGCTAGACGTTGATGTCGAGTGAGGTCATGTATTCAGGAATGGCGTTGCAGTAGCTGGGGAGTGGTCCTGGAGGTCTGAAGGCAAGAGTGCCTCTGATGGTCGTTTTGCCATCAGTTAAGTTGATGTGTTCCATGATCTGTGTTGTGTCGTCATCGGTGGTCACTGGCGGGGTTGAACGCCCTTGACCAACATCCTGCTGAGCATGGCATAAAGCCATGCTCATTAGTGGGGTGGTCGCCCGCCAGAGTTCAGGACCTGTTTCCAACCCCATGCTGTGAAAAAAACAAAGGATAAAGCAAGATGATAATCATGTATGGTAATCCGATCTTAGCTTATCTTTAAAAAAAAACTGAAAAATTAACTGAATAAAACAAAGTTTAAAGTGAGATTATTGTTACTAATGGCTATAAGATTTTACCTTCCTTTAAAAAAGTACTAGGAATGGACTGAAAAAACTGATGTTAAAGCAAATGTATGGTTAGGGGGTGAAATAGCTCAAAAGTTAATGTTTAAAAAACTGAAATTCATCAGTTTACTGAGCTAACTAGAACTTGCACCTCTACTATGAACTCCTTATGACCTCACATTTTACATCACTGATGACATTAAATGACACGACTGATGACATCACTCATGAGATCTTAAATGACATCATTAGTGGCATAACTGATAACATCATAGTCATAATCAACATAGAGTTACTGTGAACACTTGTTGGTGCATAGCATGGAAATATCGCAAGTATATATACAGGTTTATAATGTAAACAGTGTGCAACATCCTTTAAAAAATATTATTATTAAAGTACCTTTTAAGAAAAATCACTGCACACATAAAAGATGCAGTGTGTATATATACATTCGTAGGTATGTGTGCCTGTGGGTGTGTGTCTGTTGGTTACACATTATATTTGAAAACCTTTCTTAAGATGAAATTTCATTAGGGACCCAAGAAAGACTGAAAACGAAGGGAACAGTTCTATACATAAAAAAATGAATAAACACGTCTCAAAATTAATTCTTTAAACCCCCAGAAGAATGTGACTGCAGAGCAAAATGGGTCAACACAGCAGCTCTGGTCGCTGGAGCATACACTCCGAATTTCATGGTACATTAGGTAGGTTTTAAAACCTAATCTGATTCTATGAATGTGTTATTGGTAATTTCATGAAGGCGCGGAGTGCTTGACAACACGGGGACTGGAGAGAGCTACCTGCGAATCAACAACTCGCTGACCTTCGCCTAGCTCACCTTAGTGTATATCACACCCTCCTTTCCACTGACTGAAGTCTGCACTGCAGTCTTTGCAAGACACCTTTTGGGCTCCTTTTCCGCCGTGCTGCAGCAGTGAAGGTTATTCGTTTAATCAACTTGGTGTTTTTTTTTCTCCTCGGCGCACAAACAACTGTGCTTCCTTAACCTTGCATGAAAAAATGCTCATGCTTGTGAAGGTTAATCTATTCATGGTAACATCACGCGAGGTGCAAATGAACTCCGCGCGCTGGCTTTCTGCGACACACTGGAGGCAGTCCACTCGGAATGTAGCGCGGCGTTAACGTGCACAAACAGGCTCTTTACTCAGCACAGATGAGTGGCTCGTTGTTTGGGAGGCCTACAAAAATCGCACTAATTGAAAGCAGTTTATCTTAGGAGCAAAATATGTAATATTGTGTTTGGAAGTGTAATGCCCAGTGCATCTTTTCTTTGTACATTAGACACAGCGTAATGCACATCAGAAACTTCAAAGCGTAATGCATCTAAAAAATAAACAAAAGGCAGAGTGGGAAAACCCCCGACGGATGGGCAGAAGGGTTAATGTAGGTGGAGGAGGAGGGGCCACATAATAAAACATAGGAACAACTGTGTCTCATGCAAGGGAGATAGTTGATGATGGAATAAATAGTAGAGGGCATTTTCCTTGTCTTTATTAAACATGGCTTTGACAAAGACCCAGGCCAGTTCACTTCAAAGTGAGGACAATTGGGGTATCCTGACCCTGTATTTCAGAGCCCAGAGTTGGCTTTCATAGGCGCGGCTGGGGAGGGAGTTGAAAAGTAGGCCCGATGCAGTTAATCTACTGAGATACTAAATCGAGGACCATTCTTAACCCTTCATGGGAGGCGAATTGTTTTGGTCCTCATGCACGTTGTCATTCTCTTTCCTCATTTATGGTAGGTGTTATGACAAGAAGAGTTTCTGATGGTATGCACTGCTTAACCCCTAGAGCTTTCTCGATCACCACCTGTTTAAATTACTGTGTGGCAATTCCTCCATCTCTGGGTGTCACAGTCTTTCTCCTTATCCCATTTTCATCCTCCATCCATACCTCTATGCATGCGTCCTTCCCCTGCATCTTTCTGATTGATCTAGTCTCCTGCTCATTAGGACAAACTCCTATTCTCCCCCCCCCCCCCAACCCATTATCTTAGAATGGTCCGGCCTTGTGTGAATCCTTAGTTATTGCAACTCTTTTCAGCTTCAGATGCCTTGGTTTATCCCTCTCTATGGGTATTGTGTATGTGTGTCTCCCAGACTATGGTACCATAGCTTATTTGTCTCTTCTGGATCTATTGCTCCCCATTCCCACTCTCTCGTGAGCTGTGTGTCCACACTGACTGCTATCCATGCTCTTCTGACTGCATTTTTCCTATTTCTGCCCATTTGCCCAACAAGAGTGTAGTGATGCTGCGTAAATGCTGATCTTGCCTTCAACAACACTAAAAACCTATCTCGACAATGATATCCTAAATGTGCACCTTGCACACGTCTATAAAAATGGCATTGGAACTTAGAAAAGTTGATAAACAAGCACGGTAGATGTGTGCTTGACTAGGTAGAAACAGTAGGACTAATCAACTAGTAAATTTAAGATGTTTCAGTAACAGCTAACTTTATATTCTTAACAAGAGATGTTATAAAAATCTGGTGATAACTTAGCATTGCTATTGACTTCGTTGCAGGGTGTCTTAACAACTCTATACTAGTGCAATTCCTAAACTAAATGTGTAAAATGTCTGAAACTTTCAGTATGAGTGCTTAACATGATAAAGACATTGGTGTTCAAGAACAATTTTATTTTAAAGATTTTTAGAATTAATTTACGTGTTGCTACTTTTTAAAATAGTGGCAGTAGGCCATTGTCGTGAACTGACGGAATTACAAGCAGCGCAAGAACACGCATGCGCCACTAACCTTGCGTCCAGTGCCAGCAGAGACGATACGACGATAGTCCTCAAAGCCTCTCCCCATATAACTCTCAGCACTGGGTAATTCACCACTGTGTGAGGAAATCTGGAGGGAGGCCACGAGGTGAATGATAAGAGGACTTCTTCGGTTCCTCACCTTCCTTAGGTCAAGGTTATCAAGGTAGGCTTGGGGATGGACAGTACAAGTGTTTTGCTTCTTCTGTCTGTTAAATGCACAGGAGAATCAGAAGCAGTTTTAATGGCCCAAAGTGTATTGGAAGTTACGTCACTTCTCAATTGTAACATTCACCTTTTCTGTAATGTATAAATGATAGCAACTATCACAGGACGTTAAGACGTTAATAGCAAGTCTAGGCAGCACCACAATACTTCTTGTGGAATTGGCCGGAAACAAAACGGTAAATCTTTCTTCTATAAACGAGCGCCGGGAGGTATCAAAGAAATTAGGCAATCCCCCCACGCACGTTGTTCTACAGTGATTCAGATTTCAGAAACGGAATGGCTATTAATTAACAGAAATGAGGAGGCGATCCCGCTCTCCTCTCAATACTTGCAGTGCGTCGATTCTGGCTTGTGCACCGCTTCCGCGTTGATATGAAACTGGCAGGCTCTTTTCCGACGAGGCGCGGGTGTAGGCTCTGACCGCGCTGGCTCTTCGTCGGCTCAGGAACACCCACGGAGGCTGACCGCGCTGGCTCTTCGTCGGCGCTGGCAACCTTGCAAACTCTGACCTCGCTGGCTCTTCGTCGGCTCAGGAACACCCACGGAAACTGACCGCGCTGGCGCTTCGTCGGCGCTGGCAGTCACAGGAACGCGAACCTCACGGTTCTCTTCGTCGACTCTCTCCAACTTAGACATCCACAGGAAAGGAAACGGAATAGCTCGGAACAACATTGACAAGCACTGGTCCTGTAAATGGGAGGACCTTATATAGCGTCCGCCCACTTCTCTGATTCCTGGCGCCGCATTGCCCTCTGGTACCAGTAGTTCTTCCATTTGGGAAGCGCGATGAAAACACACTTGTTCTTCCTAGTTCTGGCTTGTGTGATCGCTACAGTACCCCCTCTCGAGGACCGCCGTCCCGGCGGACGACCAGGCTTCCCAGGGTTGTTGTCATGAAACTGCGCCAATAAGTCAGGACAATGTAGGTTGGTAACAGGTTCCCAGGTACGGTCCTCAGGGCCAAACCCTTTCCAATCAACCAGATATTGGATTCTCCCTCGCACCATCCGAGAGTCTAAGATAGATGCTACCTCGTACTCCTCCTGACCTTCAATCTCTAGAGGAAGAGGGCGGTCTGGCACCCGGACGTCAGGAAGACATGGGCGAAGTAGTGACACGTGAAACACAGGATGTATCGACCATGACACAGGAAGAGAAAGCTTCATGGCCACCGGATTTATCACCTTACTGATACTATAGGGACCGATAAACTTTGGCTTTAGTTTACTGATTCCTTTCAAATGCAGATTCCGTGTAGACAGCCACACCTTGTCCCCCTTTTTATACGCAGGCTCTAGGGAGCGATTGGTATCTGCATAACGCTTCTGGGCTTTTTGGGCGGTTTCTAAGCAATGTCTCGCATCAATCAGAATAGCCCGAAGATGGGCATGATGTTCCTGAACCGTTGGTACCGATGAGGTGGCAGGCCACTCAAAGGGAAGCACGGTAGGATGAAAACCATTCAAGCAAAAGAACGGAGAGCATCCCAAGGTGGAATGCTCAGCGTTATTATAGGCGAACTCCGCCAACCACAAAAGGGTGGTCCAGTCAGCGGTGCTTTGCAAGGTAAAACAACGGAGGTATTGCTCAAGTGTTTGGTTTAGTCTTTCCGTTTTTCCATCCGTTTGCGGATGGTAACTAGAGGAGAGGCGTGCATCGATTTGGAGCAATGTACATAGGGCCTTCCAGAAATGTGAAGTGAATTGTGTTCCACGATCGGTGATCAACACACTAGGCAAGCCATGCAACCGTACGACATGTTGCAGGAACACCTTAGCCAATTCAAATGAGGAGGGTAGACCAGGCAAGGATATGAAATGTCCCATTTTCGTGAGATGATCAACCACTACCAATATAACAGTATGGCCTTCACATGGGGGCATCTCCACAATAAAGTCCATAGACACGGTATGCCAGGGTTTGGGTGGTATCGGCAAAGGTTGTAGTAGACCCGAAGGTTTAGCATGACTAGACTTCCCTTGGGCGCAAACAGCGCAATTCTTAACGTATTCCTTCACGTCGGCTCTAAGACCAGGCCACCAAAACGATCGTTCCACTGTGGCAATGGTTTTGTGTATGCCCATGTGTCCGCCTAATACTGAGTCATGAGCCCATTGTAACACCTGTAGTTGTAAAACGCTTTGGGGTATGTATAATGCATGGTAATGGTATGCAAGATGATCTTTCTCACAGCGATGTGCTGGATCTTCTTGTATCCAGGATGGAACATCCAAAGCGGACAGGGCAACTTTGCAATCCTCCAGGAAATCCTTGGAGGTGATCAAGGCTACTGTTTCCTCCCGTATGTGTGTTTCCTTAAGGATGGTCGGTGGATCAGTGGGGGCAGTGACCTCCTCATCTTCTAGCCTTGAAAGGGCATCTGCTTTTCCGTTGCGTGTACCGGGTCTGAACTTAATCACAAAATCAAAGTCTGAAAAGAAGAGGGTCCACCGTAACTGGCGAGGGGTCAATGCTTTTGCTGTCTTAAGGAACAATAGATTACGATGGTCAGTAATGATTTCCACTGTATGCAAGGCCCCTAGAAGATAATGTCTCCACTCTTCACATGCTCGTTTGATGGCGAGAAGTTCCTTATCCGTAATGGTGTAATTCACTTCACATGGAGTGAGTTTTTTCGAGTAATATGCCACAGGGTGAAGCTGTCCTGTGGTAGGATGTCTTTGTGACAGCACTCCCCCAAGAGCATATTGCGAAGCGTCGGTTTCCAGAATGAATGGCAGTTGGGGATCTGGATGCCGTAGAACAGGGGCTTGTGTGAACTTCTTTTTAAGAAGCTGAAAGGAACTCTCTGCTTCTTCTCCCCATATGAATGGAGCGTTTTTTCGCAGGAGGACTGTGATTGGTTGTATGGTCTTGGAGAAGTCCTGCACGAATCTCCGGTAGTAATTGGCAAAGCCAAGGAAGCTCTGCACTGATTTTACGTTTCGGGGTGTCTTCCATGACAGAATGGCTTCAACCTTATTCATGTCCATCTTGAACCCTTGGGCGTTAATGACGTATCCCAAAAAAGCCACCTCTTGTACATGGAACAGGCATTTCTCTAATTTAGCATACAGAGAATTCTGTTGCAATCGGTCCAATACGGTCTTTACATGTGAAATGTGTTCAGAATATGACAAGGAATACACCAAAATATCATCGATGTACACGATGCAAAAGGATTCTAAACACCCCCTCAAAACCTCATCCATGAAGTACTGGAAGGCGGCGGGGGCGTTGCAGAGACCGAACGGCATCACCCTATACTCGTAAAGGCCAAATTTGGTCCTGAAAGCGGTTTTCCACTCATCCCCCTGTTTCACGCGCACTAGATGATATGCTCCGCGGAGATCAAGTTTGGTGAAGAATCGAGCACCTTTCAACTGGTCCATTAAGACTGGTATCAGGGGGAGAGGGTATCGATTCTTGATCGTCACTTTATTGATGGCCCTATAGTCGATACAAGGTCTCAATTCATCACAGTCCTTCTTCGGAATGAAGAACATGGGTGAGGATGCCGGGGAAGTAGAATGTCTTATGAAACCAGTAGCCAAGTTTTCATCAATGTAAGTCTTCAGATATTGTGTCTCTTTCTCTGTTAAGGCATACACTCGACTGCAAGGAATGTCTGCTCCGGGGATAAGGTCTACACGGCAGTCGTATGCCCGGTGAGGAGGCAATTGAGTGGCCTTTTGTTTGTCAAATAGAGCACTCTACTCTAGATACTCTTCTGGCAAGGACGTGGCACAACAGAACTGATCAATCGTACAGGAGTTTGCTAAGTAAGTAGCAGGCGATGGTTTGGGAACATCTCTACAGGTAGCCTGACACTGACAATGCTCCCTACAATAATCAGATGTCATACTGACGGTTCTAGAAGACCAACTCACCACAGGATCGTGTAAGGTGAGCCAGGGCATTCCCAGAATCAGACGAAATTGCGGTGCATCAATTAGATCGAACTGGATGTTTTCACTGTGTTCCTTCCCAAAGTCCATCCGTAATGGAAGGGTATGCGATATAACTGGTCCTGAAGAAAGGACCGTGCCGTCCACTGCTTTGACGGTTTCAGGTCTTTGTTTCTTTTCGCAGGGAATGCCCATTCGGATGGCGTATTCTCTATCGATATAATTCCCTGTAGCCCCAGAATCCAACAGGGCATCTACTAGTAAAGGTTCCGGAGTAGTGATCCATAAGGCGACACTGACATTCATATGGGCGACCGCCGGATGAAGGGTATTTGCTACATAAGGGGAGACCGTGGTAAACGGGAGTCTCGAATCAGAGGTCTCTGACTGATCCGAGACCTCTAGTTTTCCGTCGGCTCTTCCATTCTCGAGGTGGCCTGTACTCTGGGAAGAGGGGCTTTTCCCGGAACATAATTTCTCGCTCGGCAATCGTTTACGAAATGTCCGCTTTTACCGCAGTAGAGGCAAAGTTTGAGTCTTCTTCGCCTATCCTTCTCTTCTTTGGTAAGTGGACCACGGATTCCGCCGATCTGCATTGGTTCAGAACTATCAGGTACCTTGGCCTTTTCTTCGCCACCTTGTCGGTTTCTGACCAGGGGGTATGAGAACCTGTAGTCACCCCTGTTTCGATCACCCTTTCGCTCCAACAATCGGTGATCAAGTTGGACCGTTAGATCAATGAGTTCCTCACAGGTGGACGGTAATTGCACCACTTGTGCCAACACGTCCTTTAGTTCACTTCTCAATCCCTGATAAAACAGAGATATCCTTTTTTGAACAGGCCAATCCGTCTCCACTATCAGGCGATTAAACGTTGTGATATAAGACAGGAGGTCTTGCGACCCTTGTCGCAAGGTCATTAATTCCCGATCCAAGGACATCATATGAGACTTTCTGTCAAACAACTTTCGTAACTCTAGGCAAAAGTCAGAGAAATTCCTTAGTACAGGATCATTCCGTTCTAGTAAAGGAATCGTCCAGCTGGACGCATTCCCTCCCATATAAGACATCAGGAATGCTGTTTTAGACGTCTCATCCTGGAAAACCAGGGGTTTACATAAAAAATGAAGACGACATTGGTTCAAGAATGTTTCGAATTTTCTAGGGTCTCCATAGAACCTTTCAGGTGGAGCGAGAGGTATCCCCTGGTTCTGTATGATGTGAACGGTGGGAGGAGTCTCGGCAGAGGTGGAAGGAGCCACAAAGGAACCCCCTGACGGGAAAGAAGCAGGTGGGGGCAAAGTGGCTGGTCGTATCAATGGTTTAACAACCGGGTCTCTTTGTGCAAGATCAGACATGTCTTTTCGCAGATCCGCCACTTCCTTATACAGAGCTTGATTCTCTGCTCGAGATGTCTGGACTTCTTGTTGTAGGTTCGAAAAACTTTCCAGTAAGGAGGTAAGGACTGCATTTGTATCCATCGTCTAGGCTGGATAGTATTCTTGGGCTTGTCAATCTGTCGTGAACTGACGGAATTACAAGCAGCGCAAGAACACGCATGCGCCACTAACCTTGCGTCCAGTGCCAGCAGAGACGATACGACGATAGTCCTCAAAGCCTCTCCCCATATAACTCTCAGCACTGGGTAATTCACCACTGTGTGAGGAAATCTGGAGGGAGGCCACGAGGTGAATGATAAGAGGACTTCTTTGGTTCCTCACCTTCCTTAGGTCAAGGTTATCAAGGTAGGCTTGGGGATGGACAGTACAAGTGTTTTGCTTCTTCTGTCTGTTAAATGCACAGGAGAATCAGAAGCAGTTTTAATGGCCCAAAGTGTATTGGAAGTTACGTCACTTCTCAATTGTAACATTCACCTTTTCTGTAATGTATAAATGATAGCAACTATCACAGGACGTTAAGACGTTAATAGCAAGTCTAGGCAGCACCACAATACTTCTTGTGGAATTGGCCGGAAACAAAACGGTAAATCTTTCTTCTATAAACGAGCGCCGGGAGGTATCAAAGAAATTAGGCAATCCCCCCACGCACGTTGTTCTACAGTGATTCAGATTTCAGAAACGGAATGGCTATTAATTAACAGAAATGAGGAGGCGATCCCGCTCTCCTCTCAATACTTGCAGTGCGTCGATTCTGGCTTGTGCACCGCTTCCGCGTTGATATGAAACTGGCAGGCTCTTTTCCGACGAGGCGCGGGTGTAGGCTCTGACCGCGCTGGCTCTTCGTCGGCTCAGGAACACCCACGGAGGCTGACCGCGCTGGCTCTTCGTCGGCGCTGGCAACCTTGCAAACTCTGACCTCGCTGGCTCTTCGTCGGCTCAGGAACACCCACGGAAACTGACCGCGCTGGCTCTTCGTCGGCGCTGGCAGTCACAGGAACGCGAACCTCACGGTTCTCTTCGTCGACTCTCTCCAACTTAGACATCCACAGGAAAGGAAACGGAATAGCTCGGAACAACATTGACAAGCACTGGTCCTGTAAATGGGAGGACCTTATATAGCGTCCGCCCACTTCTCTGATTCCTGGCGCCGCATTGCCCTCTGGTACCAGTAGTTCTTCCATTTGGGAAGCGCGATGAAAACACACTTGTTCTTCCTAGTTCTGGCTTGTGTGATCGCTACAGCCATACTTGAAGTTGAACATTTCTGTGTAATTATTACTGACAAAATTACAAAATGCTTAGATCTGATTGATATGCGTGATTTATTTTGTTATGCTTAAACTTAATTAGGAGTTTGCTAAACTAAAATATGAAATGTTGAATTTAAAAGCGTTGAGATGTCTTTTCTCCTTAGACTGCATTTTTTCATAGCCTTGTGCAATGGACTTTGATACATTTCTGAAATGTGGCTTTATTTGTTCTTGGTTCATGCAGCATTTCTTTTTACAACAAAGACCACTCTTTTACCCCATTGTGTGTAAATGGTGGGAAAATGACTTTTCCCCTATATCAGTGAAAAATAGCAGATAAACGAGCTCCTTTTCAACTAACCTGCGAGGATGGAAGGAGAGATATTTCTCATGATATGTTTGAGAAAACATTCTGGAGTAACAATTTGTACCTGGAAAATTGAAAGGATGATCTTTTGATGATCAGAACATTATGGACAGACCATTGATGTCATGATGACAAATATTAACTATATAACTACTTCATATAGGAGTAAGAATTTGGATTCTATTTTGCATTTGCTTTTTTCGCCTTTTGTTGCGCTTTGAGGAGAGCTTTGCCTAAGCTCAGATGACCTGTTTCACTTTTGGTTGCCTCTGACTTGCCTGCCAAACTTACTTTTATGCACTTTGCTTATTGCCCTTTGCTGATGAACTTGCCTGTTGGACGATTTGGAGCAGTTTGGTGAGAAACAGACTTGAACTTTCCTGATTTATGCTCCATTACCCCTTGCCCATTCCCATAGACTTTTCCCCTAGTGGAATTTAACGTGATCCCCTTGCGATCCAACCTTTGCTTTGTTGGTGATAGAAATTGTGTTTACTAAAAAACATCCTCTTATGACTTCTTTTATTTAGGGATAGATTATTTCAGCTAGATGTGCAGTTTTATGTTTTGAACTGTTAGATTTATGACTAAGCTGCTTAAAATGCTACTAATATGCATTGATTTTGGATCTTTAATACAATAACCAAATTCTCTAAAGTTGCCCGAGTCTTATTGCGTCTAATGTTCTTTCTGTTGAAACTGTGCTGATTCCAAATGCTTAACAGATTCACAACATCAGGTTCTTTTACTCTTGTTCTGTGTTGTCGCAACAGAGATTTTGGTTTGAATTATTCTAGTTAGACTAAACTTCCTTAGGAGGTTCGGTCTTCCAATTGCAATACTTTATTTCTATAACATGGTTTTGAGAGTAATTTACCTGAACCCGATTATCAATTTGTGAGTTGGCTACCAATCAATGGTCCTCATTGGGTAGCTGACAGTTGGACATCCTGTTTCCTCACCCCTCTTAACAACAGAGTAAATTCCATCGCAGGACCATCTCCTCTGAGGTGAATTATTGAGCCTGAATAGAAATCCTACCCGTATGGGCCCCGTTGGAGTGTTAAGGTTATGTTCGCAAATGTATCGGGCTTCCAATGCAACAGGATGTAATGGATCTGTCAGGAGTGGCTGTGTCAAAATGGCTACGTCGGTGCTGGTGAGCACAGCTGAAACATCAACCAGTGCAAGAAAGTGAAGGGGTAAGGGCTAGCTGCAACTCTTTCTTTTACTGTTTAGTTCTTTTCATTTTAATTTTCTTTTCATTGTCTCACACCCTGAATAGTTGATTAAGTATTGGGTGAACAGAGGATGATGCAGCATGTTTTCTAGGATACCTCACACTGAAGAAGTGGAACTACCACATGATGAGTGAAGCAGGAACACTGAGTGCAAATATTATCATGGAACAGGGAAAGGAAATGTTTTGCGAAACCAGATCCCAATAAAACTGTCAATCAAATCTCAGTTTTGTGATAGACATAGAATTGTAATTCCCCAAACTACATAGATCTCCTCATACACTATCCTAAACCATAAATTAGATGCAGAGCGTCCAATGCACAAGGAGTTTGCTTAATTCCAGGAGTAACCCAGGATTACCATTCTCATACTCTGGAAATTCAGGCCAATGACAGTATGATCAAAGAGAAGCACAGCATAGCCAAAAAGGGTATATAGTAGGACTAAAACTGCGCGTGGCATGGCTGTGTGCATGCAAATGTGTGGTTCAGGTGGCTGATGACCTTTCAGAACCACATGTGGCTAAGTGTTATGTGTCTTAGCTTAAAGTACAGATAAAATAAGTAATAGCAACAAGCTATTTTTATTTAGCAGGTCTATTGCATCTTTGCAAATGGCTGTTAAAAAATAACCAATGATTAATACAATTCTTAGCTAGTTACACGTAGATACATCTCAGTATACGTAAGAACCACCACCCCAATGCGCCGGGTCAGTAATTCCCTCCAGTGCCTTCAACTCTATATTACGATATCATGATCCCACTACCTATCGATGTCCTCAACATTTCAGAACTGTAAAGTTTTTCCTCTTCTCTGGTTTGGAAGTGTTTGCCCCACTTGAACTTACCATTCAAAATGCTTGGAATGAAGGAACAATTTGGAGAATTAAAGTAGGAAAATTGCCATTTTGTGTTCTAAAAGTGAGTGTGAAATTCGGTCCTGCCCCAGCTTTTGACACTCCTTTTAGATTAAAAAGATGATATTTTTCTCTAAGTTATTCCTCCAAAGCATCTGAAGTACTAAGAGTTGTCCATTTGGCCTTCCCAAGGAGAGGACATTTAAAATGAGCGAAGGCAATGCCAGAAGGTCACCTGTCGACAAATACTTGCTTTGCCAACCAAGGTTTTCCCCATTGGTTGCCGTATTGCATGAACGCAAATGGTGTCTACAGAGTAGTTTTTTTTTTTAAAAGTAATTCAAAGATTGCTGCCACATATGAATTCTTGAAATGTTTTTTTCTTTTTTCCCATTGCCATATTTGTGTTTGTGTGTGCGCGGCTGCCACCTTTGAATGCTTAACTGCTGCGGAAAAGACAGTTTTGAGCTTTGCACTTTATATGAGGTATTATGAGTCGGTATACCGAAATATAAGTGTTCAGATAGCCTATCTACCTGCACTCAGCCACATGCCTTAAACCTATCCTCCACTCACTTGCCCTGCCGGTTACAAACATGATTAATGCCTATCTCAGACCAGAAACTCTCCTGATCTTCTAAAACATGCCATCACCTCACTATTCCTATTGAAGCCAAGCGCAGATCCCAAAGCCACAGTCCTTTCTCGAATATCTCTTATCTAAGTAAAGTCCTGAAAATGAAAGTGACAGGTCAGCTCCAAGATAATATGGCACTCCATCATCTCTTTTATGACCACGGATATAGGTTGAGATCCGAGGAATAACACCAAGACTATGATAACAAATGCATGAGAGGAGCTCCTCATCTCACTGATTGATTCATTCTATATTGTATGATTACAAAAATCATTTACTAATACAGTGCATGATCTGTCAAAAAACTTACATCTGATTATTAAAAAGTCTATAAAATTATAAAAACATGTGTGTCCCATATCAAATTTTAGGACATCTGGGGGGTGCAGCAGAAAGGCGAAGAAGAGTCACCAGGCAAAACTGAAAGGCATGGGTGCTTGAGCATGCAAGAAGGTGTCATACGGGCATACGTGTGATTATTATATGCGTAGGCAGACATATGGGATAGTATTTACAAATTCGGTGCATAATACGTCATAAAACTTGCATCTGATTATTAAAAGGTCTATAAAATTATAAAAACATGTGCGTCTCATAGGATTTTAGGGCATCTGGGGGTGCAGTAGGAAAGCGAAGAAGAATAACCAGGCAAAACTGAAAGGCATAGATGCTTGAGCATTCAATAAGGTGTCACACAGGCATGCATGTGATTATTGTATACGTGGGCAGGCACGTGGGTTAAATTGTTAAACAGTACTCCGCCCGAAATAAACTGTACAATGTGGAAAGATAAAGAGCTGTACATGTAAACACTATATGAAATCATATAGTGCCAGTGTAACTGCCACAGTAAATGATCGGTGGATCATGTTTTGTTTGCTTTCATCATCAGTTCTTGTATTGTTCGTAGAGTCCTTCCAGCTGCTGCATAGAACTTCCCAATTTGTGCGAGGTCCATCGGCACTGTGGTGGTTTAGATGAACTTTAGAGCCTCCTTGCATGATCCTACACCGTTTTGAAGAAACATAGTTTTTAGATATAGTCACCTCTGACCCAGCAAAGCTGGGCAACAACAGATGATATGCTCTGCTGATTCTAAATGATATTGGCACAAGCAACATCCACTGCTTCTTGACAGTGTTTTTTCCAGTGGGCCCTGTAGTCCTGTATTGGTAATTTTAGGAGCCTAGTTCTCAAAACATTCTGGAGCGCTTGCCTTCCCAATCCTGCCTTCAGATATGGTTGACATGAAGTAGCTCCATGTGAGTAGACAAGACCCTCTGTGCCGGGGATATGTCTAATCCGTTCAAGATCCTGTTGCCTTGACGTGTTCTTGCCCCACTTCTTTAACAGGATTTTAGGCCGGCCATTGTTAAGGGTGTGTCTGTTAAAAGGTCTGCTGGCAGTCCCAATGTCTTGTTAGCCATCAAGAGATACCTTGACCAGCGGCTAGTATTATCATTAAAAAACTGTTTGTAATGCGTCTCTGATTTTCTCAGCGTCTGCCTTGATTACGCAGTAATGTAGTTTGACTATGTCTTTTTTACATTCAATGTCCATTGTTGGAATATTGAACTCCAGGCGGATCAGTGTGCCCCTTGTTGAGTATGGAAGATTAAAAACCTTTCTAAAAGCCATGGTGTGCAAGCTCTCCAATTTGTCGGTTAGCAGGCCAGGGAAGGCGAGATGGCCATAGCTCAGTATTTGAATTAGCTTTGCTTGCATTAATCGTCGGATGCCCTCTGTTGAGTAGCTTTGGAGCTTATAATTTAATTTGCATAAACCATGTGTAACTTTAGCCGCTTAAGCCTCGAGTGCTTTGGCCTGTAATGTTGGTCTACCAGTATCTGAGAATTGTACTCCTAAATAAGTGTATTTGTTATCAGTAGCAATCCTCTCCTCTCACTGTTGAAGACGAGAAAAACGCTCTGTCATCCAAACTTTCTATGGTTTATAACACTGTCAACCACATTATACAGCTGCAAAGGCTAGAAACTTGAGCAGGAAGAGGTGTCTCTATACTACGATCAATATTTCTTCATCATCCTCAGTCAGCAACTGAGGAGTGAAACAGACAAATCACTTGCACTTCCAGAATGCTCCAGTGTTTCCAAAACCTATAGTTAGATAATCTAAACTGGACTCCCCAAAACACTTTTCAACAGGTTACAAAGGTTACAAAATCAGCCAGACAGAATGTGCCTGAGGCTTCCTATATGGGACCATGGCAAGCCTGCTCTGAAATCCCTTCACTGGCTACAAGTTATAAGCTGGACCAAATGTGAGATCCTCTGAACCACCCACAAAGCCTTCTTGGAAAGAATCCCACTATACTAGCAGAAACTAGACCTACACTAAACCCAACTAGAAACCTCAGTCTTGAACCAAAACATGATTCAACAATGGTAGGTCAAGAGAATGAAGCATAGAGAAAGAACAAGACCCAAGACATTGGAATGCCCTCAACCTCTACTTGAAATCCTAACCTAAATACCTTCATTTCAGGAAACCCTTGAAAACAGAACTTTTTAATGGATATACCATTTCACAAGATGCTGCAGAGTAACAGCCAGGTGGACCTTCCCCACCTGATTGGACAAGACCTTTCCCTACTGCATTTTTCCCTGATCTAACTATTTTTTTCTTCATTTTAAGCTCCTATTTAACCAAAAGATTACACAAAGCATACTATAAAACTCAAAATAAATAGATAAATTAAAAATGAATTATAAAGATTGGCCAGTCAGAACGGGTTTTATTTTCTGACAGACCCCGATGTTAGGATGTGCAGCAGCCTATTCTGTCTTGCATTACACTATGCACATGCACTTCAATTTTATATGGAAATTCACATACATTTCGAAGGAGTGTGAAAATATAAGCTTTCAATTTTCTGTTGAGCTCCTAACGGGCTGTGAACTGAGACATTGTATGTGTGGGAAGGAGGGCGCCCTTCCTCTTTGCTCTCCCATACCCAACCAGGACACACAATGAACAAAAATTAAACCAATAAAGGCTGTTAAGTGGTTGTCATCAGCCGGTGATTACAGGGAGGACTAAAGGCCATCTTTCTTTTCAAAAACGATTTATTCTGCATTGCTGTAATTCCTGTGTGAAGGGCACATTAAGCGGGGGGAGAAGAAGAAAATATCACTGTGCTTAAGGGCTCTGTCTCCAACAACGTTTTCACCCTCTGCTGGTGCTGGGTCTTCCTAGGGTGGGGGATAGGCCCAGGGCCGGACTGGCCGTACCGGGCATTTCCCCAGGAGGTTGGAAGGGTGGGGGCTGGTTTTGCAGTGGTGGGCTCCGGTTTTGTTAATGGGAACCGGTTTTGCAGAGGTGCTGCAATACCAGCCCCCAGTAACAAAAACACAAGCAGGCTAGCACGACTCCAGCCTCCCGGGGCCAGGCAGTGCTTCCTCAGGGGCTGGCCAAAAAAATTGCCAAGGCTGCTATGAGTTCCCAGTCCAGCCCTGGATAGACCAGATGAATCGTAGCCTTAGGTGAGGTCCACTGCAAGGCGGGCCAGTTCCTTAGAGATGAGGTGGACCAGTTCATGCAGTACAATGCAGCATGGCACAGTAAGGCCATGTATATCAAGGCCACACTGGGCAACTCATTGTCATTTTTTACAGACAACAAACCCTCATACTGTGCGCTGCAGGTTTCCTCAGATATCTGCGTGGTGCAGGGCTGCCCAGGCGGGCAAGCCTCCCTATGAAAATCAGTCAATATTTATATTAATTGATTCTTTTCTATCGACGGAAGATGAATTAGCCCGCAGATTTTAATATGTCTGGAAACCCTGTCTCATTGGGGGATTGCACAGATAACACAGCAGATGTTGCTTTTTTAAATATTTTGGGGCATATTACCAAGCAATAGCGATAATTATCGCTATTGCTTGGTTAGAGACAAAAATTTACCGCTGAGCTGCGGCGATTTTTACCGCAAATAAACCTTGGTATTACCAAGGTTTATCGCAAATGCGATAAAAGTCGCCGCAATGCATGAATATCGCTGAAAAGTCAGCGATATTCATGCATTAGCGAGCTAATGCTCTTAGCCATGTTATCCACCTCCCATTGGATAACATGGCTAAGAACTGCTCAGGGCAGGTTTTAGCTTTTGGAGATATTCGCGCTTAGCGCGAATATCTCCAAAAGTTGGTAATAGGAGATAGCGATGTTAGCGACTGTTTTCAGTCTCTAACATCTTGGCACGCCCACTTTGCATATCATTAGTGATAAATATCACTGACATGCAAAGTGGGGCCCAAGATGGTCGCTATCTCCTACTAGCTGTCGCTAACTGGTGTTAGCGACAGCTAGGTAATAGGGAGATAATTTTATCTCCGTTTTCTTGGCTTTTAAAGCCAAAAAAGCGGTGATAAACCCCCTTGATAATATGCCCCTTTGTTTTTCAAATTAATATGTTACATTATACCTCGCGAGAATTCATTAACGAATATCTCATTGGAGGACTATGGTTGCTTAATGTATTATTGGCCTGTGCGTAGCACACACAAAGAAAGAGTGAGAGCAATGGGGTGCATTAATGGGTAATGAAGACAATTGAAGGTTGCAGAAGTCCAGCAGTCATAAACCACTTTGAGTGTGGGTGAGTGGCAGGAGCTTATGGCTGGCAGGTGCGATGCTCCTTGAAGAGCCCAATACAAGAGATTTATTCGTAAATTAATTTTCCATGGATTTATCTATATTTTGCTATGCATTCAGTGTCACTTGTGGGAGCACTGCAACCCCCTCGCATTATAAGAGCCCTAATCCCCCCATCTCCCATTTGTGCAATCTTACATTTATATTTCTTTTTCGCGGCTCTATATTTTCCCGTTGTCATAGTGGTTTTACAGGTATATTACAAGCCAGAGTACATGGTCCCAGATTGAATAGCATGGCTGTAATTCAGTCTGAGGGTTGCTGCGCGCGCGCCTATGACCAGGCCCTTCAGCTATCTTGCCGCAGCGCGGGACATTACCGGGATCTCGAGATTGAATTACGACCTGCTTCGGCGCGCGGGACCGCAGATTCCACCTCGGAACTACAGATGGGACTGGTGGCTTATTTATTTCTCGCATTGAAGGATTTTATGATCATTTTCCTAAATCAAAAGTTATATCGTATGACAAGATAGTTCTCTTACTGAACAGCCCCTCCTTCCTCCCCCCAGTAAACTGCAGTTCAAAACACTGTCTATTTCATTGAGGCGGCTAGATACAAAATGGCTCATTTTCCTGAGATGTTTACTGCTCTGAAGTCTTTTTATAGTCGCATGCTCAGCCAGTCAATGTGACTAAAGAAATCTAAAGTTTAATGAGAACGATGGCTAATGGTGTTTTAGTCTATATTTTAGGAATGGTTAGGAAACATTGCTTTTTAAATATACTTTCCATAAAAAAGAAACAGTCCTAGATTTTCTTCACCATTTTAAAAATGCATGAAAATCGATGCACTTCAAGGCTAGTCTTTGCTTTGTTGTGTTGTGTAAACTGAGTCTTTAGCTTTACAAGGTTTGTTTTCACATCCATGAGTGAAATGACAAAGACGTCAATACATCAAAATGCCAGGGGTAGCAGAAATGACATCACGCAGTCTTTGACACTATTGGCATCAAAGGAAGTGACATCATATGCCAAGCGCGTCATTCATGAGGCGCGCCCTTAGGACCCGGCTACCCGGGCCCCGCCTCCGGTCTCTCTGGATTGGGTGGCCGGCTCGCCCAATGGGCGACCGGCCGCCCGCTTCACTTCCGGGTCAGGGGGGCTAGGCGCTTCCGGAGGGGTGAGAGGGCGAAGACCTTAGGCCTATTTAGGGGCTAATCCCCGTGGCCTCGGTCTCTGTTCCTGTTGCCCCTTCGTTCACCTGGACCTTCGCGCCGACGCTCCTGACCCCGAGGACTTGTTTTCTGCCTCATTTGGTGTGACTTGACCTTGACCTGAATGATCTCACAATAATTTACATCAGTGAAGTTACATTATAACTGTGTCACAAATATAAAAATACAATACAAATCTCTCCTTTGGATCCACTTATATGAGGGTACTGACATACTCTTTGAAAGATGTGGGGTGTAATGCAGTACTTGCCCGAATTCTTTACTGAGCAAAGCAAATGAACCAGAGATCTTTTGAATGGATTTGAGGGTAAGGGTTCTCTCCACAAACATTGTTTAACGCCTTAAACCCAGCGGTTTTACCACCGCGGTGCGGGCGTTCTATTAGGTGGGTGGGGCTGCGTCGGCCATTGGCCGACGGCAGCACTAGCAATGTAGTGCTCCCGTCAGCCAACGGCCGACGGCATCACGCAAGGGGTTAGAAAAAATGGGTCAAGCAGTGCATGTAAAGCAACCTTTTCACATAAATCTGCTAAAAGGCCAGAGGCTATGAACGCGCACTAGTTAAATCGTATCGTATCGTATCGTAGGGGGAACTTATAAAGCGCGCTGACACCATGGGTTTCCTGGCGCTGGTAAGAAGTACAGAGAGCAGAGAGACTAAACAGATTGGGGAAAGAGCCAGGTTTTTAAAGACTTGCGAAAGAGGGTTAGGGAGTTGGAAATTTTGAGGGGGAGAGGGAAAGAGTTCCAGAGCTTGGGGGCCAGGTGAGCGAATCTCCGGCCTCCAGATCTGCAAAGCTTGAAGGAAGGAACAGTCAGAAGGTGAAGGTGAGAAGATCTCAAGGTACGGGAAGGGCGGTAGGGACTGATGAGGGATTTGACAAAAGCAGGGCAGGGACCGAGTAGTGACTTAAAGACGAGGCAGCCGGTCTTGAAGGCTGCCCTGGAGACGACAGGGAGCCAGTGGAGTTTGACGAGGAGGGGCCTGGCAGATTGCCACTTCGGAATCCCTAGAGCTAGTCTCGCCGCCTGATTTTGGACCACTTGTAGTCTAGCCATCGATGTTTTGGGCAGGCCGTGGTAGATCGAATTAGAAAAATCTAGGCGGGAGAGGACGAGGGCCATGATGACGTGCAGGAGGGCATCAGGTGTGAAGAGGTATGCCACTTTCCTGATCCTGCGCAGTTGGTAAATGCAGGACGAGACCACGGTCCCTACCTGCGGCCCTAGGGATAAGGCGGAGTCAATGGTGACCCCCAAACTCTTCACCGAAGCTGCAGGGGTGGGAGGGGGGCCCATGTCCACCGGCCAGAATTGAGGCCCCCAAAAGGAGGCACTCTTGCCGGGGAGGAGAAGCTCCGTCTTTCCGGGATTCAGTTTTAGCTGATTGTGGCCCATCCACTGGAGAATGTGGGACATGACTGCTTGAAAGTTGGGAATAGCAGAGGGGGAGTTAAGAGGAAAGATGAGTTGCAGGTCGTCCGCGTAATTAAACACGGTAACGTCCCACTGCCTCAGAGAAAAAAGAAGGGGACGGAGATAAAGATTGAAAAGAAGAGGGGACAGAGAAGAGCCCTGGGGAACCCCGCAGAGCGAGTGCTCTCTGGGAGCTCTGAAGGAGCCCAGGCTGAGGGTCTAAATATATGTCTTCATTGTGTGCCAAGCCAATGAAACCTGACGTTCCATAGGAGCTGACCCCCTTTTTAGGTCTCGCTGAGTCAGCGCACATGCGCTGCTCGAAGAGACATTGAGTAGCGTCTTTGGGAAGTGCTCCCAAAGCGGCGACCAGCTTGCTAGAACGCGCAACAAGCATGCACGCTGCTGCGAGCGCATCCCTTGCGTTGTAATACTGAGGTCCGTTGCAGTCTATATCTATGCAGGGTCATGGTTACTGCCATACTTGAAATGCTGTCTGTATTAAGCATTTCACTCCTTTAAAACTTGATAATGTAACAAAAAACTAAAACACTCTTTTACACATTTAAAACAAAAACCTTGTGCTGCTTCCGGGATTATACCACAAAAAATGTTTGCAAATTACACAGTGATCCTGAGCGTGCTAATTTTTACGTGACATTCTGTAGCTAAAGCTTGTTCCAAATTAAAATGGATTGATAGAAACTTGAGTCCTTCGTTTATGTCTACATACCATTGGCATTTTCCAAGAACTCACACGAGTGGACACGGGGAATGGGTATGGCTGGCTGACTTTGAATTGGGCTTTCAACCTTTTGCAAGAGGCGGGGTTTGGCTCTAGTTGTGGCGCAGTGGTTTTGTCCCACGGGGAAGAGAGGACTCGCAAACCTGTTCTCGGTTGTTCGTAAGGTGCTCCTTGCTGTCCCTCTGAATGTCATCTGCACCATATCTCCCAACATCCATGGTTGGCCTCACAGCTTCAGCCGATCTGGTAATGCCTGTGACTACTTCATTCTTAGTTTGAATGTGTGAATCAACTTGGTTGCACAATTCTTTCAATCTCACATGGCCCCTTTCCCCACATGTGGACCGCAGCTGCTATTTGCAATCACTTGTTCCTCATTTTCTATGTAGCACTCCATAAAAGTATATAGTTATGCAGACCGTTTCCTTCTATCCCATCCGCTATCTCACTCAGCTCACAAATTTTCTTAATATAGCGACACAAACCCGCCTCATGGCATTGTAGCACTTTACATAATTATCGAACTACATAACACCACACCAGTTTCATTCATTTATAACTTTAAAAATACAGCTTCGTTCTAACTCCGGTGAAATGCAACAGCTACAACTAATTATTGAAGTATTCCTATTTTTATGTTTCTCTGATTTCACTTGCCAAACCTCTCTTTACCTGTATATTATCGGCCCAGCCCCTATTTCCTGTTCACATTTGTTTTTATAATGTGCAAAATCAGCTCCACGTCTTAGGATCAATTTGCATAAGTGCCGGATTATATTACACAAGGTCACTTTCATGTATCTATTGATTTTATAGCACTACCGATGGGCATATTGGTTATGTTATGTTATGTTATGTTAAATGGGACTTTTATAGCGCAACGGCTACTCCAAAGGAGTGTCCCGGCGCTTTTGTGCTCCAGACCAAAGAAAGAGCTGGAAAACATAACAGTAAAAAGAGCAGGGGCCTAAAAGAGGGGGCAGGTTAATAAAGTCCTTCTATCTGTATGTAAATTGAATGTCAGTGCCCTCCCTCAATAGATCCATGTAGGCTGCAGGAAAAGGGGAAGCAAGAAAATAAAAATACAGCTTTGTTTATAGCTGAAACGTAACAGCCAAAAATACTTAAGCGAAACCTTTCATTTAATTTTTTTTAATTCATTGGCCAAACCCTCCTTTTGTGAAAGGCAAGGGCAGCTATAATGGGCGTGAGTTTGAGCTATTGACATTGCAGATAATAATGCCTTTTATATTTGTTTTTCTTTTAAAATCATAAATAAAAGGCATTGTTATTTACAATGGCAATAGCTGAAACTCTTGTGAGACCTATTACATTGCAAATGCTTGTTTTAAAAATATGCAATGGGTGCACCCATATGCCAAAAATAATTTCTATTGTGCCAGGGCCAGCCTTTTGCCATCAGTGCCACATATACATCATGGGTGCCACATTTATGTCAACAATTATTTACAATATGGCAGACCTGGGTTATCCAAGTGCCAGGGTGACCTTATGTCAAAATTAACCTCTAGTATGATATGGCCAGCATGTTGTCCTGTTTGTCCCCTCCTATATGCGACAGCCGTCATCCTGTATGCCAATAATCACATACAACTTGCTAGCACCAGTAGTTTGCCATATACCATACAGAGAATTACTTCCAGTGTGCCTACACCACCCTTTTGTTATGGATGTCTCATATATCAAAAATTGTCTCTAGTACACCAAGTCCCTGTCTGTTGGGAACTGTGTACAGTAAGCCAACACCAGTATTTTGCAATGGACAAAAGCAGACTCACAAGACACCACATTCTTGATCATTCTAAGTTACATTCACTAACACACACATTTTCACCCGCTCACTCTCAATCATTCTCAGTCACTTACACTTATTTATTCTCCCTCTCTTTCACTCAGTCTTACTCTCACTCACACATTGTCACTCATTCTTACACTGATTGACTCACAGCTACATGCTTGCAGTGACTTGCACTCACTCTCAACCTCACTCCATCATTCTCACTCACCCCCCCTGACTCACACAAACTCAGTGACATGTAATCTCATAAACAATAATTCACTGTTAATGTAATTAAAAAGGAGCTGAAAACAAGGAGGGCCAAGCTGCCCAGTCTTCTTTGCACTGATGTTGCCACCTCTGAGACTGGAGGTCGTGAAGGCAGCATCAGAGGTCACAGGGAGCAGCCAGGGGTCACATCTGGAACGCCATTCAAAGCATCCAGCTGGGTCTCCTTCCTCTGATCTCCAGCTTGTTCAATCTAGTTTTCTCTGACAAGCAGCTAACTCTACCATATCGATTTCACCTTTGCCGCTGTCTCCATGGTGCCGCCCCCCACTGAATGAATGGCAAATGTTATGGAAGAGAGTTGGTGTATCAGAGCATCCAAGTTAGTTTCTGCTATTTGAGAGGGTAGTAGAGACAGTGTGGCAGATTTATTCAAGATCTATGAAACTGCTTTGGAAAAGAATAGTTGCCTCTGGGTCTTGTGATGAGGTTTAGTAGATATCAGATGTGAAGCACAAACTCACATTCCACAAGAGGCAGGACAACGACATAGGTAAAGAAAAGGAGCCAATATGTGTACAGTTAGTTCAACAATGCACTCCTCCCACCCAATATTAGAGAAATAATAAAGGACAGGTAGGCAGTGAGAGTAGAAACCAGTTTGTACATGTGACCTTTTAGTGTGGAGAGGTAGCAGCCACCAGACAATTCTGCAACAACATCACCACAAAAATGCATCCACTCTTGTCGAAGGCTTTGTGTGATCAAGTGTGATGGTCAACGATTCGGGGGTTCATCTGACATCATCCCCAGACAGGATAAACTGTCCTCCCTCCACTAGTCTCCAAGAAGACATCATGTGACTCCTTAGTAAGCTCTGCTTCTCGAGTCCTCAAGATGGGAAGTAAAGTTATGTAACTGGAAGGACATCAATATTAATTTGCAGTAAGAGAGGTGGGTAAGGCAAGCCTAGCCATACAAAGACTCCAGAGGAATATCTCAATCTGTGTCCCAACCTCATTGGTAGCTATTGAAGCAGGTATGAGGTGGGCTCTCTATGTCTGAGTTGGGAGAAGATGAAATCTCTCTGCCCTTGATGTAATCCATCCTCTGGGTGCACACAGAGCTGCTGGTGAAAGTCAAACGTAAACACACCTTTCTGTCTCATGGGGTCAGTTTGTATGTCCGTGCAGCGGCAGTTGAGGTCTCAACCAGTCACTCAGACCCGTTAAGGTTCTTTTGTTTTTGTGTTATCCAATTGGTTCAAATCCCTTCCACTTGAAGTTAAACTTACACTTCTTTCAAAAACATCTCATGATGTTATGGTGCTGATGGCAGGCATGCCATAATATGGTATCAGAGGGGCTTGTGGATTCTACTTAGTGTTTTAGCCAATGAGGTTCTTGTTCCTAGGCGTCAGTCCTTTCCTACCAGTGCAGAACCAATGGGTGTGGATCCGCCACCAGTACATCTTCCTTGGGCTGGTATTAGCTTGAGCTATACCTCTAGCTACAGGCTTTGTTAAGGTGATGCTTCCTTGCTGGCCATGGCTGACCTGCCCAGCTGTTTCCAAACCAGTCAGGCAAGCAAAAAGGTTCCTTCATTGCCCCACTGAGAGGACGAGGATCTTAACCAACCACACAACAATCTGCCTACAATGACTGGCCAGGGACACCACAAAGGAGTGAGCAGTGCAAGCACATAGAGGGGTGCAAGGAAGACATAGATCTCAATGTCTATGCTGTCTAGCATGTTAAACCATCTTTTTGGGACTGTACATGCACTGGGGCATCAAAACCCTTCACGGTCACCACCAAAACGCTTCACACATGGATCACACACTCTGGGAAAAGTGATAACTTCTAATCATGGTAGAATAAATAGAATTACGGGTGGTTGGTGCGGGCAACCCTTTTCTAATTTGGAGCATAAGTTAAGAGGACTGTGTGTGGCCCAGGAGCCATAATCAGCTTGATAGACAGGTGAAGGGGATGGTATTCATCCATGGTTAGAAGGAGCACCACAACCAGCAGACCCAATCTCCAGCAGTGGAATGCTCTTAGAGAGCAGCTACATTTAAAATGGCGGAGGTTTCAGGATGTGGGTCTTCTCTGGAGGAAACTTGCCGGGCATATCAGAAATCTTGGCATTAGAGCCAGGGCGGCACAGAGTTACTGTGCTAAGGACATTTTATGAAAAAGATTTATGAATCGCGGCTTTGGTTCTCAGACAAGAACAGCAATAACAGATATTTTCGTCCTTTCTGGGACACAGTAGCATGCTCTATTTAACCTCACAGACAGCTGGTGAAACAGAATACTAGCAAGGCTCGCGCAACTTTAAAAATTGGAAAACCACTGTAATTATTATTATTATGATTGTAGGCAGTAGTAGCAGTGATAATGGGAGTTGGCCTCCCTAGAAGCCCACACCAGGAGCAACAAAAGAACGGCGATAAAATACCCACTAACACCCTCCCCTTTTTATTATTTTTTATTTTGCTGCTTTCTTGGTGTACCTGACTTTTTTGGGGAAGCTCTGTTAAATGAAAAGGGATAAATTCGTTGCGACCTCTTTTATTGGGCCACCATACATATCAGTGTTGAAGTGCAACATCCATAAGCCGGCAGGGGAGGTGTTGCAATCTAAGTTATTTGGATGCCCTGCTCGCCGTGCCAGGACTGTTGCTTCAAAGTCCCGTCCTTTAACATTGCCATGCTGGCCCTATAAATGTCTCCACACTTATTTTGCAGAAGTCAGGTAATGAAGTCGGGCGTCGTTGAGTCTTTGGCACTCTGTTTACACGTGTAAATCACAGCGGGCGCTGCCCACATGAAACAGACGCCTCACCAGTGTCAATCTCTCACACCACAGACGCCTTCGCAAAACCTAATTAAAAATTAGTCTGTGGCAGACGTATCCAACAAAAGGAACATTGGTGCTTCAGGTACACGTGGAGTGCGCTCGTGAACAGCCTCTGTCTCCAGGCACTGTCTAAGCAATTAAACGTTACAGACTTTCGACTAATTGAACAGTTGTAGCTTGCAGACGCCGAGGTGTGCATAAAATCCAACCTTAAATGGGACCTGGCCGTTTGCTAGTACTTAGGGGCTCATTTAAAAAGAATTCGTGTAGAGCAAGAAACACAAGCCATTTATTTGTATTTATTTATCTATACTAATATAATAAAGAGAGAGCCCAAACCTTTGAGGCGGGTAATCTCGGGAACCACAGGACCAATCACAACACCCACTACAGCGTTGGAAAGGGCAGTTACAGCAGAAGGACATAGGCTATGCAGACGCCCACCATATACATTTAAAAGGTAAAAGAACCGTGCTAGCAAAGTAGTCCCTTGTGGGCGTGTCTGCGTTGTGCTGTGGTCGTGTGCTGGGGGGCGTGACAAACGCTGGGGGCGTGTGGTACGTTCCGCCCTACATGCCATGTCTCATATCGTGTGCTAATCCCACCCTGCTCCCTTTAAATACCCCTGCACCCCATAATCATAACCCACCCTTACTCCTTAAAATACCCCAACACCCTTGAACACTAACACATCTTAACCCTATAAATATACCCTGTACCCCAAAACCCAAACCTATCCCTGAACCCTAAAAATACCCCTGTACCCCAAAACCCAAACCTAGCCCTGAACCCTATAAATACCCCTGTACCTCAAAACCCAAACCTACCCCATAACCCTAAAAATACCCCTGTACCCCAAAACCCAAACCTAGCCCTGAACCCGAAGAATACCACTGTACCCCAAAATCCAAACCTACCCCTGAACCCTAAAATACCCCTGTACCCCAAAACCCAAACCTAGCCCTGAACCCTTAAAACACCCCTGTACTCCAAAACCCAAACCCATCCCTGAACTCTAAAAATACCCCTGTACCCCAAAACCCAAACCTAGCCCTGAACCCTAAAAATAACCCTGTACCCTAAAACCCAAACCTGCCCCTGAACCCTAAAATACCCCTGTGCCCCAAAACCCAAACCTAGCCCTGAACCCTAAAAATACCCCTGTACCCCAAAACCCAAACGTAGCCCTGAACCCTTAAAATACCCCTGTACCCCAAAACCCAAACCTACCCCTGAACCCTAAAAATACCCCTATACCCCAAAACCCAAACCTAGCCCTGAACCCTAAAAATAACACTGTACCCCAAAACCCATACCTATCCCTAAACCCTAAAACTACCCCTGTACCCCATAACCGAAAACTATATCTGAACCCTTAAAATATCCAAACACCCCAAAACATATACCTCAGTACCCCAAAACATATACCCCTATACCCATACTTACCTTATCCAAACATTAAAAAAAAACATGCTTTTACCATTCATGCATTTGCAACATATTTCTTTGTAAATGTATGCGAGGTAAAAGCATATAAAATGTAATGCCATGCGTTATAATGGCATTGTGGAGTCATGGTACTTTCCTAATGAAAGTATGCGGAGTGATGGTATGTGGAAAGAAAGTTGCGGGATAATGGGTGTTTACCCTCCGCCGGTAAGTACATTGGTTTTAGGAACTGGGGGGTATGGCCCTGCGGACAGAAGTGGGGTTGGGCCCAATATATTGACAAAAAACAGAATTACCCACACTTCACGTTATTTCAGCAATTCTTACTCAGAAAAAGAAATGAACCAACTTTATCATGTTCATCTCGGCAATGATTTGTGCCTTTTAATCGTTTTTTTAGAATAAACTGTTGCTTTTTAGAAAGAGAAGAAGGAGTTCTTCACAGACATAGCCACACGTTTTTGTTAACTGATTTGTGCAACAACATATGTGCAAAAAAAGTGAAACATACAGTCAATACGATTCATTTCATAGTATGACGTGTTCTAAAACAAACAGGTGGAAAAAAGAAATTATTAAAGTGAAAAAAGATGTCAAACTTGTTTCAAATAGACATCAACACATAAATACAATTAGTTCAAAATGCTGAAATGGCACCAATTACTGTATAAATTCAGTACGAGGTCACATAACCACATTATTTTCAATAGATAAGGTTCAGTCCCCTTTGTCAACAGTATTTTCAAAATTGTGGGATTTAATCCTTTATGCCGACGCGTTTCGAGTGTGGGTTTCCATTACCCAAACTCTCATCAGGGCCGAGTAAATCGTTTTTCCAATCCTTATCCTAGTGACAAAAAAACACAAAATGTGTATACTTATTAGGACCACCTTCCTTAGGTTTCCCAGTTTCTTTAATCGCTACATGGTTAAAAGCAAGGCGCCTTACCTCAAAGGTGTAGAGGTGAAGGTCACACTTGGAGCTTTAGAATGAAGCTGTGTGCGTGCTTCTAAAAATAAAATCGTTGTATATTTGTTAGATACGAATATCTAACATCGTTTACTGCATACAGTCAAAGTTATACAAAGCCAGGACAGAACGTTTTTTACCTTTCACGGTGTTTCTCAAAAGTTCAGTAGTTTGTGCTATTTTCTCTCATGGTTTTTATAAAAAAACGGGACCACTCGTGTCGTATAGTTCTGTGAAAAGAGTTACCGACATGCCATTATTATGTCTGTCTGCATTTTTAGGATCGTGTCAATTACACTGCTTAGTGAGCCGCTGAAACACTCACCGCGAGTTTCCTCACGTGTTTAATGGTGTCTCTCACCAATCTTGTTGAGCGGTGCTCGTTCAATGTTCACAGATCTGTAACATTAAAAGGCCATTTTAGGGACGCTGTACTCAAGGGTAGGGTTGCGAACTTGTTTACAGCCGACTGGAGGTACACGCTCACCTGTTTCTTTCGCTTGTATCTACTTTCACTCCACTCCTCGATCTGAGTCACCAGTGTTGTTTAGACCGGCAACTGCCTATGCGTTTCTTTAAACTTTCGTAACCAATCAAAGGAGAATGTTGCGAAAAAGCCAAAGGAGTGCATTCTGGGAATTGTAGTGAATGGAACACAACCCAATGTATTTTCACAGTCTGTTCAGTTCACTCATTGAGTTGAGGCCTTTATTAATACTATCAAACCTCATTATTAAGTATGCTTCCTTGCGTAACAGCGCTTGTTCTACGTTTGGTGATCAATGTTTTGGGTCTATGCTTGATAGGACCGTCCAAGTGAAGTCGGACTCTTTATGATCGAGAGCCACAAAGTGGTCGACCATTGGGGCATTCGGGACTCTTTTCTTTAGTCGTGATCGGTGTTGTGAGATTCGGGCGTTCACTTGTTGGCAGGTATTACCGATGTATATTTTGTTGCAGGCACACATTACCGCGTAAATTACATTCTTGCTTTTGCAATTTGTGTGCATCTCATGTCTCCATTTGATGCCATTGTGGCAAAATTCATTTCCTTCCACAGTACTGCTGCAGGAGGCACACATACCGCATTTGTGGTGTCCAATTATGGGTTTTAATTTCCACTGTGATATGAGATCATTCTTGGTTTTTGGGACATAACTGTCCGCCCTGATGATTTGTTGGCCGATGCTGGGATTTTTTCTCATTGCGAAGATTGGTTTCTCCAGAGGGTTTTCAAGTCCCTCTAGTAAGTGCCAGTTTCGCAGGATTATTTGCCTGAATTTATTGGTGTGAGCCCCATATGTGGTAACGCAAACCAATTTATTCAGTTCCTTTTCCGGTTTTATTTTTAGGAGCTCTTCCCTCGGGGTATACCTCGCTCTTTTCGTTGAGTGCTTTAGCAATTTTTTTGGGTAACCCCTAAGTACATTGGTGGCACGGCGGCCCACATCTTCAGCAACACACTCATATTTTTTCACCAACCATTTGAAAAATGCACAGGTCTCTCTCATTGATGGCCAGCACCGACATACACTTTTAGACACACCTCCCGCCGCAAGTTCTAGAATTGCGAACATTAGAGCTGGGGAGCTACGTTCGAATCTCGGCATCAGCTCCACATCCTGTGATTCCAGGCAAATCGCTTTGTCTCCCCGTGCCTACCACAAATGAATGTGTTCTTCTGTAATGTAAATTGTGCTCATGTCATGTTGTCGAGTTCGCGCTATATAATATTGTAAGGAAAAATAAAGTACGAAAACTCAAGTTCACACACTACTGAACGCTCACTCTTAAGTGCATCAGCAGTGCTTTGTGAATCGGAGCGTTTCACAGGCCTGTCACAGATAAGAAATGCTATGAAAATGAAATACTACTGGCCGGCAGCAATTCATACCCGGACAACGTCGGGACGGGCCGCTAGTTTATTTATATAATGCGATTTTATACAGCGCGAACATTACCCGAAGGTGTCAGAGCGCTTTACAAAAGAACCAGTTGCAATACATAAGGATTTAGGATTACATGAGTTACTTAAAAGAAACAAACAGAAAAAATTGCAAATGTTCAAGTTGTAAAGTCACACAAGGAAGAGATACAAACAGAAAATTGCAAATGGACAAGTTGTAAAGTCACTCAACGAAGAGATACAAATGGATAAATTCTAAGAATCACATAGAAATGGTAGTGAATACAAGGGTCTACTACATATACTAGGGGCTAGAGTTATCTCTATATACATATATATACAAATAGTAGATTTGCTCAGGATTACATTTTACCAGCGATTTGGCTGGACAAGTTAGATCACATATTTACAGAGTTAACGGGGAAATAACAAAAAATCAAAAGGGGTAGAGAGCGGTAGGTGGGGGAGAAGAGTCGGAGGCTGAGATTGGTGAGAGGAGAGAGGGGGACCTGAGGGGGATAAAGAGATAAGGCAGTCCAGCAAAAGAGAAATGATTGAGGTCGGCAGAATGGAATCCAATGGACCAGGACAAGAATCCACAAAATGGCGGACCCGGGTCGTGGGCATCGATGGAAACCATGTCAAAATGGCAAGATGCACCCAGATCAGGACCCAAAAACTATTAGCGCAAAGTTCCATTAAGTGGGGTCGGAGGGGGAACGCAGTCACAGCACCAAGCGAGGGCAGTAGAATGTCTGCTGTTTGTGTGCATAGGCACAGCCCCACAAGGGCATCAGGCTGATGACCCGTGCAACAAGGAGAGCCGAGGACTGGAGCGAGCCTCAGAATAGGTAGGGACCACAGAGACCGAAATTGAAGAGTGTCCCACACGTTGCCTGCCCCGCTGGGAATAGTGACAGATTCAGGCCAAAATCCATGAACGAGGAGGGAAGCCGGAGCCACCATTAAACAGCAAGCGCTGCTGAGGAGCACTCCGCCATCTTTTGCTCAGCAAGCTCGCATCTGACCCGGAGAGTTCAAGGCCGGTGGGGGGACAGGTCATCGGAGCCCTCCACCGTCAATACCAGAACATCTGGGGGAACACCAGGGTGATTATCAGTGCCCCCGCTCGCTATCTACCATCCCGCGGTGCGTGACAGCAGACACATCGCTAGCCGCCAACTACGCTCCGATCTTCCACACCACGAGTGGCTAGGCGAGGCTCCCTGAAGTGCTGGGGGTCTCCGAGAGCCCCACGCTCACCGTGTGCCCTATGCCAATTTGAAAGGACAGGAATGCACCCTATTCACAAGATAGGGTGCAGTCCTGTCCTTTCAGCACCATTTGCAGCCTTGTGCCAATGCAGGCACCCTTGCACCATAGTCAAGGGAGTCTGTATTGTTAGTTTGATTGTTTTTTATACAGAAAGTGGCACCTTCATGAACAACAAGCATTTGCAGTGCATTTGGTCTCGCCTTTGGGACCTTATATGTATGTTGCTATGCAGCACATTAGCCTGGCTGCTGAAACATCTACTGTTCTTTAACATGGAGGGAAAACTGCGTGACACGCCAGGTATGGGAACACATGGAGAGAAATATTGCCTTTCAGTGGGAAATGGTATAGTCCAAAGCTCTGTGTTTAATATCAAAGTAGGGCCTTCGGTTGTCATATCACGGAAAATACAACATTTGAAAAAAACATTATTATCTACGGGTGCTCGTGGAAGACAATTTATATGGACTGGAATCTAAAAAATGCTTAAGTGATTCTGGTGTTTTACTAACCTCTGTTGGTCGTTTTCTATCAAGAAAGTTAAATAGAGGCAGTTACCAGAAAAAAAAAAGAAAGTCCCTCAGCCGAAAACAATTCTGGTATTTTACTGACTTCTGCTGATGTTTTTCTATCAAGACAGTTAAATAGAGGCAGTTGAACAGAGAAGAAAGTCCCTAAGCGAAAGCAGACAAGTCTCAAGAGCCCTCAAAGTACATACTAAAGTATATATGCTAAATTATTTACTAAAGTATATACAAGAGGTCCCGAATGCTTCACCTAAAAACAAGCATGAGAGGTGTTTTCCAAATTCTATGTGTGCTGTAGAATGCAGCACACCTGGAAAGACAACAAAAGGAGAAGAAATGTAAACATTTCTCCTCGTTACTCCTGCGCTGCGGAGGCGTATGTTTTTGGATCTGCCCAAGGTTTACATGATGTTGTAAATCTGGGGCAGAGTCAAAATCCATGGGAGATGAGGGGGCATACCCATAGTAATGCCCATGGAATGCCTTCTTGACATAGAGTAAGGCCATGCAAAGCCACGCAGGGTGGCTTTGCATCGCCTCATAGATATGAGTGCGAGGCCGGCGCCACTGGATCGGCATAAAAAGTGACTCTCCGGTGAAGCAGGCCTCTTGTGAATGAGGGCCTTAGAGTCAATCTTTCTGCACTGGAATCTCTAGAGTGGGGCAAGGTGAGTCTGTGCCCAGCTCTATTTCTCTAAGCCGATCCCTACATGGGTGGTACAAGCACAGGTGCTGAATGGTCCATGTGTTGTACATTAAAACAGACACTGCACCTTCCCACACAAATTAATTTGTTCTAGATATGTTCCCATATCTTTCAATGCAAAGAATTGTTTAAACTATTTGAATCTCTGAATCTGACTTTCTGTGTATGAGTCTATCTATATATATATATACCTAGATACATATTATATACACACACATAAGGTCAGACTCAACATTTCAGCATGCAGATCCAGCGTTTTCTGGGCCCACACATTACTTTCTCTTGGTCCTCCAATGGACCTTTCTTGTCGCACTGAGGGAAAAGAGAGTAAGCATCTGATTTACTTCAATCAGAGTTGTTATATAGTGCAACCCAATTGGCTACACAATGAAGACCAAGAATCTTCTGCCAAGTATAAGGATGTGTATTCCAAATTAGTAATCAAATTCAAATAGGTCACTCTTAATACCATGCTATAAATGTACAGTATAGCAATTAAGAGGCCAAGCCTCCTAAAACAAATTGATGCAGACTAATATAAAATAGACAAGCAGTTCAGTTAAGTCTATACAAGACATCAGCACCAATATCTAATAATCAGAGAAAAATCTTGTGTTTTCCCTGCTATATATCAATAATCTAAATATCCCAAGCAAGGTCAAAGGAGAAGGATGGTTCAGTTAAACTAAAGAATCTAAAAAATCAAAGAGTTCCATGTAAGAAACAGGGGCAAGGCAAAGCAAATATATTAGATCAAGTATTCACATCTCAGAAGCTCGGTCAAGAGTCTTCAGTAAGTCAGAAATAAGTGTCAGCCTAAACCACATTTAGGACAGAATCCAAAGGAAACATAGAGGTTTAAGCCCCTCAAAGTCCCTTCAAACGGTAGTGGGGAATCATGTAAGGTGTCTCCAAGGGATCCGAAGGGAAACTTTGCATAGAGTCTGCAGAAGGGGCTCAGCAAAGAAGTCCTGTTAGCTCTGATGAGTTTCTACGAAGAAGTCTGGGGGAAATTCCAAAGAGATCTGAAGACAAATGTGGGATTGCCAGTATGTTATAAACCATAAAGTCCATAGGTGACACCCCCTTCGTCATACCACCAAGTCCATTGTCTATGTTGTCAGATATTACAGACTACAACATTCACCAATTGTCCCACATTAGACATGGGAATCACATCCTTTTTCAAACATAAGTTAGGGAATAAAAGTCCTTTCATTAGCGCTCTGGTTCTTCTGTACTTTCCAAGGTCTTCTTCTCATGCTATTTATCTATCTTTAGTACAAACTCATATCAATTCTAAACTGACAAAGCATGTGAATACCTGCAAGAAAGCTGCATTAACAGAAACTGAAATACAGTACTTTATGAAATGCAGCATGTTGAAATACAGGCCTCGATAGATAAACTAAATTAAACATATAGTTCAATGGTGCAGTTTAATATGCATTTGCAAAATTAAACACACAAGTATACGTTTCAAATGCCTTAAGTGTCATACTACATGAAATATTCAACAATCATTAAAATAGGTCACTGTAAGTATGGCTGAGAACTACATTTAAATCAAATATATGGAATATGAATGCACACATTACATAAATCCTTTATTGTTTCTAGTAGGATTATTTTCTACATATATGAGGATGATTTCAATAATAGTTTCCATAAATGTTATTTACATGAAGTAGCACACACGTTAGAAAAGTCACATTCTATCTCTTCGGAGAGTTAATTATCTAGTTAAATGAGAATGATTCTTTAGTAATCACACTTATTTATGGTAAACATACATGTGAGTAAGTTCTCCAATCCCACAGTGAAGCAGTCCTAACGATGTAAAATGCAACACTTACATTAGTTTGTTAAATCATACATGAACCATTTGCTAAAAACACTTTCATACTTTATAGTTCCTAAGTATCTGTGATGTTTGCGACGTGTAAAGGGTGGGCAACTTTGTGCTGCATCAATTCCCCCTCTGATGGTGAATCATGCCATCACATCAGTGTCCTTTCAGATGAACAGATTAAAATATGGCTGTCTTCATATTTTTTTTCTAGAATCCTCCAGACATTTCATGTCTTCATAGTATTTACCCTGTCTATCCTTCAGTTCCAAGTCTGCTCTCTTTCTCTTCACTCCATTTTTCACCTGTGCACGTTTTACACCTTAATAATTATGAACAATATTAATCCACAAAGAGCAGTTATCACTTAGGGTCCCAAAATGCTTCTAACAATTTTATTCCCCAAGTTTCCAAACCATCTGCCGATAGCAGAATGTCAATTCCCTATTACTTCCCAAGCACCTGTTGCAATGAGCTCTTTCAAATCTTTTTTCAGGTAAGTAATGTTGCTAATATATTTCTTCACATACTTACTCTCAAATGGAATGTAAGTACAGCAGAACTTTTAACATCTGGCAGACTTTGCCCTTTTTGGAGAGAAGGACATCTAAAGCAAGTCAATTTTGCAAAACCATTGTTCTGATGGCAAACATTTTGGTATCTATAACTAAGAAGCCTCCAACTGTAGTAATAGAAAATGTATCAACTACAGTAGAAAGCCTTCTAATCTCATATGATTTGAGTAACCTCCTACAGATGGTATCAAGGCACCAAATATATCACCTATTATTTCACTAGGACTTGCTCCTCTCTTTGTTCGCACATGCTCTTCCCTTGTAAAATAATCACTTGGTCCCACATGATACATTTTTTGGAAAAACTACTCCCAGATAACATGTTCCAGACTACCTCTTGGGTAATCTATAAAATGCATGTTTCCCACAAATGTAGTAAACTTCAGTGAACACAGGATCTCCACCATCTAAATCTGCCCGAACTTCAAGTGTATGGCCACATTCACTAGTCCCCATGAAAATTGTCTCAGTAGTGGATTTTCTAATGAAAATGCATAATCTCCCCTTATGTTGATAATCTAAAGCTAATGCTGCTATGTTTCCCACTAATCTATGTTCACTGTCACCTTTAGCCCATTGTGGTAGTTTTGTATGCTTTGTTGCTTAAGCCAGTAAATATCTTCTTATGCCCTCTCCACTGAATCAATGACATTATTTTCTATATCTGTCAAAGAACAGGTTAAGTTGTGTCTGTGCATAGGTGTCAAGGTGGGTCTAAAGAAATGTCCCACTATTGTCAGAATTCCAAGAATCAGGTTGCCGATTCAGCTGCTTTAGCACAGGCACTTCTGAAAAGACCATATCATGATTTGAATAATAATATTAAAAATGACCTTGCCCATGGAATGAGCTCATTAATAAACTACAGGAAACTCCAAATGTCAAGGAAAGATGCTGGCACATTATCCCCTCAGCAACTGATGCAGGCATTTGCATACACACGTAGCAATCCCTCGCATCCATATTGTCAACATATACACATAAAGCAGCTTTGAATAAACAAACAATGAATAATCTTTTCAAGAAGCATCTATGTGTAAGTCTTTCTCTTCTAATGCAGAGAAACTATTGTCTGTAGTTTCTGGTGGTTGAGGGGCACATGTAGACTTAGGCTCTTCTACCTGTAAATGATGGGGTGAATTCATAATTATAAGTAAAATAACCAGTGCTTAATTTGTAAAAGAAAAGGTGCCAGTGCTCAAAATTCATCTCAGATGCCCAAAGCTAGTGCAATTAAATGTTGGTGCACCAAATTCCAAGGCTGGTGGTCTTCAATCCACCTCATGTCTTTTTAATTCACTATCAGACACTCCCTGCCCCTTTATCTCATTCTTGAAGGCCCCTGCTTGCTCCCTTTGTGAATGTTTTGCTGTCTTTCTCTTCCTTAGTCTTTCAAAGCTCTGTGTTTTTCCCTATTTTGTGGTCTGTAAATATCTGATGTGAAAAAATAAGCACAGGTCCCCACAAATACGTGTTGGTCCTCACCCAGAACCACCAGCTCAAATGAAATACTGACCTTACACCCCTGACCGTGGTGCCACCGTCCCTGTTGCACCAATGAAAGAACACAAATCATTTACAGTTCTTATTCCTCATTGAAGTAGAAGTGACAATAACTATTGTTGGCTAGTATTTTATCTCATACATTGAGCAGGGAAAGGCCACCAGTGGACAGGGAGTCCCAGCTACAAGCGACTACTAAGAGCTGCATCTGCCTTTGTGTACTCTACGCAGTGGCCGAACAGAACGCTTTCCTGCCCCCGCCCAAGTCCCGGTTAAGTAGTAAAAAGCAGCTATATAATTGTGATCAAGGGGCTCATACTCCTGGGTCCTGGTGTAAATGCTCCTGCTGCACCAATGTAAGTTACTACCCTGACTCTACTGCATTTTGTGCTTGTTCTTGTTGTCTCCTGTTCCAGCTGCACCAGCACTCAGACCTCGAAAGAATGACTCTTCACTTACTCTGAGGCATGCATAAATAGTAATGGTGATTACACTCTCTCCTGTGGCGGCCGATGAGATGCACTATCCCAGTGCTGCAGAGATTACATGTCGAAAAAACTGGAAACACAATTGGGTAACAAGCCCACAGTGATCCCTGCCACCTGTCGATCAGTTTACATGATAAAACTTTGAGGCATATTATCAAGGACAGGCGATACATTATCGCCGCTTTTATCGGCAAGAAACTGCCGATAAAGCGGCGATAATAGCCTTGATAATATGCTCTATGAATTCCAATCGAAGCCCATGTTCGATGTGAACACATCGAACATGGGCTTCGATTGGAATTCATAGAGCATATTATCAAGGCCATTATCGCCGCTTTATCGGCAGTTTCCTGCCGATAAAAGTGGCGATAATGTATCGCCTGTCCTTGATAATATGCCCCTTTATTTTCAGCTCAGGCTTCCACAATGCTTCCACCTCTCAGACCCAAGGGATTCAGTGGAAACAAAGAGGCCTCTACTTCCAGGCCAGGTGGGTGGGGAGCTGAGCTCCGAAACAGCGAAGTTCAAACAGTTAGGAATTGGAAAAATGAGCAGGAAAGTGGATGCCAGCGACATTCTCGAGCAGGATGTCAAAAGATTGGGCCCTGACCATGAGCACATCAAATGCAGAAATACAGACAGTTCCAACTAATCTCAGTTCAGTGCAAGCTGACCATAGAAAACATGCTACGCACCTTCAATCTAAGCCTCCACGATGTTGCTAAATGCCTGTCCTGAACTCTCCCAGCCTGCCTCAACCCAGCTCAGTCATGAGCCCTCCCTCAGCCATGACCATCCAATTGAAAACCACATGTTCCTTCGTGATAGGAATGTGTGCTCAGGTGACATCACCAAAGTAGTCATGATGACGATGCACATTCAACATGCCTGGACCAGGGTGGGTCATCCCATGAAAACCCATCAGGCAGACACCAAAGGACAGGCACATCTATCCTTAATAATTACCAGGCCTACTGCTAAGTAAAGAAACATCACATAGACCCGGTCCTGTGAAATAAGTGCCGGTGCTGAGCACCGGAAACCACTGGCACAAATTAAGCACTGTAAGCACTAGTACTATAGTCACAACAGTAAATACTCCTACACATATGCATTTGCATCTAAGGGTGTTTGCGTTGTGATTTTAATGTAGCCCTGGATCGCACAGTGGACCGCTCTAGCGCACCTCGATGGCCCAATCCTAATGCAGCTGCGCAACTTCACCCATTGATGAGGGACAACTGCCTCACTGATGTCTGGCGGCAAACTCATAAGACCAACATGGAGGGCACCTGTGTTGCAGTAATACACAGTGCGTCGTCGCAAATGAACTACCGGTTGCTTACCCAAGACACACTTATCTGGGCCACGGCCGTGACACACCTTCCTCGGACCCTCTCGGAACTACGCCCCTTTCCTGTTGGAACTCTCCCGACCCCTGGGAACCTTGCAGGCCTTCACCTGGCGCTTGATCCCGGGGCCCTTCGTGACATAGTTTTTAGGGACAAGATCCAAACTGCAATCATTAATTATTTTGTGAACAAAGAGAAGTCAGTCTCCTTCCTCTCAACATTATGCAAAGGATTTAAAGTTGTCATTCGTGGCATATGCATTGCGAACCAGTCAGGAATCTGCACTTGAACATGACCTTCAATCTCTCGAGTTGGAATTCTTTGCCATGAACAGCACTTCCAGTATGGCGGCCATTTGTGCAAAAAACTCTGGATATGACGAAGAGGTCTGTATATATGCTGTACATATGCTACTTCCATACTTTTTGTGTGCAACCCCCCTTTCACTACCACTACAGGGTGAAGGCGCTAGAGCATGTGCCCGTAATGGGGTCCTGGGGGGGGGCGGCCGACCGAAGGGAGGCCTGCCCCGCCCGGGGGAATGTGGGGGCCGGGGAAAGGGGGTGGGGGGTGGAGCTGGCGCCGACTGGGGACGGGTTGGGCGTTTTCGGGTAGCTTTTGGGCTGGGGGGTGGGGCTTTGTTGGGCTGCTTTTGGTAGGGTTTTGGCTCCCGCCCGGCCACGCGGCAGAGACGCCATTACAAGTGTGGTGTCTCGGCCGCCGGGCGGGCGGTGTCGGATGGACAAAATTTTCGATTTTCTTCGTTGTCAAGGACTGAGATAGCTCACCGCTTTGAGTATGGTGGTAACAGCGGTTCGAGTTGTCTATTTTGGAGCACACGGCGCGGGTAGATGGCCTGCAGGACAATGGGCTGACAATGGGGCATTGCAGGCTTGGGTGAAGTGGAATTCCCGGCGGCTGGACACTTCTCTGGTGCAGGGACGGGCCGCGGCTGGAAGTCTGCTGGACACATCGCTGGACGTGGGAGGAGCTCGGGAGAGCAGCATGCGGCTCCACGCGGCCGAGCGGATGGGCCGGCTCTGCCTGGTGCGGGCGGTCGGCTCCCTCGTGGGACTAGGTGAGGCCCAGCTGCCCCTACCCGAAGGGTCCTTGCGGCCGCCGGGGTTATGGGGGCAGGGGAGTAAAGACTGATGTGCTTTTTGGGCCAAATGAATACTTTTGCCATTTCAAGTGGAACACGGGGCTTACCAGCAAACCTTTATCAGGATGTCTGAGAGGGTCGTTACTTGGGGAACAAGTGGGTCTCGCTATTGATGCCCGGAAAGGGGGCATGTGGTGGACATGTTAGTTGCATAGGATGGTGCATGGTGTACATAACTTGTGTTTCGCTTTTATATATGTCATAGAATGGCTGTTTCAGTTCATGAAAAGGTAAGCGTGGTTTTGGGGTGGTAGGTTTCAGTTAGCACGGGTTATGATGTTGGGTTTCGGTGTTGTGCTTCAACACTACCTATTGACTTGGACACAGGGTGACAATAGGGCACGCGCTTTCACTCGCTTTTGATGTGTCCATGTTGTGTGCATTGTTTTGGCATGGATAATGAGCACCACGAACACAAGTACAATTTTGGGATGGTATGGACTTCTTGGTGGTGGAGGGGGATGGGGGGGGGGACGGGAAGGGACCTGTGACAGTAGCTATACGTGTGTATGCGAGATTCGGACGGGCTTAGCTGCTGCTTCCAATTGGGGAGGGGCATTTCATGTACACGGCGGCTAATCACGGGTGCGGGGGAGGTTTGCCACCCTTGATAGTGGTAGGAACCCTCTGGCTAGGTCAGGGATTGCAATTTTAGGGGGAACACAGCAACTGTTTTGGACAAATGAGTTGGGATCTCGGCTAATATGACCGGTAATATATTTTGGTCGGGGTTCTACTGTACAGCAATGTTAGTACTTTGTCAGAAATCCTATAGCGGGTCTAATATTCCTGCTAGTATTCACCTAGAGGTCAAGGCTCAGGACTTCCCTTCCAAACTTATCGAGCACACTTTAAAAGAGTCTTAAACATCGCTCTTATGGTCCTTTATTTGTTTATTCCTTATTTCTACAGTCAACACTCATTCTTATTGCAATAAATAAACAATTTTTTGGCGAACCACAACTGGAGTTCAATATAGAAAATGTCAGCGGAATGCTTGTAACAATGCAATCGTTGGCGCATCTGTACTTAGAGATTAATATAGGAATAATGCCCCTTTTAAGCATTCCATGATGAATTTGCAATGCATATAACGACCAGAATGTATGTATGGGGTTATGCATTTAGTTCGTCAGTGGTTACAGTATTAAAAAATAGTAGGCATAAAGTTAAATAGTTTTCGGCGGTTTAAACCAATTGTAAATCAACCTCTAATTACGTACTTACAAAGAGGTTGGTGACTAAGATAGAATAAGAACAAAATGGAGCGTATCATCAGGCAATTAATACGAGCAAAAGCATTACATCAAAGATTCATTCTAAATGTATGTAGTTGAAAGGCAAACAATGAATCCGCGTGCAGGGCTATAAATGTCTAAAGGCAAGATTTGAAGTTGCAAGGCTCTAGGAAACGAACTTAAGTTTGACTGAGGCCGATCAGAAAGGCATAGGTCAGTGGGTAAAGGAAACCTTAGGACAGCAGAGGGATGGTTCATAACTGGACTGATATGCACTGGTATAGGATAGACAAATGTGAGAAGCCACTAAAGGAGAAACAGTAAACATCTTCAATCCATCCCACTTGACCTCGGATTCAAATCTTTGCAAACATCTTTCGTGTTGTAGGTACCAGGGAGATGGACTATAGAGTATTGGGTTTGCTGATATGAAGCTACTTGGGCATCACATTTATTATAGGAGTGGAGTTTCTCTATTGGTGGCATGAAGGTCTGGCTCCATCGGACCAGGAGTCTTTCCAAGCAATGTGAATGGGGGCTTCCCTGGACTGTGAAGCCAGGCAATCTAAAGGGAAAGGTTGATTTCTGCAGAGCAGCTCAGTAAGTGAGGTGCACTGATTTGTTCTGGGGATTAACTGCAGATGGTTAAATATAATCAAATTCCAAATGTAAACAAAGACACTAGCCAGAAAGTTACATTTTCTAACTCTATTTTGCACCTGTTATTGCGGATTCACAGCCGCCCCTAGTGGACGGCATATGAACGTCAAAGAGTCAGTCCGTCATTAAACTTTATTCGGTTTTTGTTTGGAGAACCATAAAAGTTACACAGATACAATACATACAAACAGTTAGGTATTAACACAATTTAAAAGAAAAGGCCGGTACCGCACGGTAAATCAGCTAAAACATATCTGAATAAGCTGGCTCTACATATCCATACAATACCTTAATTTTATTGGTTTGCAGTTGTAGTGTAACTCTGGACGTGCTTTCCCTGAGCAACAAGGACGTAGTCAATTATTATTTGTTAGGCAAGGGCGACTAATTGAATTGCGCGGAAACACTGTGCCTTGAGCTGATGCGGACACGCAATCCGGCTTCCTGAGCTCCAAAGTTGATAGCTCTAGCCAGTACGCCACATCCACTCGCGCAAGAACCAAAGCGTTTTCAGTAGTATGCAACAAAGCATGGGGTTCTGGAGGCCTGTAGTAGAGTAGCTTATCCAACTGACAACCTTTGACAAAGCCAATAGTCCTGGCTTGTTGTAGGGTGTTAGTTGTATCAGGTAAGTGGAGGCGGTATCGGAAGCGGCAAAATACCAGTTAAGCTGAGCACGCGGTTGGGCCGGGGGCATTTCAAGGGCAGTTGGGGGTCTGTTATGGCTGTCTTTTTGCTAACTCTTTGGAGAAGGAGAATGATGGAGAGTGACTCCAGCCTATCACCCCCATAGCATAGGGATTAGGCCGATAGACAGGGACTCTGTCTTACATATATAAGGGCATTTTCGTATTATTTTCCTTAGAGTAAGGCTTATGAATTTAAGTTAGGGGATAGATATATAAGTATTAGTCATGATTCGCTCATTTGCTAACATGCTGAGCTGTTTTTCATGGAGCTATGCGTATTATGGGCTCCGTAGGCCTTAAACGAGACAGACTCCATTTTGCCTTCTGCCCGGTAGCTCGAGAAGGCTTTCTAGGTGAAGTGTAATGTTTTAGTTTCAAGCTGTTGTTCGCTTGGAGAGAACCAGTTCAGGCTGACCCTTATCGAAGGAATGTATTTTTCTCCACTCCGAAGACACAACTTCAGGCCGGCCGGCTGGGAAAGTGTCCTTGGTACGGGGAGGTACAAGAATTTGGTGGGCGGCAGGTTACTGGCCGTGAATTTCCATGAAGGAACGGGCTTTGATATTAGCGAAGGTGTTAGTCAGTTTGTCAGTTAGTCCGTAGGCGGCATCTAGCCGTTAGCATCTCTGCCATTATTCATTTTCATGGTGGACAAGTCGCCATCTTTGAAGTCGGAGAAAGATTTAAGACCGAAACTCTCTGAGAAAGACTGAACGAGAAGTAGCGCGGAGCGCACTGATACAGAGAGAGAGAGAGACGGTAGCTAATAATCAGCAAGGTTCCGGTGTCCTGAGGGGAAGCAGACGAGGTTGAGCCTAGCGGTGCAGACGTGTACTTGTGACGGCTGAGGGTGACTGCAAGGCGAGCCAGGATACAGAGACGAGAAGGGAACCTAGATGACTGCCGAGTCCAGACTTCCCACTAACAAGGTGATACCTGCCTAACTTATTTAGGATGTGCACTCTAATCTTTACCTTCTTCTTGCAAAAGTTATGCTGCATAGTAATGTGATTTGTATCTATTGTTAATAAATACCCTAATTCATATAGAATTATCGTGTACCTGGTGCTTATGTTCAATCCTGGTAAACCGCACTTCTAGTCAAGAGCTGTTTAGGTGAACGGATGAGAAATCCCGATCAGGTAGATGGTGATTGAATAAGGAGGGAGTGAGTGGACCTTCGATGTCAAGAGCAGGGAGTACACTATACAATCTGGAACCCTATTCAAAGTTATTATTGTAGTTTTATTCCGAGTAGATCATTGAGATATTATCCCAAATGATGGTTCATAGGAATGTGGTCGTCGTTGATATGCGGCGTTAGTGACAGCACTGGGTGGGAGACCAGTGTGAATACCCACTGGATTGTGGCTTGAGTAAATGAGAGCACTAGGTGGTTGAACTAGTGTGTAGTTTCGCAGGATTGCGAACAGTTTGGAAAAGGGAGCATTGGGTTCTGCAGGCCCATGTGTAGACACACCGGATTGTGTGTCAGATCTGCCCTAGGGTAGAACGGTCTGGGTCGGGGTGGCCGCGAGACCAACTGATGTGAATAAGATATTGTAGAAAATCCGTACATACATATATTGTCATTCCCCATCCTTAGGTGCGACCTGTATATTTATCTGTATATCTACTCATTGTGAATGCGATCTGAGGAGGGAAGGTGAGTACGTTTTGGCTGGGTCACAGGGGCCCCTGGGGGCTGATCCCATCTAAACAGAAAATCCAGCCATTACATCTGGCGTCACGAACTGTTTACGAAGCCTGTGTGCATTGTGTTGTTTTAATCTCGTTGGTTTGCGCTCGGCTTGTACGTATAAAATTTTTGTTTATAATTTTGTATATAATTTTTGCGTGTCATTATGTTTGCGAAAAAATCATCGTCGGTTTTCAAATTACCGATCCAGATTCCCGGCTGGGAGTCTACGCCTTACGAGGCCTTGGCCCGTGAGTGGGCTGATTCTACTGGTTTGAGTGAAAATTGGTCTTCATGCTTGGAGCAGGCGGAGCCTGCCGATGTGGTGTCATGCCTACAGAAAGCGCCAGTAGTGAAGGGTGATGAGCTTCCTATTTTAGGACGCAGAGGGTGGATTGTTCTTAATGCATACAGAATATTGCATGAGAGGTTTGTTCAATTACAGAAACAGTTTAAAGATTCGGAAGGACAGTGTGTTGAGTTGCAAAACGCGCATACTTTGTTGCGTTGTCAAAATAAATTGCTTGCCGACAAACTTGAAACATATCAGACCATTGCCGAAAGAGCTGCGGTCCGTATTGCACGATATAAATATAAACATCGTCGTGGACGTGTGTCTTCCCGCAAAGTGCGTATGATTGTAGCAAAAGCTGGAATGGATTGGAACCCCGATGAGTGGGACGGTAATATCTGGGATTCTCATACTTCTGACTCCTCGGCAGAGGAGGGTGACAAGCGCGAGTCTTCTCGCTCCGGACGTGATTGTAAATCTGCTTCATGCATTGATTCAACTCCCGATTGTGACCGTGCTCGTTCTTCCTGTGTGAATGACGTAGCTTGCCCTGATTGTGCTGTTAAATCTAAGATGCGGGCTTCCTCGGAAGCTCTTCCCGCAGTTTCTGCTCACCCGATTTTTCGACGAAAATTACAACAGGCCCCTGGTAATCCGGGTGGTATAGCTCTTGATTGTATTGAAGATTTTACTCAGCAGGAGGTTAGTGACATTTTGCAACGATTTAGACAACGGCCTGGTGAGGCCTTGCTTACCTGGATGGTGCGTCTTTATGAGCTTGGCGCTGCCGGTATTATGCTCGATGCTGTTGATTGCTTACGATTTTGCTCTTTGAGTTCTGATTCTACGATTCAGGATCATTTTCGGAATTATAATGGTGTTGGTCAAATTTCTTTGCTCCAGCTTGCGTCTGATGGCTGTAATCATAAATATCCAACTGAATCTGATTGGCCTACTGATGAAAAACCGTGGTACACTCTGCGCGATGCGTCGCAACGTTTAAAGGAGGAAGTCATGAAAACGTGTATCTTCCTTAGTACTGCTGACAAGTTATTGGATGGTCTTTTAACATCTTCTGTGCGTAATCGCATTATCCGTTCTTCTCCTGTTGCTTACAAGCAGGTCATGATGACATTATTGATTAACCAAACTGGCAATCCTTTGTCTGTTGTGCTTGAGTCTGTTCGTCAGCTTGGTGAGCTGGGTGAATGGTTTAAACCTGAAAGACAATCTCGACCTGAGGGTCGTACTGGTGGGGACTATAAGTTCTCTAGACGTGACATGTTTCTTGCTCTCATTGCTGATGGTGTCAAAAGGGAAGACATTGATGGCGAGCCTAATAATCGCTTATGGGACATGTTTCGTAAGCGTGGTTTGGATCGAAAGGAGGGTGCCCGTCGTGTGCGAAAGAATGAGTATGATCGTGGTTCGGATGACAGTGGTGATGAGAGACGACGTGTGAATTCTGATCGCCGTGATGATCGGCGCTATGAACGTGATGGATCCCCTCGTCGTAATGATGGGAGGGGGAGAGTGGATGATCGTGAAAGGGGAAGAGATGATCGTGTTTCTAGCAGACGACGAGATGCAAGGAGTTATTCCCCTGACGTAAGAAAAAGGGAGGATCGTAACAGACTCCCTGACACTAATCCGTTTCGTACTGGGGACGGATATGAACAAGACATTCTAATGCCAAAGAAAACCGAGAATATTTACCCTGATTTGTCTTGGTTGACTGAACGCAGGAAAAATGACTAGGAAATAGGTCAAGCTCCGGTACGCAAGTGGGCCCACAGAGATTACTGACCCTATGTAGATATTGAGATTTTTTGGAAACATCGTAATATCGAAAGGGCCCGAGCGTTGGTTGATACTGGGGCGGAGGCCACTTTAATTCATGGTAAATCGAGAAAATTTAATTGACAGTCTTTTACAATTACCGGTCTGGGTGGTAAAGAGACACCCGCGGTTCAAACTGCACTCGAAATTAAAATTGGTAGAATTCCTCGTAGAGAATACTCTGTGTTGGTTGTGCCACTTTTGGAATACATTATTGGAATTGACATCTTGAAAGGTATGACTTTGCATTTGGATGATGGATACTATCAATTTGGTACACGACAGTACATTTCGACCAGACCCGTACGGGTTGGCCGTTTACGCATGCCACCTATTAAGATCCCTTTAGCTACGAAAGTGATTTCTCAAAAGCAATATCGCATTCCAGGTGGTCATGAGGAAATTACTGCTACGATTCAGGATTTGGTTGACGCGGGAGTCATTACTCCGGTCACATCTGCTTGGAATAATCCCGTTTGGCCCGTGCGCAAAAGTGACAACTCTTGGCGCATGACTGTTGATTATCGAGAATTGAACAAAAATACGCCTAAATTGACTGTTGCAGTGCCTGACATTGTCACATTGATTCAGAGAATTCAAAAGCATCCAGGTACGTGGTATGCTTCCATTGATATTGCTAGTGCGTTCTTTTCAATCCCGATTGCCCCCGAATGTCAGGAACAATTCAGTTTCACATGGAATGGACGTCAAATGACGTTCCGGAGTCTTCCTCAAGGCTATGTACATAGTCCTACGATCTGTCACCGGCTGGTGGCGGAACATTTGTCTGAAGTGCCCACGAATCCACAAGTTCAGATTTGTCACTATATTGACGACATTTTGATTCAAGGTGAAACGCAAAACCAGGTACAGTCCCATTTAGATCAGATCATTGATTGTTTGCGAGCGAAAGGCTGGGAAATTAATCCTGACAAATTACAAACTCCATCCCAAGCTGTAAAATTTTTGGGAATTAATTGGCATGAGGGTCACAGAGAGGTGATTCCACAGGTTAAACGAAAAATACTTGATTTTGCTGTTCCCAGGAACAGGAAAGAAGCGCAATGCTTTATTGGATTGTTTGGATTTTGGCGTCAGCATATTCCCCATCTAAGTCAGATTTTGGCTCCTTTGTATCGAGTCACTCGTAAAAAGAATGCGTTTGAATGGGGTGAACCTCAACAGACTGCTTTTAATTTGGCTAAAGAAGCTATTCAGTATGCTTTGGATTTGTGGCCCGTGAGTGATGGTGATGTGGATTTGAATGTGTCCGTGGAAGGCCTGTATGCCAATTGGAGTTTGTGGCAAAAGCAGGGCAGACAAAAAGTGCCATTAGGTTTTTGGACCAAAAAGTTACCAGAGGCTGGTGAGCGTTACTCACCTTTTGAAAAACAGTTGCTTGCTTGTTATTGGGCTCTGGTGGATACCGAGCAATTGACCCTAGGCCATGCTGTGATTTTGAGGCCTGAAATTCCCATTATGCAGTGGGTTTTGAGTTCACCGAAGTCCCATCGAATTGGACATGCTCAGGAGGCCAGTGTGATTAAATGGAAATGGTACATTCAGGACAGGGCACGTGTGGGTCCGAAAGGTGTGGCGGTTTTACATGAGCGAGTGGCGCAGGCGCCCTCCAATGAGGCTGAAAGTGAGTGTTCGGTTCCCGTAGTGCAGGAGTCTCCCGTGAAGTGGGGTAAATCATTTGATGATCTGTCCGCGGAGGATAGAAAACATGTGTGGTTTACGGATGGTTCTGCGAAGTTCATTGGTGACAAAAGACATTGGAAAGCTGTCTCTTTTAATCCGATTACAAAGAAATTGTTAAGCACAACTGGAGATGGTAAGAGTAGTCAATATGCGGAACTCTATGCGGTTTACCAAGTTTTGAAACAGGAGTTGCCTGGTACATGTCATATTTTCACTGATTCTTGGTCCACTGCAAATGGACTAGCGGTGTGGTTACCAACATGGCATTCTCATAATTGGGAATTGCACTCCAAGGAGCTATGGGGTAAAGAGTTGTGGCAAGAAATTTGGGAATTGCTCCCGCAGAGTACTGTTACAATCTTTCACGTGGATGCTCATACTCCAATTGACTCCCTTGACAAATTTTTTCATAATATTGCAGATGAACAGTCTAAAATTTCTGAGGCAGTGGTTGACATGCAGGATTCTGATTTGGCGGGATTGGCGAAGTGGGCCCATCAGAAAGCAGGACATTTTGGAGAGAAAGCCACTAGCAGGTGGGCTGCCGATAGAGGAATTCATATTCCCTTTTCTTTAATTAAAGATGTCATTCTACATTGTCCCATTTGCCAGCATTCTAGGAAGAAAGAGGTGCCTCAAATTGTTCGAGGTCACTTACATCGAGGTAAATTGCCCGCCCAAATTTGGCAGATTGATTATATTGGTCCGCTCCCTATGAGCAGAAATTGTCAATACATTTGCACAGTGGTTGATACTTATAGTGGCCTTTTGGTCGCTTTCCCTTGCAAGAACGCTACCCAATTGAATACAATTAAAACCCTGGAGCTCATTATTCTGTACTATGGTGTCCCATTCCAGATTCAATCAGATAATGCATCCCACTTTCGTGGAAGATTGGTGCAGGAATTCTGTAAGGAAAATAATATTGATTGGGTGTTTCATATTCCATATTATCCACAAGCTTCAGGACTGATTGAGAGAATGAATGGCTTGTTGAAAGAACAGTTGCGCAAGTTGACTGATGACCGTTATAGCCAGTGGAGAGATGTCCTACTTCAAGCTTTGTTAATTTTGAATAATCGTCCTTTGTTACATGCTGAATCTCCGTTGATGCGTTTGTTTCCTCCACATGTTGATGCAAAACCAAATTCTATAACGCACACTGTAATGTATTGGGAAATTACCCCCGGTGCTTTGGCTCCATGTAGAGCAACCCCAGGTTCTGCAGGCCTCGACCTGCATGCGTTAAATGATGCACAATTTCCAGGAAAAGATCGAATTATTGTTGAAACCGGCATTGGTGTCTGTATACCTGCCGGTAGTTTTGGATTAATTGCCCCTAGATCTGGCCTGGCCCTGAAAGGTGTACAAGTACTCGGAGGAGTGATTGACAGTGATTATCAGGGAGAGATTAAGGTTCTCCTGCTTAATAGCAGTGAGACGGATTTGTTCATCAAAAAGTCTGACCGTGTTGCTCAGTTACTGATTATGCCTGTCTTCAGTGGTGAGATCAAAAAAGGCTCTGCTCCAACGTTGCTAACTGTGCGAGGACAAAAAGGCTTCGGATCGTCTGATCTTCCTGGAGCTAAAATATGGTTGCAATCGCCTAAAAATCCTCCTGAACAGGCTGATATTATTGCGACCGGTCATGACAACACCGTTTTGGTGATGAAGCCAGGGAAAGATGGCTGGGAAGCTGTCCCAGCTGATAAATGTTACTTGCGAGAATGATTAAGGCCTGTATTTGTATTCTTTCAGATCATTCTTTGGATTGCTGCTGCAGGATGTGTCGGCGTTGGACTCCTTTTGGCTTGCTACGCCGGGAGAGGAGAGGATCCACCGACGCCGGTTGATGGGATAATAAGAGCCCCGCGGTCTGCGTGGCAGACATCGTCGAACTTCTGGATCACACTCGCGAAGCGGGTGACGAACTCTCCGCATTTTTGCCTTACCCCCATGAAGAGCGTTACTGACATTTTAGCGACCTGTTTGGTAGCTGTCCCTGCATCCACTGAGACTCTTCACCATATTTTTAATGTATCTAATGCCTGACCTAATGTTATTCTGGGCGATTTTGCGGCACACGAATTTTGTCCCTCATGTACTCTTATTCCAGACCTTGATGTCCCTATTAATTCCAGAATTACTACTTTTAATATTACCCCTGGAGATCTTTGCTTCATAATGACCTGTAACCCTAAAGCTATTACCGAGTGCCTGCGGCTGAAGCTCCAAGCCGCTACTACTTTTTCACCTCATCAACGTTTGTTATGTTCAAAGAGACTTCCTAACTCATGTCTTTCAGTTTCGAATAACATGACTTGTAAACGTTTATTAGTAGCCACTAGCCATTATCGTTCAATGCTATTGCCAGCTGGATGGCTCTTTTCTTGTGGGAATTCATCTTGGCCCTATATTCCTGCGAATATTTCTGGTGGCCCATGTGCCATCACTAGATTAAGTTTGCTAATGTTTTCCTCACATCCTTCTTCACATTCCCGTATTGTACGTGATTCAATGTCATTACATGAAGACTGTGATTCCTCTGTTCATCTTTTTTCCAAATCAGAATATCTTGGTTTAGCTTTTTCTATTATTGGAGTGCCAGCATTGGCCGTTTATAATGCCAAAACAATCGGCAAAATGGCCTGCTGGATGGTCAAGTCAATTAACCAAACGTCTACTGTTTTATCGGATTTATTATTAGACTCCCAAGGTGAACGTAGAGCTATTTTACAGAATCGTGCGGCTATCGATTACTTATTGTTGAAACATGGACATGAATGTTCTGATTTTGAAGGTCTATGCTGTTTTAATTTGTCTGACCATTCTAAAGCTATCCAGTCCCACATTAACAAACTCCACGACTTGACTGCAGAAATTAGAGAACATAAAGATCAGGGTTTCTTTGACTGGCTTTTTAACTGGCTCCCTGACATGCATTTCATACGACAAATTTTAGGGGGGGTTATTGTTGCTATCTGTATCCTCATAGCTATTTGTTGCTTTATTCAGTGTATCCCTTCCCTGCTACAATTTTTTAGACTTACGAAGGGTCGTAGATCAGTTAATTTTGTTTCATATTATTCGTCTACTGACGTTAGTTCCATTTAGTTACTGGTTAATAGACTGGAGTCAAGGGGTGTAATGTTATGGCTGTCTTTTTGCTAACTCTTTGGAGAAGGAGAATGATGGAGAGTGACTCCAGCCTATCACCCCCATAGCATAGGGATTAGGCCGATAGACAGGGACTCTGTCTTACATATATAAGGGCATTTTCGTATTATTTTCCTTAGAGTAAGGCTTATGAATTTAAGTTAGGGGATAGATATATAAGTATTAGTCATGATTCGCTCATTTGCTAACATGCTGAGCTGTTTTTCATGGAGCTATGCGTATTATGGGCTCCGTAGGCCTTAAACAAGACAGACTCCATTTTGCCTTCTGCCCGGTAGCTCGAGAAGGCTTTCTAGGTGAAGTGTAATGTTTTAGTTTCAAGCTGTTGTTCGCTTGGAGAGAACCGGTTCAGGCTGACCCTTATCGAAGGAATGTATTTTTCTCCACTCCGAAGACACAACTTCAGGCCGGCCGGCTGGGAAAGTGTCCTTGGTACGGGGAGGTACAAGAATTTGGTGGGCGGCAGGTTACTGGCCGTGAATTTCCATGAAGGAACGGGCTTTGATATTAGCGAAGGTGTTAGTCAGTTTGTCAGTTAGTCCGTAGGCGGCATCTAGCCGTTAGCATCTCTGCCATTATTCATTTTCATGGTGGACAAGTCGCCATCTTTGAAGTCGGAGAAAGATTTAAGACCGAAACTCTCTGAGAAAGACTGAACGAGAAGTAGCGCGGAGCGCACTGATACAGAGAGAGAGAGAGACGGTAGCTAATAATCAGCAAGGTTCCGGTGTCCTGAGGGGAAGCAGACGAGGTTGAGCCTAGCGGTGCAGACGTGTACTTGTGACGGCTGAGGGTGACTGCAAGGCGAGCCAGGATACAGAGACGAGAAGGGAACCTAGATGACTGCCGAGTCCAGACTTCCCACTAACAAGGTGATACCTGCCTAACTTATTTAGGATGTGCACTCTAATCTTTACCTTCTTCTTGCAAAAGTTATGCTGCATAGTAATGTGATTTGTATCTATTGTTAATAAATACCCTAATTCATATAGAATTATCGTGTACCTGGTGCTTATGTTCAATCCTGGTAAACCGCACTTCTAGTCAAGAGCTGTTTAGGTGAACGGATGAGAAATCCCGATCAGGTAGATGGTGATTGAATAAGGAGGGAGTGAGTGGACCTTCGATGTCAAGAGCAGGGAGTACACTATACAATCTGGAACCCTATTCAAAGTTATTATTGTAGTTTTATTCCGAGTAGATCATTGAGATATTATCCCAAATGATGGTTCATAGGAATGTGGTCGTCGTTGATATGCGGCGTTAGTGACAGCACTGGGTGGGAGACCAGTGTGATTACCCACTGGATTGTGGCTTGAGTAAATGAGAGCACTAGGTGGTTGAACTAGTGTGTAGTTTCGCAGGATTGCGAACAGTTTGGAAAAGGGAGCATTGGGTTCTGCAGGCCCATGTGTAGACACACCGGATTGTGTGTCAGATCTGCCCTAGGGTAGAACGGTCTGGGTCGGGGTGGCCGCGAGACCAACTGATGTGAATAAGATATTGTAGAAAATCCGTACATACATATATTGTCATTCCCCATCCTTAGGTGCGACCTGTATATTTATATGTATATCTACTCATTGTGAATGCGATCTGAGGAGGGAAGGTGAGTACGTTTTGGCTGGGTCACAGGGGCCCCTGGGGGCTGATCCCATCTAAACAGAAAATCCAGCCATTACAGGGTCGTGCGTGGTGGAGCGGTACGTTCTTTGCAGTGGGCTTTTTCCTGGCGGACAGGCTCTGGGGGGTGACGCACGGTGTGGAGGACTTCTCCCTGGGCGCCAGTGAGGAGGCACGGTCCCATGCCGGTGTGGTCATTTTCCGTAGTGAGCTCGACTCCATTGGTCAGGGAGCACGCCCGCCGGAGGACAGGGGGATCGCAACACTCGGTGGGGTCTGACGCGGAACGTTGACGTAGCCGTCTCGGGGGGGGGGCAGCGGGGTAAGGTAGGTGACGGGGGTGTTGGGGGCACTTCGGCAGGGGTTTTTTCCTGGCGGACGGGCTCCGGTGTGGGACGCGCCATCCGGAGGGCTTCTCTCTGGTGGGACGGCCGGTTTCGGCGGACTGCCTGCAGGCGCTGGCGGCTTCTCGGGCCTTGTGTTGACAGGGGGGGCCCTGGGCGCCAGGGAGAGGGTACGGCCCCGGTTCAGTGCGGTCCTACTTCGAGGGAGCTCGATTCCGCGGCCTGGAAGCACGCCCCGGGGGTGACGTTGACTGAGGGCATGGCCCTATACCTTTAGTGACAGAGGGCATGGCCCTAGGCATTGGTGACGGAGGGCAGGGCCTTATGCATTGGTGATGGGAGCATGGCCCTATGCAGGGGTGACGAGGGCATGGCCCTATGCAGGGGTGACGAGGGCATGACCCTATGCACTGGTGACGAGGGCATGGCCCTATGCTTTGGTGACGAGGGCATGGCCCTATACGTTGGTGACGGAGGGCATGGCCCTATGCATTGGTGACGGGGGACATGGCCCTCTGCAGTGGTGACGGAGGGCGTGGCCCTATGCATTGGCGACGGAGGGCATGGCCCTATGCATTGGTGTCGGAGGGCATGGCCCTATGCATTGGTGACGGAGGGCAGGGCCCTATACATTGGTGACAGAGGGCATGGCCCCATATGTTGGTGACGGAGGGCATGGCCCTATACATGGGTGACGGAGGGCATGGCCCTATACATTGGTGGACGGAGGGCATGGCCCTATACATTGGTGGACGGAGGGCATGGCCCTAGACGTGGTGACGGAGGGCATGGCTCTATACATTGGGACAGAGAGCTTGGCCCTATACATTGGGACAGAGGGCATGGCCCTAGGGGTAGGGGGGAGGACCTGTCGGGGTACGAAGGCATTGACCTGACAGCGCTGTGTTGAGGGGGGCCGCAGCACGCATGGTTGGGGGGTGTGGCCTGCCGGCTGGGTCATGCGGCAAGTCCCGGGTTTTAAGGGAGGGGGAGTCCTAGGGGGGGTCGAGGACCGTTAGCAAGTCCCTCGAGTGGCGGTTCTTCCTTTTATGTGGGGGAAGAGTAGGAGAACTGTTTGGATTGTCGGGGGTAGGTCAAGCACAATAAAGTATTTAACCAGGTGGAGAGGCAAATTGACGTTATGCAAATTGTTACTGTTTGTGGATTGGGGAATCAGTTAGGGGAGGAGGTGGGGGTGAGTCAGGAAATTATATATTTGTGAGGTTTAGATTGTGCGGCGCAGGCCAAGGATGTTATTGTGTAGGATGCACCTGCTTCCAATAAAGCGGCCTTTGTCACACCAACATTGAATCTCGGGTCTTTGCTTTCCTCCCCCCCCCTCCCTTTCCTCAATGGGCCCCAATGGGGTCCTGGGGGGGGGGCGGCCGACCGAAGGGAGGCCTGCCCCGCCCGGGGGAATTTGGGGGCCGGGGAAAGGGGGGGGGGTGGAGCTGGCGCCGACTGGGGACGGGTTGGGCGTTTTTTGGTAGCTTTTGGGCTGGGGGGTGGGGCTTTGTTGGGCTGCTTTTGGTAGGGTTTTGGCTCCCGCCCGGCCACGCGACAGAGACGCCATTACAAGTGTGGTGTCTCGGCCGCCGGGCGGGGGGTGTCGGATGGACAAAATTCCCCCCCCCCCCTCCCTGGGGCATGTTACAGGGGGGGCCACAAGAGCGGGCATTTCCCTTTTTCGGGGGAGTTTCTTTTCGGGGGAGTGTGGGGGCGTCAGGGGATTTTGGGCGAGTTTTGTTGGAGGCTGGTGCAAAGGGGTTTTTCATGATTGGGTGGGGTGTTTTCGCATGTCGCTGGAGCAGGTGTGGGGTGCACTCCCATGTAGGGGCGGTTCTTCCTAATATGTGGGGGAAGAGTAGGAGAACTGTTTGGATTGTCGGGGGTAGGTCAAGCACAATAAAGTATTTAGCCAGGTGGAGAGGCAAATTGACGTTATGCAAATTGTTACTGTTTGTGGATTGTGGGAATCAGTTAGGAGAGGAGGTGGGGGTGAGTCAGGAAATTACATATTTGTGAGGTTTAGATTGTGCGGCGCAGGCCAAGGATGTTATTGTGTAGGATGCACCTGCTTCCAATAAAGCGGCCTTTGTCACACCAACATTGAATCTCGGGTCGGTGCTTTCCTCCCCCCCCCCCTCCCTTTCCTCAATGGGCCCCAAACAAGGTCTCGCCACATTTGCAGATCTATACCCAGATGGCCTATTTTTACCTCCCTTCGTGACAAATGAGCATCCTTGCCATTCAATGCTTGATGTCCTTTTATACCACCCGCTCTGTGCTACTTGCCGTGCACTGCAAGCCACATTCGCCGCATCAACACCTGTACTCCACGCACTTGAACACATGCTGACAAACACCACCTCACATAGATTAGTCCCCCATTTATACACTGAGATGCAGACCAGGGCTCCAATGTGTACTCCGTTGGCTCATGCTGCTAGGGACCTAGATGCTGAATTCCAGATGAGCAATAAGCATATTGCTGTGGGAAAACTGCGGCCCTCTCACCCAAAGACAGACTGAGGCACATTCTTTTTAAATTTCTTAACATACTCTATTACACATGATGCAGCTTCTACGTACTGGGTTGGTTGAAGATGCGTGCTGTCTGCACTGTACCGTAGGCCACATTCCTACTTCTCGCCTGTGAGTGCCCGAGAGTGGTGAGCTACTTGCCTGGGCCAGATGTACAACAATTTTATTTTGCGCGTCTCAGTTTGCGACTAATTACAGGTCGCAAATTGCGAGGCGCAAAATAAAATGTACAACAGTGTGTTTAACACTGTTTCCGATTCCCAATGGGGTCCAAATTGTGAGGCTCATTAATATTAATGAGCCTCTCGCAATTTGCAAGCCCATTGGGAATGACAGGCCCTCGCAGGGAAGGTGGCCTGCTGGGCTCAGCAGACCACCATGTCTAGGACTGCTTTAAAATAATGCAGTTTTCTTTTTAAATACAGCGTTTAAAAAAAGAAAAAATCCAATATTTTCAATTAATTTTTTAAGGGCTGGCAGTGGTCCCTGGGACCACTGCCTACCCTTAAAAATATTTTCACATGCATTTACAAAGGGGAAGGGGCCCCGTGGGGACACCTTCCCATTTGCGAATGCATCACCACTTACTTGAAGTAGGTGGTAATAGCAAGTGTTTTGCGACTGCAATTGCGGTCGCAAAGCATTAGTAAATGGTTTTGAGACTCGCTATTTGAAAGAGAACGCCCCTTCCATACAGCAAATCGCAATACCTATTTAGCAAATTACAAATATATTGTGACTCGCTAAATAGGCTTTGTACATGGCCCATGATGTTTTTGAATGCACAAAAGGGTTCGCAAACCTGTTTGTGAATGCAAAAATGGGTCGTACATCTGGCCCATTGTCCTGCATAAGATTACGGACCATTCACTGGCACAGACTCCCTTAGTTGGTCTTTTAGGAAATGTCAAATATGCCCCCTCAGTGCTTGCCGCCTTACTGCTATGCTCATGCTTTTAGCCAAACGATGGGTTGGTATGCATTGGGGCAGGTGGCCAGCACCAAAGGTTGAGACTTGGCTGCAAGATACCGTCTTTTACCAGGAGTAGCTCTTTGCCCACTGGGAACTTATGCCCCCGAGATCCCCCTTGAAGGACACTTGGAAATCCCTACTAGCCTACTTGCGATGGAGAGGCCACCCACCTCACCGGGTGCAGAGGGGACCTTGTCGTTCATTGATTTTCCCCATGTCTCAGGTGATTCTGAGAGTGTTTCAGGCGATTCTGCCAGTGTCTCAGACGGTCCTCTCCCTGATGACCTGATTACATGAACTCCTGCGCCACAACCTTGATTGCAGCGCTGCACGTCTTTTCCATAGCCGTCCCTGAAGTGGCATATTGTTGTCCTGATTCCTTGTTGTTTTACACATATCTCTGATGGGGTGACAATATCATAATTTATTATATGCTCCAATGGATTCATTTATGTGCCTTGCCTATCCTCTTCTCCCTTGTCTCTCCCTCCCCTCTCCTTCCCCTATGAGGCTTTTGCCTATATGTTGTTATCTTTTTGAAATGCCATTAAAAACGTTAAGAAAAAATACAAGGTGTTTGTGCTAGACTCCATGAATTATCTAGTGACAGATCTTTAGCTTAGAAGATTTCAGCACAGTTCTTGCCGTTAGTTTCCACTTGCACAAAACAGAAAAGCAAAGTTCACGTCGCTTACAACAAAAAAAATATTTACAATGATCTTCGTGAGACTTCCTTAGCCCTATTCTGTGTTCTTCTAAAGGACAACCTTAAGATCTTTCACCAGCTCGGGCCTTTGTAGTTTTGGCAAAGCTATAAGGTGCAGTCCCTAATAAATGTGCAGTTCAAATTTGCTAATAATCACTTACAGGATGAGTTGAGTCAATCTATTTAGTGGAAATGAAGTTTCAAATGTCTGTTCAGCCACAAAATTCAATTCAATGAGGTTCAGATGGATTCAAACTGTTAGAGCAAAATGTGAAAAATGCCATCTCCAGTAGTTGGTTGCCAAGTATGTCCACTCAGGTGAGGAGTACCTTTGACAGGGTACTTTAGCTCTCTTTGATCTCCTCACTGGTGGCCCTTCTTCACACCTGTCAATCAGTCAGATCCATCAGCACCCTTTGGGATGGGGTGGGGTGCATGTACTTTACAACTTACGTTACTATATCACTAGGCCCTTTGTCAGGGTTTGAATCTGGCACAGTCAACACTTCTGTACCAACAACAATTGACTCTCTCAGAACCCCCTCAGGCTGAACTAGTGCTGTCCCATCTGCTTGATGATCCCCAACAGCTTGACTAACCTGTTCCCTCTTTCTTGCTGTATCCACCGGCACATCAGGAACAGTTGCTGTTATATGTTCAGGGGGACAGGGGACTCTGCGACTATGAGCAGCGTGTACTCAGTTAGGGATCCCACCTAACTTCACAGCAGTTGTGGTAACCAGTATTACCTGGAATGCCCCACGCCACCGAGGCTCTAAGTAAAACTTGCAAATATGCTTCTTCACCACAACCCAGTTGCCGGACTGAGGTCATGGTACTGCTCCTGTTGGAGCAGTGCGCTGTAGCCTCTCCAACCTGGTGAGATACAGAATGCACCACATCAGCCAGTCTCTTGCAGCAATCAAGAATCATGTCATCTGTAATGTTCACAAGCCCATTCACAGGCACATGCACGCTGGCTGTCTCATGGCGGCCCTCCCCATGATGATTTCATGAAGGACGATCCCATCCTCTGGTCTGGAGTACTGCTCAGACTCATCAACACAAGAGGCAACACATCAGGTCTCTTCAGGGATGTTGAAGCAGACACTTTAGCTAATCTCGATTTTAAAGTGCAATTGACGTGCTCTACAATACCGGAAGCCTCCAGTGGATAACTGCAAAGTAACTTTCCACTCAACTTGTAGTTTGGGCAGGTAGTTGCAAAGCCTGTAGCAATTTTCTTACACTCTCCCCATTGCAATTTGTGACCCCGAAGAAGTCTTAAATCCGCGTTGGGACCACAACAGCCCAAAGTCATGAACGGCACCAAAGCCGTACTGACTATCAGTGAAATGTGTCACTCTCAGCTGGTCACAACTTCACTTGAAGGAAGGGTTGGATGATGGCGGCCCGCTGAAGTGCCCGGATGGGAGCTCGGAGCTCTCCAGGGGAAGAAACATTGATGTGAAGGCAAAATGAAAAGGGAAAGAAGTACATTAGGGTACATTAGGGTTCTGGACCTTGTGTCAAACATGCTGGGTCTGAACCATGATATTTCACTGAGACTGGACAAATCAACCATTCTGAACCATGAGGTCCATGAACCATGTTTATAGCATTAAATCGTCATTCGTGTTTCCAATTCCCCAACCTTCCGCACACGCGGCAAAAGTTTGTTTTCTTCAAAGTCAGCACATCAACATCTGTTCTCGAATCAATCTGGGCACCTCGTCACCTACCCTTTGGCTAAAACCCTTGCTGTTGAAACCCATTAACACCTTGCTTTATGGGGACCTGCTGATAACCTCCCTGCATGTGAAAAGGATTATTAATAAATGGCTGATTCTGACCTTTTTATGCAGCTTTCATTTGTGCAATCATTAACTTCTACTTTAACTTCTTGTGTTTCATCTCTAATTCATCTTCGCAGTACTTTTCGTATCTCAAAATGTCATCATTAGGCTTCTGCTGCCAACAAATCAAATGCTGCTGAAACATGGAACTAACCTAAAACTTCAATCCATACATGTATCTGTAAACAACATGTCCCATATCATTTGCCTCAGTTGTCTCTGTCCCACTGAACTGTTTAAATACCTGCAATGATCTTTGATAGAAAGCATGTATTGACTCTTTGGTTTCTTGGGTCATTTTTCAATCCTGACCCAATCAATCTCTTTAGCAGAGATCTTCTATTTCAGAAATGTAATCACCTGATTGTATTTTTTTATTACCAGGGGAGATGGAGCATGCAATTGAGGATGTCTAATTGGATGCACTTCAAATCCAATCCACAGAAACGTTGACCTCAACCCACAGCTCACCTGGGACCACAATTTCAAATAGAGTTTTCAAATCTTTCCATAAAACCTTTGATATTTTCACAAACCAATCAACATGTCTGTACCATTCCACTGGATTCTCTCTCAATTTTGGAAAGCCATTTGTGAAGGATGCAAGATCTGACCTACTCCATGATATATGTACATACCCTCCAACAGGAACAGCTCTTAGGGGAAACATGTGGACATCCTCATCTTCCTCCTCTGTTCCAGATGGAGGCATCTGTAATCTGACTTTTTGTTGTTCTTTTTTCTTTAACTATCTACCTTCCAATTTATCTAATTCACTCCACTTTCGAAATTGAGCTATAAATTCCTTCATATGTACTCTAATATCTGGCAGATGCATGCTTGAAAGATTTCTGTCACTGAAGCACAACCTGTAATTTTTCTGTAAAATTGTGGATTTCTGTACATCAATTCCATGTGTTTGGGTCAATTCAGATAATTTCTCATGAGCCTGTCCTGCACATCTAGTAACGTTTTTTTCACAGGAACAATAATTCATCATCCTGATATGCATTCCGTTGTGATAAATCAAGAGTCCCAATTATCATTTCTTCTAATTCTACTTCCAATCTATCCATATCCATTGTCCTTTTTCTCTCAGGAACCTGAGCATTTACTCCACTCGTTCCCAAAATCCCACTACTTGTTGGAGTATCTACACCTTTAAACCAACCATCAAGTTCCATGGCAGTAAGACATGGTTGTTCTGCTGGGGTATTAAGGACTATTTCTCCACTATAGGTAACACTACTCAAATCAGGTGGGGGATTTAGAAGGGACATGTCAGAAATTGACGTCTTGATAGGCATCTCTGCCCTTAGGGTGGTGCAATTCATCATTGGTTGGCCACTTGTGTTGGGCATAAAAAAGGTGGCGGTCTGTGAGGAAACCTCCTGCTCAAGTTGAACCATGTCTGATTTAAAGTAGGGTCTGAACTCAGAGCACATGGGTATTTCTTTGTGTCAGAACCATAGGAGTCTGAGGAATGGATCTCATTGTTGAGCCCACTGAATTGTTAGCTACAGCATTCATTCTGGTAGGAACAGTCAAAGTATGTGTGGTATTTCCTGCTATTCCCAGTTTATACAGAGGAACTACACAGCCAATTGTGACAGGTGCAGTCAATGCATCTGTGGCATTTAGAGTATGTGAAGTCAAAGGGACTGTCATAGCTGAATGTTCTCCCATTGAATTTGGATTCATATTTACTGGTGCCATACGCACATCAAACCTCTTGCTAATAGGTGCAATACTCGTTCCACCAGTCTGTGCATCATTATACAGAGGTGAGCGGTTTAGCAATAATTCACCCACAAAATTCTCATTTAGTTTGCTGTCACTTTCCTCAGTCCCTTTCTCTATGTCTTCTGGCTTGCTATTCCTTTTCTTTTCCTTGCGTTAGCCCTTCCCTTCTCCTTCACTTGTCAACGTAGGATATAGTCTAGGTCACTCAATCATGTCAGTCCTCCAAGATATCTTTTCTGCATTCCATCTATCATCTGTACAAGTGAGTATGGCTTTCTTAACTCTCCCTTGAAACCTCTCTCTGTCTAAGATGGGTCATCTGTTCCCCGGCATCAAGTTCTTTGTATTGAGTAGCTCTAGGAGAGGACTTCATTTCATACAGCGTCCTCCTTCAGTTCTCAATAATTCTCAAACTAAATGTCCCGTAATGGGGAAATTGCAATGCACCATCTTACTCAGTGACTGTATTCTAGTGTGAGAGCCAAGCACATGTACGAAGACCCATGTTTACCACCATAGACCTAACTGTCGTACCTTCGGGTGGTGCCTCTTTTCCTTTTCAGGATCAGTTGCACCCCCTACAATGCTCTGTAATGCTTTACAGAATTTCATTTTGATCAGATATGCAATATTCACAAGTTACTTTTCGTTAGAACCAGGAAACAAATTTCTCCCACAAAAATGTTCACAGATCACAACCAATACCACCGATGCTTTCTGTGACTTATTCAACTAATCCCAGAGTACCTCTACACCAACCAACCTAAACCAGCATGGCACCCTGTGATGCCAACTTCACTCAATGCAGCAGCTCACCCTCCTTTACAATTTCTCTTGAGCGTGTTCTCTAAGCAATTCACACAAAATAAGGCAAGCAACTTCAACAACTAACTTTGTCTGCTCCACTAAAGAAATCAACTATGATTCATACACACAAGAGGCAATACAGAACAAGTCTTTCTGACCTATTCTACTTTCACTTCAAGTGAAACCTTGACCAGCAAAATCTCACTCAGATTTATACTGCTATTCCCTGTGCACTGAGATCAACTATACCAAACACATCTCACAATCACACAAAGATAAATTCCCTGTCTTAAGAATGATGTAAATGATGACTCACAAGCACAACAACACAGCAGACAACTACACACATGGTCTTCAACACTGAATCTTGACTTTACGTTTGTTATCCCAGGGTATTAGGCCACAACGGACCCAATACTCACTTCAACTTCTCCGGATTAAGTGCCACATTCACACATCAACTTAAATCATCTCCTCATGACACCATACAGCCACTGCAAAAAACACTGCAATCTAAGCATAAGCAAATGCAACGTGCAACCCTATTAATACTCACACTCCTATGCCTCTACAAGTCATGTTTGAATTGTAGTTCTTGAAGCGGAGTTCCAACAGTTCTATGTCGAACCTTCGATAAAACCATAGGCATTAGGGGTTTGAACTGGGCAGGGGCAATGTCTAGATGGGACACCCTAACTCTGTCATGTCAGTGGGCAAACCATCCTCTGCTACAAAGTTTGGTCCAGCATTTTCTGGACCCACACTCTACTTATTCTTGGTCCTCTGATCTTTCTTGTTGCAATTAGGGGAAAAGGAGATAACATTGTATTTACTGCAAGCAGATTCATTATACAGTGCAACCTATTTGGGTAAACAATGACCAGGAATCAGTAGCCAAGTTTAAGGATGTTTATTACAAATTTGTAATCAAATTTAAATATAACACTCTCAATGCCATGTTATAAAGATACAGTAAAACTACTAGGAGGCCAAGCCTCCTAAAGAAATTGATGTTGACTAATATAAAACAGACAAGCAGCTCAGTTAGGGATATACAAGACAACAGCACCAATAATTGACGCTCAGAAAACAATCTTAAGCTTTCCTGTCTATGCAGTAATCTAAGTATTCCAAGCACAGTCCAACGGAAAAGGATGTCTATGCAGTAATCTAAGTATTCCAAGCACAGTCCAATGGAAAAGGATGGTTCAGTTTAATCTAAAGAGTCTCATAAATCAAAGAGTTCCATGTAAGAAACAGAGGCAAGGCAAATAAAATATAATAGATCAAGTATTCGCATCTCAGAAGCTCGGTCAAGAATCTTCAGTAAGTCAGAAATAAGTGCTAGCCTAACAATACTTAGGAATGAATCCAGGGGAATCATAAAGACTTAAGCCTCTCAAAGTCCATTCAAAGGGTAGTGGGGAATGATAGAAGGTGTCTGCAAGGGGTCCAAAGAGGAGCTCTGCAAAGAATCTGCAGAAGAGGCTTAGCAAAGAAGTCCAATAAAGCTCTGAAGAGCTTTTCCAAAGAGATCTGGGGGCAATTCCGAAGAGATCTGAAGTAACAAACGGGGTTGTCTGTATGTTATAACCCATACATTCCATAGGTGACACCCCCTTGGTCACACCAACATAGAAAGTCTATTGTCCATGTTGTCACATATTATTACAGAATGCAATATTCACCAGTGGCCCCAAACTACACATGGGAAAGACATCCTGCTCTCATACCCAGGTTATGGTAGAATAGTCCTTTCATTAGTGCTCTGGATCTAGTGTACTTTTGCTAACGTCTTCTTGTCAGGCTATGTATCTATCTCTAGTACAAAGATGTATCTATTCTACACTAAAAAAGCATGTGAATACCTGCAAGGAAGGCACTTTATCAGAAACTGAAATACAGTAATTAATGAAATGCAGCATGTGAAAATACAGGCCTACATAGTTAAGCTAAGTTAAACTTTTAATTCAACGGTGCATATGTAATATGCGTGTACACAATTAAACAAACATGAGTATACGTTTTAAATGCCTTACGTTTCATACTACATGTAATATCAACAAATGATTCAATTAGCTCGCAGTAAGTATGGCTAAGATCTACATTTAAATCACATATATGGGATAATAATGCACACATTACATAAATCCTTTAGCATTTCTAGTAGGATCATTTTCTACATATATGAGGATGGTTGATCATATTTTCAATTCCATAAATGTTATTTCGTGAAGTAGCACACACATTGGAAAAGTCATATTTCTCTATGGTGACTGCCTTATCTAGTTAAGTGAGAATTATTCTTTATTAATCACACTGAATTATGGTAAACATTCATGTAAGTAAGTTCTCTAATCCTACAGTGAAACAGTCTTAATAATGTCAAATGCAACACTTACATTAGTTTGTTAAACCATAGATGAATCATGTGCTAAAGGCTTTTTCACGCCATATGTTTCTTAAGTATCTGTGACGTCTGTGACTTGTAAAGGGTGGGTGACTTTGCACTGCACTAATGTATTAGATAGATAGATAGATAGATAGATAGATAGATAGATAGATAGATAGATAGATAGATAGATAGATAGATAGATAGATAGATAGATAGATAGAGAGATATAGGTGCCCCTAACACTTTTATCTGTCGCACAATGTGCCCCCTCTTAAAATTCACTTTTAGAGATGCCACTATCTTTGTGGTCACTCTGGCATTTGCTGCCTTTAATTGGCATGCCTATGACTGCATTATCTGTGCACAGAAGCAGCACATTGTCTAAACCACAGGAGTTACCGGACACGTTTCACAGTAAATTAGGTCCAATTAACAGAGGCCCATCAACACGGCTTGGAACATAACTCCATTAAATGATCACACAGCCTCTACTGTTTGCTACGCTGTACATCCGTCCGCTTATCGCTCACATTTCTCAACCCATTGAGCTTAGGAAGTGATTAACAAAGCCATCCTCCCCCAGGAGATAATTCATGACGAGGAGCTAATTCTGCAATTGGCAAAGGGATGCGTGAAAAAAGTGTGTGTTAGCAGAGGTAAGATCCAGACGCTTTGTTTACACAGGGCTCTGCATAGCTGAAGAGCTCAAAGATGTCACGTCACATGTAACAAACACGTCAGTCTTTCTTGTCTTTTACATCAGCAAAGGGCGTGCAAATACTTAAAATGAAAACAAGCATTAGAAATGCAATAGGTCTCGCAGCATTAGAGTTAGTGCTTTTAGAATTGTTAATGGTTTTTTTTGTAAATCTTTAGCATGAGGTTGAGGGTGAGTGAGGGTGAGTGAGGGTGAGTGAGGGTGAGTGAGGGTGAGTGAGGGTGAGGGTGAGTGAGGGTGAGGGTGAGTGAGGGTGGGTGAGTGAGTGTGAGTGTGAGTGAGGGTGAGTGTGGGTGAGTGTGGGTGAGTGTGAGTGTGGGTGAGGGATTAAGGGTGAGGGGTTGAGGGTGAGTGAGGGTGAGGGGTTGAGGGTGAGTGAGGGTGAGGGGTTGAGGGTGAATGAGGGTGAGGGAGCGTGAGGGGTTGAGGGTGAGGGGTTGAGGGTGAGTGGGGGTGAGTGAGGGTGAGGGGTTGAGGGTGAGTGAGGGTGAAGGTGAGTGAGGGTGAAGGTGAGTGAGGGTGAGGGTGAGTCAGGGTGAGTGTGGGTGAGTGATTGAGGGTGAGGGGTTGAGGGTGGGTGAGGGGTTGAGGGTGGGTGAGGGGTTGAGGGTGAGTGAGGGGTTGAGGGTGAGTGAGGGTGAGGGGTTGAGGGTGAGGGGTTGAGGGTGAGTGGGGGTGAGTGGGGGTGAGGGGTTGAGGGTGGGTGAGGGGTTGAGGGTGAGTGAGGATGAGGGGTTGAGGGTGGGTGAGGGTGAGTGAGGGTGAGTGTGAGTGAGGGTGAGTGAAGGTGGGTGAGGGGTTGAGGGTGAGGCGTTGAGGGTGAGGCGTTGAGGGTGAGTGAGGGTGAGGGGTTGAGGGTGAGTGAAGGTGAGGGTGAGGGTGAGTGAGGGTGAGGGGTTGAGGGTGAGTGAGGGTGAGGTGTTGAGGGTGAGTGAGGGTGAGGGTGAGGGGTTGAGGGTGAGTGAGGGTGAGGGTAGGTGAGGGGTTGAGGGTGAGTGAGGGTGAGTGAGGGGTTGAGGGTGAGTGAGGGTGAGGGTGAGTGAGGGTGAGTGAGGGTGAGTGTGGGTGAGGGTGAGTGTGGGTGAGGGTGAGTGAGGGTGAGGGGTTGAGGGTGAGTGAGGGTGAGTGAGGGTGAGTGAGGGTGAGTGAGGGTGAGTGTGAGTGAGGGGTTGAGGGTGAGTGAGGGTGAGTGAGGGTGAGGGGTTGAGGGTGAGTGAGGATGAGTGAGAGTGAGGGTGAGTGAGGGGTTGAGGGTGAGGGGTTGAGGGTGAGTGAGGGTGAGGGGTTGAGGGTGAGTGAGGGTGAGGTGTTGAGGGTGAGTGAGGGTGAGGTGTTGAGGGTGAGTGAGGGTGAGGGTGAGGGGTTGAGGGTGAGTGAGGGTGAGGGTAGGTGAGGGGTTGAGGGTGAGTGAGGGTGAGTGAGGGGTTGAGGGTGAGTGAGGGTGAGTGAGGGGTTGAGGGTGAGTGAGGGTGAGGGTGAGTGAGGGTGAGGGTGAGTGTGGGTGAGGGTGAGTGAGGGTGAGTGAGGGTGAGGGGTTGAGGGTGAGTGAGGGTGAGTGAGGGTGAGTGTGAGTGAGGGGTTGAGGGTGAGTGAGGGTGAGTGTGGGTGAGGGTGAGTGAGCTACATCTAATTACTTCAGAGGACTGCTTATAGACTGTTTAAATTACAACCATTGTCGATAGTAAGTACTATTGACCCTGATAACGAAAACACACAACACCAGCTGTCACGGCAGACTGAAACACCCCTCTAACGCACGCTGGTTAATAAAACGAGGCACAACACCGAGGAATATTGACCAGATCACTAATAAGATTGGAGCGCCAATTGATTTTGAACCAAATCAATAGGAGATTAACACAATATTTGTAAAGCAGTGGAATGTGGTGGGGACGTGGCGCAAACAATAAGTGCAGCTAGATCATATACTCAAATACATCCAAGATAGGGTGTTAACGAATAGCGGGTAATTTAACTGAGTGATGCGGCTTCGCACTATGTCCTCAAAGTAAAATGGAGATTAGCAAGCTGGAAAATCTGGAGGGTTACTTACATGCCGCTGGTACCAAAAGTGTCTGCCCGCTTCCCTCGATGTGTACACGGGCTTGTCTTGGCCGATTATTTTTAAATAGGTAAGCCAGAGCGCGCCAAACCAGATTGCTCGGTATTTCCGGGTCACGTGATCAGGGCATTCAAGTCTACGCAGTGCCAGACTCTATGGTGCGTGCGTGCTGGTACAGCAGGCAACACTAGAATGCTGACCCTTAAAAACAAATCAGAAGGCGCTTCGTGAAATCGGCGACACAATAATCTTCGGCACAATAGTAAAAGCAAGCACCAGTAGAGGCGTGTTTGGAAACCGAAGACTGGGTAAGGGGAGAGATGCATGGATTGGAGAGATGCAGGCTGTACTATGCAGCCCCATTAACGATCCCGCCCAAGCAACCATTTTGTATTTATTTACCTGGACAGCCGCAGTGGCGGACTGAGGAACGCTCGCGATATTTACAGGCAGCGCTACTGGATATGGAGCCTGCGTGTAGAAATAATTGGAAACAAGGCTAGCGGCAGGCAGGCAGGGGAGGAGAGGAGGAGGGGGGAGGAGAGTAGGGGAGGCACGGCCTAGCGGCCGTGCAATCAAGTAGTGAGGGGGCGGAGCTGGGGGAGGCTGTGGAAGAGAGTAGGCAAGGCGACACGGCGGGAGGGGGCGGAGCGGGTAAACAAAGACGGACATGCACGCGCCCGTGACTTTTAAGGTCAATGCGCATGCGCATAAGCTTAATGCGCATGCGCATTGACCTTAAAAGTCACGGGCACTGCAAGGAATCGCCACGATTCCTTGCAGTGTGGATAAAGAGTGGATAACTCGCAATACTCTCGCCTTGCTCGATGCGCATGCGCATCGACAGGCGAGACCTAAAAAACGAGGAGAAATAAAGACATTTCTCCTTATTGTGCCTCCCTTTTGTCTCCCTTGGTGAGGCGTACGTTTTTGGCGCTCCCTCAGACTTACAATTTCTGGTAGGTCTGGGGCAGTGTCAAACAGCCATGCATGTTACTGGACACGCCCCCAGCAACACCCATGGAACGTCTCTTTCACCCAGCTTGCTGCGTGAAAGGGGCGCACATATTTAAAAGGCCATGAAAAGCCATGTGATGTGGCTTTACGTGGCCTTATAAATGTACCAGTGGTACATTGCGCCACTGGAGCGTCAAAAAGTGACGTTCCGGCAGCGCAACAGTGCCGGTATGAGGTCCCTCAGTATTTTCCTTTGAAATCTAGACAAGTTAGATATTCTATCATTTTATTTCCCGTTTTGAACTTAATTGCAATTATCACTGATCTCTGATCTATTCTGATACCAGAAGCGAGTGCTATGAAGCGCTTGCAGTTGACCATGTTGTCAACCCAATAAACAAGAATGACACACATGATGGTGTTTCCACAGCACAAGTGGTTGATCACAATCACTCAAGAATCTGACCTCACTAAAACATGTCATGTTAGGACCAAAGGAGGTTGCACTGCTACATTTCACCCAGGTCTGCAAAAAATACCTCTGTAATTGAAAATGGTAGATTGTTGAAGGTTCTCAGATGGAATTTGTGAAGATGGGGAAAGGGTGGGAAAGATGGGTTTTTGCAGTAGACCAGCGGCCTATTGGCAAAAATGGAATCAGTGAATTCGAGAATCTTTACGAGTCCCCTGAAAATCCTCAGGCATTCATAAACACGAGTCTGCAATGGCGTGTGGATTCCTATCTGTGCAGACATCACCACACCTGCAGGATTATCTAAGCAGGACTTTCACCAGGTAAAACCTGACAAAGTTTGTGCAGAGAAAAATTGCAGCTCACCGAGACGTACCTGTACTAAGGATGAAGAGACGACGGTTAAAAGGTGCGCATCCTTCTTTTAAAAGACCAGAGCGGGAGGCAAAGTGTGTGCGCGAGCAGGGGGTAGAATGCATATAAATGCACCCGCCCTGACAAGTAAAACGCTGCGCCAAAGGGAAGCAATTTGTGGCTCGAATGGGTGCAGGGCCGCCGGCGTATGGTTAAGGGGATGGAGACGAGAAGGGGGAGATTGAAAATATGCACGACACCGTAGAAAGAAAGGATGGAGGCTTAAGGCACGCTGAAGGGCGAGGAAGGCGAGGGAGGGAGGAGAAATGTCAACAGTTTGGACAGGTCCTAGTACTACAATAGGTGGGGGGGGGGTGCATGTCAGATCAGTTTTGGGACAGAGCTGCGTGTGCTCAAATGACTTTATCTTATATTGTGCTTACCTATTTATGGGTGTACCTATTGATTTGTGACGTCTTTAGCGCCAAATGCTGAATAGCGCTGCGTTTAGGTCCCAGCAGAGCTACCCCCAGAAAACAAACTGTGCTGTTGGAGAATGTTGTGACTACAAGTTGATGCTGAATAAAATGTGCTAGCATGGCTAGAATGGAATCAGTCTACTGTCAGGGTGTCACCATAACCTCAGAAAGTTTGTTGGGTTGGGAAAGAGTCAGCCGTCAAGCTGCGCTCCTGCCGGCCATTAGCCCCCAGAGAGACCGATTCTCTTCGGGCCACTGAGGGGAAGGTCTGGTCAAGTCTTGCGGGCAGATTAGCTGTTTAAATGATAGAAGTGAACAAACCCCATCAGGAGACGGGGGAGAAGGAGTCTGTGTTCATCAGGAAGAAAATGCATTTATTTAGCAAACGCCGCAGGCAGCAGGGCGATCTTCCGACACAGCAGCCACCCGCAATCTTAAGGGTCACCTTAAAATAGATAGATTTTTTTTTCAGTGAGGAGAGGGTGCAGTGAGGGACAACAATGGGGTGCGGAAAATCAAACTCCACAGGTGGGATGGAGAAAGGTTTTGTTGGCGGGCTCCTCCCAGAGGGGGCAGGGAGTGGGACTCGAGAAGGGAGGCCGGGCTCGGCGAGGATTAAGAAGACACATGGCTCTTGGTGTGCGTTGAAGGGTAAAACTCATGCTGAGTTGCCTTCTCCTAGGGAGCAACCAGCAGGCAAGGGAGGGGAAGCCTGCAGCTGCAGGCAGCACACAGACCCGGGCGACTGTAGAACCGCAGTTGGGAGATCAGAAGGGGGAGCGGGTCCCACACTGCAGAGACGCAGGTCCTGGTCCTCGCTGCACTGCTAACGGGTGTTGGCGCTGGGTTAATTAACAAGCATTTATAATGCAATAGGGAGGGGGCACGGAAAACGGGAGGGCAAGGGAGGGGGTGAGAAGGCGCAAAAAAATATTGTGTAAATAACAGGTATCATGTAACACTCCAAACAAAGTTTTCACTCAGCCGCTTGGTTATATTTGCATCGCCATTTCACTTTTACTTTAAGTGGCGAGCAGGGGGTAGAATGCATATAAATGCACCCGCCCTGACAAGTAAAACGCTGCGCCAAAGGGAAGCAATTTGTGGCTCGAATGGGTGCAGGGCCGCCGGCGTATGGTTAAGGGGATGGAGACGAGAAGGGGGAGATTGAAAATATGCACGACACCGTAGAAAGAAAGGATGGATGCTTAAGGCACGCTGAAGGGCGAGGAAGGCGAGGGAGGGAGGAGAAATGCGAGAAACGTGTGAAGCAGGGGGCGGGGGTAGCGGATACCTTTGAAGTGCACTTCAAAGGCTTGTTTGCAGAGCGCACGCTGGGGGATGACTGTGGGAGGGAGGCTGGTGTCTGTGCACGCGCTTTTAATGGCAATGCACATGCGCATTGAGCGAGCTTTCACGGGCACTTCATGGAATCGCCCGATCTCGGTAAGCTCTGTATAAGCCCCTTTATATCGAGCTCCCGCTCTCAATGCGCATGTGCGCATTGAGATAGGTCGCTCGACCTAAAAAGTAATAGTAAACGCTCCGCAAATAATGTGAAATGTCATTAAATTGTGCTAGCTGAATGTCACACATAATAAGGGACAATTTGGGGCAGATTTGCTAATATTTTATACTGTGTTTGTGTAAAAGAATGAGGCAAATCAGGGCAAAATCTTTTGTACAATTTGCTTTCCAGCGCTCGCGCTGGGAATAACGTGAAAGTAATGTGGAGCAGGCTATGCTTTGCATTACTTAACGCCAAGGGGGCATACCATGGGTGGTGCATGGGCGTTCCCATCCAACCGCCCACGGTTTCTGATGCTAAATCCAATTTACTAAGTAAAATAGACAGGGTTTAGCATCAGAAATAGTGCACCCTTCAACCAGGCTCTACGAAGGAGAAATTCTTTACTTCTCCTTTATTTTCCGACTTCACATTTGTGCTGCACTGTACATCACACATACAAAGTGGGAAAAGGTTTAAAATTAGTCTAAGCATAGTTTTTTGTACTGGAAGATTAACCTTCCAGTACAAAATCTATGCTAGACTCACAGAGACACCCTTGCACTATGGTGCAAAGATGTCTCTGTGGCGCACGGCAGATGATTTCAGTGCCGGCACTAGGGAGAGGGGACGAGAGTGGCAAATTTCAGTCAATTTGAGGCTCTCCTGCTCTATCCTTCTCAGGCAGCACAGTGGGGCTTTGCGGGGGCCGGCTGACCGGAGGGAGGCTTGCCCCCCCGGGGAATTTTGGGGCCCCGGGAGGAAGGGGAGGGGGACGAGATAGGCAGGGGACAGGAAGGAGTTTCGGGCTGGTTCGGCTTCTTGGGGGGATTTGTGCTTCCTTGGGCTAGCTTTGGGCTGGGGGTAGGTTTGGGCTCCTTTTGGGCTGGTGTGTATAATACCGGCCATGTTGGGTCACTGTCCACCAATTTAGGGACAGTGACCCAGCAGTCGAGGTGTAGGCAGGAAAGCTTTGAGAAAGTTTTGTTGTGGCAGTGTAGGTTTGGTTGGTTGGTTAGCGGCGGAGGTTCGTGGTGAACGGTGGTAGGCTTGAGGCGAAGTTTAGAGGCGGTGCTACAGCGGTGGTGTTTTGCAAGGCGGAGGGAGCAGCGTTTACCGGGCATGGCGGAGGCAGCGCTGTTGGACCCTCGAGTGCGGGAGGCGCTGCGCCTCCTGGGTGACGCGGGCAGGATGGACCTGCTGAGAAGCGATATTCAGGTAAGGCCTCCGTGGCGCGCAGCTGATGGCGCCGCGGCGGCGGTTGCAGCTTGTGAGCCGCCGAGATCGCGGGTGCGGAAGGAGGAGGAGGGGCGGGGAGGCAGAGTAACGCGTGGCGGCGGTCGGCAGGCAGCTGGGGCACCGCGATGTGGAAGAGGGCCGGGGAGGAAGAGAGGAGGGGCGCGGAAGGCGCCGGTGACATTTGTGGAGGGGGCTGGGGGGCGAGGGGGAGGGGACTGCAGTGTGGAGGCGGGTGGGCCGCGGGAGGGAGGGCACGAGGAGCGGCCAGCGGGGGGGGGTGGGAAGGGTGCTAAGGGGATGAGGAGGAGTGCCCGGTTAGAGGTTTTGGCAGGGGGCAGGAGCCTGGGTTGCAGGAAGGTGGTGGGCTTGGAGGAGAAGGGGGTGATGTGGGGGGGTGGGGGGCCAGTCCCGGGTGCAGGCAGGGGGGTGGGGCTGGGGGGCCAGCGAGAGGGGGAGGGTGGATCCCCGCTGTTGCTAGAGGAATCGGAGGAGGAGGAGGGGGCAGGGGGAGGGAGGGAGAGAGTGAGCTGGATTGGGGGTCCTCGTCGGACGGGGAGGGGGATATGGTGGGGCCTAGCAGACTGGCGTCGCCGCGGGGGGTGAGGGTGGACGGGGGTTGGTGGGGGGGTGAGGCGGCGGCGATCCGGGGGAGGGGCGGGGCGTGGCCACGGGGGTCGGGGGTGGAGAGGGGGTGGGAGAAGAGAGGGGGAAGTGGGGGTGTGGGGAGTGGGGTACGGGGGGCAGGGGGGTGGCGGGGGGTAGTGGGGGTGGGTTGCGGGGATGTGGAGAGTGTGTGGGTCTGGGGGTGGGTGCAGGAGAGGACTGGGGGGGCGCAGGGGTGTGGGGTGTGGAGTGGGTCGGGGGGACGGGGGTGGGGGGAACGTCCGGCGCAACGGGGAGGGCATTCAGCGGCATGGGGGAGTGGCGCGCCCGGAGGTTGGGAGGGAGAAGGAGGTGAGTTTACATTGGCATGCTGGACTTCCCCGCTATTTTCTTGGCAGGAGCAGTTGGCAGGGGGCTCGGGTGAGCAGCATGCGGCTCCAATCCGCCGAGAGGATGGGCCGGTTCTGCCTGGTACGGGCGGTCGCGCTCCACCGTATGACCATGCACGTGAAGACAGTGGATGGCAGGGCCATAGGTCTCGGCCGCCCCCATCCCGATGGGTCGAGACGGCCGCTGGGGGACGGGGATGGAGTAAACGAGTGTCAGGTTACTCAGATTACCAAACGGAGAGTGGGAGAAGGGAGAGCGTAGACTTGGGGGCGCTGATGCAGGAGTGCATGGACAAGGCAGGCTTGAGCAGGGTGAGCGGAGAGTTGGAGTCGGAGGAGGAAGGGGAGCTTCGGGAGGGAGAGGGGGACACGAGTAATGCTGTTGGAAGTATTTTACAGGTACGCCCCCGGCAGACGGTGCCGCGAGTGACGGCCCCCCCAGCGGAACTGGTTAGGCGGCGGGATCCGGTGCGGACGCCAGCCTTGACGCCAGGTAAGACCGGAGCACGGATGGGGAGTGGCTTGGGCGGGCCTCATGGAGGCCGGGTAATTGGAGGTGCGGATCCCGGGGGAGGGCGAGTCGGGTGCGCCTCGGAGAGGCCAGGTGTCTGTGGGTACGGATGCGGAAGGTGGGGAGTTGGTGAGACTGGTGAAGGGCAATTATGTGATGGATGCGGGGATGGGTACTGGGACGGAGGGGGCGGCGGGCGATGCGGTGTCTGCAAACGCGGGGACGGGGGACGCGGCGACGTCCGGAGGTGCGGTGGTGTCTGGCGGCGGGACGAAGGAGAGTTGTGATGTGCCAGTCAAGAAGCTGCCGTATATGGGGGTGGCGAAACCACTGGGGGCGCACTTGTCACTGGCGACCGAAGAGAAGATCTGGAAGGGGGTATATGTGGAGATTTTGAAGTTGCTTCACAGGGAGTTGATGGCCAAGGAGGGTTCGAAGAAGGAGGAACAGGAGTTAGCTAGACGCCCCAAGTTACCAGTGACCATTGAGAATTGGCCGGCTGCCTTCCTGATTTACGCTAGTGTCTACTGCGAAAAGTATCCTGACAGATCGGTCGCTTTATTTAAGTATATGGATTTGGTGCGGCGGGCGCACGTGACATACGGAGGTTATGCGTGGTCGCATTACGACAAGGAGTTCTGGGCGCGCATGGCTTTGGACCCGAAAGCGCATTCGGGAGAGCTGAATGCGGACTTGTATCAGCAGACGATGAGTGGGGCAAAGTTTGGCCGCACCATCTGCATGGCCAGTGGGCTTCCGCTGGCGTCTACACGGCCAGTGGGCTTCCGCTGGCGTCGCCCCCCTTTGCGGCCCGCCCCACCTGTGGGGGGGTGGGGTCGGGGGACACAGGAAGTACAAACAGCGTCGGGGCCTGCTGGGACTTCAATAGGGGTTCCTGTCTCGGGCAAGTGTGCTGTTTCCGGCATGAATGCTCAAAGTGCGGGCGGAGACACCCCGTGGTGCGCTGCTGGGGGCTCGGTGGTGGGCCTGCACAGGGGCAGCAGTCAGCGCCAGCTCCCGCTCGAGGGAGAGGGGGCGGCATGGGCGGTGCCATGGGAAAAGGCTCGTACACCGGTTAGGCTCGACAGGCTAGAACCTCTCTTGGCGGCTTATCTGCGGGCGGACGATGCGGCCGTGCTGCGTCTGGGTTTCAGGGAGGGTTTTCGGTTGGGGTACGAGGGTCCGCGGATCGCTCAGTGGGCGGAGAACCTGAAGCCCATGAACGCGCTCAGAGGTATCGTCCGGGAGAAGCTTTTCAAGGAGGTGGGGCGCCTTCAGGAGCCGCCCTTGCCGGGCTTGATCATTTCCCCGATTGGAGTGGTTTCGAAAAAGGAGCAGGGTCAGTTTCGACTGATCCAGCATCTGTCATGGCCGGAGGGCACATCGGTGAATGACTACATCTCGGCAGAGTTGGCGTCGGTGTCGTACTCGTCCGTGGACATGGCAAGGAGGTTGGTGACGGCGGCAGGGCAGGGTGCACTCATGGCAAAATGCGACGTCAAATCTGCGTTTCGGTTGTTGCCGGTGCATCCGGCGGATCACCAATGCCTGGGGATTTAGTTTGGCGGCCGAATTTTTGTGGATAGAGCGCTTCCCATGGGGTGCTCCGTGTCGTGTGCATTGTTTGAGAGGTTCAGCTCCTTCTTGCAGTGGGCTTTTTCCTGGTGCACAGGCTCTGAGACAGTGACGCACTACCTGGACGATTTCTTCCTGGTTGGTCGGCCCAGTTCGACGGACTGCCGGCAGCAGCTGGACAGTTTTACGGACTTGATGGGTTACTTGGGGGTCCCCTTGGCGCCGGAGAAGACGCAAGGTCCCAGCACGGTGCTGTCCTTTCTCGGTATAGAGCTCGACTCAGTGGCCATGGAAGCATGCCTACCGGAGGAAAAGCGGGCAGTGATGATGGAGTTGGTGAGAGACATGTTGGCCAGGTGAAAAGTGAAGGTGCGGGAGGTGCAGGTGTTGCTGGGGCATCTAAATTTTGTGTGCCGAGTTGTGCGGGCGGGGGCGGACGTTTTGCCGTCGGCTGGGGCTTGCATTGTCCGGGCTGACGTTGCCACATCATCACGTACACCTATCGGCGGGTTCGAGAGAGAACTTGAGCATGTGGTTGGCCTTTTAGTGGCACTTTAATGGAGTGCTCATGGCGCCGCCGGAGGACTGGGAGTGGGACGTCACGATGTCGTCGGACGCGGCGGGTGTCGGCGGCTTCGGTCTCTACTGGGCGGGGAGATGGTGCGTGGAGCAGTGGCCGGCTCATTGGCAGGCGGGGGGACGGAGTATTGCGTTCCTGGAGCTTTTTCTGTTGGTGGTGGCAGTGACAGTGTGGGCACGGGACTTGGCGCACAAGCGAGTCTTGTTCAGGGTGGATAACATGTCGGTGGTGCAAGTGGTGAATCGGCAGTCCGCGAGGGAGCCCCAGGTGCTGAGGTTGATGCACGTTTTTATGTCGAAGTGCCTGGAGCATGACATTCTGTTTCAAGCTCAGCATGTACCGGGGGTGGACAATGACATTAAGGATGCTTTGTCTCATTCACAGTGGCAGAGGTTCCATGGGCTACCCACGGAAGCGGCGGCAGCCAAGACGCGGGTGCCGGAGGAGCTTTGGTTGGTGGGAGAGCGCGGGTCATTCAGTTGGTAAAGGCGTCTCTGGCGGCGTCCACGTGGAAGGCTTATGAGCAGGCGTGGCTGGAGTTTCTGCGTGGTGGAGCGGTAAGGCAGCGTGGCCAGTGGCGTCGGGAGGAACAGGTGGTGCGGTACATGCTCGGGTTGATGGACGAGGGGCTGGCGAGGGTGACGATTGCGGGGAAGCTGGCGGGGGTGGCGTTAATGGGGAAGCTCTGGTGGGGTTACGCGCCTTCAGCGGGAGAGCTGGGGGGGGGCGTCTTTTGGAGGGTTGGGAGAGGGAGAAGGGGGCGAGGGTGCTGCAGCGACGTCCTATTACGGAGGGGATGCTGGAAGGTTTGGTGCGCCGCTTACCAGAGGTGTGCAGGGATCAGGCGGAGACGGTTTTGTTTTCCACACTGATGTCGTGGATGTTTTTTGGAGCGTTCCAGGTGTCGGAGTTGGTGGGGTTGCGGGGACGGCCAGGAGTGCGGTGGGGGGAGGTAGATTTGCGGGGCCAGGAGGTGGCGGTACATTTGCGATGATCAAAGACTGAACAGCGAGGAGAGGGTACTTGGGTGGTGCTGGGTCCTGGGGGGTCAAAGGCGGTTTGTCCGGCGGAGTGAGGAGACGACTGGCGGGGGGCCGGGCGCAGGACGGTGGGGAGGTTTATGGCCGGGGAGAGGCTGGTCGGGTGACGGCAGCTCAGCTGCTGTGGGTCCTGCGGTATGCCCTGCGGTCTATGGGTGAGGACCCGAAGGAGTTCGGGACGCATTCTTTTCGCATTGGTGCGGCGACGGAAGCGGCGCGGAGGGGTTGGGGCAGAGAAGAGATCAAATGACTGGGACGCTGGAAATCGTACTGTTATAGGACGTTCGTCAGGATCCGGGGGGTAGCTGTGGAGTGAGGTTGACATGTTTGACCCATTACTTACACATGTATCTTTGCAGGTGCGGTGGCAGGGCCTACGGCAGCGGCGATGAGCATTTATGTGATGGGCCATCCCTTTGTTAAGAGAGCGGAGAGGGTCGAATGGGAGAAGCAGAAGAACCTAAATTTGGAATTAGATGACCAGTTGTTTCGGTGTCATTGGAGGGGAAAAGGGGGTATGCGTTGGCATGAGTTGGTGCCGGCTTTAAAAAATGTTGTGCTGGGGGGGTCTGTCCGGATGTGGTAGTCATCCACTTGGGAGAGAATGACTTGGTGCAGTGTAAGGGACTGGCACTGGTGAAACAGATGAAGAGGGATTTGCTAGAAATTCAGAGGCAGTGGGCGGGGTGTGAGGTCATTTGGTCAGAATTCATTCCTAGACAATGCTGGAGGGGGGCAGAGAGGACTGCAGCTATTGACAGGACACGGAGGAAAATTAACAGGGAAATGAGGGCTTTCTGTGAGAAGGAAGGTTTGGGTAGGATGGAGCACCCGGAGTTGAGGTATGGGGCAGTGTATTTTTTCATGGAGGATGGTGTGCATTTGTCACAATATGGGATGGAGCTCTATATTGTGCACCTGAAGGAGGCGGTGGATAGGGCTCTTGGTGTGTGCAGGTATTCGAAGGTGCAGGGTCTTGGAGGGGGGCGGGGTTCGAAAGCTGTAGGGGGCTTTCGAGTGGAGCTTTTTCCTAGTTTAAGGGGGGTAGGATAGGAGGAATGAGGTTTCCTGGACAGAGGAGGAGGGAGTGTACATATGGCAAGCGTCTAAACAGTTGAGGCAGGCATTTGGGTAATTGGTAATTATGTATATGCTGTTTGTGGGGGAACATTTTAGGGGTGGGGGCGGGGGTTGTGGCAGGTATGTATATATTTAGTTAGGCCTAGTTTTGTACGGCAAAGGCCAAGGATTTGGTATTGTGGTAAGATGCACCTGTTCCCAATAAAACGGCCTTTACCACACACCTTATATTGTCTCCGGTCGGTCTTTCCCCCCCGTCTCCCGATGGGCCCCAATGGGGCTCTGTGGGGGCGGCCGACCGGAGGGAGGCTTGCCCCCCGGGGAATTTTCGGGCCCCGGGAGGAAGAGGAGGGGGACAAGATAGGCAGGGGACAGGAAGGAGTTTTGGGCTGGTTGGGCTTCTTGGGGGGATTTGGGCTTCCTTGGGCTAGCTTTGGGCTGGTGGTAGGTTTGGGCTCCTTTTGGGCTGGTGTGTATAATACCGGCCAAGTTGGGTCACTGTCCACCATTTTAAGGACAGTGACCCAGCAGTCGAGGTGTAGGCAGGAAAGTTTTGTCCCGCCCTATGGTGGCAGGGTAAGTAGGGGGTTGAGCGGAGTCTGTTGGTCATGGGGGGGGTGGTTACGGAAGGGGGTTTTGTTGGGATCAGGTGCTTTCTTTGGTTAGGATGGCTGGGGTTTGATGTCGCTGGGGCAGGTGCTGGTGAGATGTTGTTGGGATGGCGCTTTTTCCTAGTTTAAGGGGGGGTAGGATAGGAGGAATGAGGTTTACTGGACAGAGGAGGAGGGAGTGTACATATGGCAAGCGTCTAAACAGTTGAGGCAGGCGTTTGGGTAGTTGGTAATTATGTATTTGCTGTTTGTGGGGGAACATTTTAGGGGTGGGGGCGGGGGTTGTGGCAGGTATGTATATATTTAGTTGGGCCTAGTTTTGTACGCAAAGGCCAAGGATTTGGTATTGTGGTAAGATGCACCTGTTCCCAATAAAGCGGCCTTTACCAAACACCTTATATTGTCTCCGGTCGGTCTTCCCCACCCCCGTCTCCCGATGGGCCCCAATGCAGCATTTGTGGCTCCTGCCCTGTGCTGGGTGAAAAATTGGTAAATCTGTCCCTTTGTACTCTCGAAGCCTCCCAACTCAGTGTCTTTTAGCCCCAACCATAAAGGATCCTAAGCCTCATCAAACCACATGAGTGAATGGTTCAGCCAAACTGTGATCTAAACCAATAGCTCTGTATTGAATGCGCTAACCCATGCATTGATAGACAGTTCAGCTGGAAAAATTGTCAGAGTACTGCCATCATTTTTACATCACTAAAGTCATACTTACGGTGAGAAATGAAAATGCAAAGGTCACACAAAGAACAAAATGCATTAAACGAGCCATGCCCTAAAGTGCTGAAAATACATGTATCTCGTACCGCATTTTGGAACACACTGTCGCAAATATAGTGCAAATACATGGTATGGTAGCGCACTATCATTTACAGATAGCACATTTTCGATTGAAATTACCACCACATTTGCACAGATATGCAGTTTTACTCATAAGAGTTTAGAGTGCACATACATCATATGTGAAAATCAGGTTTCAGCAAAGAATTGTCATTTGTGTATCACCCAAAAAAGTATCTTGATTTGATTTTATCCCATTTAAATCTTTGTTTTCATTATAATTCAGAGTTAAGAATTTGTTTTACTCATATGTGTTTTCGTAATGGGTAATATGTTTTAACATTTTTGTACGTTAATTTACAGATATTTCTATGTTGTTTGTCTTAGAATAAAATTGACATCCTACTGCCTTTTCAATCAAACTGCCTGTGCCCCGGAAACACTTTTACACAGTTCACTTTACAAAGTCCTCTAGATTTGGAATCAAATAAAGAAAAGTAAACACCAAAATTTAAATTATGCCGGACTAACTTTTGTAAATCTTCATTAATTTTTGAAGCGGGAATACCAATAACATATCAGAGCACATTTAGAAACGAGTGCACTAGTTCCACTTTTCCACAGTGCCTCATCCTTCCCTGATCCTCACATCCAGTGCCGACCAGGAATCAAGAGCCGCTCTTCTGAAAGCGAACAGTTATGAGTACTAAACCCAGGGCTTCTGGAGTTTAAACTAGAATTGAGACGTGAGGTAATGTGCCTGTACATGCCTTCTCTTCATCTAGGGAAGGTCCTTTTTAATGGGTCAGCAGGCTGCCTTAGTGGAGGTGAGCACGTTTGATGTTGGAGGCTGGGTACCGTACAATTGGCCTGCTGCTAGATATTTTCCAAAATTGAAATGGCTTATTTACAAGCCCCTTGCGCCGCGGGTGCGTAATTTTTAATATGGGAAAAAGTGAGGTACGGGCGGCGCAAGGGGCTTGTAAATAAGCCCCTAAGTTTCTACCTACCTCATGCAACAATCCTATTCTCCCACGTGGCAGCCAGTAAAATCGATGGAGAAGGGTGGGTTGGGGATACAGCCTGTGTCTAACCCAGAAAGGCACTTGGGGGCTTCAAAGGGGTGGGCACTGGGCAGCACTGACAGTTCTGTAATTCTACTGCACCGAGGCTGTTCAGTTGAAGTTGCAACAACTTGGAGTGCTCCATTTTCTTCTCCCCTTGTGTGTGCCAGATACACTGCAGGATCCTACCCAGCCTGTCCCCTGCCAAACAAATTCATATTATCATCAGGTGGGGGTGGGGCTCGCACTTTTCTTGATACCTGATGAGTCCTGTCTCTCATGTTCCTGGTGTTGTGTGGACCCCATCCAAGTCACAGGACTTACTGCCCAAAAACAAAAAAAGATACACTGGCATTGAAACATAGTGCGCCCAGCCCTATGAAGTCACAACACTGCCTTGTGCCTCTAGGACGAGTAAACTCTCACCCAGCTCGGAACATGCCCACAGTTGCATCCACTTTTCCAGCTAATATAAAAACACGATTGAATAGATTTTTCTTACTTTGCTCTCTATCTCTGATTATTTCTTATACAAATCCCGTCCTTTTCCACTCTTTTCTTTCTGTTTTCCCTCTGTGCAATTTGAACAGTAGTGTCCTAATATTATTAGTCTTTCTCATTCTCTCCCCCTCCTTTGTTTTTTATCCTCTCCATGTAGAGTACACATACTGTCTATTACGACTTGGGTATGTGTTTTTCAGGTTTCAATTTCTAGAAAGTTTTTTTCACTATCACTATGGGCTTCAAACTTGGTGGCACGAGTGTGTCGGTATGCCACATAGATTCACGTCGTTCGGACTTAACACAAATTCACACAGTGATGGAGCATATTACTCACTTCAAGGATATACTAGCATATCCATGTTGGACTGTTGTGCAGGAAACTTTTACCCACCTGAGCATATACTCGGTAATTTCACTACAGTACTTACAGTTGATAATAAGTTTGGGCGCATTTACGAGACCTGTGAGTCTCCTCCAACGTTGGTTTCCACTTATGCCAGATGATTCACGGTGGATCCATAATCATGAGATTTGTTTTATCAACATACTGTATATGATTTGTACTGAGAGAGCTCCTTTTCTTCTAATTCCAGCACTGAAGAGTCAGAGCTGACTGTTCTCTGATGAAACACGTGTCAGCTGGCTGGTCTTTGTGCCAACAAAATTAAAAGAAACAAGAAAATTCACAGCGATCATTGTTCTTATGTGTAGAATATTAACATACTTTGTTTTTGATTTTTTGGGTGCACAGGTCTATTGTAAATACTTTCAGGTGGTTGGTGTTCCAAACACCAAGTAAGGGGTTAGAAGGGTCGCCCCTTTCCTGTTAGCACCATAGAAAATTAGCTCTACGTCCACTTGATGACTGTATACCTTGCAGAGTACCATTGGTTCCTTTAGACTAAAACCCTTTTTCCTGGCAGTCTGATAAGTAATGATAGAGAGGAAACCAGAGAAAAACAACATCCAACGGAGTTGACGAGGAGTAAGACGTCTGGCTGCCATCATGAACTGCAAATTTCTGTGGTCAGTGTACACTGTTACCACGTGCCTAGTCCCCATGAGGAAATGTCTCCACTTCATGAAAGATTCCTTGCTTTCGGCAACACTGAGCTTCCTAGACACATATGCCACCGGATGGAGCTGACCGGTAGTTGAATGCCTCTGAGACAAGATGAGAGAGAATAGGGTGCCGTAATGAAAGCCTCCTGGGCTAACTCATTCCATTCAAACTTTTGTGCCTTCTTGAGTAACTGGGTTATCGGGGCCACTAGTTTGGGGAATTGATTAATAAATCTCCGATAGAAGTTGGCAAAGCCAATGAAACACTGCACAACACGGATATTCCGAGGAGGAGGCCAATTCTTCATAGCGGTGATCTTTAGTTCCGCCATTTCCTGGCCTGACAGACTTAGCATTACCCCCAGAAACTCCACGGTGCAGACATGAAAGTCACACTTGCTCAGAATACAGAATAGATGATGTTCCTGTAGGATACTGAGCACTGTTTCCACATGCTGTATGTGAGCTTCCTCATCCTCAGAATAGACAAGAATGTCGTCAATGAGTACAAGTCCTGTGCACACGTATAACACTCTTAAGTTCTTAGGTAAGAACCAAACAAATTAGGCAAAATGTTAAAGTGATAATGGTCAAAGTCTGATGTTGTTTGAATCTTAATTTTATCGCAGGATCTTGATCAGTACACACAAAGAAACAACCAGCTGACACGTGTTTCGTCACACCGTGCGAAGGATGTGACTCTTCAGGGCTGTACGTATTCTCCGTGGGTGAAGCAGGTGTGACACTTCCATCAAAAACTACCTGGCGTCAGCTATGAGGGCAATTAACTCTGAAACAGAGCTGGTTGAAACCAGCCTCAATACTACTTTGCCTGCCAGATACCATAATTGAAAAATATCTGGCCCCCATTGCAAGGGAGGGAAGGCCCTGGGACGGCCACCTGGAGGAACAGGCCTCATCAATTGCAACCAGCGGCGGTCCAGATGTGAAGGAACAGGGTCTGGTGGTGAATTATCTCCCGAATATCTCAGAAAACTCATGGGCTATAAACCATCCCCAGGTCCGTTGGGGGTTGGAATGTAAAAGGGGCAAGGGTTGTTAGAAAAGAAAGCAGGATACTACCTTGGCCAAAAATATTTCATTGATTTTCTTCCCAGAAACCCTAGATCTTGAGCATAGGATTTTCGACTATCTTACTGAGCAAATGGAGAAGCGCTTCAACGTTCTCTTTTTGAAATACAAATACATTATGAGAAGTGTGTGAAAAGCAAGTAGCTACTCTTAAATTCTACAAAGCAAGCCCAGTGTTTTTGGGATTCATCAATGTGGTTACATGCTTAGCCTCCCTTTTCTGAGTCCAGAGAGTCTATGGGTTACCCTCTACAATCAGACAATCAATGAGCATATATTTCAGCCAATCCGGACCAGAGTATACTTTTATTAGCCCCCTGAAATTATAATTTAAGCCCTGCACTGGAGCAAGAAAATACTCCTACAGTAGTCCTATTGGTGCATTTCCTCAACTTCCATCTGTGTGCACCCCTTATGTCACCATCTTAGAGGGCGTTCCCATGATAGAGACCTCATAAAGGGAAGACCATGAGGCACTTAAAAGAAAGTCACTCTTTGGCTCAAGAAACTCTCGTGTTGATCAGGTGCTTGACACACAGACATTCTTTTGGTGAGAATGGTCCTATGGGCTAGCAATTCTCCTAAAAATTCCAAAGGGGACTGTGTGACAATAAATGTCAAACATCCTCAAACAGTCCGAGCATTACTGCAGTGGCTTTACCCAATTATTTTTTAACCAGAAGCCATTAAGGCATTAGCCAATAATGCCCTTTTAGGATTACAACTTCTACAACCAAGGTTGACAGGAAACAGTACAATGCTCAGATATGGTCCGCCACTCAATATCTCCAATTCTAATTACTGGCACAGAAAGTGGAGCGATTGAGTGGGAAAAAAGGAAATTGGGAAAGGAACCACAAGGAAAGAGATCTGCAAAAAAAGACATAAGAAAATAATTTTCTTTTGTAGTATCTTTTCCTAAATCGTTTTGCGAATGTTCTTAATATTATACCTATCTAGATATCTCTTCCTCAATAATCCAAGCAGAGAAATAACTGTTGTACAGGAAATACCCTCTGTCGTATAACAGTAGACACACTGCACTCAGAAAAACAAACATTCATTAAACTAACTATGGTCTATTATTTTGTGAACCACACTCTTGCATACATTTCCTTTAGATATAAAAAGAAAACCCGTACTTACCAGAAATACTCCGTGCTCCCAAATCAAACTCTTTGGGGACCCATTGTTATGTTTTTTATTTTCAATGAGCCAAAAGAAAAAGACTTTTAAAGATGACTATACTTTTTTTCAAAGTCTCGTACTCCTAAAATCACCGAAATAATGAGCACGTGAAATATTCAAAGTAGCAAAAAATAGAAACAGCCCAGTGCACCAAGAATTATGCTTCAATGTCCTTAATCCTTTTTATTGTGAAAATAAAAACTTAGAAGATTCTTGGGCCAACAAATAAACAAGTCATCCACCATCAGTATAAAAATGAAGTACGCCCCCCACAGACAAATGAAACACTCAGGGGCATATTTACAACAAAGTAACGCAGCACGGTGCAGCAAGTCATTTTGATGCGCCGTGCTGCGTTAGTTTGGAAAGCACAGAGATGCGACATATTTACAAGAATATGTAGCCTATCTGTGCTTACCCTGCGCTGGCGCACAAACTGCAGCAATGCGCCGGCGCAGGCACCCTTGCACCATGGTGCAAGATGCCTGCGTCGTGGGGAGATTGTTTTTTTGCAGGAAGGGACACTTCCTGCACAAAAACAATCACAAGAGGCTTTTTCCTCTTTCAATGCGTGCTGTAGAATGCAGCACGCATTGATAGAGGAAAAAACGAGGAGAAATGAAAATATTTTTCCTCATTGCGCCTCGCTATGCCACCTCTAGGGTGGCGTAGCATGGACACACGCATTTCCAGATTGACGATTTGTTGTAAATCTGGAGATGTGTCTTGTTCCATCGGTGTTGCGTGGGAACACCCACAGCAACACCCATGAAACGCCCCTTCCACGCATAGTGCTGCGTGTGAAGGGGCCATATTTGTGAGGAGAGGAAAAGTCAAGCAGGGTGGCTTTTCCACTCCTTGTAAATATGGAAGAGCCCCATGCTCCCCCAGTACGTCACGAAAAGTGACAAAGTGGTGGCCCAGGGGGCTTGTAAATCTGCCCCTTAGTTTCAAGGACTCACTGAGGAAAATAAATAACATGAATAAATGTTTTAGATCACTTATCTGTCTTGTAGAATCTTGCACAAATACTTCCTGGATACCAGAGAAATCCTCTGACCTTCAGAAGCGATAACCAAAACAGATCTAGGCAAGCCACTGAGGGCCAGATGTTGGTGGCTAAATACCGGTCGTTAACGCTGAAATTCGATAAATTTCTGCGTTACCGACCGGTATTTAGCCATGTGAGATGTAGGTGATTCCTTATTTTGCTCTTGCATTTAAGGAATTGGAAATACCGATTCCTTAAATGCAATGTACGTTGCACTAAAAACAGTGCACCTCAGCCTTAAGGAATCGCTATTTACCACCAACTTCAAGTTGGTGGTAAGTAGCGATTTCCTTTCAAAAAGCACCTTTTTTGCTTTTTTTAATGTGCCTTGTGGCAAACATCTATGCTCTTAGGGCATGTATGTGCGCAACATGTGCACACATTGCACATTTCAGGGGTGCAACAGGGTGTCCTTTGGACACCCTGGAACCCTTGAAATACCTCCAGTTATTAACGATTCGGTAATACCGAATTGCTAATAGTGAATCTCTTCCCATTCATTCCTATGGGCCTCCTAACCCATAGGAATGAATGGCTAGGTATTCCTTAATAACGAATAACGAATAACGAATCGGAATTACCGATTCGTTATTAAGGAATGTTAAGGAATCGCTAATATTTTAGCGATTCCTACCTACGTTCCATTTAGCAAGTCCTTAATAGCGATTTGGTAATAATCGCAATTAAGGACTCGCTAAATAGAAGTTACCTACATCTGGCCCTTAATTCCTTAACTTCAAGTACTGTAGAAATTGAAAAGCGCCCCTGATCCAGAATGAGAAATCCTCAGAAATCAGCAACAAGGAATTTTCTGCACAAGATCCCAATTTACACAAAACTGTAGAAATCTTGATGCCTTGAAACCATAGAAAAACATGGCATCACTTCCTACGTCAGTACAGCAACCATGTTTGTTCCTGCGAGATACGGAAAAGGCCATGCCCACAATATTGAACTTCCAGGCCTCATTCTTAATCATCAAGAGCAAAGTTCAGTACTTCTGCACGCCGATTGCCATGCAACCTCTTCTTAAATAGCCCTCTGAGAAAATGTCTGATGAGCTCACTGCACTGCGTTCAATTGTAGTCTTCAATGTCCTATATAAGGAGTTTTTGAACTTAAAAAGAAATGTCTAGACCTTGAACGTGCTTAGCCCTCTCTTTTCCTGAGACAAATGATGTTATTTATGTGTGCAGAAATGTTTTATTTACTATTGAATAATTACAACCTTTTAGATGTTTCCAGTTCACAAGTTGATCTTGAGGTGCACAGAAGGGAGATGCTAATCCAGTGGGCAGAATATTTTAATATGTGTGTGTGTGTAATATTAGTGATGCCACTCTGCGGTTACCGGGATTTTGAGGGGCGATGAATGACACACTTTGGGCATGTCACCTATGGCCATGCTCCGAACAGGGAAATAATGCTGAATAAGTTAGTGTTTGCCCATGATTTAAAACCCCAGGTACTACCCCCCCCCCCCACCATTTAGGGATCAAGGAACTGTAGCAACATTGACTTTATATCCTGCTGATATTTAACGTGGTTCTCAGGGGTATGGAGATTCCCGATACTTGGCTGGGCGCGGAGGTGGTCCCAATATTCAAAAAGGGATCCCCTCTGCTCCCAGCCAACTACCGCCCCATAAGCCTTATCGATGTTTCTCAGAAGCTCTTTGGTAGGCTAATACTGGATCGGTTGCAGAACTGGTTGGAGGAAACGGACACCCTTAGCCCGTATCAGGCAGGATTTAGTAGGGGGGTCTCCACAATTGATCAAATATTCAGATTAAATCTCATATACTGGAGGACCGCACTTATCGAGGGCGGCACCCTGTACACGGTCTTTGTGGACCTACGTGCCGCCTTCGATTTAGTGCCAAGATCAAAACTGCGGGAGGTAATGGCAGAACTAGGCGTCCCGAAAGACATCCTTGCAATCTTGATAAAATTACACCATAACAACTTTGCAAGGGTTAGATGTGGGAGAAGTGGAAAATTAACTGAAAGATTCCCCGTTCGCAGAGGGGTGAGGCAGGGTTGTGTGCTTGCACCAACCCTGTTCTGCCTCTTCGTGAATGGAGTAATCGCACACCTGACCGGGATAGCCAACACTGATGCCCCAAAACTGACTGGCAGCAGGGTGCCCGCAATTATGTTTGACACCATGCTGCTGTCTAAAACCCCGATGGGTATACAGAGAGTGCTTGACGGCTTCCTAGACTTCTGCACAGAAAGGGGCCTCGAAATTAACCCTCAAAAAACTAAATTTATGATCCTAAATCCCAAGTCCACAAAGCATCCAAATCCCCTACTTGGTTCAGTACGTTTGAAAAGGGTTTTTACTATAGAGTATCTGGGGATAACTCTAAACCAAAACCTAACGTGGGGGGCCCACCAGATTAAAGCGAATATGAAGCTGGCCCAGAAGGTGGAGGTATCATGAGAATCGCGTCCAAGTCAACTTACCGCCCCCTGACTCCTGCTATTCAAATTTACAAAGCCCAGGCGCGGGGGGTGTAATCTACGGGGGAGAGATGTGGGGCTACACCTCATCCTCTAACCTGCAGATCACAGAAAATACGTTTTTAAGGCAGTTGACTGCTCTCCCGCCAAGCACCCCACTCCTGCCCCTGAGACTGGATCTTGCTTTGAGGCCCATCACAGAAGAATTAGGGCTCAAACCCCTAACATTCTGGCATCGCATCTGGAGTAGCCAAGATCTCACCTCCTATCGATCTGAGCTTCAAGAATTTTTAACTCCACCTAATGCCACCAAGACTCCCTGGTTAAACTACATTAAGAGAACATGTGAGACCCTCGGAATACCAAAACTGTGGTTACACCCAGAAAGCACAAGTACCAGGATCCCAAGGAAAGCGCTCTCTAGAGCATATTATGATAAAATGCTTACCCGAGTCCTGGCCAGTGCGCGAGAGGGATCTTTGACACATCGTTTTATCGTAATTAAAGACTCATATAACCTTGAAAGCGTTTTGGATGGAATGGCTCCTGTTTTAACAAGAAAACTATTCCTGCAATGGAGGTATGGGACTCTTCCTCTAAAGACTTTCACCAAAGCATGGCCTGGTCAGTCTCCCACAGAGATGTGCCCTGCTGGTGCTCACACTAAGGAAAATGAAGCACATGTTATCTTTTTTTGTCAAACCTACCATAAAAGCAGACAATTTTGGCTCGTCCCGCTGCTTAAAAATCTGGAATTCAGAACATTCCTTCCTGCATTCAGAGTTTTAAAGACAGATTTATCCCCGCCAACAGTGTTCGCTCTAGCCAAATATTTAACAGCGATGTGGCACGCTAGAACCCGGTACATAAAGACGGCAGGAGACTCCTGAAAATCCCTCATCTTTGATACACTGTTATCCTTGTTCTAACACTTTTTAAAAAAAAAAACATGTATTTTACACAAATGAAACATTGACACACTGGAATTTTAAATGATGTGTTAAAAGAATTTTGTTGTGCGCCCTGCATCGCAAAATGCGATGCAGCGCTTGCTATGAAATTCATTTTATTCATTTAATTGTTTACTTACCTGCACTCATCCATATTCCGGTGTTTACTAACCCGCACCACGCCCCTCCCCTGCGCCACCTTTCCACCCCACAGAACTCACAGCCACACTTCTAGAGAGGGTAATATTGCTGAAGATGGAGGACTGGGCAGAGCAGAATAAGATTCTCTCTGATGTCCAGTTCAGATTTCACATGGGGCTGGGTACAGTGAAACAAAGTTTAAATTTGCATTTCATCATTGGGAAATATGTCAGGACTAGTATAGGGCCATTAATGTGTCCTTTATGGATCTCTCCTGTTCCTTTGACAAAGTCCTCTGCTCTAAATTGTGGGATATAATAGAGAGGTTGGGCTTTGAAAAAGTCTTGATTATCTACTCTGATGCTTGCACTGGCACACCTCAATAAAAGTACGATTTGGGTCAAATAGCAAAATCATATCAAGTATTAACTCTATTCGAGGGGTTTGTCAAGGTTGCGTTATGGCTCCTTTTTTATTCCTCAATTTTATTAGCGGACTTCCAAATTTCTTAGTTAAGGCTGGGAAAAACATGCCCCAACAGGGCAACCGTCCAGTCCCAGAACTTCTCTGTGCGGATAACGCAGTTCTTATTGCTAAAAATGTAAATGGCCTCCAAACGTTTTTATGGCTGACTGTGGGCTAAAGACAAACTCATCTAAATCTTTCATTCTGACATGTGGGCCCAAAAAGTAAAAAACGAAATATTTTACAATGAGGGGGCTTAGGTAGTCGAAATTCAAAACTTTACTTACTTGGGCATCCCTTTTGATGCCACCTCAAACTGGAAATTTTTACTTAACTTAAGGGTTCACCAATTCCAAAGGTCAGTTGATGCATTTTTCCTTTTTTCTCCACATTAGGTCAGAGACCAGAGAGAGAGTTAGTGGAAATTTTTAAAAGCAGGCACGTTACAATAGGCACTTATGGTGCCGGAGTTTGTGGTAGGTTAACACAGCGCAGTAACAAAGGGTGGAAAATTGCTTCCAACCAAGGTTGCTGTCTGTTGCACAATTTGATTCCACCCTAATGTGTCTCTCCGAGGCAGGCATAGGTTATGTGGAGGATTGTACAAACTAAGCCCCCTGATTTTATGGTTAAGGGTCTCAAGAAGACCAGAGGCAGCACTGAGAAGATCCATTATTTCTCATCCTGTTGCTAGCATAAATAAAGCAAACATGTACATCCTTAGAGATCCCAGAGCTGTTCACTAACCCAAACTCTATTAGAAATAACATGAGTGATCTAGTTAAAAGCCTGTATCTCACTTTTCATCATGAAATTCGTGCAAATGTGTTGCAGAGCTCACAGACACTTATTGTCTTTTAGGGAACCACACTTATCTTAGGCTCTCACATTTTATCTGGTCTTTAGCAACAATACCTATAACAGATTTCTTCTTACTCATTACCAATTCAACAACATACACTTTTTAATCGCATTTCCAATGCGGGGACCATGGTTTCCATCACTTGCACAGTGTCCCTGTAACATATTCCAACAAAGCACTGTTCAATTGATGTTGTTTTGCTTATTGTATATCTCGCATTAGAATCATTATCTAGCCCCCCAGTTGTGTGAAACAAACATTAGACATTACAAAGGAGCTTTTAGTTATCTGCAGCAGCTAGAAAGCCTTCAAGTTTGCCATGCCATTCTCACTTAAATAAAGTGTGCCTTAAGGACAAGAGAGGGATATAGAGTATGTACTTAGATCTTGTTTTTTTTATGAGCTTCCACAAGATGTTTTAATTTCTATTTTTAATGTATATTAGCCTGATTTCAAATGATCTATTTTTAAAGTCGTGTATGACCTTGTAACGGTTTCTATCAATTTTTGTATCTGTCTTTTCTATGAATTTCTGCATTCTTTTATGGCTAGTTTAGCTGAATAAAGATCATTGACTGGACAATTGATTGACTAGTTTGTTGGCCAGCAGAAAAATGAATGGTCTCCCCACACAATAGAGCTATTAATAATACTTGGCCCAGTTCCTGGAAAGGAAGAGGTGATGAGGAAATCTGCATCTGTTAATTTGCTTGTCACACTGTACCTGACCTGGTCATGGCCAAAACCACGAAGACAAAGGAGGAAGGCCAGATCTCTGGAGCCAAACAAAAGATGGATAACTCTTTGAAGTTATGGGGGAAGGGATCAGGGAGATATATCAGTTGGGCAGAGCTGTGGCTTCCAGGGAAGGTCTTTTCAAAGACTATTTGAAGTTACCATATTAAAATGTCCCATAATCCTGTGCAGGAGGGTTAGGATAGAGGCTGAGTAATAATGTGGCACCATAGGACTGACCAGGGGTACCTTGCATCTAGAACTTTCAATCCCTATTTAAAAAACAGTAAAAAGGGAGAGGCTGATGAGAAGACACTGACCTGGGAGTGACAACAGTGAAATAATGCTCATCTAGAAGGAGAAGCCACCTGATGCAACTGCAAGGATGGACTGAAGGTCTTTAATTCCTGCTGCTTGCCCCCAGAACCAGTCATAGAAAAAGGGTAGACTCAAACAAAGTCACTGGGACCTGGGTATTAATATGTACAATAGGGCAGGTGGTCCCAGTGGAACAATTCTAAATAGCACACTTATTTAGAAGTAAATAAAAACTTGATATGATAGTATTCAGTAACTTAAAATTCAACATTATTTATTCACATTGAAGGAAGGTTCATGTATCAACAGAAAATATACAAATATGTACCAAACAAGTGCCAAACGTAAAAAGGGGAAGAAAGGAAGAAGGTATTGGGCATCAAGTGAGGGTTGAAGAAGTGAAAAGGGAAGGGTAGTGACATTAAATCCATCACACCATTATTTACAGTAAATAACCAGCTTTTATCAGCCTCACATTTAAACAAATTATGAAGACACATTCATTTGTTTGTCAGAGAACAATTGAAAAAATCCCTGTTGACCAAACTGGCACACAAAAGAAAGAATGTCCCCAGAACTAGGATGGGTATCTCCAGGGCCTGTGGTGCTGCCCTCCTACACCCCCTGAGGAATAATTGAGAGAATGGGCGTGCTGAGTGACCCTGGATGGTCCTCCAAGGACTTCTGTAGGCTGACATTTAATTCAGCCTCTAACACACAGGTGCCTTGTAAGAGAGACACAGCAATAGCCTGGGGAGTGCATTACGGAGGGTGTTCTGCTATGTTGGCTGTGAAGGGGCCGCACAAGATGCCCCCACAAGCTGGACAGAGCGACAGGAGCCCAGGAAAAAGGCAGGTCTGGTGAAGAGTGACATACAACCACACTCCCCAAAAAAGTATACCTTTCGAGCTGTAAGCTTGGTCCCTGAGAGTAGTTTTTTCGCTGGAGAATTTCCTGAGAGGGCGAAGCATCTGGGGATCAGTGCAACCTTCATCTTGTTCTTTAAAAAAGAGAAGTAGAGGGAATGAACTTTGGACCCTTCTCCAGAGCCACTTTTGGTCCTGCGGAACCCATCTCCCAGAGCCTGCCAAAAAATAAGAATTGGTCATGGAGACCCTATCCCCTGGGACATCATTGAACCCGAGAGTCGAGAAAGGGTGGCTCCCATCACAGCAGGAGGAAAGGAACCATGTTGCCAGCTCCCGGGCACCACCCATTAAGTGCGGCACATGTGGCGGGCCAGCCGGGCCATCGGTCCTTGGGGATCCCCCACATCCCTTAACTATACCCAAATGCTTATGAGTATACTGGGTGTGACCGGGGCACCCTACATTACATTTGAAAATGTGTGCCAAGACTACCTACTACCTACAAAGTCTCTCAGCATCACGGCGAAACCACACATCACAAATTCCAACCCCAGGGGGATGGACCATCTAATATTCCCTGCGAGGGCCTTCAATTTGCATATGCATTCCTTCTGGTGCAGAAAGATGGGCGATTGGCACTACAAACAAGTGTGGACTGTGTTGTTGGTGTCTGCAGACAGCACATTTGCTGCTCCGAAGTTGCTCCACAAAAATTGCCTGACAGTTCCAAGGAGTTATATTTATGCCCTTGGGAGAAGGCGTGAAGCTCTCGCTGATACTGTGCTTTGGCACATGGGCTCAGGAGTGTGGGGAGCTCTATTAGTGGGTTCTGGAACAGCACTAGCAGTTTAGTAGAAGTAGAGAAAGAAACTATGACACATGTATTGAAGATGTAATGCTTTGTTCACAGTGTTGATGATTGACAATCAAAGGGTTATAGTCCAATGAATAGTATTCAGTGTTGATGCTTTCCCCATTGATTGCAAATTTGGATTATAACACAGTTTTTGCTTTTATGAATATGGTGACACCTTGATAAAGCAACTAAATCTGCCTTATTAACAATGACACACTGACAAAGCCAGTAGTTTTTTTTTTTTTAATAATGGCACCACTTATAGTGTGTTAGTGTGTTAAATATAGGTGGGAGCTAATATGATTCTAGGGTTCATGGCTCGCTAGTTAGGATTGTAACCTGTTATGAGGCTGTGTTGGACATGGCCTTTCTTAGGGAGATTTACCTAAAATCTTTTGCTATTTGTCCTCCTGGTTTTTGCCAACTCTCTTTTCCTGACTTTACGACTCTGGACACTTTCCCAATGTACTTCAGTGGGAAAGTGTGCACACCCTTCCTGCATATGCCAGGATAAGGTGCTTACTTGATTGGTTTAAGTGAATTACCTGTGAGTGCCCTGCAAGAGGGAACACCACGTACCTGGGTGGGTGCGATACTTCCAGATTGTGGCTGATTCTCTTGTTCGAGCATTAGGGCCTGGGGCACTTTCCCACTGTAAGTGCAGTGTGAAAGTGGGCGCGCCCTTCCTACACATATTAGGAAGTGGTGCACACTTGAGGTTTCTAATGCAACAGTGGGTGCACACTTGCACCTATGATGTTTTCAGACCGAGGGTGTCTTTGGAAATGTGTCCATCTTGCCTTTGCAGGCTGCACTGAGGGTGTGATAATCATGTGCCCAGCCTACCATTGCAGGCTGGTGTGCACACTCGCATTGATGGTGCTCTTAAATACATGTCCAGCCTGCCATTGTAGGCTAGTGTGTGCTTTGCACCAATGGTGCTCCTAAATATGTTTCCAGCCTGCCATTGCAGGCTGATGTGTGCAATCGCGTGTTTGCTCAGACTGGCTTGTTTGAGTCACTAGCCATCCTGAGAGGACCTTTTGCTTCCACCTGAGTACCCCGAGGGCAAGTCTTCAGGGGGGGAAGCAAGTGATAGGTGAAAGGAAGAGCAGGTACACCTGTCTGTTGCCTGCCCAGGTAGTGAGGAATACCCATGTGTTTTCACTACCTATGAGGCTTGCTCTTCCCATAGTCTAACATGGGGGGATGGATTAAATCCCTTCAGGCTGCAATAGTGGATTGTTTCCTGTTGTTGTTGATGATGTTTCCTATCATTGGATTTGCAGCGACAACCCCCTGCCAGTGGTAAAAATGTCTTTGTTGTAATTTGCGTAGAAATGCCACTACTAGAAAGTTGGCATTTCTGTGCTCTAAAACTCTTTGTGTGCCTTGGTGCTTGGCTCAAGTACACACTAAAGGTTGGAGGAGCACACAGTTGGGCATTCCGCAGCAACAGATATAAAACACTGGGCATGCAACTGGAACAACAGACCTCTTCCATTTACCGGCCGGCTGGAGAGATTGGGGGAACAGGTTTTGACACTTTGCCTCTGGATCCAGCTCATGGCCCCAGTAAAGATAAAGATCTGCATTCCACAGCCCCATGGCAGAAAGGTACTGAAATTTAGGGAGACCCTTTCAACCAACCCCAACTTTAAAGGCACACACCAATATAACTACACGCACACCAGTATAACTACAGGTGCCAAACTTCAACATGGGGTGAGATACATTTGTGGGGATGTGGGGCTGGAGTACCTGGAACTAGATGGTGCACATTGTCACAGGATTTTGATGTGCACAAGGAGGATTACTGCCATTGAAAGGGACCGCGTGCCCTTCCTGAATGGTGACTGGTCTGGGCCAACTACCTGCTGTTGTGTGGCAGCCTGAAGTTGTTCTCCAAAGGGCTTGTTGAACTTGCCAACTGTTCTTTCAGCGTTATAAAGGACATCAAATATCTCCTAAGAGGGACCCAAACCATCTACCTGAGACACCTGAAGAGCGGTGCCCTCTCAAGTTCTCACATCATCTGCTGGATTCCAACTGGGAGCGAGGCATGGAACTAAGAATTGTGCCTGGAGACTAGATTGCCCTTGTGTGGAGCCCAGAATTCGTGACCCCATCTAAGGCGTGTGGCCCCAACATTGTGCGGAACCTTGGTTTGCGTAAGTGTCTGATTCGAGGTTAGCTGATTCACCGGTTGTGGGACCAAGTGTGACCCGCTTCGTTTATCATGCCACATCTCTCTCGTGGGACACCCCGACTGCAGGCTTATTGCGTGCGGTGTCTGATTCACAGGATGCAACCCTTGGCGTGGGGGCATAACTGAAGTAGTGCCCCTTTCTACCATGTGAGGCATTGCTGAACTTGCACCTGTGTGTCTGACCGGAACTGTCTGGTGCAACCAATATCGACCTGCACCGGGCATTGTGCCTCATTTTCAGGGAGGTACGGAAACTGTAACTCTTCATTGGGTAAGTGACTGGAGCTGTCTGGTGCAGGCAAAATCAACATGCACATGGCATTATGCCTCATTTCCAGCGAGGTACAGAATTTTCAACTCTTTATTGTGTGTGACCAAAACAGTCTGGTGCAACCTGTGTCATTGCACACCCAACGCTGTGCCCGGATTGCCTGTGTGAGACTCTGATCAACATGTACCTGATGGGGTGCTTCCTCCTTCTGAGAGGCTCCCCCCACTTCATCCTACATTCATTGACTGTCCCTTACTTGGCCTTCAGCACAGCAGACCAACTTCCCTCTCCTCACCCGGCCCCCCCCAACGATGTGTTGCCAGGTAGTATTGCCTGGCCCGGACCTGGGTGGTGAGTGTGGCTGACTGGGCTGGAGGAATGCTTCAGAGAATGATTGAAAGTGGGTCAAGTGACTGGGTGATCCCCCTGTGCTGCACAGAACCTGGTTGGTGCCGGAAGGCCCCTGGGGACCCCTTTGGTGTGACCATCTGTTACCCTCAGACCCTGTCTGTGGCACATCTTGTGGGTGAACTTCTCGAGTGGCTGTCAAACCCCTTTTATTGACTGCCTCCTAAATAACCTTCCTGCCTACACCCACCTGTTTCCCTGTGACCCTGATGAAGAGTGACTTCAGACTCGTGCAGCCTATTGCTCGAGGGGATGAACGGGGTGTCTCCAATCTGTGAGTGTAGGATGGTTGGGTAAGTTTGAGAGCAGAGGGAGGCTTTGGGCAATGGGGTCTGCTGTAGGTAACCAATTGACGTGCTGGGTATCAGTTGCACTACATGTATGTGACCGCTTCCGTACAGACCTGTCTGATATCTGTTGCACCATGTAGCAGTGCTGAGTGAATGTGTGTGTGCAAGTGACAGTGGGGAACAGCCCGCGATTCACAACTCTGGACGCTGGTTTGTCTGATATGTTGATTTCTTGCCAAATGAGCATTATGTTTGACATTGGTTTATCCCTGAGCTTCTTCAGCCCGCTGTGCTACTAAGAAATCGTATAATTATATGTATTTACATATTTCTGCTATCATGCTGACCCGTGGTTCACCCTTTAAGTGTGTGGTATTGAATTGTAAGAATTACTATGGTGGGTCCGGGGTGGAAAGCGTGTTACTTCGCATAAGGGTGCTGGTGGGTGAAGAATAGTATCTTTCCCAAGTGTTCATATTGATGATTTCATTTGAACACTGTTGGGCCTAGTACTGCGCGTAATAATTCTAAATGTCATGTCATGCCCTGAAATACATGATGTTAATGTTGTGTTGATTATTAGATGTGTTGAAATGCAAACATAATTTACATACATCACATGTGAAGTCTCTTTTTGACTCTCAAGGTATTTATTGGGAGTGAGTGCTGTGCCAGTGCTTCACACAATGCATCTGAGACAAGCCTGACTGCTCAGCGCCAAGCTACCTAAGGGTGAGCACAGGTTATACAGTGTGTGTAATCACCCACCCCCAATGGGAGAGGTAGGTTCTGCCTGGCGTGGGTACTGCCTCAGCTAAACGGAACATGCCAGCTCCAACAGGGTTTCACTGAAGGTATTTCCAGTTCACTGATTGTACATATTTGTAATTTAAAGCATAACATTTATCAGCAGGTACTTACTAAAGTACTTATAAGAAAAAGCAATAATTTATTAAGTGTTGTTGTTGGAAAATAGCAAGCTGCGGTTACTAGCCCACACCACCTTCCCTGAGTAAGTCTTTGTCTGCTCTGCTTCGCTATCCTTAGAGAGACAAGTGCAACCATGGGGTACTTAGCTCCCAGTAAAGAAAAACTTGTGGGCTTATTAATTTTGAAGGACTCATATCCTTCGCAATTATTCACCCAATTTCTTACAAGATGGCGCCACAATGTGTCACACCATATCAGCTCCCCTTCAAAAGGTCACCCAGTGAGGAATCAATATCACACAGTGGCACGATAGATGAGCTAGAAGCTACTGCACAGAGTGGATTTTCCAGCTTGTCTCAGGAAGATTTGAAAAGCCAATAACCCTTATGGGGCGTACAAATATAGTGGCAGCAGCCTTAGCAAGCATGTGGGGTGTTTTTTTGAGGAGGGAAGGAGGCAGGGGGCATAAATGCCTTTTATGTAGGTTGCAGCGCAAGGCCCCATCCCTGCAGGACTCCGCCCTCTCCTCACAGTGTGAATTTTTATTTTAAGTTGGCAGGTGTGTATATATATATGCAGATGTGCAGAGTGTAGTATGCTATAATTGTTCATTGTAGGGAGGAGCACTACTCATTATTTGCCTCTCAGGTCTTTAAGTCAGATGAAAAAACTGGGGGCAGGGGGGCTCTTAAAGGGGCGTGATTACCCTGTTAATGGTGTGTGGCCAACACAATTAGGAGCATAACCTAAAGGTGGTTTTGCATCACTGCTCTTGCAAGGAAAGATCTAAGGAGCAAGAATGCTGTATTGTAATCCTATGGGCAGTGTGGATGCTACTTTAAGTTTAGATAGTAACTTTAATTACAATCCTTAATTGGACCCCATTGAAAATTGTGCTTGGATTTCACAGACTAATCACAATATAAAATCTTTGCAAACATGTAAAATGATAAAATTCTATTCACTTCTGAGGGTCGGCATGAACTCTATTGTATGTTAAGCAGGGGTAAGCATTCCAAAAGTTGAGATCAGGTTAATTCATGCTGGAGGATAGTGAGAGAATAAGATGTTATCACTAGAGGGAATTTTCAAAGTTTACCACCTGTACTCATCCAGAGTGTGAGGCTTTCATTTGTGGTAAATAGTAATTTACCGTCTGAATTTCTATGCGGTAAAGTTCAATAATAATAACTCAATCGGAAATAAAGAGACACAAAGTCCGTGGCAGCTGAGTTTCAAAGTGGGTTTTATTCCATAAAATGGAATGGTTCGAACCTGGATATCATTTTCCTGTCACCATAAAGGATCAGGAAGGGATAGAGCATACTTTATTGACAGAACATAACTTTTATAGTTAATGCACAAAATGGTGACCAATACAGAAGGCGTAACAGCTGAGAGAAAACGAGATAAGGACACATGTGCATAGCAATACGTAATCAGAAGGCGTGCACTAGGGCGTACACAGAGGCGTGTGCTAGGAAACGTCACATGAAAGTGTCACAAGTGGGTGGATACTTAGTGGAATCTTGCAGTGTCAGCAGAAATCTGTGGCAAGGATGCGCGCGCAGCAGCATGACGTGTGACTGACGTGAGGCTGGAGGGTGCAGGGGACTTGACATTTAGCCCTAGAGGGGAGAGACAGAAGTCTGGCATGTCAGATCAACTCGTTCCTAAATCATATCTGATATCTTGTGTTTAAGGAACCATATTATCTAGAAGGAAAAGGTCTCTCGGGCAGAGGCTACTCTATACTGGGTGCATATGTGCCTACGTGTCTGCGTGTAATGCGAGGAGCCATGGGCCTACCATGGTAACAGAAGCAATGAATTACTTGCATGGAGACAGAGAGGCCGGGCCCTTTGCTCTGCAGCCGGGGAATTGTTTATCTACTCTGCCAGACTGGAATGTGTTTTCGAGGAGCTGAACTCGGCTATACAGATAACTTGAAGGCAAAATACTGTCTTTGGCAGGCAAGCAGGCCGAGCCGGGCACCGCTCGCCGCGCAAGGAGTAGGACAGAGGTCAGGGAGCATCCCACGTTGCAGCGTTTCAGGAGGCAGGGAACAGAAAGGCTTGATGGCAGAAATCAGGGCCTAGCCCTGACTAGGGAAAAACGTGAGAGCGCACCATGAAAAAGACGTTGGCAAGGCATACTTAGGAACTGAATTATCGATCCATTCATGGCGGATCTGAAAGAGGACATGTTAACGTTGGACGCAAATGTATTTGCCTCTTCATAGCTGGCACAGGAGGGAAGTTACATGCACTTTAAACTCGTACATGGAGACGATGGGGTACACGTTAGGGAACATTTCTGACCATAACATTTTATATTTCCTCATTCCCTCCTTGTTCCCTACGGACCCTTCATGATACATCAATCCTCATTAGTCCATCTATTTGTTCATATAACATCATTTGCTCTTCCTTTTTTAGACGGGATTTAGAACGCGGACTTGGATGAGGAAAACAGGATGTGGCGCACAGACCGCAAATCGCCGGCCCACATTGTATACATAGGCAACAACTGAATACTATGAGAAGAGCTATTCCGAGGAAGGATAGGACCTTCCATCCCCAGGCTGACAACACGCTCCAGAACCAACCGGACCAAGTCCAAGTACCTGGATTCTGGTGTATCTGACTTGCAATCTTATGGAGGCGTGTAATGGCTTTATATACTGATGGTGCATTATTAGGAATGAAAACACAGCAGCTCGATCCGAGAACTTTACAGGCCCCGCCCCTATCGGCCAGGATGACGTCAAGGACGAGACGATTTTGAAGAACGACAAGTCTCATAGCAGACTGTTCCTCGGTCAAGTTACCTAGGGCGGAAGTAGTTTCATTCACTACTGCTTCAAGGGTTCTGGTCAAGTGACGTATAGACTTACTATTAAAGATAGCACCTAAGTAGGGAAAGAAACCTTTATTGAAATCTGTGTATCGTTCCCATGCCGTTTCAGTATAGTCGACAAGCGGGAGATCTCTCTTGGGTCTGTTAGGTACTAGTCGGGAGTTTCTATGATAATCAGGTGGAGCTAGAAAAACAGGTGGCAGAAGGAATGCAATGTAACATGTCCCATCCCAATCTAGTGGCAAACGTATGTAGGCTGTATGACCACAAATGAAATAGGAATGGCGGGTAGCCTTGAATGTAGACTTGCCTCTGTCACTGAATTCGATCACAGTAGTACATTTACTATGACCTAGGGGTACTGAGCCATTCTTTCTGACACATAATTCGCCTTTGACGGGTAGTACTGACATGGAGGGTAAGTCTGGTCCTGTATCAGACTGAACATTTAGAATCATGAGGTTGAGTGTATAATTACCTAATCCATATACTTCATTTTCTAGATCGGTCCCTGTCCTTTGTGGCAGACCCTCCTTGTTAGGGTAACATGCTTTATGCAGAACTGTGTTCAGATTTCCCCATATCCAACTACCTTTGTATACTACGGACTCAGAGTCTAAGGAATTTATTAAACTAAACCATGCACCACAGGAACCATTATGTGTGAACGGATACGGGAAGAGGGGCAATACTCCCTTGTATTTCTGATAGGGAGGAAGTCGGCCACATATCCAACAATTGGTAGCATTGCTGGTCTGATGAGAATGATGTAACATACTGATGAAGGTATTGTTGCGCAGCGCAAGTCGGTAAGATAACTCATGAGGGGGTAGTTCACTGAAAGTATGCTCGACAGTGCTATTTGAAAAGAAATGTGCATGTATGGAGAGAGGGAAATACATATGTAATAGAATACTTGCAGCAATAATCGTAAGACTCAGAAAAAACATAATCAGTAATGTCACAATACAGTGACTACGAAGAGATTTACAATATTCTCGTTTCTTGAGCTGTTTCTGTCTATCTCTCTCTCTATTGGGGTCTAACGGATACATGTCAGAAACTGTCTAACCGATTCACCTAGGGGAGGACTTAAACAATTAAACTGTCTGACTTGCTAGACCTCAGCTTTAAACGATATTCTTGTTGAGGAGTTTTCTCTACCAGGGGGAGTTTAGAGTCACTGGAATCTGGGCAGTCCTTAGAGGGGGAGGATGAGTCAGTTTCTGGCGGTGTTCCGTGAAGCTTCTTAACATGACTCATATGGACCCATCCTTTGCGGCCCTCTAGTTTCACGGCTGTCCTCGTTGTCAATAAGACGAGCTTCGGCTCCTGCCAGCGGGGCTCCAGCGGGCTTTTCCTTTCAAAATTGCGCACAAAATCGAATGTTCCTGGTGTAATCTTGTGCGGCTTCACCTCGGTGTTGTCGGGAAAGACTGCAGCTACCTGGGAACGACATGATTGTAGTGCAGACATCAAGGAGGCAAGGTAATCTGTCAACATATTACTATCAACATCAGTTAACTTTCTTGGTATAGGCGTCCCCCACATATTCGGTGGCCTACCGAAGACCACCTCATACGGGGATAGCCCTGTTCTCGAGTGCGCAACCATTCTCATGTAAAATAATGCAACTGGCAAGGCGACTATCCAGTCGACCCCTTTTTCGGCACATATTTTTGCAAGACGAGTTTTCAGTGTCTGATTGTGGCGTTCCACGAGACCTGCTGCCTCGGGATGTCGGACGCAGTGGAATTTCCACTGATATCCTAGCAAGAGGGAAACCTGCTTCATTAATTCGGATGAGAATGGCTGGCCGTTATCTGAGTACACGAGGCAAACCGTACCGTGGGAAAAATTCACGAACCAGCTGCTTGGCAGTGTTCGGAGCAGTGTAATCTGGGACTGGATATGCTTCTGTCCAACGGGAAAGTGCACAAACAACTACGAGGACATATTTGAATCCTCGACATCGTTCCATCTAGATATAATCCATCTGGAGGACTTCAAAAGGGTAATCGGGAGGATTGAATCCACCTTGCTCTACGGGAATGCTTTTACCTGGATTGAACTGACAACAGATCATGCAAGTACGCACTTTCTGTTTTGCAGCTGCTCGTAAATGTTTGTTGTACCAGAGATTCTGTAAACTGTCTAACATGGCCTTTTCTCCCAGATGTGCTGGACTATGTGCAGTATTGATCATAACTTGAACCATAGAGTCGGGGAGAAACCATGTGGCTTTTCCCTTCGTCATCCACCCCTGATCTGTCTGGACCCCTCCTAGTTCAGTCCATTTCTTTATTTCGTCTGGAGTAGCATGTGTCTGTATGTCAATTACATCTAGTGCGGGATCCTTAACTGTCATGCAATGTGTCGATGTCGGAACTATTGTCTTTGTCATGTCAGCTGCGGATGTATGAGTCAGAGCTGTGTGTTTCGCGGTTTGATCTGCCAGGTCATTACCCTGGGAAATGGTATCGGTAACTTTAGTATGTGCTTTACATTTCATGATGGCTATGGCTGAAGGCAGATGTATTGCTTCTAAAAGTGCTTGAATGAGGGGACCATGCTGTATTTTTGCTCCGTGAGAGGTCAAGAAACCTCTTTCCTGCCAGAGCACACCGAAGTCGTGTACGACTCCAAAGGCATAACGTGAATCTGTGTATATGTTAACATTCCTGTTTTTGGCTATTATACAGGCTTGGGTCAGAGCAATAAGCTCTGCAGCTTGAGCAGACAATGTAGCAATACGGTGTGTTTCTTTAACTTCAGTTTCAGTGGTCACTGCTTATGCGGCCACTAATTCTCCTGTGCTTGTTCTCATACATGAACCATCCACGTAAAGTGTCAGGTCTGGGTTAGTCAGTGCAACATCTGTCAAGTCTCGTCGGGGCTTTGTTACTGCATTAATGACCTCTATACAGTCATGTGGAGCTGGATCTGTAATGTTTGAAGGTAACAGTGTGGCAGGATTGAGTATGTTACAGCGTCTGATTTCTATGTGTGGCTGGAACAATGTCAATTCATAACCTGTCAGTCGTGCTATAGTCAAGTGTTGAGTCTGTGTTCTGTTTAAAAGAACTTCCACAGAGTGTGGAACTTGTACTGTCAGAGGATGTCCTAACACTATGGAATCACTTTGTCGGATTGCTAAGGCTGTTGCTGCAACTGATTTTAAGCACGCAGGCAGAGCCTGGGCTACTGGGTCTAGTGTACTTGAAAAATAAGCACAAGGCTTATGTGAACCTGCTTGATCTTGTGTGAGGACAGACAATGCCGTACCATCACGTTCTGTAACAAAGAGTGTAAAACGTTTGCTGTAACATGGTGTTGCTAAAACTGGTGCTTGACATAATGCTTTCTTTAATTCTTCAAAAGCCTGTGTATGTTCCTGAGTCCAAGGGAGGACAGTCGAAGTCGCTGCCTCCTGTGTTGTCAACTGTATAAGTGGCTTGGCTAGAAATGCGTACTGGGGAATCCATTGTCGTCAGTAAGAGGTGAGGCCTATGAAGGCCCGCACTTCCTTTTGTGTCGTGGGTTGCGGTAAGTGTGCAATTAACTCGATGCGGTCAGGCGTTAGCTGTCTCCCCCTCTTGGACAGCAAGTGCCCAAGGTACACCACTTGCTGAACACAGAATTGTAACTTTGAAGGGGAAACCTTGTGTCCCTTGTCAGCTAGAAAATGTAAGACTGTCAGTGATGCATGTTCACATTCAGGTTCGCTACGAGCGGTGATCAGCAGATCATCGACGTACTGCAGCAAGGCAGTGTTAACTGGCATTTGAATACTGTCAAGTTGTCTTTTTAAGGCTTGGCTGTAGATGCTGGGGCTTTCTGTGAATCCTTGAGGTGCGCGTGCAAATTTGAAGCTTCGGCCATTTAAACAGAATCCGAAGAGATATTGGCTTTCCGGATCAATGGGGACACTGAAGAAGGCGTTCTTGAGATCAATTACAGTAAAGAACGTCGCCTCTGAGTCAATAGCAGTCAGTAAGGATGAGATGTCGGGGACTACAGGGTACTGTGGCACATTACATTTATTTAGTTCTCGCAGGTCAATCACCAACCGATAAACAGGTGGTGCATTTGGGTCAGTACGTTTAAGAATCGGAATGATAGGGGAATTACATAGATTGGAGTCGGTTTCGACAACCACTCCCTGTGCAATGAGCTCTTCAATGATTTCCAGTAAAGCCACTACAGCATCGGGTGGTAATTTGTATTGTCGTATTCGGGGCAGAACAACACCTGGCTTGAGTGTAACACGGTATGGTGTAATGTGCATACAACCTACATCAGTTGGGCCTTTCGCCCATAAATGCTTTGGTACATTTTTCAGTCTGTCATCAAAATCTCGTAACACATAGTGACCCTTAAAGTCACGCAGAAATAGTCTAACTCCTTCCGGAGAACAACATATGACTGCTCCTAGAGCCTTCAGTGTCTTGATACCTAATAAGTTTTCTGGACATGACTTCGTGAGTAGTAAGTCTGTAGTACGTGACAATGGACCAACTGCCAGGGGAACGGGTTTCGATACCTCATTAACAATAGGCTGTCCTGAAAAACCAAGGGAAACATTCTGTGTGCCTGAGAGGGGTGCCCCTGGAACCTCATTGTGACTTATCGTTGTTCGACTTGCCCCTGTATCAATCAGAAACTTTCTATCCTTTCCTAAAACTTGACTATGTACATAAGGACCATCTTGATCTACAGGTACTTCAATAAGAGGCAAGCCAACTTCCCTCTCTAGGCTGTTTCATGTGTATCGCTGATAATCGGGATAATCAGATTGGGCATACTGGTACATCTGTTGTGAGACTTGCTGTGTCGCGGCAATGGGCTGAGGCTGTGGTACTGCTACCGTCTGTACTGTCTGTTGGGGTGCATGCATTGGCTGTGTGTTCTGTGGAACATGTTGCTGGACCTGATGTTGGATCTGGTCCTGTCTAGGTTGACGGGGTCTCTCTTTAGTTTTACCTGTGGATATGTTGTGTTTCAGGACGGCACATTCATTTACATAGTGTCCTGGCTGTTTGCAATAGTTGCACGTCCCTTTAACGGGAGCCGCCGAATTACTAGACTGTGTCATACCCCTTTTCTGACCGTCAGCTGGGACTGACTGAGCAACTAACATTTTCATTTTCGTATCTTTCATACGTCTTTGTTCGTGATCTTGTTCCTCTCTAATTCTGTTCTGGTGGTACTGTAACATTTGTAACATTTGGGATGGTGAATTTGCTTGCCATGTGCTCTCGACTTTATATACACGGTTCTTAACCTGGGGCAGGGAATTCTCGACTAATTTGGTTACAAAAAGGTGCGGGTATGACTCGCTACTTGGTTTCAGGCCACTGTTAATAATAAAACATTTCTCGAATCTAGAATAATAATCCCTAGTGTCTTCATCGTGTTTCTGTTTACAGGCTGAGATTGCGTCCCAGTCTTCCTTTTTCGTTGTCAATAATCTTGGCAGAACTTGTACAATTAATCCTGGTAATGCTTTAGCTTTTTCCCCAAGGCCTACCCCTGGAGTACGACCATTTTCCTCGTCCTCTATTTCGGTCCAATTAATCTTTTTATCTCCCACCTCCCATTCTTTTTCTTTGAGTTTCTCGTAAATGCCGGCTGGCAACAGTACTTTTAACATTTTCATAATATCTGAATATGTATAGTCACCCATGAGTAGCATATCTTTAATTTCTCGGTGAAAACCTGCAGGGTCTTTATCGTGACAGGGTACTAGCTTCTTCATTTCTAGCAATTCTATTTTAGTGAGGGGTGTATATACATATACACGTTCTAGTGTGTCATCTTCTTTTCTCACTGGATGTACTTCTCGTAAGGGATTCTGTCTGTCGAAGTAATACATTTTTCTTTCTTGGGGTGGTGGAGCTGACATAAACTGTGGTTTCAGGAATGTATTATACTTGAGTCTCTGTTCTAGAATTTCTTTAATTAAATCGGTACCTAGACCTCTCCATTTATTAGAGAGCAGTTCTACCAATATGTCCGGTAAGGGACCTGGATCAGAATGTTGGCTTTTAAACAGACTAATGAGATGCTGAATCATGTATACACTAGCTAATTTCTGTTCATCAGGGGAAAGGCTCAAGAACGTCTGAGCTACTACATCATCATTATACGTACTAGAATTGTCAGCCCATTGCACGGCGGACCGAGCTAGTTCTTGTTCATCCATAGAATTGAGTACATGGTACCCCATTCGATCTTGAAGTATTTTATCGGTAGCCTGAAACAAATGTTCAGGAGTCCTTGGATTTGACATGGCTGCTTGAAAAACTCTCTTACTTTCTGGACGTACTGGACGCATATTATTATTAAAATATCTTCCCTTACCTACATAAGCTATCACTTCTTTAGCTGGTAATTGCAATGTTTGTGTCATTGTCTCGGGTTGCTCCTCTTCCCCCGAGGGTTCATTCTTGTCTGAATCTATTCCTATTTCATGCTGTCTTCTTTCGTGTATTTGTACTACTGCTTTTCGGATCTTTTTGTACATGCTATTTATACAATTCTGTTTATCATGTTTTCCATCTGCTATATTCTGACCCCATTTGTTAAGTGCATTCATCTCATCTTGGTCTACACCAGGCCTGTCTTGATCTCTTATCAAGCAGTTTATGAAGAAACGTAATATCATGCCTTGGATGTCAACTTTCTGATATGCCAGTGCCTCGCCAATGCTTTCAGGACCTACCCCCGTTTGGACAAAATGATATATTCTGTCTAGATGATCAATCATTCCTGGCAGTAACATTAAGTGGTTGGCAACTCGCCATAGACGTACTGATGCTAGCATCATTCTGTCGTCTTTACCGGGTACTGGATCATATCTACAGTCTGTGAGAGGTTCCTTAAGTATGTCATAATTCGCTGTCTGGGGTGTACGTTGTTATGCTAAATCCCTATAAGTCAGTCTATGTGCTTGTGGTGGTGTCTGAAAACCTCCTGTCGCACCTCCTGAGGTGCCAGGTAAAAAGGGATTCAGTGGATTCATGCCAGGAATAATAGGTGCAGGAAGAACTGGGGCTGGGGGAACAGGCGCAGGATGTGGAACGGGAGGAGGAGTTTGTTGTTGCGGAAGTGGTTGGTCATTTCGGGGCGGAGTGCCATCAGCGGGTGGTGCCTGGACACGTGGATTTGTATATGCGGGAGCTACATCGTCTAAATAGGATGAAAGGAATATGTCCTTAGCGGTCTTGTGGCGTACTTTAGTCGGAACTAATGGAGGGGGCAGGTCTTGCGGTACTTCCGGGGTGGCCTTAGGTAAACCCTCGGCCAAGAGAGGATACATACCATTCGCAAGAGTATTTCGCTGTCGGTCTACCTGTTCTGCTTTGACTCGTATACCTTCCTCAACTAATTCATTTTCTCTGACCTTTTCTGAATCCTCCCTATGTTTCTCGGCTTTTTTGAATTCTTTTTCTGTTCTTTTATGAGATTCTTTACGCCACAATTCTATGGCGTCTTTCTGTGATTGTCTGGCTTTCTTTTTCCATAGTGCTTCTTCTACTCTCATGATGCAATCTGCATCCCATGACCCTGTAACGGGCCACCTATATTTCTCTTCCAGATGCTTAGTGTAATCGGCCCATAAATCTAGGTATAGTATGGCCTCGAAACCATGTTTGTGGTACATAAAATTTCCGGGAGTGTCCTTAGGGGGGACAGGAATCGCTTCCTCTAATATCCCTTTCCTAGTTCCTATCTGTCTTAATTTACTGAACAACGGCATCTTGATATTTGATACTTGATACTTACTTGAACCTGAACACACTTTTTGACACAGAAACACAGTAATGTATATCAAAACAGCCACTCATACCACGACATTAATCACATAAAACATTTTGAACACATATAGACTACCCTTGAATTCTAAAACGAAAACAAAAATCGAACCCTTGAATGTCTGAATTTTCTTGATATACTGCTAAACAGTACAGATACACCGCTAAAACAGTGCAGACCGGGTCTGTGTACCCAAACCCGTCTTTACTGGATACATAGTAATGCACCCGTCTAGATGCGTCCCCAGCAACGGTACTCACCGGGAAGCACAGAACAGAAGGCCTCGGAAACTCGACTGGGCTGGACCGGACTCGACTCGACTCGACTCGTGACGTAGGTACTTCGGAACTGATGGGCCTCTAGATACCTCGGACCTTGTTCTCTTTGGCTGGGCTCTGGTCGGGATCCTCCGCACTCCTCACCGCCTCGTCTGGGTGCTGATCGCAGTCTCCGTCACCTCCGTAGGCCTGAGGGAGATACAGGAAATCCTGCGGGTATGCGTAATTGTCCGTCTTGGCTGGAACAGGGGGCGAAGCCTGCAACGCACCTACCGGCGCGTGGGGTGGGGGAGGGGTCCCTATTCGGGCGCCAAAATTATGTGGTAAATAGTAATTTACCGTCTGAATTTCTATGCGGTAAAGTTCAATAATAATAACTCAATCAGAAATAAAGAGACACAAAGTCCGTGGCAGCTGAGTTTCAAAGTGGGTTTTATTCCATAAAATGGAATGGTTCGAACCTGGATATCATGTTCCTGTCACCATAAAGAATCAGGAAGGGATAGAGCATACTTTATTGACAGAACATAACTTTTATAGTTAATGCACAAAATGGTGACCAATACAGAAGGCGTAACAGCTGAGAGAAAACGAGATAAGGACACATGTGCATAGCAATACGTAATCAGAAGGCGTGCACTAGGGCGTACACAGAGGCGTGTGCTAGGAAACGTCACATGAAAGTGTCACAAGTGGGTGGATACTTAGTGGAATCTTGCAGTGTCAGCAGAAATCTGTGGCAAGGATGCGCGCGCAGCAGCATGACGTGTGACTGACGTGAGGCTGGAGGGTGCAGGGGACTTGACATTTAGCCCTAGAGGGGAGAGACAGAAGTCTGGCATGTCAGATCAACTCGTTCCTAAATCATATCTGATATCTTGTGTTTAAGGAACCATATTATCTAGAAGGAAAAGGTCTCTCGGGCAGAGGCTACTCTATACTGGGTGCATATGTGCCTACGTGTCTGCGTGTAATGCGAGGAGCCATGGGCCTACCATGGTAACAGAAGCAATGAATTACTTGCATGGAGACAGAGAGGCCGGGCCCTTTGCTCTGCAGCCGGGGAATTGTTTATCTACTCTGCCAGACTGGAATGTGTTTTCGAGGAGCTGAACTCGGCTATACAGATAACTTGAAGGCAAAATACTGTCTTTGGCAGGCAAGCAGGCCGAGCCGGGCACCGCTCGCCGCGCAAGGAGTAGGACAGAGGTCAGGGAGCATCCCACGTTGCAGCGTTTCAGGAGGCAGGGAACAGAAAGGCTTGATGGCAGAAATCAGGGCCTAGCCCTGACTAGGGAAAAACGTGAGAGCGCACCATGAAAAAGACGTTGGCAAGGCATACTTAGGAACTGAATTATCGATCCATTCATGGCGGGTCTGAAAGAGGACATGTTAACGTTGGACGCAAATGTATTTGCGTCTTCATAGCTGGCACAGGAGGGAAGTTACATGCACTTTAAACTCGTACATGGAGACGATGGGGTACACGTTAGGGAACATTTCTGACCATAAAATTTTATATTTCCTCACATTTATGACTGGCACAAGCTTGCTATTGAAAATATTTCACCTAGTCTACATGCATAGGTAGCAGCACTAAATTCATTGAAACAATAAATAGATATGTGTCTTATCGCCAGCAGCCGAACAGAGCCCTGGATAGTTATTTAGACAATAGTTTGGGAGCTTGATTCAGTCCATAAAACACTTATGCCCACTCGCCTTGTTTATAACACGAATGCAACAACTTTTTCAATGTACTTGTAGCGCTTTTTCAATCAGATGCTGTTAACAATTGGATTGTTGGTTGACTGGGGTGTTAGCCCTGGTCAAGCAGTAACCACAATCACTGTCAGGGTAAGGCACAAGCAAACCCAAATTAACCTATGCTCACCCTCTGTTAGCTTGGCATAGAGCAGTTAGGCTTAAATTGGAGGCAATGTGTAAACTATTTGTGCAATACTTCAAACAGCAGAACAGTGAAAACATCACACATAAAAAATTAGCACAACAGCTTAGACTAATAGAGCTTCATTTAATAAATAAAAAAAGACCAAAATGACAAAAGTCCAATCAGTAGAACCAGAATTATGAACTTTTAAACAATAAAGTGAAAAATAGCACCTAAAAGCATAATGCACCAGCCGTGGATATCTGGTCGTACAGGACCGGGACAAAGTCAAAACTTCAGACTAAGATTGATGGAGGGCAGATCGGATACAGTCCCAGATCAGACCGACTGAAGTTTGATCTTCTCAAATTTTGTACCAAGAGTCCCATTCACATTGGAGAGGGTTGCGGGGATCAAGTTGCGCGTCGCTGATTGTGTTCAGTGTGGCGCGCATAACTGGTCTGGTGTCGCAGGCGAGCTGGAGTTTTGTATTGCGGGTCCTTTATGCGTGATCTATGCTTGCTGTGCGAAGAGATGGGCTGGTGGTAGCTGGCAGTGATTTTAAGTGTGAGCGGCCCGGTTCGGGTGCAAACAGGCCTGCTCTCAGTTGCGAAGAGCTAAAAAGATATATTTTAAGAGCCACACGAAGGGTTCAGGAACTCACTGCATCTGTGTCCTGGAGCAGGTTGGGGAGCCTTTTATGTCCCTGAGACTCAGATCCGGAGACCAGCAGACTAGCTCTTAGAGTCACTCTGGGGTCCTGGGTTCACGATGAAGTTACAGGTCCAGTTCTTCTTTCCCAGGCAAGAGGGCAGCAGGTAGCAGGGCAGCAGTTCCTTCACAGCAGCAGTCCAGCTGAGTGGCAGTCCTTGTAGCAGCACAGCAGTCCTTCTTCCTGGCAGAATATCCATAGGTCCAGAAGTGTAGTGCGGAGCTGGTGTCTGAAGTCCACTTTTTATACCCTGGTACCCTGATTCTGGAAGGTGGGAGAAGCTTCTAAACAGTATCTTTGAAGTGCATTTCCCTCAATTTGGGTCTGGTTCTGCACCATACCATTCAGCATGGGGTGGAAGCCACTGGCACCTAGCACGGGTCATACTAAGTACAATGCCCCCGTTAGCTGACCCACCTCATCCCCGCATCCTATGGGGCATAACTAGACTCTAATTGAGGAATTGACACATCACATTGCTCAAAGTATTTAGGTAAATGTACGTATCATTAGGTAATATCTGTTCCAGAGGTGGTTGTCCTATCTGAGAGCATTGGGATCTGATCGCCTGAGATCCTGAAAAAAGCAAAACAACCTACCTAGATGCAAGAAAGCTGAAACATGTAGACCACTCTGTGAGATGTAAAGGATTGTTAGTATGTCCCTAACACACCCAATTATTTATGCCTTATCCTCATCCCTGTTTCATTAAAATGCAGTCGCGGCCGGTGGTGGGAGTGCTGCAGGGCGGTAGGGTGGGGCGAGGGTGGAGGGGTTGGGGGTAGTAAACTACGGCATACGGCCGAACAGAGGTAAGTAAACAAAGAAATAAATAAAACAAATTTCATTGCGCGCTGCATTGCCAAATGCAATGCAGCGCACGCAACAAAATGTGTTTTATTCATTTATTTGTTTACTTACCTCTGTTGGGCTGTATTCAATAGTGTACTACCCTCCACCCTGCTCCTACCCCGGCCCGGCCCACCGCAGCACTCCCACCACCGTCCGCTATTGTTGAAATGGCATTATTTTGGAATTGGAGGTAATTTTAACCTACCCTTGCAGATCTGACCACATTTCTATATGCAGACAAGCTTCCTCTTACTGGGGGTAAGACCCGATGATAGTACGATCTGCTAAGAGTACATCAGTGGATATCATATACACAGAAACTAGTGGATGAGGGTCTCCAAAGAATATTTGTAAGAGACTCTAGCTTCTAGAACGGTGCAGTTCCACTCAGTTTTGATTTTTTGTATTGTAGTAGGAAGCTGAGTGAACCCTTTGTTGCTTGCCCCCCCTTCCCTCTCACACTGATTTATCAAAAGGCAAGAAAATGCAAACTTTCTAAAAGTGGCATTTTCAGAATTGCAATTTAAAATCCACCTTCGCCTTCAATTTGGATTTTAAATTGTGATGCCAGAGACACAAAACATAAACTGGTTATCACTTTGATTACATTTATGAAAAAGAATAAGGCAACCCCAATGTTATCCTATGGGAGGGATAGACCTTGCAGTGGTGAAAAACAAATTTACGTTTTTCACTACCAGGATATGTAAAGTTTAAAACCAAACCTACCTTGCCGTCTTGTGGCAGCACCTTTGTCCCTGCTGGGGGAAATAACTGGAGCCGGGTTCTTAATCTCCTCACCGCCGCACCGCCGCCGCTTCCGGTCTTCCCCTGCCGCCGCTGCTTTTCCCAAACTCAGTGCGGCCGCAGAGGGGGGGGAACGTGAAGGCAGGACTCCAACTCCCGGCTGCCCTTGCTGCCGGAAGCCGCAAACAGGAGAATACGCGCCAGGAGGCGCTTAAAAGTGAGCTACATCCCCGGTGGAGCGGGGAACCAAACCTACCTTGCCGTCTTGTGCCAGCACCTTAGTCTCTGCTGGGCAAAATAACTGGAGCCGGGTTCTTAATGCCCTCACCGCCGCACTGTCACCGCTTCCTGTCTTCCCCTGCCGCCGCTGCTTTTTCCAAACTCAGCGCGGCCGCAGAGGGTGGGGGGGACCGTGAAGGCAGGACTCCAACTCCTGGCTGCCCTTGCTGCCGGAAGCCGCAAACAGGGGAATCCGCGCCAGGAGGCGCTTAAAAGTGAGCTACACCCCCCACATCGCTGGAGCGCGCGGGAGCGTCCCGGGAGAAGCCCGGGACCGTCTGTGGCCGTCCGGGGCCGCAGGAGACCGGGCCGGGCCATTTCTCTTTCTCTTGGCGAACCTTAGACCTCTCCTCACTGTGATGTATGTCACCTTGCTTTACGAAGGATATTTTCCAGTAAGCACTCCTAATTCTGTATATTGTGATTATAGCCGCTACTTGTAATATGGGTAAGAATACTCCTGTACACACCCGCTCAATAACTAGACAGAAAGTAGCTACTACTACCCCCCTTCCAAGCTTGACTGCGATAGACAGGATGTTACAGAAGACCATAGGGGTAGTTATCACAGCTATCGAGAGCACTGAGAGACGCCTCTCGCTGCCCCAGGTATGTGTATATCCCTACAACCTGCAAACACATCAATAACATTGGCAAACTCCATTGATTCTATGCTTATGGACTCATATGCAGAGTTTCCAGGGGCTGAGAGCAATCGTATAATATTGCCACAACAAAATCCACCTTTTGAACCTTCCCCTTCGGTCAGTAGACTCTCTTTAACACCAACAATGCAGCCCCCATATATAAGCGAGGAGCCGCCCAACTTAATTAGTGATCCAGTTGATCTGGAGGGGTCGGATGCACCATCTATTACTGATTCTGATCTAATAGGTAGGGCAAACACTGAGAGCCCCCCTCTAAGAACTAGAGGGCAAAAAGCTAAAAGTAAACAAACTTATAGCAGGAAAAAACAGCCTAAAAATAAATATAAGGGGAAAGGTAAAGGTAGCCTTACACATCGGAACACGGCACCCTTCGAATCAGGACTAAAAGGGGATAAGTGCGAGGGTCAGACAATCACTATTGACATACATCACAGTGAGGAGAGGTCTAAGGTTCGTCAAGAAACACTACCTCCAAATCCCGTGGGTTTTTTGACTCATCTTGAGCAATTGATGAAGTCTCTAATCCTACCTCTGCTACTAAGAATAAAAGTTCTAACAGATAAGATAGGGAATTTGGAAAAGACGGCCTTAACTAATTGGGATACACTGAAACATCTTGAGGCCAACGCCAAAACTGTGAATACATTGAGTTCTGGTCCAGTTTTAACTACAGTTAGTAATGCTTCTAAGCCATCCCATAAGTCAGCTACTTTAATGCAGGGGGGCATAAATTGCCCTGGTCAGCGTGCTTTGCCTTTAGAGAACAGAGCACAGGCCTCTAAAAATATTGAAAGAAATATGGCCGACAGGGAGATTGTAAAGGATATAGCAGGAGGGGAGCAGACTAGGAACATCACTGATAAAGAACAAGGACATGATAGCAGTGATAAAGAGAAGGTTTGATATCCACACATTGATTTGCCACCACAGTCTATACCTTATACTGTGGTGTAGACGGGGTTGCCGGAATTGAAAAATGACAGAGGAGAATCTTATTTAGAACTCAAGAATAAGGTAGTGTTTTGGTTGAATACTAATAGACCCCTCCCAGGGTGTGTACAAGCAGAAATCCTACTAGTCCGCAGAGTGGGCTGGGTTGGACATAAACCAAAAGATCTTCCTGGGGACTGTATAATAGTCCATTTTAGAGATAGACGTGCTGTAAGATACATTTGTGGCTGGAATAACTATAGAACGAATAGTGGGATCCAGAGCCTGGATTTGACTAATTTTTACCCATCAAAGCTTTCTAACATGACTACATCAAATTTATGGCACCAAGGAGATTTTAGGGACAGAAATGGGACAAGTTACAATATACCAACATCAAATCGTTACGATACATTGCAGGGACTGGAGGACATTGATTGACTTGTCACGGACACTTCCTTTATTAGCCCCTTAATACTCACGAGACCTTGCGCCTCAAGGATTGTCTATGATAACTCAAGTCTGCATGTGATTAAGAGAAAGGACGGGGCAGGCTCAGAGGATCTTATGAGAAATGAGCAGAATTTCCAGAATGTTAGCTCCTCAGATAAAAACCCATCCTTAGGGGTTAATCTAGAGCCTAAGTGTACCATGGAGAAGCTGGTTAGCCAAACAAATAAGGAAACATGGTCATTTGTGAGTTGGAACATTACAGGTCTAAGTTCAAAATTGGATAACGTAAATTGGCTAAACCTTGTGAACGATTATGATGTTGCCTGTCTCCAAGAAACCTGGACAACGACCCCCGATCATGTTAATGGTTTTAGAACGTATTTTTCCCCAGCTATTAGCTCTGCTCATAGTAGGGCTAAAGGAGGTTTATGTTCTTATGTGTCCAATATGTTATTATGCACCAAAGTAGAAATTATTTTTAATAGCATATATTATCATATTATCAGGATTGTTATTGATAACGGGTTTGCTATGGTTTTGGTAAATTTTTATAATAATGTCCCGTGTGAGGGCGTGGACAATATTTTTAAGTATTTAGAGGGTAATATAAAATCTATGGTGGAAGGTAGATTTAGAGATGTCTGTGTTATATGGGCAGGTGATTTTAATTGTTCTTTATGTGTGAGAGGGGAGAGAGGATTATGTGGTGTAATGTTGGATAAAGACACCAGTCTGAGTCATTTTGAGCACACCAAGTGTGGAGATTTTCTAAACGAAGTTATCTTCGGGTGTGACATGGGCTTTGCGAACAGACTGGTCAGACCTGAGATGCCTTTTTTTCCCACCTTTACTGGCAGAGGGGCAAATTCCACAATTAATCATATTATTATGACTGCCAGACATGGGGGCATGATACAGGCTTTTAATACCCTCGAAAATTCATTGAGCGACCACTTTCCCCTTAATTTAGTTCTCCAAGGCAGACCTAGGGCTCTATGTGGTAGGGATATCCCTAATGCACGAGTAGATAACATCTCTATGGCTAGGAAAAACAGTTACTCCTTAAAGTGGACAAAAAATGTCCCGGAAGATTTTCTGCAAAAATTAGTAAGGAGTACTGAGCCCCAGTTTTACGCCTGCACGGATGCTAATACTGTAGATACTGGCATTATAGAAAACGTCTTAATAATTATATTACAAATTAAGAAGTTATCATGGGTGGAAACTAAAGGCGTTAAGAAGATTCAAAAGAGTTGGTTTGACACGGCCTGTACCAAGGCCTATTCAAACCTTAAACATGCTTTAAATGCCCCAATTAAAAATAGTATTTTAATTAAGGATTGTAGAAATGCCTATAAGCAGACCCAAAAAAAGAGAAAAGATATTTTAATAAAAGAAGAATGGGATACTTTATGCGAAGCATCGTTAAGTCGAGATACTGCAGCTTTTTGGACAGCTGTTAGCCCCTTTTTTGAATTATAACGCTTCAGCTAGAATAGAAGTAGTCATAACTGAAAAAGAGTGGGTGAAGCATTTTTCGGAACTATACTCTGCTGAGAGACAAGAGGAAGATCATTTAATACAGGAAAACATAATTGGGGATTCCTGTCATCCAAAGAATAACCTGGTTCCTGATATCTCTGTAGCAGAGGTGAAGAATGCTAGTATTAATGCAAGCTTGGGGGGCAAGGCACCTGGCCCTGACGTGGTTCCGGTGGATCTATATAAAAATAATGTAGATCTCTGGGCCCCGATCCTTACCCGACTTTTTAATGCTACACTTCGAAATGGTCTTCTATCTTCCTGGTGTGAATCGTTGATAGTTCCCATATTTAAAAAGGAGGATAGAGCAAGTTGCCAATGCTATCACCCAATATCGCTTCTGGACTCCACCATTAATGTTTTTTGGCGGGTAATTTTAAATAGGCTTCAAACATGGACCGATTCAAATATGATAATCAGCGATTTACAATATGGTTTTAGGAAAGGGCTTAGTACAATTGACAACTGCTTGAACTTGCATATTTTAACAGAAAAATATAAAAAAGCCAAGGAGGGTCGAATGTTTTTAACTTTTATAGATTTAACTTCTGCATTCGACTGTGTTTCACATAGCAAACGTTGGCTGGTTATGGTAAGAATGGGGGTAGACATATCAATTATTAATTCCCTTCGAGAACTTTATTCAGGTGCATCCGCTAGAGTTAGACATGGAAAAAATGGCGAATGTACAGAACCCTTTGGCATCGCTAGGGGAGTACGACAAGGCTGCGTCCTGACTCCATTTCTCTTCACACTCTATATAAATGATGTGGAGACTACATTATTGAGGGAGTGTAGGGATATGCCGATGGTGGGTGAAAGATCTGTCCCAGCATTGTTGTATGCCGATGATGCAGTCTTGATGGCCAAAACTCCGCTGGCCATGCAAAGTCCAGTTACCTCCTTTGCAGATTTTATGTCATGTTTAGACTTAAGGATAAACTGTTCAAAGACCTTTACCATGACCTGTGGTGTGGGTGCACATAAAAAGAGAAAGGTTCTTTTTTTTGGTTCTTCCCCAGTTGATTTTACTTCAACTTTTTCTTATTTGGGAGTCTTGTTCGATCGCACAGGTCTATGGAGTACCACAATTAAGACTAGAAAGTTATTGTACTGCAAATCAATGATGTGCTTAAAGATTTTTAGTAAAAAAATCGGCAGGAAACCTATTGGGGAGATGTTAACAGTGCATAAAGATACTTGTGTAGCAATTGCAACATATGGCGCAGGCCTGTGGGGACACGCAAATGTAAAATCTTTACAGGTGGTGGAAAACCTTTTCATGAAATACCTTGTAGCCGTCCCAAAAAGTGTTTCCACATATGTCTGCCATGCAGAACTTGGAGAACCATATCTGGAAGATATTATAAAAATAGCCCCGGTACTGCTATGGCATAGAATCTGGACGACTGATGAATGTGGATTAAACCGTTCCATCATGAATAACGTGGTTGGGTTAGAAAAGAGTGGAAAAATTGGATGGCTGTGTTACGTGAGGAAATTCTTCACGGATTTGGGCCTGGTAAATTATTATACTGAACCATTCTCCCTGTGTAATATTTCCAGGAAAGTATTGAAGGAAATGTATATGACCTACTTGCATGAGCGCAGAACCACTATAGAAATTATGAAAATTACGGTGGCTGCCCATGAGCAAATTGTGATTTCCAGAAAAATACAGCCATATGTTAAACTGCAAATGAGTGACTACCATAGGTTTGTATTAATTTGTTTTAGATTCAATCTGTTGTTTAGGTCACTTAGCTTTCCCACTAGGAATGACTGGTCGAAAATTTTGATTAAGTGTCCTTGTGATGATTTGTCAGAACAATCAGATATACATATTCTTTTCTTTTGTAAATTGTACACAATTCCCAGACGAAGGTGGGTTGTTCCTTTACTAAAGACCATGGAAATAAATCGCTGTCGCCCTGCCTTTTTAGCTTTACAGAAACTTGACAATATTTGAACTGTTGTATCAATTTCCTCATTTTTAAAAAATGTTCTTAAATCGCGGAAATCAATTGTATCCTGAATTATGATGAATTGATCCTGGTGCAGTGGATGAATTTGTTATGTCTATTAATTGTGATTTTATCTGATCTTTTATAGTTATTGTGCTTTAATAACCGAATAAAGAATTGAATTGAATTGACATGCCTAACTTTTTTAATACATTGCACCCTACCCTCTGGGCTGTCCAGGGTATAACCTATGGGTTGCTTATATGTATTAAAAAGTAAGGGTTGGGCCTGCCAAAAGGTTTATTTTGCCAGGCTGGAATGGTCAGTCTGGCTGGCTCTACTACAAGCCCTTTTGTTGCTCTGTGAACTCCAAATCTAGTGGGCAGAGCAGGGTCATGCTGGCCCAGTCGACCTAGATCTGTTGTCTCCAGTGGTTGGCACTGCGACGTTATTTGTGAGTTGCAGAAAAAGAGGGGGAATCCAAAGAGAAAATGTCTCTTTAAAGGATTACCCTTTCCACTACAAATATCACCTGGAGTGACCACACAACCTAACTTCTCAAGCAATGGGACATGAACGAAAAGTGATCAGACGCACATCTTTTTCACACTGCTGCATATGCTCCACCCCAGAGTAACGGCCTGTTTATGTTTACAGTTTTACATAGTGTAAACCCAACTCGAAGGTATTGGAGCAGTTTACTCAGCCCGAGTTGCATTTCACAAGGTCATATTCTTTTTTGCTGTCAGGGCAGGGGCGGCTGGTGACATTTGACAGTGGTGAGGCGTAACCTAATTTCCGTGCTGTCCCTCCTTACCTCCGTGCTGTCCCTCCTTACCTCCGCGCTGTACCTCCGTACCTCTGTGTTGTACCTCCGTGCTGTACCTCCTTACCTCCGTGCTGTACCAACCTGCTGTCCCTCCTTACCTCCCTGCTGTCCCTCCTTACCTCCCTGCTATCCATCCTTACCTCCCTGCTGTCTCTCCTTACCTCCGTGCTGTCTCTCCTTACCTCCGTACTGCAGTCAGGTTCTTGGATTTTTGGGCCCCTGAACAGAAAGGGAATGTGCTGTACCCCTTTAATGTGCAGACACTGTGACACATTCAGGGCAGTATGCACCTCAGTAGCTAAATTAAAGGAAGTAAGCAAAAGTAGAACACTTTAATAACGGTAACAAAATGAAGCACAGAAAACACTGTATGCGACTGCGAGGAATATTGTGAAAATAAAGTTAAACAGTAACAAAAGAACAGGACTAGACCTCACAGCTCAACTGAACATAACGTTGTCACTTAGACCATAACAAAATCTTTAAAACGTTCTGAAACAGGAACTTTCCTCCAAGACAATCTGTAAGCATGCACACTTGCTGATGCTTAGGTTCAGCTGGTCATACCGGAGTGTGAACGAACGGGTCTCCCTGGCCGAGCGGTTCCTTCGGGACTTGACTCCCACCCTCTTAAGGATTCCTGGGTCCGGTCAGGTCAGGTCTTCTTCAAACCCCATAAACAGAGGCCGCAGCACGAGGGAGGGAGAGGGCTATAGTATTGACCAGCCAATCCTGGCTGGGGGGCACCATGACTGCTCGCCCAGTCGCCCTGTGCATCCACGGGGGCTGCGGCCTGCCCCATGGTCCTCTCTCTAAGGGGAACTGCACAGGGAAAACAATCTGCGCATGCGCGGGCTAGTTTATGCCCTTAAATCCACTTGCGCAGCTGCAGCAGGCCCAGCCGCACCCCCCCCCCAACCCCCCCCCCCGTCACTCCGGAAAAGTCGGGTGTCTCCCGTATTCCCGGCCGGCGGGCAGCGCCATTATTTTAATATTTTTATCATTAGTTTAGTGAGGACGTGGTGGGTCCATGGGGCCCCAATGGATGCACCCCACCTGTGTCAGGCAGGTATTGGGACCCGTTTTAATGCCCCCTTTATAAATTTTCCAGTGCTCAGCACGGCAGGACCCGGCCGACTTAAAGCCCTAGCTTTAGATATAATTACCTTAGAACACAAGATATAGTTGCTTGAGAAAAACTATAACTGGTAAACTTCAGTTTTTTTGTTTTAGTTTAAAATGTTATTTGTTACTAAGCATTTCACCTATGTTATGTTACTTTAACCTTTGTTTTTTCAGTGATGTTATACATATATCTCTGTGTGTGTATACAGATATGTCTCTGTGTGTATATATATATGCCGTGAACAGGAACTGCGGTTCGAAACGCGTAGGAGGTTATCACGATCTGAAATAAACCATCTTTGAAACTACCAAGAGGTGTGCCGCGATAATTTGTGTGGAATATATATATATATATATATATATATATATATATATATATATATATATATATATATATATATATATATATATATATTAAATCTCACACAGAAATCTTTTTCGCATAGGAATGTTTTTGTGTCCTTGGACAAAGACATTTCTCTTCTTCTTGACTATTTTTCCTTCAAAGGTGCCCTACTAACTGCTAGCGGGAGCTAGGGAACATATTGAAATATTTTCTACTGTCAGACATCTGCTTTACTTCATAATATCACCCATCATCAATTTATTTTTCTTGGTCTGGGTTCCGCATTTAAGACCTTAGAGTGGTGACCCGGTTGCCTAGCAACTCGAACGCGAGCGAGGAGACGGCGAAAGGTCGATGGATGTGGCAGGCCTGTCCTCCTCAATATTGCGGCTGTGGCACCTACTTTTTATCTCCCCTGAGGTAACCTATCATAACAAGTTCCGTGGGTCTTTGTGCCGTGGCTCTCGTCTTAGAATAAAAGCATAACTAAGACCGGAGGGGATGTCTGATATACAAGGAAAATGTAACTACGAAAAAAAAAAAGATGGAACCGGAGCGAAATGCTCTGACTGCTGACTATCCTGCTGCGCTGCCCCCGGCGGTTACACATTTCCATTGAGTTATTTTATGATCAGGCCAGTATGTTATTGAAATATTATCTCTTTAGCCTTTCTCATTCTGCTAAGAAATGACAGGCTGTGCGAACAGTAATGCTCACTGAGGACATAATATGGAGCCGGGAAGGAAATTCAGACGGGCCAAAGAACAGCGCTGCGCAGAGAGCTCTATTAAAGAAAATCAGCCTTGCGTTGAGATTACAGATAATACGGCTCACCAGGATGGCGCGAGCCGCTTTGAAGCTGGATGCTTCTTTTACTGCAAACATTTCTTCCGTCGTTGTTATAAGCTAAGGGTTTCATGAGGGTGGTTCGACGTCTTGTCATCCCAGGGAGTCCATTTTGAAATGTCATTTAATCACTAGGCTTCCTTATTCTTTTGTTAAACAGATTAGAATATCAAAACCCACTCAAGCTTCATACGGTGGTTTTGCTTAAAAGTTTATAATGTTGTTTTACATTAAAGGTATGCAATGTATGCAATTACTTAAGCCTCTGTAAGTTAAAAGAAAGAAAAGGAGTGATCATCTATACAATACACGTCCATTTGGAGGCCGATTTACTGGTAAATGGTGATTTTCCGTTGTTTTACGTTCATACATTCCGACAAGAAAATGGAGTAACATGTTCCATTTATGTCTCCTGGCTTTCGGGCTGACTTCATATATTTCACATGAGTTACATTTATTTGTAAGGCTATGTAATAAACTTTTTTGGGACTACCATTGTGTTGTGCACTCTATTGTAAATTAAGTGGAGGCACTTATCCGATTTGGAATATATATATATTTTTTATATATTTCCTGTGTTTAGGGTACATAGAAACGTTTGTCGATATTGTAAATGTGATGTATATTTGTATATGATGTATATGTGATGTTTTGTATATAGACTGTCGGTTGTTGTGCTTCCCTTGATGTCCGCTCATATGTGTGTTGATGAATTTACATATATATTTTCTTCATGTTTGATTTTTGATTCACAAGATAATTAACTGTTTCTTGTTTGAGAATTAAAATTGGATTGATCCCTTCGGTACCCCTTGTTGCTACTTACTCATCCTTGGATGTCTCCTGCTCAGGTACGGGAGGGTTAAGTGGGCAGAACCCCTGACCATTTTTTTGCTAGTCTATGTAATAAACAAGCACTGGCAAAGCCAATAAGTCTATCTTGCATTTTGAGTCCTGACAAAAAGACAGAAAACGTATGTGTGTGCCAGTGAGGAAAAGCAAAAACAAATACATATATCTGTATAAAATGCATCCATGACAGTTTTCTGTGTGTTGTTTTGTTGTACTTGTTAGAAGTAAATGGACTTGGATGACTGTAACCACAGGCACTCCAAAAGAGGGGGAATGATAAACCAAAAAGCCCACAACATGCAGTTCGAGACTGATACTTCTCCACATGGAGCCAAAACCCACTCTATGTATATGTTAAATAATTTGTAACAATAGGTATGTAGACAGCTGCACTGGCAAGCCAGACCTAAAAAGTAAAATCGTTTTAATCTAACAGATTCAGCCTAATGGAATCCCAAGAAAAGGTCTTAATATCAATGTGAGAAAGAGGTGACCTACCTTATTGCAGTTGCTGACGCACTGATTCTTCACGGAGAGCTAAACTGATGCACAGGAATGAGCTTACCACTGATCAGTACACTATAAATACAAATAGGGCTGAACTAAAAACTCTAATTTGCGATAATTTTTCAGTTCATAACATGAACACAGCAGGACAACATATTATATGCCTGCTGCAAACAAAGAATGTGTGTTTTTTGGGTGATCACATGAATTTGTCCAGTGCTCTCCGTCGGGTGGCTTTACTCAATTATGACTTATCACATTTTCACCTCAAACACATTTTTGAAGGGATACACTCCAAGGTTCTAGATGTATTGGTAAGACACTCATGTTTAAGATTTGTAACTGAAGTTTTATAACACTAACGATTTCAACCAGCCATGTTTCGTCAACTACTTGATTAATTAGGGCTAAAAATGTAATAATTAAAATTTATGATGAAACCATCAAATCAAGCGCATGTTTTGAAGACATTTCCTATAACGAACATGTTAACGCATGTTACCAAATTGATCCCAAAAAAACACAGAACGAGCTGCATGTAAATTTATAGCATTGCGCTATCTTACTACTCCTATAACTAAAATAAGAAATTATTAAGCAAAATATTGTAACCACTTTACATTTTAAGATCTTGAATAATTGAATTTGTTTGTAAATTATCATCATCATCACTAACCCTTCCCTACTAGATATCACAATTACCAAACTCTGTTTAGTAGCATTGTTTCTAATACTGTACAAACTACTTCAAGCACACATATTTCCATAACACCGTGAGAGACAACTACAAATTTACATATTCTCATTTATTGAAGTAAAGTGCTAGTTTTGAGATAACGTTAGTTCAAAATGAAATAAATAAAACTCTGATTTCCACACAAATAACCTTAACAACGTAATATAAGGAATCTCACCTACATAGACCTAAGTAAACCACAAAGGTACATCACACTCTGTAGGCAAATGGGAGTGTTTCCCTTTTTGTGTGGGAAGAGTCGGTGTATTGATGTAGCCCTCAAGACTATTAAATGAAATGGTAGAGAAAGTATCTAGTTGTTAGGAAAATATTAGAATGTTTCTTGGGGTATCTCTCTTGGGATGAATTTTTGGGAAATAATGTAAACAATTATGAATTTTACATGCTTCTCAAGATAGTTCAAATAATCTAGATGTACATTAGACATATCACATTTTATTTTAAGAGCGTTCCTTCATTTCTGTCTTACATTTAATTTTTCTTTCCAAGCCTGTTCCTTCCCAAGACGTTATGTACCACACAATGAGACTGAGGATGCACTGGGATGGGGAATGATGAAAAAAGAAAAAGTTATAAAGAGCTCACAATCCCAGGCCTTAGACTGATCCTAAAGGCTCGGCAGAAGATATTAGTTACACTGATCTTACAGGGTTAGGCCTCGAGTAGCATTAATAGAACATTATTGATTAGATATTTTAGTAAATAAGCTATTTTTTCTTCGAATAGACGCTAGGCATTTTTAAAATAAATTAATTTGGTTGTGAAATAATAGCTCTCATTTTCTCCAGCAAAAACTAATTTGCTTCTAAATGTAATCTTGTCATTGTCTGTAAATACATATGTTTGATCCACAAAACGTCTACCTTTCTTTTAACTAAAAAGAATAATTCCGGCAGCACCCATCATCATTATCCCAGCATCCCTATCAAATGCGCGCAAATGTCATTATTTTCTCAGGGCCCGCACTATTTGGCAACCAATCCTGTCATATTGTCAGGTATTCACAAAAGCATTCCAGTTAGTGCCATAATTTGCCAGGTGTTCATTATCATTTGCCAGTTAATTTAGCCACACGCATTGGTACACCTCGTGTCAGGAAATACCATGGCATTACACTGACATGCATCCCCCATGCAAGTTATTCTCATTATGTCTTCGCATTTCCCCGGACATGTCTGCAATCGCCTTGATGTGCCCTCGTTTTCCTCATATTACAGTCAATGTCATGTTGAGCTTCCCCTACTCCATTTTCCTGTTAATGCCATGATGGCTTAATTGTCCTTTACGAAGGTTAATGCCATGATCTGCTACATTCTCCCATATAGGGGACGTCAATGCTTTGCATTTGTGTTGCACAGATGTCAGCTAACAACTAAGATGTGTTTCTGTGTCCATCCATATGGCAGCCAAGGCCCACAGGTTACTTTCTTTCACCATATGACAGTCAATGCGCATGGGATGGCCCTGTTTTCTCAATACACTAATGCAGTCAATACCACCATGCCCCAGAGTTATTCAAACATGCATCAAAACACATAAAATCATATACATACAGAAACATAAACATACATACATGCACACACATATACATAGACATGCACACATGTGCCTACATTAGCATACACACACACACACAGATATACACACCTGCACACATCCATACACACGTGCAGTTATACACAATCACTTGTGCCCCTCCAACACAGAACCACTCACTTTCACTCCGCCCTACACACAAGTGCCTGCTTGCAATAGGGCATTTCATGGATGGGTAGACTGGTTCTGGTGGAGCATGGTGGACCACAACCCGAGTCCTGCTTTCATGGTATCATTACCAACAACAGGGGCATCCCATAACACCTGAACCAGGGGCAGTCAGTGTATAGTCCTAACAATGGTTCAAGAAGCAATTTGCTTAAAAATACAATGTTTACACACAAATCCAAACCACAGACAGGACAGATAGGCAACAATATAGAAAGAGTAAAGAAAGAGAATGCCCATATGCAAAAGACAATTTCTGAAAAATTATGACAAATTTGTTACATATTATAAAACAATTGAGACAATAGCGCTCAATACAGTGTGCTGGTATACACACAATACATATCACAAACCAGACAGGTGGCAAACGAAAAAAAACATGTTACAGTAAAGGAACAACAAGAACAAAATGAATGCGTCCTCCATTGGTTTTATGGCCACATAAGCGTCGACGGTGTTTCGACCACTGTAGAAATACATGGTCATCATCAGGACTGAAGATTCCATTGAGCATCAAAAATAGTTATATTTAAAAGAACACTCCAACCTTATTTACTTGCGTTGGTTGAAGAATTCCAAAATATCATTAAAAAAGGTGAGCATGAGTACAACCCGTCCCTGAGAATGTTTACTTTCAAATCGGCTGCATCTATACTTGTGATTAGGAAGATTATGTCCGGAACAAGGTGAGCAAATCAACAATGTACTTCCACACAGCAATAGGCGAACACGTCTGTACTGCAACAGCAAAGTCAGAAAGCCACAGCGTGCTTCCTCCCCGGCACTGGTATGACATTGCACTCCTTACTGGGCCTAGATGTAGAAAAATTGAAGGCTATGGTGCTCCTTTAGCTCACAGGCCCAGCACTTCATCAGTGCCACAACCAGGTCCAGAGCTACAATGATGTGACACGCATGTTAGGGAATGAGATGGAAGACATAGAAGAAACGTGGGACAGACACTTTGGCTGCCCCATACAGGCCAGGCGAACATCCCTCTTGTAGCTTTTTAGGATGCCTGACAGAGTCCTCATGTGTATTTATGAAGGACTGCAATGTTATCTGCCTAACATGCACACAAGCACAGGGTCCTTGCAAAGGGAAGGAATGTACTGGTCTGATTCCATCGGGTGGACAATTCTGCATAAGTAAATGTGTGGAAAATGATGAATGCACTCATAACGTTATTTGTTTTTCTAAACGGAAAATTGTCTCTCTCTAGCAGTCCCTTTCTCTCCACCCCTATTAAATATGTTGGGTTTGCCTGGCCGTTTTTCCGAGCCGCATGAGCCTGAATTTGGGAAAAAGGCGGAATGTGGAGATCTGGTGCCAGAACCTTAGCTGTGATTTTAGGCTTCTAAAACTTTCCTTGAAGCGCTTCTCATCAGTTCATGCCATCCCTTTGTGAACTCTATCCAGTGTCAGACTAGCCTGTCTGGCAGCCTGGAACTGCCAGAGGTGCCATCTTGAAAGGGCCAATATGTGGGCAGTGTTTCCTTTGGACCCCAAAAAATGATTCACATACTGACCCTCTCATGCTGTCCCATCTGGCAGTGGCAGTCTGCCTGACAGACCTCTGCAACAGTGCATCATTCCATCTCATTTAATGAAGGTCATTGCGTTAACTTTTCTCTATTTCCACTCACAATTTTTATTTTTAAGAAATAGTGCTGTGCCTACAGGCTTCAAACAGTTCAGGCCTATCTCTCATCTCCAGTTAATACAGTTAGTTTAAGAACTTTGCTTTCTGTTTGTGTGGCGTCATTTGTATTTCCTGATATAGTATCCTTTGAGGTGCTACAAACACATGGGCAGTTTGGTGGAGGGGTGTGAAATTATTGTCCTAGCACAGCTTACAACTTTGCACTTCAGACCCAACACAAGCCCATTGGCCATGTGCAAATTGTAAAAGCACCAATATGCACCTCCGCACAAGAGACCTGTCGTTTCTTCAGCACTTAATTAAGAAGTACAACTACAACCTTAAGATTGTATATTGGAACGTACAATACTTTTTTTGTTGAATACTAACGTGTTGTAAGTTACAGGTGCACTAAAATAAACACGTTCTAATATTAATATGTTCCTACTTCTAACAACACATCTTTGGTCCAGAGTTGTTGCAGCGAGCACAAATATGAGTTGCAAGCAGAAAGTACACTCATGCTCTGCTGCAAGCCATGGTTTTACAACCATTCTAAAAAAATAGTGATGGGTAGTTTACTTGAATTAACCTCAGCCACAAGTAAACATTCAGGGCCTGATTCACAAAGGTAAACTTACACTTTTGCGCAATTTTACTACTTTTCAGTATTCAAAAACTACAGGGCATAAGTATGAGCCCTTTGGGTCATTCTTGCAGCACACAAAGTCATGCAAGAGTGACCCAAGTCATAAATGAGATTTTGAAACCATGCAAGATCTCTTTGCGGGGGCCTTATTGGCTTCTAAATCTTGAGTAAAGCAACGCAGCACAAATTGCTGCATTGCCCAACTCTGTGCCAGGGAGGCGTTCTATGGGTGGTGCATGGGTATTCCAACGCAACATCCATGGATTTTGATGCATGCCCAGATTTCCCAGAAATGGTAGACCTGGGAATGCGGCAAACCCCTACGCCTTCTCAGATGAGGTGCAACAAGGAGAAATATATTTATTTCTCCTTGTGTTTTCCTCTTTCTATGTGGGCTGAAAGAGGAAAATATCTCAGGGGATTGTTTTTGCGCATGAAGGTGCCCTTTACTGCACAAAAACAATCACCATACAATGCAGGCACCCTTGTACCATGGTGCGAGGGTGCCTGTGTAGGCGCTAGGCAGCCAAAACGGCACCACTGCAGAAGAAAAGTCAGGATTGCACTGTATTTACAGCAAATTCCTTCCCATTCCCTGTCACTCAGTGTAACAAGGTGACGTGCTGCAGTGTGTGACAATCTCATAAATCAGGCCCTGGAGACGGAGATTTCAACTCTGTACTCCCTATACCTATGTTTGCAGAGTTCTTCGCACTCTGAGATTCTGCCATTGGGGCGAAAAACTCAAGTATAGGGCGTGGGGAGTCATACAACTTCCCAAGTCTTTTGTGAATACCGAAAAGTAGTAAACTTGCAAAAAAGTGTAGGTTTACCTTTATGAATCAGGCCTTTTGGAATTGCATTACAGTCTGTCCTCTATACCACTGAAGATGGAGAGCAATCCGATGCAAATCTGACTGGGACCTCATGCTCCAGTAGGAACATGCCTGAACAAATTATAATAGGCACCATCCACACAGGAACACAAGTAATCACAGACTAATTTCAGCCTTGGTATGCCTCATGAGTAAGGTGTCAATTGAGTCCAATATTTAGGGAGCACGAGACCCACGTCTGGACATACCCATCACACTTAGGGCATCTCATTTAGAATAACAAAAAATAATGGGTGGAATGCTTCAAATATTCTCCAGAAAGAGACTAGTAATATGTAAATAAGACTCGACCCTGCTCCAATGGGAACAGTTAATTTGTGAAGACAAAGGAGAAGCATGCAATGGTGCCTGTCTGCTCCACCAGATGGCCTACAAATTGACCACTATGGATGTCAGCTGATGAACTAGTGTTAAATGGTTTAACCCCTATCTGATTAGAAAGAAGTTTGGGTTGTCTCTATAATATGACAATAAATTGAAACAAACAAAATTAGGGTTAAAGTTTGTGTCAGAAGCGTCTTCTGGCATGTGGATAAAACACTAATTTAAAGAGTGACTGCATTTAATTATCTCATAGTAGATTTATCAGAACATTAAGGTGCATTAATCGTTTATATTATCAATGATCCTAGTCAATAAATAGCATGTGAAAAAGGTTGAACTCACTTTTTTGCACATAAAGGGAAGAGTATAGTGTAACCAACCAATAAGGATAGAATACCTTCAATTCTTCTCAATGGGGTGGATATTATGGATTAGCCACATATTTAAAGCACGCAGTCACAAAGCCAATAGGTCTGGAGTTGACCACCATCCTCTGGGCTTTTAGCTGAAAGTAAAAATGAAATTTGTTGTATAATCTGGAAATCAGATTTTTTTTCTAAATTTACGTACTGGAGTATTGGTCTAGAAGTAAATAAAGGTATTTGGAGAAAACCCTAAAGACACAGCAAAAAGGTGTTTTTTGAGGCCAAAAGGTACAAGAAAAATATGTGATTTTAATTTACCCTCTGCTAAACCCTGTACCAAGTTCTTATCTTTGCAAAATGTATTTGATCCCTGTATGTAAATCATCATCGAAGCCATTGATTTTAACTTACTTAGGGAGCCACCTAAGCCATTCATTTACTATCTATAATTAATATTTTATTTTTTAGATTTATGAAATAGTCGGACTCTGAATATTGGATGGATCTGTGTAAACCTTTGGTTTACTGTGAGCAACATACTTAAATGTATAGTTTGTCTGCACCTATTTAAATCACAAAACGAATCAAATATTTAATTTAAATATTGAAAAATCTAGGTTCCACCCACAGCCTACATATTAAATACAGATAGATGAATAGTTTTTTGAATCACAGACCTTCTTAACTTTCTGGTAGCTTAGCCAATAGCAAAACTTTCTTGATATGTCTAGATGGTACAATGTGGTTTATTTAAAAACAATTACACTTTAATAATGGACACTTTGAAACTTTAAATTCAAGAAGAAATATAAATGTGTTTGGAGACATTGCAGGCTAGACAAAACAGGTCCAGATGGAAATTCTGGTTTGGCAAAGTCACACCTTCCAGGATGACTTTGCTTTTTAATCTCTGAAATTAGACTTCAGATCTTTGCAAATGACTGATGTTATCCTGTAGTTACCTGGTAGTTTTTTTGTGCTATGAGGGATGTGCCGTGATGGTGGCCACAGGGGTTGCTGAGTGCACCTCTGGACAGACTTGCATTCCTCAATATTGCTCTTTAGGAGCAGGAATTCATATCTATTCCTGAGCAATGTGAACACGAAGTTGACTTGCACATTATGCTGTGATCAGTGGCGGCTGGCATGTAAGGAGCGTGGTGGACTGGGGGACAAAAATAAAAGTAAAACATAAGTTTAAAAAAATTCACTTACCTTCTTGGCGCAAATGTCTTCTTCGCTCCAGTTTTCTCCAGGCAGGCATGCTCCATCAGGACCCAGGAAACTGCAGTAACCAATACTGGCGCTGCTCTCATGAAGCATGAAAGAAGCACCAGGAATTGAGGGAGTGGCGTTCTTCGGTACTCCTGAGGACAACGGAGCCCTATTCTGTCTCTAACTCCGCTGTCTAAGACAACTGGGTTAGGGTGGTTTAAAATGCGCATGTCTGGCTAGCCATCGCAAGATGGCCGGCCAAAAAGACATGCACACTTTAAAGTACCCTGTCCATCACTGCTTTCTGCTGCTGCCTGACTGGCAGCAGCAGAAACCAGAAATCCCTGCCCCCTTCCCCCCGTCCTGGCGCTTGGCTCGGAACGGGATTTTGAAAAGTAAAATGATAATAAATGAACTTTATGACCATTTCATTTTTCCATCTGTGGGCAATTTTTTTGTGTGTCGACACTCCTCCACCTTAACGAAGGAGCCGTCCCTGGCTGTGATCTTCTTCCAGCCTTGCCATTTACATAGAGGTCTATTGTAGTACTCTCTGCTTCCTTAGCTAGGTAATTGGTAGTCAAAAGACACATCCATTTCCATCAGCTATTCTATTTCTATTTCATTTATGAGCTTCGTTATCTTCCATAGTGTGTTCCAAAATGGATGGATCCCAAAACTGTGTTGCCTTAGGGCAAAACAGCGGACTTCACACTACCACCTGGGCTTGTTAATGCCCCTCTAACATATGTCTGCAGGGTCCCCATTAGCAAAGGCATCTGTAGCATACTCACTCACCCTGGGGGCTGCCTAAAATGCCTCCGGCATCAGGTCCTGCTCGAATGTCTCCTTCTAATGGAGGGTTCGAAATACAAGTTTGGTGCATGCCATCACGCAACACAACTTTCCACCTTCAACTACTTCATGTTACATACTTTGTCCCTCACAGTGGACGGAAATAGGTTCTTCATTTCTTGACCATGGTGTTAGTTTTTTAACAACTGCATGGTTGAAATGGCAGATAATGCAAGTTTAGCAGAGTCCCTTTTATACTTTGTTGATTTAGAAGGAGTTATCCCCCCCTCTATAACACTGTGCCCCATGCATCCCGGGTGATGGATGGATACGTCTTCAGGATTATGGATGCAGGGGTTTAAATTGACCTCCAACCATTTTGAAGTCAGCTCTCATCTGTTCAGCCCGTCTCCCCTAAAGTGTATGACACTCATGTCTGCCTTTGCTAAATAGCATTAATGGAGAAGCAGATGTTGCCTCCCTCCCTGCAAGCCCTCCACAGTGAATCATCCTAGCCTCCCTGTAAAATTTCCACTTAATGGAGTCCTGGCATTTCTGATGAGCAGAGGAACTTAATTTTATAGAACAACCTATTGAACAAGCTGTTCTTGGACATCCACATCTCAACTAAATGTTAAAAGTATTAAAATTCACATTAGCCGGAGAAGGAATTTTGCATGGGTAATCCTTTAATACAGTGTTTTATGGCTCTATTAGCTGCACAGCAGCTGGTGACATGATGAATTTTATCCATTAAAAAATTCAGTAAGAGGTTTAAAAGTCATCTTTTTAAAACATAATCTTGCTGCAAGGGAAGAGAACTCCTCCTCGGGGCCAGCAAACATATTGCTGGATTCACAGTGTGCCAGGTAAAGAGAGACCGCACCTGCATGAAACGTGCCATAGATATATGAGGCTTTGTGCAGAGCCCAGGGATTTAATGATGTGAAGGAAGGCACGTGGGCTTTGATGCTGGCTTGTCTGCATGTTAATTTAGTGCTGTCTCGGCCAGCCGTGCATTTCACTCTCAATCGTTCTGGATATATTCGGTTATTAATAACATCAAAGTCATAATATACACAGATATTATTTTTTCAGACTTAAACGCTCAAGACGTTCTCATTGGACATATAGGTCAACTTCCAGTTTTCTGTAGTCCCTTCTCAGTCTCTCTTCCAACTCATTCTCCCACATTTTCTTTATTGTACTTTTTGCTATCCTTTTCGATCATTTTAAAGTCCCTCCATTTATTTCTTGCCACATATCTCATGTTTCGTGTCAAAGCACCTTTCAGAAATGGGTAGAGAGAATAGGTCAAAAACATGAAGTATCGTCGTTCTCATATCCGGTGTTTTAACTGCCCTCTTTGCGGTACCTTATGTGGCGGACGTGCCATTGATAGAGAATCTACAGGCCCACCATTGGCTCTGTCAAAGAATAAAGTTCATTCCACCCTACCTGATTTATAGCTGACCAGGCTAGTACGCTCGAACAGCCACCCTTTCTTGCAGAGTTAAAAATGAAAAATGGTGGCAGAAGTTCATAGAAAGGTGAGTATACTGCCCATAACATGCTTTGAATATCTACTCAGCATGTTAGGGAAACTAGAAATGCGGCAATGACAACATTACCGCAATTTGGGGCACATTTCTCCTGTCCACAGTAGGTGGCAGAAATTTCATATTTCCATATTGGCGTGGGTGAATTTCCTGTCAAAGGTGTCCCCAAAATTGTGTATAAATAGGCAAAGCTAGTCACTTTAGTGGAAGAATCTTCACCATGGATAAGACTGCGACATGCAACAGATTTGCCATTGTCCATGTGGCAGACTGAGTAAGCCAACAACAGTTGCAGATAGAAAATCAATAGCAGAATTGCAATAAAAATGTCAAAACACAACACAAGAAAAATAAAATTCTAAAACAATTTAGAAAAATAGAGAATACTTTAATAAATACTTTAATAAATAACACAACGCCGAAATACCCAAAATCCAAATAGAAAAGGCACCAAGTTCGACCTGGGCAGACGTTTTTCCTTTGGGTTTAGCCTCCGAAATGGAAGTCAAAAATCTACAGTAGAGCAAGGCAGCAGGCTGTGGCTGAAGAGCCACTGTGAATGAGATCTTGGTGAAGCAGTTGACTTTTGATGGGCAAGCTTGGATCAGGAGAAATTCTACTTTCAGGTCTACAGAAGGTTACTCACTGTTTGGATACTTTTTGCACCTTCGCCTCGTTGTACCTGCAGACTTAGGACCTGATTAGGAGTTTGGCAGCCTTCCTACAGAACTGCCACTGTGGTGGTACCAGGAAGACCGCCAAGCCCATGGTTAAGCCGCCACCGAATTCTGAGTTGAATCTAGGGCTGGCCGTGTGGCTGTGTGGCAGTGTCACTGAGGCAGGTATGTTTGGCTCATAGGAGAGCCAATACAGCATACCACTGCCATGACAGCACCTACAGCACATTCACGCATGGTGTGTCATGCACCATGTCATGTATGCCACACACATGACTGTGCACCTTTGGGTGGCCACATCATGTGCCCCCCACACGCATCCCCAAGGGCAGATTTGCCCAGGAGCCCTGTTGGGGGGCCCTTTCTATACCTTTCCACCAAGCCTTTCATGGTGGGTCCCTGTCATAAAATGCTTGGTGGAAAGGCAGGTCGGATTCTGCTCGGTGGTGCCGGAATCGGCTCCTTCCCCACCACTGCCACCGTGGGATACTGGATTGCAGCGGTGGTGATGGTCTTGTGGTGTCCCACCAACACCATTGTAATACAGCAGTCGGGTTGCCGGGTGGGGGCGGTCAGACCGCCGCTGCGAGTACTACGTTCCCAGGATTACTGTACTCATAATAAGGCCTTTAGTTACTTTTATGGAGCTCAGATTCTTCCGGAGGGGCAAGATTGCAGGTAGTACCCGAAGAAGAATCCACAAGGCTGGATACCTTCTCCATGAAGTCCTACTGAATCAAATTTGCTGTTGTTTAAAATTTCGGAGCAGGATACCTTCATCGAATCATTGGTGTACCTGGAGGTGGGGAATTAAGTTATCATTTTAAAGAGTAGGAGGAGGCGATGACAATTGAAAGAATTCCCCCAGAGGCTTCTAATTTATGGCTACATTGAAGGGGCATTCACAGACATATAGTTGAAAGTGGCAGCAACTCAACAATATGGTTTCTTTGGCAATGTGAGAATACAATTTTTCTGTGGATTTCAAGGCTTGGCTGGCATGGGCCACTAACATGGGTTGTCCCTACCTGCTTGTCTCTAGCAAACCCCCACATAACAGAGTCTGCAATTAGCTTGACATTATTTGCTGGGTCATACTATGCCTTAGTGGTCTGGGCCAGGAGGAAATCTTTGCTACCTAGGAATATCTGTTCTGTATGTCGCCCCACACCCACTCACTCCACTGTTTCAGCAGTCGCCTCAGTGGTTCAGTTGTTGTGAGTACAATAAGGGTGAATTACCACAGTATATAACTATTCCTTGGAAACTGTGAGATTCAGTCAAGTTAATTTGCGATTATGGTTAGTTCATATTTCACCTTAAGGGCATCAGCAGTCAGACCAACCACTGAGAACCCACAGCTGAAGAAATTTACATTCAGTTTTAACAATTTATCTTTCTTGCCCTTTTTTTAGCAACTTCTACAAGATAATCCAAAGCTTCATATGCATTTGATTCAGTGAGGACATATAGTATGATGTCAGCAGTGTATTTGCTGTGGATCTAGCAGATAATGCTTTGTTATACAAAAAGTCAGAAAAGCTTTACCACTTGTACATATATACCCACACCTGGATGGAGAAGTTGGTGATGTATTCAGACTACTTGTGCAGTAGTAGTGCTGTAAGGAAGCAGATCTGACACCATGAACTTGGGGTAAGTTTAATGTATATAACAGAGATAGAAAAACCAACATCGCAGTTCTGCCAGACACAGCTAGCAAATGAACTGCCAACGTTCAAACCACAGAACACCTGTTGGACTTGGCCCTTTTTGCAGGGTCATCCCTGAACTTTTTGCCTTCCACCTAGTCTTTTTATCTGACATGGTGTTGGTGATTTTAGGACTCTGGGCACTTTATCACGACTGCCCAGTGTAAAGTGCATGTGCTCTATGGTAAAACATGGTAAAATTGGTCTACACCTGTTTGGCGTATTTAATTTTGCCTATCAGTCCCTTGTAAAATGGTATCTCAGATACCCAGGGCTAGTAAATTAAATGCTACTGGTAGGCTTGCAGCACTGCTTGCGCCACCCACCAAAGTAGTCTTTCAAACTTGTCTCAGGCCTCTGCCATTGCAGGGCCTACGCACACAGTTTACTGCCGCTGTGACATGGCACATAAAGTGGGTGCCACGTCTGTGACACCCCTTTTACTACATATCAGTCACCCCCAGGGTAGGCCCTAGTTAGCCCTATGGGCAGGGTGAAATGTGCCTTAACTGTGTGGCATGTCCTGGTAGTGACAAACAGCCATTTTGGTTTCTCAGAACTGTGAAGCTGCCCTCTCATAGGAATGCATTGGGGATTACCTGATATGTGTTTCAGTGGTAATTCCTGATATGAGAGGAGTAGCATGATCAAGTTTGATATGTTTGGAATAGTGGTAATAAATGCTGCGTAATAGTGTTCGCAGATTTATTATCACTATTTTAGAAATGCCACTTTTAGAAATGGGCATTACTGTGTGCTATGTGTCTTTGTGTCTGCCTGTTGTGTATTGCATGTCTGGCTCTGGAGTGACAGGGGTTGGGGAGGTACAGTGGCTCCAGAGGGGCTGGGCGAGTCAGCACTAGGCTGAATAGGCTAATCTGCATTTGGAGTGGTGGGAGGAGTAGCACCTCGGCCTGAAAAGGACAGAGCCTACCTCACACAATGCTGGCTCTGCCACTTGTGGTGTGTCTGGGGCCAGGGCCTACACTGACGAAGGAGGATGTTGTGCACATGTGTAGGTGCCCCAGAACTGGTTTGGACTGGGTGCAGAGCCTTGTGCAGGGGGAGAACAAAGACCTTTGCAATATAAATATTGGGGCTGTGACCGCATGTAATGTGCTGTTGGTGCTTACTTGGGGCTGAAGAAAGGCAGGGCGTCAGGAGGAAGCGCCATGAAGGACTCCCTCCCAGCTGGAGGTTCCTGTGAGCTGGCCTGCCTGGGCCCAGTGCTGATCCTTGTGACCTGGGACTCAGCTTGTGGCAAGAATTGGATTTTCCCCTGCTTTCTGAGAGCTGATTGCCATTACACTAGGTAGCGTGGCCGGCGCAAGAAGAAGTACTGCCAGGTCCTTGTTTTTGGTGGAGCACAGGATTAGGCTGTGATTCCCCCTTCATCGCGGAGAAATCGTTCTAAGCTCTGGAGGAATGAGTGGGGAGAGCTGAGGGATAGAAGTGCTCTCCCTCTCCCTGCGGCTAGCTGCCGTGGTGAGGGAACTTCCCAAAACTCCACAGAGACTCTGCTCCGTAGTCCGAGTCTGATAAAGGGACAGGAAGCCAGGCAGCTGTTGCCTGACTGTGGGCGGGGCGTTGCGCCCCAGGTGACGAAGCGAGGCAGACAAGTCCTGATTGTGGGCGGGGCACTAACCCAGGAAGTGGAGAACCCAGTGCATTGCTGGCGCTTGAATCTCCATCCGAGGACCGGAGATTGTGGGACCTCAGGCGGGAGGCCCTACTCAGTGGTGGCTTTTCACTGTGGGAGAAGCCCAACAAAGTTCCAACCCACGGGGAGGACCAAGGAAGGCCTCCCCGCTGACCAGGCAAAGGCATTGTCATGAAGATTCACTTTGAGGGGGAAATCTGGCCAGCGGCAGCTGCCCGAATATGTGCCTTCACCACACCAGGGGTATTTTTCAAAGCCAGGGTGAGTTGCACCGGCAGCCAGGGGAGCCAGTTGGAGGACTCGTGATAGAGAGGTCTAGCCACCAGCCATGGCCTCTTGGGCCACAGTCCCCTAGTGTGGCCGCGAGCTGCATCCTTGCCTGCTGTTGTGGGGGCATTTTTCTTTGTGCTAATGTCAAGGGGGGAAACCCTTGACGGATGCCCCCGCTGCATGGAAAACAGAGCACCCTAACAGTGTGGTACTCCCCAGGATATGCATTCAGTGCCTTGGGCCCAGAGTGGTGGCCAAGAAAGCATAGTAGTCCCCATGGTACACCTAATGCTTCCAGGATTTTCGGGCCTGGTGTGGCTTACAAGTACGAGCCAGTGCGCACCTTGGTTTTTTGATGATCACCTAGTGGCCTGGTAATTACAGACTCCTGGGAATGTGTTCTAAGTGGGGGCCCTGATGTAAGGGTACATTGCCAGCTACTGGAAGTTGCCTGATGCACAAGTGTGGTACCTTGGTTACGGTGGGGCACTGGTGCTATTGTGATAATGTATGCCTAAAATGCTCTGCAAAATGTGTTTGTGCTAAGTGCAAGGTTACCATTAGATACTGGTTGTTTTTATTTTCCTTACATGTGTGTGCTAATGGTGATGAAAATGGCCCAATTGGCCATGTAATATATATAATCCCCTGTAAAGTCATACCTAGTGCCAGTTGGCACAGTGTAATAATAATAATAATAATTTTGTATTTGTATAGCGCACATATCAACCCCAGGGGGGTCTCAAAGCGCTTGTACGCATACCGCTGTGGAACCCATCCTGGCTTTCCCTGTGAAGTGCCCACTCCTGGGCACTCCCAAGGTGAAGCCAGGCATCCCAGCGCTGTTGGGGCCGTTGTGGAGATTAAGCAAGCTATTGGTCAGAGTTGCACAGTGGGACCCATGATTAGAGTAGGTGCCGAGGCGAGAATTATCGAGTCCGCGGACACTGAGCCCAAGATCCTGCCGCGTCGGGAATTGAACCCTGGTTCCAGGCCTGACCTCTGCGTCAGGGTCTGCCGCTTCTAACCAGTGAGCCACACTACTCCACATGCATATGTGATTATGTTCAAATGTGTTTATGAGTAATACAAAGTCTATTTTTGACATTACCTTGTGTGAAGTTTCTTTTGTGGTGTGCCTAGTGTGTCACTGCTGTGTGTGTGTTGCGCAAACGCTTTACACATTGCCTCTGGGATAAGCCTGATTGCTCATGCCAAGCTACAAAGGGGGTAAGTAGGGGTTATCTTCAGCGTGTAACTCCCTTGCCCTGACTAGAGTGGTGGTTTTTGCCTGGCTTAGGTGCTTGCCCTAGCCAACCGGAAATCCCATTTCTTGAAACACCCACATGACATAGTGAAATGTTCTTAGGTCACAATATGGTGCGCAGCTTCAGCCTGACTGAAGCTGCAAAAGAACATTATAACCCATCTCCTTATCCTGGGGAAAAAATAACAACAGCAGAGGAACACACACACTTGATAGAAAAAACAAGACAATCGGGTTAAGGTTACAAACACCCACAAGGACTACAGATGAAACAAATAACAACACACATAAAAGCACAGATAACAACAAGGTGATGAGGCGCTCCAGAAGATGACAAGACTTAGTGCTTGACCACAATCATATTCTCCCAAATTGCAGGGAGGTCTCCTCACTCCTGCCTTCTTCCTGATCTGTTAAGCTACCATTGACCCATCTCCTCTTCTCAGCACATTTGGGGTCTGACACCTGTCTCCTTCCAGATCACTATTGAATTCACTGTCCTTCATCATCAGCCATGGAGAACATGGATGAGATGTACCTTCCACATCAGCCAAGCTTTCCTCCACCTCCCTTTGTCTCTGGTGTAGGGTTGCTCTCATGAGATTCCATGTTTATACATTGACCTATTTGCACCATTTTGACCTTATAGGGACCTCAAAAATTGACTGCACCTCTTTCTCCACCTCCTGCCTTAACCTTGACCCATTCTCTCACAACAATAAAGCGTTTCTCCAAAGTTTCATTCAAACACTCTCTTTTCCTTGCCACTCTTTCCTGCATCCAAGACGGAACCAATTGGGTTCCTGGTTGCCCGCCACGCATCATATCGAATGGGGTTTTCCCGGTATTGGTGTTGACTGCGCTGTAATAAGCCCAAAGCATGTCCTTAACTTCACCCTTTACTGACAAACAGTCACTACACGCCAACTGCATAGTCCCTTTTACAAGCCTGTTGAACCTCTCCACTAAACCATTATTCTGGGGATTATACAATGAAGAACACGCATGCTTCTCCCTAAGGGTTTCCGAAAAAAAAAAATCATTTCATGTGACATCAGCTGTGCACCATTATCTGTGAGTAGACCGGAGGGTATGCCCCTCCCTTCTAAACACCTCACTAAGAATCTCAATTATAGAAGTGGTGGTGATGCATCTCATGAATGCTACCTCCACCCACTTGGATTTAGCATCCACCAAAGCAGCTGTAATCCTATAATGTTCTGGAGTAAGGAAAAAGGCCCAATAAAGTCTAAGCAGGCCTTCTCCCATATCTGCATCGCTTCAGACATATGCTTTTCTCAAGCAATTTTCCTACTCTCACTCTCAAGCATTTTTCTGAATCTTTACAAATGCCACACTTCTCAATCCATTCTTTCACCTGATTATCTATGAGAGGCCACCAAAATCTTTCTTTGACTCTCTTGGTCATTATCGACTGGCCCAAGTGACCCTCATGTGCCAACCTGATAAACCTAATCCTGAGTGCACTGGGTGGCACACATTTTTTATTTCTCAACAAGCATTCATCGTGAAAAGACAACACATCAACCACCTTGAAAAACTGGGATATGCCATCAGACAACATACTCTTTCTCCTGACCACCACAATACCACACTTCAGCACACACTTAAGTGTTAAATCTAGTTCCATGGATCTCATCCAGTCACCTTTGGAAATGGAACTTCCCAATCCTTCAGTGACAACCTCAAGACTGGCCACAACTCCCTCAGTACCTAACTCGGTAATCTCCGCAGCTCTATCTGGCAACCTCAAAAGACTGTCAGCCATCCAATTTTTCCATCCCAGAACATACTCCCCACTACACTCATACTCTTTCAACCTAAGAGCCAACATTGCCAATCTCCCTGAACAGTTTCCTGTCCCTCTAAGTTGAAACATTTTGAGCAGGGGTTTGTGATCCATTCTGAGGATAATGATGCCTCCCTATAGGAACACCCTAAAGTAGGCTGTTGCCCAGGCAGCAGCCAATGCTTCATGTTTGATGATGGAGTAATTGCGTTCCGCATCAGTCAGTGAGCATGAGGCAAATGTTCCGTGCCATGTCTCTGTGATAAAACGATTCAGAAAAGGGGGTGGTGATGAACAGAGTGTCTGAATTAAGCAGACCACTCTTACCCAGTCCAAAGATCAGGGCTTGATCCATCACCGTTTTTTAGCTCACTGCACCATCCCAGCTCAGAACCTGGCTACATGCAAATTAGTCTGTTCCTGTCCCAGTGCATGATGGGAACAGGGCAACCCAAACTACCAAGCCAATTCTTATACTGGGAAGGAAACAAGCTTCCGGGGACCGGTTTCTGGCATTTCAGCCGTCGTCGGCCCGGCTTGCTTGAATCCTGATGGTGCAATGAGCAAGGGACTCACATCTGAGTATACCCTTCCACGCTTATGGTGGACAAAATAATTCAGAAAAGGGGGTGGTGATGAACAGAGTGTCTGAATTAAGCAGACCACTCTTACCCAGTCCAAAGATCAGGGCTTGATCCATCACCGTTTTTTAGCTCACTGCACCATCCCAGCTCAGAACCTGGCTACATGCAAATTAGTCTGTTCCTGTCCCAGTGCATGATGGGAACAGGGCAAACCAAACTACCAAGCCAATTCTTATACTGGGAAGGAAACAAGCTTCCGGGGACCGGTTTCTGGCATTTCAGCCGTCGTCGGCCCGGCTTGCTTGAATCCTGATGGTGCAATGAGCAAGGGACTCACATCTGAATATACCCTTCCACGCTTATGGAAGAAGGCTGAAATTCCAGAAACCGGTCCCCGGTAGCTTGTCTCCTTTCTGGTGAAGAATTGGCTTGGTAGTTTAGTCTGCCCTGTTCCCATGATGCACTGGGCCAGGGACAGACTGATTTGCATATAGCCAGGATCTGAGCTGGGATGGTGCAGTAAGATAAATAACGGTGATGGATCAAGCCCTGATCTTTGGACTCGGTAAGAGTGGTCTGCTTAATTCAGACCCTCTGTAAGCATGGGCGGAAAATCCGTTACGCTCGCGGATTTTGCGGATTTTCGGGAAATCCGCAATCCGCGAGATTTGCGAATTTCCCGCAAAATCCGCAAATCCGCGAGCAGCGGATTTTGCTCGCGCTGCTCGCACTGTTCGCGTGAGTTCGCGCCCCGCGAATAAGTGCAAAATTGCAGAAATACGATCTTAGCAAAACTGAAAGTAACTACTTACCAGGTTCAAAAGTTCAGGCACATCATTAGTAGCCATTTCCTGTAGTGCTTCCTGAGGGGCCCCTCCAGAGTTCAGTTGCCAGTTGAAACTATTATGTGACCCTGCTCTGAACCTCAGAATAGTTACACATATGCCACAAAGGTCCTGAATTACAGCTAAGGGAGACAAGCAGGAGCCAGGCTGGAAGTTAAAATCCATTAATCAGCCCCTAATTCATTATTGTCAGTTGGGGCAGGGCAGGTGTTGTAACTAATTTTGCAACAATGAAAGCACTTAGCAAGTGCAAAAGATCACTAATCAGGGCGCACTAAGGAAGCAGGTGCCAGCTAAAAAAATATTCTGTGACACATTAATCAGCCCCAAATTAATTCAGGTCACTTGAGGCAGGGAAGGTGTGCTTTGCTTTGCCGAAAATAATGTACACTGTACAACCAGAGGGTGTGGTGATGAAACAGAGGGTGGCATGGGTGGGCCAGAGGGTGGCATGAGTAGTCAGAGAGTGGCAGTGGTGACAGAGAGTGGCAGTGATGAAGAGAGTGTCCCAAACAGGCTGGACACGTAGAAACAACAAGTTCGCAAAACTTGCGACCCGAAAGGTAAGTTCGCAAATTGCGAAATTGTAAAAACCCTCGCGAACTGGCAGAAACACGGGCGAACACAAAAAAAAAAAATCCGCAAATTCGCGGGAATTCGCGGATTTTGCGGATTGCGAATCCGCAAATCCGCAAAATTCGCGGATTGCCAATCCGCAAAATCCGCTCATGCTTAACCCTCTGTTCATCACCACCCCCTTTTCTGAATCGTTTTTGGCCACTATAGGTGTGGCAGGGTATACTCAGACATGAGTCCCTTTCTCACTGTACCATCAGGATTCAAGCAAGCCGGGCCGAAGAAGGCTGAAATGCCAGAAACCGGTCCCCAGTAGCTTGTCTCCTTTCTGGTGAAGAATTGGCTTGGTAGTTTAGTCTGCCCTGTTCCCATGATGCACTGGGCCAGGGACAGACTGATTTGCATATAGCCAGGTTCTGAGCTGGGATGGTGCAGTGAGATAAATAACGGTGATGGATCAAGCCCTGATCTTTGGACTGGGTAAGAGTGGTCTGCTTAATTCAGACACTCTGTTCATCACCACCCCCTTTTCTGAATCGTTTTTGGCCACTATAGGTGTGGCAGGGTATACTCAGACATGAGTCCCTTTCTCACTGCACCATCAGGCTTCAAGCAAGCCGGGCCAAAGAAGGCTGAAATGCCAGAAACCGGTCCCCAGTAGCTTGTCTCCTTTCTGGTGAAGAATTGGCTTTGTAGTTTAGTCTGCCCTGTTCCCATGATGCACTGGGCCAGGGACAGACTGATTTGCATATAGCCAGGTTCTGAGCTGGGACGGTGCAGTGAGATAAATAACGGTGATGGATCAAGCCCTGATCTTTGGACTGGGTAAGAGTGGTCTTCTTAATTCAGACACTCTGTCCATCACCACCCCCTTTTCTGAATCGTTTTTGGCCACTATAGGTGTGGCAGGGTATACTCAGACATGAGTCCCTTTCTCACTGCACCATCAGGATTCAAGCAAGCCGGGCCGAAGAAGGCTGAAATGCCAGAAACCGGTCCCCGGTAGCTTGTCTCCTTTCTGGTGAAGAATTGGCTTGGTAGTTTAGTCTGCCCTGTTCCCATGATGCACTGGGCCAGGGACAGACTGAATTGCATATAGCCAGGTTCTGAGCTGGGATGGTTCAGTGAGATAAATAACGGTGATGGATCAAGCCCTGATCTTTGGACTGGGTAAGAGTGGTCTGCTTAATTCAGACACTCTGTTCATCACCACCCCCTTTTCTGAATCGTCTGTGATAAAACAGCACCAATTCCTACCGCACTAGCATCCACAGTCCAAGAGTCTTCAAAACAATGTGAAATGGTGCTAGTACGCCCGCATGTGCAATATTGTCTTTAACAAGGGAAAAGGCCACATGTTCTCCCCACAAGAATATCTTACCCTTCCTCAGTAACTCCCTTAGAGGCTCCATTTAATGGGCAAAGTCCTGTACGAATTTGGAGTAGTACTCCACTAACCTCATGAAAGACCTAGGAGTGTCTCCATCATGTGCAATCTTAGCATTAACAATCGCACTCACCAAATTGACTTTGGGCTTCACCCCTTACATCGTAACTCCTAGTACAAATACTCCACTTCTTGCATGAGGAATACACAGTTCTCTTTGTGCAAGTTCAACCCAGCTTCTCTAATGCGAGTTAACACTTCACTCAAAGTATATTTGTGTTCCTCCACATCCCCTCCAAACACCAAGATATCATCCTGAAACACAATGACCTTACTAAGACCAGGCAAGATTCCCGTCATCAACTGCTGGAAGATACTCGCAGCTGATCATAATCTGAACGGAAGCCTACAAAAACTGGAAAGTGTCATCCGAGTAATGTAAAATGCCTGGAGTGTGGATGGAGTTTGACCTGATGATATGCACTTCTCAAGTCCAATTTAGAAAAATGCCTCCCCTAGACAAAATTAGAATGAGCTTGTCATTATTAGGCAACCAGAAACTATCCATGCCCATGTTTTGATTAAGACTATGAAGGTTAACACAAAATCTAAGAGACTCATCAGCTTTTTACCTAATAACCACTTGAGACAACCATTTTGTTGCCCATACTGTTTCTATTATTTCATCCTCTAATAGCTGCTGAATTATCTTCTTTGTTTCCACCCTCGCAGTCATTGGTACCTTCCTAGCAACATGTTTAACAGGAATGTCATTTTTCTTCAGTTTGATCTTGTGTACATAGTTCTATTTCCTCCAACCTGTTCTCAAAAACTTTCTCATGATGAGCCAACATGTCTTTCGACCCATTTGCATCAACAACCATCACTTGATTATCAGCCATAGTATTGACTGTGATGTCAAGGTCATTTTGATGTGTCCAACACAGAATAGGGGGACATCCAGGGCCACATAGATTTTCCAGTTTTCTGCCAACCAGCAAATCTGATCTGTGCATTCATGAACCCCACAACACCAATGTCCACCCTTTGATATCCCTTGAGGATTACATTCAAGGTCACCAGCTGCCCTCCTGGCCTTGTGGCATCAAACAACTTTCTTAGGACTATGGCGTAAAGAGAGCCTGTGTCCGACATCAAAGACACCCTTACCCCATTGACCCCAAAGTCTGCTTTATGATGTGTTCTCCTTCTTTCCAGATCAATGCTTCCCTCAGCACTCTTATCCTGTACCATGAGTACCCTGTATTCCGACTGCTCTTCCTCCACATCGCAACTTTCTTCTCAGCCGCCTTACATATGCGCTCTAAGGGGGAGATTTACAAAAAAGTTGTGCAGTGCAGCCCCACGGGAGGCTGCGCTGTGTTGCACGACAGGGATGGAGCAGGAGAGCACCATATTTCTAAAGATATGACTCGCTTCTCCCCTTTCCCTTGAGCCAGCGCTGATTTCAGTGGCCGTGCACCAAGCACACACCTTAGTGCTGTAGCGCTAGGGTGTGTGCATGAGTTTAGCATAGGTTTTGTACAGGAAGGGTACACTTCCTGTACAAAATACTATGCTAGACACGAGGGAAAGCTTTTCCAACTTTGCATGTGTGCTGCACAGTGCATCACGCATCAAAGTCAGAAAAGGAAGATGAAATGAAAGCATTTCTCCTTCCTTGCATCTAGTTGAAAAGGGCGCAGTTCTCTCACACTAAACTCAGTCTATTGTTTTTAGTTATACACCACCCTTGGCTCGCCCCCCACGGCCTAAAGTATTGTGAAGCAGCACAATGCACTGCTTCGCATGGAAAGTTAATTAGGAAAGAAAATGTTGTGCCATTTTGTGTCACTGTTGTGATGCAAACACAGCGCAAAATCTTAGTACATCTCCCCCAAAGCGTCTCTTTTCCAGCATTCGCGGCAATTCTTGCCCACTGCAAAACACTGTTTAGAGTCTGCCATATGATAATTGCTGCCACACCTAAAGCAAGCTAACTTCTATTGAAAGCTCACCGGTGCTGAGCTTTTCCGGATAAGGTTCTTGCTAGTGCCTCCACCTGCGGACTGAGATTTGACCCTGACTGCATTCACTTGGTCAACAATATCCACCAGGCCTGCTTTGTCAGTAACCTTGTTGTCCAAGTTAGAATTCCTCATTTCCTGCATACATATTTCAGATTCATCCGCCACCATTAAGATGGCTATTGTATCTTTCAATGTGGGATTGATAGCTTCCCACTATATCTCTTGAATCTTCTTGCTGTTTCACTGGACAGTCAACAGGCCCGTTATCATTTCTTCCATCATCTGTCTAAATTGACACTTTCCAGACAGCTCTTTTAACCTGGCCACAAATTCATCAATAGACTTCGTTGTGCTCTGTGGGTGTGTGTAGAATTTGTGGCGACGCACCTCATTCACCTGTTTTGCAAACCTAGTTTGCATACGCAATACTTCCTCTTTATAGACATCCTCCATCCCCTCACCTAGAGCATCTCCACAGGTGGCAGATACTTAAACACATGCTGGCCCTCCTTTCCCAAATATCACAACAATAGTGCTTTTTTCCTTAAAGCTAGGAATCTAGATCCGTCCAATGGCAATAAATAGTTCTCAAAACAATCCACCCGGTCTTTCCACTATGTGGGAGGCTTGCCTGGCACCATCAAAAAAGGTGGGGGTGTAATAATTGCTGTGGTTACATCCATTCTTGAGTTGGCAGTGTTATGGAATGTCAATCCACTAGATGGCAATGGAGGATAAACACCAATGAAAGCAGATGCAAAGAAACAGCACAGAAATTAACCAATGAGGTGCTAAAATAACTGGCCAGTCACCCAGCAGTACCTATAGTTCGTTGGCCAATAGCAGAAAAGGAAACCACCAATAGACAGCAGAAAGATCAGCCAATGGTGTGCTGAGTGAAGCAGCCAATCCCCTACCAGTACCTAAAAGTTTGTTGGCCAATAGCAGAAGTGTTGACAATTGTACATTCCCTCCTTTGTCAAATTGCAGTGCTGCTTTCGGCAAAGGCAGTACCCTGAGGTGCTGACAGGTCTGAGTTACGTGCCCTCTTGAGCGCATTTCCCTCACACGCTCCCTCAGCCCAAGTGTAGAAGCCGTCCTCAGATTGTTCTCATCATGCACAGGCACTTTACCACACAGCGCACATTGCATTTTCTGGGCGTGCTGACTGTAAATATTTTCTGCACACGTACCCTGACCAGGTGCCGCGAGCGTGAGGGGTAGGTGATCCACCTTTCTGGCGCGTAATTGAAGGTGCATCCAACCTACTAGCGCTGGCCTCACGGGAGTATGCTGCGAGGCCCTTTACAATCCCCTTAGGGTCGCCTAAATAGAGCAGGACCCCCTGGCCCTCTTATCCCTCCGACCCAGCGAGGTTGTATTTGCTTTTTTCCAAATAGATTGAGCATTGAGTTCATACTTGTTTTTGTGTAGTACTGTATTGAGGTCCTGACGAATCGCCGGATGGCGAGAAACATGTTGACCACACTAGGGGGTTGAGTTAGTGCTCTGTACACTTTTACGGTCTCTAATTCCCCTCTCACCCCCTTTTAACTAAGGAACCAGCCACGTTAATAAAGTGGATTGTGGACTGATTACCTTTTTTATTCTCTTCACTCACTTTTGCACTGCCTACACCTCTCTACATCCTCACTTACACCCACCATCGGCAAGGAACAAAAGAACCCCGCCAAAAGAGTACCTTTGGCTACTCCGTCAGACATTGCAGCGCCGGTCTGACGAGGGGCAGTGAGCCGATGATGACACTGGACACCCTCCAGTAACGGTGTGTTTCACACCCAATACTCTGGGTGTGTGAGGCTCTCTAAGTTCCGACTAGGGAACCCTTCCAGCCACGGTATTGACAATACCAACTTCCCTCTCCACGCTGTCACACTTCCCCTGGGGAACTTTGTACTCTGCTGCTAGCTCAGGCTTGCCTGGCACCATCAAAAAAGGTGGGGGTGTAATAATTGCTGTGGTTACATCCATTCTTGAGTTGGCAGTGTTATGGAATGTCAATCCACTCGATGGCAATGGAGGATAAACATCAATGAAAGCAGATGCAAAGAAACAGCACAGAAATTAACCAATGAGGTGCTAAAATAACTGGCCAGTCACCCAGCAGTACCTATAGTTCGTTGGCCAATAGCAGAAAAGGAAACCACCAATAGACAGCAGAAAGATCAGCCAATGGTGTGCTGAGTGAAGCAGCCAATCCCCTACCAGTACCTAAAAGTTTGTTGGCCAATAGCAGAAGTGTTGACAATTGTACATTCCCTCCTTTATCAAATTGCAGTGCTGCTTTTGGCAAAGGCAGTACCCTGAGGTGCTGACAGGTCTGAGTTACGTGCCCTCTTGAGCGCATTTCCCTCACACGCTCCCTCAGCCCAAGTGTAGAAGCCGTCCTCAGATTGTTCTCATCATGCACAGGCACTTTACCACACAGCGCACATTGCATTTTCTGGGCGTGCTGACTGTAAATATTTTATGCACACGTAGTGTTCAACCGACACACTGGAAGTGCAGCCCATAAACCAGAACCATACCTTGCTCTCAGGGAAATCCCCACAGTGGCAGTCCTTCATAGTGCCAATATCGGCATCATTCACCATCCACCCATGCAGCAATCTCATAGCGAAATAACCAGACAAGACACCTTTGTTGTGGGGAAACATTGCTGCAGGGTTATTAGCATTACAAAAATGCCAAGATTGGTGGGTGAGCTTACGGGCGACCACCGCCTGTAGGACTAACGGGGCGCCGTCGCTCCTCCAGGGTCAAACTGGAGGACCTCCCTGTGGATGTTTAGCCTTTGCACCCTTGTTGTGCTCCTGCAGAGGGTACCCATATTTGCCTTACAGCCTCTGGATCGCCCTGTAACTCCGTCACAGCTCTGGGTGTGGCCACCGTCACCCCAAAGCCCCCCACTAAGACAGTCCTCCTTACTTACACCCTGCTGCTCCTAAAGCCTCCGCCAGATCCAGTAAGAACAGGTCCATACCAACTGTGGACAGGTGTACCCCATCATCCTCCCAACACCCTGTGGACTTAGTGGGCAGTAAACCATGAATGATGAAGCCAAACCCCCTTTGCTCCGTGAATTTCCTCATGGCACTGTTGACCTTCCTGCGAGAGACCTCCATGGCTTCCCTTGATCGTGCCCCCTGACACACTAGTCGGGGTGTTATCTCCGACCACCATATCTCACAGGTCCCCAGCTGACTGCTCAACTTACACATGGTGACAATCATTTCATGGAGTAGTGCCCTCCTCCCGACAGATGCCAGGTCATTCCCTCCCAGGTGTATCACCAACACATTAGGAGGGGGAATCCCCCCCAGTCTCTGCTGCAGCTTCCTCAGCATGCAGGTCCAACGCATGCCTGGATATCCTAGCCAGATAATGTCTGTGGCCGTGAAACCATGCCTCCATTTCCTGTTCTCGGCCCACCATGCCAATCGCAAAAAGCTAGAGCGGCCAATCACCCAGACCATAGCCCCTGGCAATTAAAGAGATGAAAGTTTGCAAGCTTTTATTGACTCACTTCACATCAAACATATTAAATGTACATATTGCACTTCATCGCAAGCCACCAGCATCTGGTGCCGCAAAATTGTTCTTAATGTCCATCATGTGTTTTCATGTCAAACGTTATATTGGCGCACTGCACATCTTTAATGATTAATTATTTTTTAAAAATACCCTGCACACCACCGGCAACAGTTGCCGCAAAATGTCCTTGATGTTCCAACGCTTGTCCGCATCAACTCTTTTCCCAGTCCACAACCCCACAACAGTGTCTTCAAGACCGAATGTATTTTTTGTAACACTGGGACTCCCAACGCCCCACTTGCTTGTTTGTTCAGCTGAAAGGCCTGCCCTAAACGCTGTGGTAGCTGCTCCTATAGGGAATGAGTGGCTGCAGAAACGTTTACCCTCTACCTTCTTTCCTGACAACGCCAGACAACCTGCATGATGCTCTGTAATTGGAACTTAGTGATGGGGGTACCATCTGCATGTATCAATAGGTAACCTTCAGTTGCTGGGCGCAGCACTAGGTAGGCAGAGAGCAGACGCGCTGGGCAATACCTGGCCGTATTAAGCTGGTGCAGCACAAACATCCTCCCCTCCCCTGCTTGGTCCGTTTTTGACCTCCTTAACACTATTGTGAGGGCGTCCATTGCCAGGCTCGCATCCTGCCTGCTCAATGCAAACCCAGATTTGTCCAGCTTGGACCTTGCCACCAACTCGCCTACACTGAGGGCCCCAAAAAAGGCCATGCTGAAAGTGGCGAGAACAGTGCCGCTTCAAAAGGTGAATTCGTAGCCTTGTGCACCCAGTCCAGCATCCCTTGCAATGTTTCAAAATCTATAGGGGACCTACAGCCAGATTCATCAAACTAAAATCGTCTCGCAAAGGGCCAGATTCTGAGAATCTGGCCCTTTGCGAGCACTATTTTTGCATGTGGGATTCATCATCCCAAATGCAAAAATTGCAATTCTAGAAATCGCTAAATTGCGATTAATTGCATTTAAGGAATCTCAATTTGAGATTCCTTAAATGCAATTTATGAACCATTTTTAAATTGCGAATTCGCAATCTGGGCCGCTATTTACCGTGAAGTCTAACTACGTGGTAAATAGCAAAAACTTTGAAAAATGCACTAAAGTGCATTTTTCAAAGTTTCATGTTGCACACACACATGCCCTAAGGGCATGTGTGTGTGCGCAACATATGTACACACATCAATTTCAGGGGTGCAACAGGGTGTCCTTTGGACACCCCTCCACCCTTGAAATCGCAATCTCAATTTGTGAATCGCTAATTGCGATTAGCAAATTGAGATGGTCTTCCCATTCATTCCTATGGGCCTCTAGGCCCATAGGAATGAATGGGGAGATATTCCTTAATTGCGACTCGCAATTTGCGAGTCGCAGTTAAGGAATTATTAGAAATTGCTATTTTTTAAGTGATTTCTTGATGAATAGCATTTTGCTATTCCTTAATAGCGAATCGGTATTTTTCGCTGTTAAGGAATCGCAAAATGTGTTCTTGATGAATCTGGGGGCTATTGTCTGGCAGTCTTGGTTTGCACCTGGCCCAGCCCTTAAGCGCCGCCCTGATTAAGAACGATTTTGTTGGATCCTCCTGCCCCAGTAATCTTGCATGGTGGCTTATTGCTGATAAATGTCCCGCTATCCAGGAGAGCCTCTTCCCTTCATCCTTGGCCCATATAACAAACTTCTGCACCTTGCTTTCTCGTGATGTCCTCCCTTCTTCCCAGGCTCCTGCCACTGTACAAAACTTAGCTACACAAGCTCTGTAACGCTTACTGGTCCTTGGCACTAGGGACAGCTGGCCCAGCCCCCTCCGTCGCATTTCCACTTCAGAAGGAACCAGAGGTGAGGTGGAAAAGGTGTCATGTCCTCTCTCGCTCTCGGCCACGCCTCCCAAAACCGGTGCCGCTGAAAACGAGAGAGAGCGTCAGCTGCTATGTTCTGCACCCCCTGGATGTGTCGCGCCCTGCATTCTACATTGTTCACTAGGCAAGCTTGCACCAGTTCCCTCCACAAGCACAAAACTAGGGGACAAGTCGCTGACTGTGAATTGATGGCCTGAACTACAGCCATGATGTCCGACCAGATAACCACCCTTCTAGCTGATAGTACTGCCAGCCAAAGGTGGAAAGCTAACACTATAGGGAACAATTCCAGGACTGTATTGCGGGCAGTGATTTTCTTCTTGTGCCAAGAATTGGACCATTTCTGCATGCACCACTCCCTCTCCAGGATCACCCCAAAACCTTCTATACCTGAAGCGTCTGTATAAAGCACAAGTTCAGTACTCTCCTCCCAGGGTGCCTGCCATATAACTGAGCCGTTGAAACTCGCCGGAAAAGTAGCCCACATGGATAGATCCTCCTTCATACCTTTGCTAAGCTTCACCATGTGGTGTTTCTTCTTTACCTTCGCCGTTGCCCTGGCTAACCTACGCGCAAACATCCTCCCAACTGGTATTACTCTGGCTTCAAAGTTGAGTTTCCCCAGCAGGCTTTGAATAGAACCAAGGGATGCCTTCTCATGACCTGATAGTGACTTAATCTGGTTTGCCAGGTCCTGGACCTTGTCAGCTGGCAGTCTGGACTCTCCTTTTATGGTGTCAAGTTCGATCCCCAGGAATGTTAATACCTGTACCGGACCCTCGGTGTTCCCTGGCGCGAGTGGAACACCCAGATGACAGACCAACTCTTTAATGTTTTCCAGGGTTTCCCTGCAATCCTGCGGGCCCTACCCCCGATAAAAAGGAAGTCATCAAGGTAGTGCGTGACGCCTACCACCCCAGTAGCTTTCTTGCAGGGCCCACTGGAGGAAAGTGCTGAAAGCCTCGAAGTAGGTACAGGAAACCGCACAACCCATGGGCATGCATCTGTCATAAAAGTACCTGTCATCTAGCCTGAAACCCAGCAGGTGTTGGCTGCTCGGGTGGACTGGCAACAAGCGAAAAGCAGATTTGATGTCTGCTTTTGTTAACCAAGTCCCCTTGCCCACACTCCTGACTAGGTCCAGGGTTACATCCAGCGTACAATACGTGACAGAGTAAGATCCCGCCTCCAGCCCATGATTGACAGATTCTCCTTCAGGGTAGGACAAGTGATGTATTAGTCTAAATGACCCTGGCTCCTTCTTGGGCACCAACCCCAGAGGGGAGACAACAAAATTGGCTAACGGGGGCCGCTGAAAAGGTCCCGCCACCCTGCCTAGGGCACTCTCGTTTTCCACCTTTGCCCTGACTATTGCTGGTTGTTCCCCTGCTGACTTCAGATTGTCCGCCTCCCGACTCCCCAGTGCGCCCACATAGGGAATCCTGAAACCTTCGCTGAAACCTTGCAAAAGTAGAAGGCTGTCCTGCTTATTTGGGTAACGTCTTAGGAGAGGCATGAGGTTGGCCAGTCTGACTGGTGATGGGCCCTTGACTGCCACCCTGGGAACTGGTGCAATGTCCTGAGGTGGTGGGGGTACTGCTGGTGTAGATAATTGCTGACTTTGAGACAAAAGGGTGCTGCTACTGGGTGGGGGGGTGGGTTACATGGTGTTCGGTTGCACTGTTGTCCTCAACTATCCTGCCTGCCTTTGCCAGCAGGCTGTTTCTCCTGTTGAACGCGACAATTGACTGCAGGGTGTGGTCCACCAAACGAGTCGCATGTATGCTGGAATTTGCACGTTTTGCCCCATGAGCATGAGTCTTTGTTAAACAATCGGCATGTCCCTGGGGAAAACCTCCTTGAGCCCCCTCTCTGGTCACCCTTCCTGAAACCGCCTCGAAATGTCGGTTTAAAACCATGCGATTCCCACTGAAAAAAGCCTTTGCTAGTACCCCGACCTGCCTGTGCCTTGTCTAGAGTCTCAGTGGATTGCTGTGCTAGGGAAACCATGTGATTCAACCATAGCAGGACCTCCTTCTGGTCCCACGCCATTTCTGGACACATGGACATCTTTTTCCTGAACTCCCGGTCATAGTTCAACCAACCACTCCCCCCCCACTTCATCGCCTCATTGTAAATTAACCTGCCATATTACAAGAGCTCTTGCGCTACCTTAGGTTGTTTTTCTAGGATGACAGCCAACAAAATGGAGAAAGTTTCCAGCCAATTTTCTATACTCTTCTCCGGCCAGGCATGAAACTTTATCTTTTTGTCCTCTTCCTTTACACCCGCTTTCCTGGCGTCTATGCCATCCTGGCTGAGTAATAGCAGGGAAAAAATGTCTATCAGTTCACGCCTCCAAATGGCTTCCTTAGCCGCCTGGGGCACCTGCCACGCCAGAAAGCAACATCCAGATAGCAGTGGCGCTGCTGTAACTAACTGTAATATTTACAACAAGGGGTGGTGAGGGACAGAGTCTCTGAATTAAGCAGAAAGCTCTCACCCAGTCAAGAGATCAGGGCTAGATCCAACACCGTTTTTTAGCTCACTGCACCATCCCAGTTTCAGAACCTGGCTGTATGCAAATTAGTCTGTTCCTGTCCCAGTGCATGATGGGAACAGGGCAAACCAAACTACAAAAGCCAATTCTTACACTGGGAAGGAAACAAGCTCCCGGGGACCGGTTTCTGGCATTACAGCCGTCTTCGGCCCGGTTTGCTTGAATCCTGATGGTGCAATGAGCAAGGGTCTCACATCTGAGAATACCCTTCCACGCTTAGGGTGGACAAAAATATTTACAACAAGGGGTGGTGAGGGACAGAGTCTCTGAATTAAGCAGAAAGCTCTCACCCAGTCAAGAGATCAGGGCTAGATCCAACACCGTTTTTTAGCTCACTGCACCATCCCAGTTTCAGAACCTGGCTGTATGCAAATTAGTCTGTTCCTGTCCCAGTGCATGATGGGAACAGGGCAAACCAAACTACAAAAGCCAATTCTTACACTGGGAAGGAAACAAGCTCCCGGGGACCGGTTTCTGGCATTACAGCCGTCTTCGGCCCGGTTTGCTTGAATCCTGATGGTGCAATGAGCAAGGGTCTCACATCTGAGAATACCCTTCCACGCTTAGGGTGGACAAAAATATTTACAACAAGGGGTGGTGAGGGACAGAGTCTCTGAATTAAGCAGAAAGCTCTCACCCAGTCAAGAGATCAGGGCTAGATCCAACACCGTTTTTTAGCTCACTGCACCATCCCAGTTTCAGAACCTGGCTGTATGCAAATTAGTCTGTTCCTGTCCCAGTGCATGATGGGAACAGGGCAAACCAAACTACAAAAGCCAATTCTTACACTGGGAAGGAAACAAGCTCCCGGGGACCGGTTTCTGGCATTACAGCCGTCTTCGGCCCGGTTTGCTTGAATCCTGATGGTGCAATGAGCAAGGGTCTCACATCTGAGAATACCCTTCCACGCTTAGGGTGGACAAAAATATTTACAACAAGGGGTGGTGAGGGACAGAGTCTCTGAATTAAGCAGAAAGCTCTCACCCAGTCAAGAGATCAGGGCTAGATCCAACACCGTTTTTTAGCTCACTGCACCATCCCAGTTTCAGAACCTGGCTGTATGCAAATTAGTCTGTTCCTGTCCCAGTGCATGATGGGAACAGGGCAAACCAAACTACAAAAGCCAATTCTTACACTGGGAAGGAAACAAGCTCCCGGGGACCGGTTTCTGGCATTACAGCCGTCTTCGGCCCGGTTTGCTTGAATCATTCAAGCAAGCCGGGCCGAAGAAGGCTGAAATGCCAGAAACCGGTCCCCGGTAGCTTGTCTCCTTTCTGGTGAAGAATTGGCTTGGTAGTTTAGTCTGCCCTGTTCCCATGATGCACTGGGCCAGGGACAGACTGATTTGCATATAGCCAGGTTCTGAGCTGGGATGGGGCAGTGAGATAAATAACGGTGATGGATCAAGCCCTGATCTTTGGACTGGGTAAGAGTGGTCTGTTTAACTCAGACACTCTGTTCATCACCACCCCCTTTTCTAAATCGTAACTAACTGTAATGGCACGGGGGACTGCTCAACTGTTACCATTGTTACCATTGCCGGCACCAGACTAGGTAGTGGCCCTGCTGAGAGGTCTTTAGTTCCAGAAAGGGGACTAACATTAGCCTCGGTGGTGGACGGCAGCGGCCCCATCCCGGCGGCCAGTGTGACCACCTCTGTGCCTGTGCTTGCTGTCTTCTGGAGTGGCTGGCTGACTGTCGTGGGTGTACTTACTTCTCCTAATGTCATGGCCGGGTTAGTAGTAACTTGCTTAGCCACTGCAGCAATGGCAGAACCCCTTTGTTGAGTTTGTTGAATGCAACCCTGGTCCCCCAGCCTGCCGCAGCCACCCGCACCCCTCCTACATCCAAGCCTGTCTTGACCCCCACCTGCGGTGAGCTGGGCCCTGGTTGACCCACTCTGATCTCTGCCATAAAGCCCCTCATTGTGTCCAAAATCTAACCCAGGAATTCCTAGGTGGTGAATTTCGCTGTGGCGCTACACCTTCCGGAGGAGTAGACAAAGCCACGGGTGGGGAAACGATCGGCTGGGGAATGGTGTCCCTAGATGCAGGCAGTGCCTTGGCCTTGGGGGGTGGTGGATCTGCCGGGAAATCCTTTGTTGTAGGCTTGCGTACCCGCTTGGGCCTAGCTGAACATGACTCTGAAATGTGCTCCTGCTCTGGGATAGGGGCGTCGACGACAATCCCAGAATCTTCCATGTCCCCCGCATTCAAGAGAGCCGTGGCCCTTGAAAAAAACCTTGTCTTGACCATCATGATAAATGCTGCCCACTCAGCCTTCTGGGATGTTTAGGGCAGGGAGTCCTCAACCTGAGACATCTGCGAAAATAGGGGGGGAGAACCTTGGCCTTCCATGCCGCCTCGCTGGCCCGACTGTCAAAACAATCTGCGGAGACAAATTTAGGGATCCGAACAAAACCCCATTGCATTACCCCTGGTCTTCGTTGGACCTTCAAGACCTTATCCACCAGCTGTTCACAACCCGTCCCCACTTTTATACTTACATCTTCTGAATTGTGCGGTGGCCTTATTCCGTGTGCCCCTATTTCGAATTCTGTGTGTGCTCTGTGTGCGGAGATGAAGAAAAGCATGTTAAAAGACGCCCTGGGTCCGGACGGGAGTCATGCCCCCCCAGGTGACCTATCCCCCTGCAGTTGTCAAATACAAACTTCAACCCCAGGTCTGCCTGCCTGTCTCCCCCTTCAGTGAGCGCCCTATCCATACCTGCTCCTATTCCCTGCAAACGGTTCCCTGTGTGATGACTGTCTTTCCCTCCGGTGAATCCTGAAAATATGAAATAAAACATTAACAACACTCTATGCAATTCTGTATCCAGGTCCCTGTACGGCTTGCACTTTGCCTCCATTGTCCAGATACCCGATCCATGGCCTGTCATGGCTGTGACGTTTGGCCTCGCATTTATCACACTTGTGCAAGGGCTGAAAGAAAAATTCAATAGGAGTTAACATATCCCCCTACCTGTTGTTAAACCCATTACATCACAGTATCCCCTGAGCAAAGCCAAACTTCCTGAACACCTTTGGCCCCAACCATGGCACCCTTCACCCTAGTCTATTCCTCTGCGAATTTTTTATTTGTACATATAAAAAGGCCACCCTCTAATCGGGCCCCCTGCTGCCCCTTGCCAGCTGTCCTCTGTGGCCCTGTGGGTGCCATTGATGGGCCATAAACCCATTTAGCTCCACCTCTTGCTTCACTCAACCCCGTAACGCATAAATGCGACCACGCGGGCTGGCCATGGCATGAAAGGCCCATATCCCTGAGAAATCTACTATCCCCAGGGCGGCCGCAGCCTCTACAATTACCGGGTGCACTATGCCCTCCCCGAGACTGCCAAGCTTAGTTGCAAATGGTATGCCCCACTGTACATCCCAAAACGCGACACACGTTCGCGGGGGAGTGGCTGGGGGGGACGCTGCAGTGGCTTTACAGAGCGCGCCGAGTCAGAGGTCCACTCCCACCTCAATCTCGACAAATTCGGGGGCTTGGAAGAAGCGGGCCTGCCCCGGAGGCCAGGCCCCACAACAACCAATGACAATGCGACAAGCGACTCCCGTAGGGCGGGGGCATGGACGCTGCCGAGGCCTAACCGCGCTCGCCTTGCCCGAGGCCCACCCCCACCTCAATCTTATCAAAATTAAGGGGCTGTTCGAATCGGGCCTGCCCAAGAGGCCCGGTCCACACCTCCATGGACAACGTGACAAGCGCTCGTGGAATGGCGGGGGTGCATTGGCCTTACCGCGCTCGTCTAGCCCGCGGCCCCCCCAACCCAAGCTTACAACAGTTCGGGGACCTCCACTCGACATGCTCTTACATAGGGGGTTAGGGTGGCAGACGCTGCAGGGGCCCCACCGCGCTCGCCAAGGCCCCGGCTCCCCAAGCTTGACAAAAGTTTGTGGGCCTCATGGAGAAGGGCCTGCCCAGGAGTCCTGGCCCACCAAAATAGGGACACTTGACATGCTCTTGCATTGGGGGTGGGGGGCGCGGATGCTGCATGGACTTCACCGCGCTCGTCACCCGCGGCCCCCCCACCCCAAGCTTTACAACACTCAACATGGGCTTGCGTAGGGGGTAGGGGGTAGGGGGTAGGGGTGCGTGGACGCTGCAGGGGCCTTACCGCGCTCGCCGGACCCGAGACCCACCCCAAGCGTTACAACAGATCGGGGGCCTAAAGGAAACGGAAACCTGGCCCCACCACAGAGGAGCAGTTCTGTCTCCCAAGGTCGGTAAATTGAGATCCACTGTTTTGTGGAACAGTAACAGTTATTCTTTAGAGCGCATAGAAGCGGCTGAGGCTACAAAGAAGCGCTTTATGATAACAATATTTATTCTAAATGTGAATCAAGTTATCACCAGGCACATGCTCGCCGAGCCTCAGGACGATACAAAGGAACATAATGCGCTGGCCTACTCCAAGGCATGGACCCGGGTACCTGTGACTTAAGGTGATCGCCTTACTAGCTGCGCCACACCCCGACATTCACATGAACCCCGCATTCCCCTATGAACCCCGCATACCCCTGCTTACGGGCGCCAAAGTGCCTGACTAGCCCGGACATGCAGGCCCTCCCAAGTCCAACCGCCCAACTACGGTGCAGAAGAATTAACCTTGTGGACCTCGAGCGATCGGCAAACAGCGTCAGGGGTCGTGACAAAGGGCAAAGAGGGCGCCCTGTGGGCAGGGAAAGATATATATACCTCCTCCCCGCCCACCTTTGACCGGAAGTGACGCGGCCATCCGGACCCTTGAGGGTCCGAAACACTGGAAGGCTGCCTCCTGTGCACTCTTGTGGCACTAAAGCGGCTGCCCTGTTAGCGGGTCCCCTGCATGGACCCCGGGCAGCCGGCAGAGTGGCCACTATTGCTCACTGTGCTGTGGCCACACCTTTCTTCCCTCCGAATCAACGCAGCAGCAGATATCCAGTCTGGCCCGTAAACACTTCACACAGCCTTCATGTTGACAGCACTATGTTTCTGCACCAGAAACTCCTCACAGAACTTGACACCTACTGTGAGGAGGGTGGCAGGCAGTTCATATCTCTGCTGCAAAGCAGTGTTGGTGTAAACCTGCCCTCCATATCCCTTCGGAACAGCTGATGGGCAGGTGGGTGTAGACTGAGTTGTAAGGTGGGTAGGCTAGACAGCCGTTCTAGGTATAGCTTCTGTATAAGTGCGATAGATGAGGGGAATAATCTGTGATCTTCAAAACAGGACTCATAGGTCCATATGCTGTTACCTTCCTGGGTTCATGGTTGGGTTTCAGTGAGATCTGAAGTCAACAATCTCCAACCTCCAGCTTGGTAGGATCATCGCCAAAATTGTTGTAAGGAAGCTTAACCGACACCATGAACTTGGGGTAAGTTTAATGTATAAAATAGAGATATAAACCACACATCGCAGTTCTGCCATGCAAGATAGCAACTGAACTGCCAACGCTCAAACCCCAGGAGGTCACGCATGCAGAGGAATGTTTTTATGTCACAATACGGTGTGCAGCTTCAGCCTGGTTGAAGCTGCCTAAGCACAATATAACAGGTAGTAGCAGACATTCAGCTCCAATTGAGAAAGGCATCTTTGTCCATTGAGGTCAATCACAATGCTATCAGTGGCTGAAGTCAAGTCAAATGCCACTTACATTTAAGGCCCACTTTAGGAGAGTGGGCACAGATTCTCACAGATGTGTCTATTATTGTCAATTGCAGGTCACACGCCTTATGTTTTCCTTCATTTTGATCAACAGGTGATAAGGATGACCCTCTCCACATGCTGCCCAATTTTTCTTCAGAATTTCTGGATAGGGCACCAAAAAAGAAAACAGCACCTTGCAGAAAGATGATCAAGATCTTCCTAGCAAGGTAGCACCCTAAAGGTGAACAAGCAACAATGCATAAAAGTAAAATGTCACAACATGTTCAAAGACCAGGCACAATAACAATACATTCCAAAAAAAAAACAGATACATGTCAGTCAAAGAATCCCATATAGATTGGAAACAGTGGACTAATGTGCAAAGGGTCTTTGAACGCAACAAAGATGAATCCACAAGTGTTGCTATGCAAGAAAATAGATTCCAAACCACCTTTCATAGTACCATTGGTGATGATGTCCTTTGTAACTCATGAATGCTTCCCCACCATTATGAATATAGATAAGGCCATAAACAACACTTTATTTAACAATCCCTGCATGTCATATGGTCCTCAAACTAGCAGATGTTGCTAAGTAGCAAGTCTTCTTCTAGCCAACCTCCATTGTCCAGACACTTTGGTCCAAAAGGAAGGAAGAACTTGTGCTGCAATTAGTTTATGATGTACAGGACTGACACTATGCATAGAGAGGATGGACCAGTCAGAAGAAACACTTGAGTGCCTGAGGTAAGTATACTTTTGTGCCAAACTTCATGGGGCAGTGGTGCAAGATCAATAAGGAACACCAAGTTTGTCCACCCCTTTATGTCACATATCCTTTCATCACCATCAGACTCTTCAAAGAGATATTCAAGTAGGTGTCTTCCGGTGTCATTCATCCCGATGACAGCCTTCCAATATCCAAGGTTTCTCGTGGGCTTGTTCTTGGCTTCAGCAGATCAGCATTCTTATGCAAAATGACTCCGCTTTCTGTAGGTGGGACATCAGCCTCCCACGCTAGAGCATTTGTATTTGTGAGGAAGATTTCTATTTCAATCTCTACAGCTGTCCTGTCCTGGAGTGTCTTTTAACAATTGTCAGGAGGATCTGTTGCATAATTCAATGAGGTTGTACTGATCCAGATGAAACTCGTTCACCTTACACAACAAATTCTTCCTCTATTTCAATGGCCCTGGATCTGCCCAAGTCTAGCCTGTCCTCTTGTGGCATGTGTTACCTTCTCAGTATTCGTTCTCATTGGAAAATGAGCAGACCTGTCTTATTTGAGCCCCCTGTTCTTCAGCAGAGTTCACCTCTTCACAGACACTCATAGTGTTCTACATGGGGTCCACAGTTTCTTCCTGCTTCTATCGAAGTTGCCATAAGATGAAACCTTCAAGTTCCTAATCAGCTGTCAGTACATCTACCACTGTCATTATGTTTTTATCTGGTTAGTGTGTTATGGCATCAAGAATATGCAAATAACCTACTCTTGAACAGAACCAATGTGGTGGCGCCATTTGTGATCACCATCACATTTAAGTAGTTGTGCAATCTTTTCAGCTGCATCTTCTATTTTAGTGTACTGACTACTGAAAGTATATGGGGCGGAAACATCATCAAGGTGGTCCACGCGATCATGACCATCACCATGGGATCTTCATCATACAGAAAGGGCAGTCGTGTTGACATGGATAATGTTGAGATGCATGTAAGTACAGCGCTTTTTTACAATTATTGTGGTCCTGAAGTGTTATGGATTTCTTTTTGTACCCCAGAGCTTGAATACATGCTTGGTGAAGTGCATGCTCAAAGTGCAGCCTGGTTGGTAAGCTTTAAGTGTTGTTATTAAAGTCCAGAGGGGTGTTCAAGTTCTGTTGGTAAAGAATTACCACTTCACTTAAGCATGTCTGTGTCACATAAAGGTGTAGGATCAATAGCAGAGTTCTTTTATTTAATAGATACATTCACTGAGTGGCTATTGGGCTTAAAGGTTTATGGAATGTACCCTTCAACTTAATCATAACAGAGCTTACCTGGCATAGGATTCACTTTCTAGACTTTAAGATATCTCGTATAGGGCAAGTCACTGATTTATCTATGGCGGAGAGGTGAGTTCATTCTATGTGTGAGCACAACATCGTTATTGCTTTGTAGAATTTCAAGTGGAATGGAAGTTTTCTTATTTGGGTACAGAGTGTAATCCAGAGTTTGGCAGAGATCACTCTTATGCAAGCTATTTGGTACAAGAGTGCAATCAGTAGAAACATTTCCTTGGATATGAGATTCTTATGAGGGAGAAAGTTTTAACCTTTTTGCTATAGCAATGTTGAACCTTCACCATGTATTGTTTGCTGCTCAAATCAGAAGGCCTTGAAAATGATAGGTCTAGACACAAACAGCCAGTGGAAGGATTGGAATGTGTTATATGGTGTCATGATTAAAGGTGCAGTGCAAATCTGGTGGTAATGTTTTGGCTTTTCTGCAGTTTGTGAGTGTAAGGTAAAAGCTGGAGCTGAAGCTGGTTACCCGGCTAACACAATGTGATTGTCAATGTGATTGTGAAAGTTAATATCCCTTTACGCCCCCTGCCCCACCCAATTTACACACCTTGCTCGAAGTGTTTGTTGCAGTTCCAAGTTCCTTTGGACAACTGGAAGGGGAGAGCATTAGGACGACATTGTGTCTTTTTCTTTTTTCTGTAATAAACACTGGGCGAGTAAATAGGACGCATTAAAGGGAAAAGTTGTTGATTTTGTGTTTCTAGAGCACGAGGGTAAGGTGAGGATTTCACATCTTTTCGTTTCATCACACATGGGAGTTGATCAGGGGAGTACAGCAGAGGGTGGGTCAGGCTAATGATTTTATTATTATTACTTTTTCATGATGAGGGTTATTTATATTTGGATTATAATTTGTGCTTCAGTCTGATTGTTTATACAGTATTTTTTGATTCATTACAGTGCCCCTGAGGAAGAACCTATAAGCGAAATGCATTGAGATTTTACTGTGCTGGCTCGAAGGAATGTTAAAAGTACGTATCATTGTTTTAGCACGTTTGGCGACACATGATATTTGAAAATGCAGAATAAACATTCTAGTACCATCAGGCTGTCTCCGGAGTGAATTGATAAACTGGGATTACTCGGACCACTTCACTTCCTTACTATGGAGTAATATTGATTACTGGAAGATACATGGTTTACGTTGGAAAAAAGTTTCCTCATTACCGCTGTGCATCAGCGGGGGCACCAATTTTGCCCCCTTTTGGAAACGCCACTTACATGACCGCATCTTCAGCAGCAGGGAGAGACTGTGAGCCTCGCCCTGTGGAGCCTAAAGGGCAACCAGTGCCAGTCATGGAGGATCTTAAAACAAACTTCCTTCAAGCTCCAGTCTGTTTCAGTCCATTGGGTTGAAAAATGTGGTGTCCAGTAGTTGTACAAGTGGATTGAGGTGGGTTTAGAGTATGCATGGTCTATGAGAGTATTGCAAAGGCCTGTGGTAAGCTTCTTATAGTTCCCCTATTTGGATAAATACCGTAGAGTGTGGGGTCACTCTGAGTCTGGGGGCCACCACCTAGTTTCTGCAGGAGTATAGCTTTCAATTGCTTATAATGCATATATTGTATTTGTACCAGATGGTATTCCTGTTGTAGGTCAGCAAAGGCGACTAGGTGCCCATTACAAATCACATTTTCTAGCAATCTGATACCCTTCCTAGACAACAGGGGCCACGAGAGTCGCTCTCCCTCCAATGTGAGTTCTGTGTTATGGCAATGTGGGCTCCAACAAATGAATAAAGCCTTTTTGTTTGAAGGTTCAGTGGCATATTTCAAAGATCTTCTGAGGTATTCTGATCGTGGAATATCAGACTGGCATATGCTGTGGGTGTTGTGATCTTTTTCTACATCACTGAGATATTGTTGGATGATTGTTGAATGTGTTGCTCTAGGAGCAGCCGGTCAGGAGTTTCAAGAGTAGTTTGGAAGTAGTAAGCAAACTGGGAAAGATGTATTGCAGCGTGGTACATCTTAAAACCTGGTTCTCCAGAGAAGGTGCTCGCATAATGCTTAGGTGCTGAGAGTCTTAGGGCATATTCCTGCCAGATGTAGTTTCTGATCTGAGAGTTTTGACAAGGGAATGGGTACCAGCAGCATGCCAAAAACATAATTAAAGTGACAGGCAACAACCAACTTGATGGCTGTTGATACTGTCAGGTCTTGCAATCTCTCTGTATTTGGTCCGTGGGAGAGTTAACTTTGTTGGAAACCATACCATCAGGTCACGCTGAATTGAGATTCTAAGATACTTTATTCTCATTGGCATCCAATGGAGCTGCGAGCCCTGTAGCCATTATACTGTTCTAACCAGGGTCATGGGGAGGGTATCACTTTTGGAACAGTTAAAGTGGTAACCACTTAAGATCGAGAAACGATCACCTGCTCCTGGGACAGAAACAGATGGAGCAGAGAGAGTTAGAAATATATTATCTGTATAGAGAATTAACTTCAGTTACCCAGCTGGTGTGAGTATTCGTTCCACTTCCAGTGACTTGGGAATGCATATTGCCAAGTGTTTTAGGACCAAGATGAAGAGTAAGGGGGGAGTGGGCACCCTTGTATAGTCCCTCCTGTCGATGTACAAGAGAGCCAATCCAAAGCAGTTACAGCTGATCAGTGCTGTTGGTGTATGATAGAGCCATCGGAGCCATGTGAGAAATGTAGGTCCAATACCCTGGCACTCTAAGGTTCTGTGGAGATATCCCCATTCCAACCAGTCAAAAGCCTTCTTGCAATCAAAAGAAATGGCAGTCCATTCAGTGTTGTAATTCCTGGTGGACCAAAAGAGGTACTTAGATGATTGCTCACCATCGTCCTGGGACAAATCACACTTCATTGGAGTGGATAAGGGATGGGATATATTTTTCTAGCTGATTGGCTAGGATTTTAGCAAAAATCTTCACATCTGAATTGATAAGAGAAATTGGACAGTAATTTTCGCAATGCATGTACATGTGGTCGACTTCTGTATCGATGTTATTAAAGCCTGGGTAAATTTGAATAATGAGGTGGTTTGTGAATCAATTGCTTGAAACAGGTTTCTCAGCCATGGTACTGAATATTAACACATGATTTTGTAAAATTCCATTGGGAATCTGTCCATTACCGCTGTCTTGCCTGTGGAATGTCTCTAATGACTTTCACAATTTCACCATTTGTTATTTCTCCATCAAGATCAGCTTGACTGTTGGGTGTGGCATGGGGAGGATGCTCAAAAAAGCATTTTCTTGATCGGGGCTTCTGCACTATACAGGACAGAGTAGTACTGTGCAAATTCTGCAACAATGGCTAGCGGTGGTTGGCTAGACTACCATCTCATCCATATATGGCAGGAATCGTGTGTTGTGCAGCCCGTTGCTACAGTTAGAAGGTGAATAATCTGCCTGCCTTCTCTCCTCGCTCATAGAGCCGGCAATTAAGCCTCTGAAGGGCTTTTTTTCGGCAGTCATCATAAACAGGATATAAAGCTCGCATTTTTTGGTCATGGGTGAGCAGACATTCGCAGAAATGAGGGCTCTTTGCTACGACTGGGTCATAGTCAGATTCTCTTCTTTTAAAGAAAGCCTACATTGCTAGGTTTGGTTCCATGCAGCCATTGAATTCCTGATCATCCGGCCTGTCATGTATGCTTTACCCACCACCCGCAGGATATGCAGGGGGGATACCAAGCTCTCATTTCTCTTCACTCACTCATTATTGTCCACAGGTCTTTGACAAGCTTCTATTCTGATTTGGTCCAGATTAAGGGGATACATATGAGTTTGGCAGATGCAGGACATCTTACAAAAAATGGTGGATGTTCTGTCTACTCTATTTAGACATTCACTCTAATTAGGGTGGATGAAACATCCTCCAGTTTTTGGCAGACGCTCTGCATCTGCAAGACTCTAAAAACATCTCCATGATCTTAGAGAGTGGTTCTCTATTGCTATGGTGGCTTCCAGTTGTTTCTTGGTAAACTGTTAGAGGGCATTTGTTTATAGTGTGAAACTAGCTTTAGAAAGTGGTGACGGCCTCTACACAGATATGAGGGTGGATGGCTCACAGAACATTTACAGTGTTCCTCAAGGGTTTGAATTACAGTTATATTATCATATATACATTTATTACGTATTTATTGTCTCTTGTATATTTTCCATTATTATTGTCTTCTTCATTGCCACCTCACTTTAGTTACCTCACACTGGCCTAGTGGTGTTTATCCTTCAGCTATGCACGTCATTCCCCTTGATGGAATGCGCTGCAGAATGTTGGTTTCTTAATTTTCTGTAATTAACCATTGGATTAGTTGTTCAGCTGTGCCTTTGGAAACAAGGCTCATCACAGGTGTCCTATTTTTGTGGATGCGTGCATGTCTTCTTTAACATTGGGGATGAGGCATGCAGATGGTGGCCTTGAAAGTAACTTTAATAGCTGTACTAGCTACATAAATGCAACAGAAAAGTCAATGTTATTTGGTAGGAACCAGCGATGCCTCAGTCATCCGCTAAGCTTGGGAGTATCAGACGGACAACAATGGAATCAACTGTTTAAGTCGACAGTGCAAAGCCAAAATGGAACTTCTGTCTGATTGCACTGCTCATTGAGGTACCCCCTATACACCCATTAACAGAGCAAAACATTTCTATTAAGTAATAGTGTCCATTCAATAATTAAGTTCTAGATTAATAAAAATTAAAGGATTTTATTACAAAATTCAAAATAAGCGATACAGAGTCAATGCCATGGGGTCTACAGATACAAAGTTATTCAGAGTATGTAAAATTCAGAAATTATTCTAAGTCCCAAATGAGCAGAAAAATCAAAAGGAAGTTGAGAAGCATCTCTAGTGCATAGGAACATCTTCTGGCTCACCCCTAAAATGAAGGAGTTCTTATATAAACTTCTTGCATAAGAAATTAGAAAGACTGCAAGATCAACGTGGTGTGAGCAAAAGTATAATTTGTTTAGCAAATCGGAACACGAGAAAAATACACGTCATTAACTTAACACATAAACACCATCCCATATCTGAAAAACGTATTCAACATCTCTCTGCTAATTTCATCTAGAGATGTTCTAATTAATATGAAACATTTAAACACTGACCCTTTAGCAAATGAATAAACTAGTGATCACAAGGGAAGGCAGTGGAATAGACCTTGACAACATTTCTAATCATAGAGAACATGGCAAATTTGCAACGAAAGCAATGTAATTATAACAGTGGAAATAAACTACTACACATCAGCTTGACTGTGCTCCACAGAGCCTGTGGAGAGAAGATGTGTGTGGGGAGGAAAAACGGGAGTGAATGACAATGATGGCATCCATCTTGTCTAAAATGGTGTTTCATATGAAAATGTGAGATATCTAGAACACATTAATAAACATATTTCTACTTTCTATGTCCACACCTAAACTATCAATCCATTCATCCACCTTACTAAAATCCTTCCCTATTTCACTAATCCAAGATCCTACAGCTTCCCATAAGCCATGCTCTTCAAAATAGTGAAGTTCATGAGAGAGTTAAGTTAGATTTATGAGACAAGAATTAGTAACTGGCTTGTTATCCGGGATGAATGTGCAGTACTTCATACCTTTTATACTTTGCAAAACACCACCTTCCTTTGCAATAAGGATTTTAAATGTTAAGTGGTTCTGCATTACCATAGCTCTAATAGCTATTAATTCAGAAAGTATTTGAGTTAGTGCCCCCACTGTACTTAAAGCAAGTCTATACATTAATGGAGATAACTATCGAATGTTCATATCATTCATTGTACATCTTCAGAAGGAATAATAGCACTGTCAAAAAGGTGAGCCCTCAAATAAAGGAAAAGAATTAGATGACTTACCAGAAATTCTTCATTGGGCCACAAAGACGCCATCACCTAAAAACTGAAAGAAAGGAGGCAGTTGAAATACAAGAAAACCAAGAGAAATGAAAAGTTAATCAATTTTGTATAGACCACACTAGTTCCATCACATACATGACATGTGTAACATATGATATTTGTAACATATCTTAGACGACACTTGACATAATGTAGACAGAACATTCATACAATAATAATAAATGAGCATGCTCAGGTTTTACACCTTACAAAACGTAAAGGGTGACACAAATAAAAAAACAGGAAAAGGAAGATAAAAGCCCAAATGAGTTGGAAGTTATTTTAGAAATGCAGTGTTTCTTTTTTGGAAAAACGAAAGCCTAAAGACAATACAATCGTCCAAATGTTCAAACGCAGATTACTTTGAGAAGTGTATGCTTTGTGACTAATTTGAGTTTTTTTCTGATCTGAGGATTCCTAATTTGTTTGTTTTTGTGGTTTTGTTACTTCAGAGAATGATCAGTGAGAAATGTGTCTTCCCTAGTGAAAGGATAAAAAGGGAACTAATGTACAAAGCCCAAGGGTTGTACATAGACAATAACCACATTTTAATCACAATTAGAAATTAGACAGGGACAGTAAAACCAAGAGAAAAAACCCTAGAAGAAATAAATAAATAGGAAAAGGAATGTAGGATAGAAGCAAGTATTTTCAAATGAACAAACAATTACCTGTGTCTTTCTTTATGAGAGAACCAGCTGGGGAGGAGATGTACAGCCTGGAAAGAGAAGGAATGCTCAAGACGATTTTCCAATGAAGCACAAACAACGAAAAAACTTTTAAAGCTCCATTAATATACTACTTGTTTCTGGGTGACCATATCAAAGAAAATAAATAGTTTATTCATTGAAATGTTAAATAAGTTGTTTATCAAAACATTTCTCCAGACCATTCCTGCAGTTGTTTCATTCTCCAGGAGAAGTACGAGGTGACATGCACCTGATATATCTAAAACTACCTGCTCAAATCCTGGCTTCACTCTACTCAAACCAACTGCATCCTCCATTTTACTTATATAATAAAATCTAGCAAACACCAAGGCAAGATAACAAGATCCAACCCATTTTATGGCAAATTAAAATAAGAAGACTTACCACACACATAATAAATTACTCTTAAAATCGGTTCTCTACCATTCAAATAATCATCACTCAAGATATAACTTCTTTCAAACGCATTCACTATCACATACCAGCCATGACACCTTTAATAGGTTTACAATGAAGCACACGCAGTCTGCCTCCTCTTTCTCAAACTAGAGTGTAGATTTGACAATCTAAATTTTTCCACTTCCTTGATTTGTTCTTTTATAGCTTTTTCATCTCTTTAATCTATCACAATCTTCATTTTTCTCGCATTGTAGTCTCTAATAAATTCATGCTCTTCTTCACTCAAATCACACACATAGTCCTGTTTAATAGCTTTAGTATCATGCCAAATTTCTGCAAATATTTTTTAAAATCTACCATACTTAATAACATTAAATTCTCCATTCTCCAAAATATGCGACTCCTCTGGAGTCACGTTGGAATCTGACAAGGAGGCAAAAAGTAATTATTATTAAATATGCTAACAAAGACTATAAATGACAGACCATGTTAATTAGGAAGCTGCTTGTAGGTGATGCCCTCACCTGCAGAAGGAAGAAAAGTACAAATAATAAAATTCTTACCCTTCATTGTGCTCGAGTACTTTCCTATGTTCAAACAAGTTATGTTTTTATTGCGTTACGTACTGTAGTTAATTCAAATCTTGTGGAAGCATGTCCCACTGGGGATAGTAAGCACACCAACAGGCTAACTAAGATGAATAATGTGACAAATGAAACAATAAAACCAATAATTTTACAGTGTTTGCTGTGCTCCATTTTCCTCTAACGGTACAAAAGGGGGTGGTGATGGACGGAGCATCTGAATCAATCAAACACTCACACCTAGTCAAAAGATCTGGGTCTAATCCATCACCGTTCTTTAGCCCACTCCGCCAACCCAGTTCAGACATGGCTATATGCAAATCAGTCTGACCCTGTGCCTCATGGGGACAGTCCAGCCCGAACTGCCAAGCCATGTCTTCCCCGGACCGGAAACAAGCCTCCGAGGACCGGCCTCTGGCATTCCAGCCGTCCTCAGCCCGGCTTGCCTGAATCCAGTAGCAAAGTGAGCAAGGGAATCACGTATGAGCATACCCTGCCACGCATATGGCGGCCAAAAGCGGTACAAAAGGGGGTGGTGATGGACGGAGTATCTGAATCAATCAAACACTCACACCAAGTCAAAAGATCTGGGTCTAATCCATCACCGTTCTTTAGCCCACTCCGCCACCCCAGTTCAGACATGGCTATATGCAAATCAGTCTGACCCTGTGCCTCATTGGGACAGTCCAGCCCGAACTGCCAAGCAATGTCTTCCCCGGACCGGAAACAAGCCTCCGAGGACCGGCCTCTGGCATTCCAGCCGTCCTCAGCCCGGCTTGCCTGAATCCAGTGGCAAAGTGAGCAAGGGACTCACGTCTGAGCATACCCTGCCACACTTATGGCGGTCAAAAGCGGTACAAAAGGGGGTAGTGATGGACGGAGCATCTGAATCAATCAAACACTCACACCCAGTCAAAAGATTTGGGTCTAATCCATCACCGTTCTTTAGCCCACTCCACCACCCCAGTTCAGACATGGCTATATGCAATCAGTCTGACCCTGTGCCTCATGTGGACAGTCCAGCCCGAACTGCCAAGCCATGTCTTCCCCGGACCGGAAACAAGCCTCCGAGGACAGGCCTCTGGTATTCCAGCCGTTCTCAGCCCGGCTTGCCTGAATCCAGCGGCAAAGTGAGCAAGGGACTCACGTCTGAGCATACCCTGCCACACCTATGGCGGCCAAAAGCGGTACAAAAGGGGGTGGTGATGGATGGAGCATCTGAATCAATCAAACACTCACACCCAGTCAAAAGATCTGGGTCTAATCCATCACCGTTCTTTAGCCCACTCCGCCACCCCAGTTCAGACATGGCTATATGCACATCAGTCTCACCCTGTGCCTCATGGGGACAGTCCAGCCCTAACTGTCAAGCCATGTCTTCCCCGGAGCGGAAACAAGCCTCAGAGGACCGGCCTCTGGCATTACAGCCGTCCTCAGCCCGGCTTGCCTGAATCCAGTGGCAAAGTGAGCAAGGGACTCACGTCTGAGCATACCCTGCCACACTTATTGTGGTCAAAATCGGTACAAAAGGGGGTGGTGATGGACGGAGCATCTGAATCAATCAAACACTCACACCAAGTCAAAGGATCTGGGTCTAATCCATCACCGTTCTTTAGCCCACTCAGCCACCCCAGTTCAGACATGGCTATATGCAAATCAGTCTGACCCTGTGCCTCATGGGGACAGTCCAGCCCGAACTGCCAAGACATGTCTTCCCTGGACCGGAAACAAGCCTCCGAGGACCGGCCTCTGGCATTCCAGCCGTTCTCAGCCTGGCTTGCCTGAATCCATTGGCAACGTGAGCAAGGTACTCACGTCTGAGCATACCCTGCCACACTTATGGCAGCCAAAAGCTGTACAAAAGGGGGTGGTGATGGACGGAGCATCTGAATCAATCAAACACTCACACCCAGTCAAAAGATCTGGGTCTAATCCATCACCGTTCTTTAGCCCACTCCGCCACCCCAGTTCAGACATGGCTATATGCAAATCAGTCTGACCCGGTGCCTCATGGGAACTGTCCAGCCCGAACTGCCAAGCCATGTCTTCCCCAGACCGGAAACAAGCCTCCGAGGACCGGCCTCTAGCATTCCAGCCGTCCTCAGCCCGGCTTGCCTGAATCCAGTGGCAAAGTGAGCAAGGTACTCACGTCTGAGCATACCCTGCCACACTTATGGCGGCCAAAAGCGGTACAAAAGGGGGTGGTGATGGACGGAGCATCTGAATCAATCAAACACTCACACCAAGTCAAAAGATCTGGGTCTAATCCATCACCGTTCTTTAGCCCACTCCGCCACCCCAGTTCAGACATGGCTATATGCAAATCAGTCTGACCCTGTGCCTCATTGGGACAGTCCAGCCCGAACTGCCAAGCAATGTCTTCCCCGGACCGGAAACAAGCCTCTGAGGACCGGCCTCTGGCATTCCTGCCGTTCTCAGCCTGGCTTGCCTGAATCCAGTGGCAAAGTGAGCAAGGGACTCACGTCTGAGCATACCCTGCCACACTTATGGCGGCCAAAAGTGGTACAAAAGGGTGTGGTGATGGACGGAGCATCTGAATCAATCAAACACTCACACCCAGTCAAAAGATCTGGGACTAATCCATCACCGTTCTTTAGCCCACTCCACCACCCTAGTTCAGACATGGCTATATGCAATCAGTCTGACCCTGTGCCTCATGGGGACAGTCCAGCCCGAACTGCCAAGCCATGTCTTCCCCGGACCGGAAACAAGCCTCAGAGGACAGGCCTCTGGCATTCCAGCCGTCCTCAGCCCGGCTTGCCTGAATCCAGTGGCAAAGTGAGCAAGGGACTCACGTCTGAGCATACCCTGCCACTCTTATGGCGGCCAAAAGCGGTACAAAAGGGGGTGGTGATGGATGGAGCATCTGAATCAACCAAACACTCACACCCAGTCAGAAGATCTGGGTCTAATCCATCACCGTTCTTTAGCCCACTCCGCCACCCCAGTTCAGACATGGCTATATGCACATCAGTCTCACCCTGTGCCTCATGGGGACAGTCCAGCCCTAACTGTCAAGCCATGTCTTCCCCGGACCGGAAACAAGCCTCCGAGGAACGGCCTCTGGCAGTCCAGCCGTCCTCAGCCCGGCTTGCCTGAATCCAGTGGCAAAGTTAGCAAGGGAATCACGTCTGAGCATACCCTGCCACACTTATGGCGGCCAAAAGCGGTACAAAAGGGGGTGGTGATGGACGGAGCATCTGAATCAATCAAACACTCACACCCAGTCAAAAGATCTGGGTCTAATCCATCACCGTTCTTTAGCCCACTCCGCCACCCCAGTTCAGACATGGCTATATGCAAATCAGTCTGACCCTGTGCCTCATGGGGACAGTCCAGCCTGAACTGCCAAGCCATGTCTTCCCCGGACCAGAAACAAGCCTCCGAGGACCGGCCTCTGGCATTCCAGCCGTGGTCTTTTTCTTATTCACTTTCAAACTTATTCTCAAATCTTTACTGGCAACAAGTTACTGAGCTGTAGATCACTGGCTGATTCTTCTTTTTCAGACACTTTAGCTAGATATATGTTATGTTATGTTATGTTATGTTAATTTATTTCTTCTATAGCGCTCGGCTACTCCGAGGAGCATCCCGGCGCTTTGGCGAAGAATATCAACAAGTGAAGCAACAACATAACAACTAAAATGCAGACAGAAAAAGGAAAATAACTATTTGGTAAAAAGCCATGTTTTAAGGTCTTTCCTAAAAGCAAGAAGACTGGGAGCCTGTCTTAGGTGAGGTTCCGTGACGATTGTAAGTGGTGTTTTTGACTCGCACGAATATGGTCGAGGCTGGTATCTATGAACCGCAAATGACGAGTTTAGTGGGTGTACGCAGTTTCGCTGTGCTAGCCTAAGCCGTTCGTTTGTTTCGTGGCTTTCTCTATCTGTACCCACGGGTTCCATCTTAGATACGGCATCCATTTTGTTTCTTGCCCTCAAGTAGGGAAAGTGGTAGTTCGTTCCAAGCCTTCGGGGCTAGGCAACGGAACGACCGACCTCCCATTCTTGCACGCCTAATGGCCGGGACTGTCATCTTGGACAAGCAGGATGACCTCAAGGTCCTGCTAGGTACATATCGGGAAAGACGTTTCCCTATGTACTTGGGGCCAGTGCCATGTAAAGCTTTGAAAGCAAATGTCAGGCTTTTGAAAAGAATTCTCTTTGCGATCGGTAACCAGTGTAGGGTGTTCAGTAGGACAGTGTCCATAACCTTAGAGTTCTGTGTCGACTATGAGAGTTACGTAGATGTTACCCTGCATCTTTGGGTCATGACCAACCACAAGAGTATTAGAGTAACTACAATATACTATGTAAAAATGATTTATGTCCCTTTTTTTTGGTAGTACATAGGGCAACGTAATTGAAAACAATGGTAAAAAGTTATATAATAAGTGAAACAATGTATGTCATTTTTTGTTACAGATATCTAATTATGCAGGGGCCATAAAAAGATTGTTTGTGTCTGAGCATTCTGCAATACAGGTCCTGAGGAAGGCAGTCTACTCTGCCGAAACGCGTCGACCTTGCGTATCAATTGCACGTCCATCTGCGATCCCTCAAACGCAGAATCTAAGAATGAATGCAGTATGTATGATGAATAAGGGATGTTTGCATTTGTGAGAGTGTTGATTGTTTTGTGTATTGTTTTCCCTGCATAAAATAGTTTTTTTACTGATGAGATCACAAAATGATGCATTTTATACTATGTGTTTTTTTGATAAAATATATGAACTGATGTGATAAATTGATAAATGGAAAAACTATTTTTGTACTAAGAAATACAACTAAAAAGAAAAAAATAATAAAATGATAAAGTTATAAAAAAAACTTTTCTTGTTGTTTGCCCTCATGTACTAAAATATTAGAATTAAAGTGTTGGATATATACCGTTACAGTTTTTGAGGTCAAGGGGGAATATATTTACTGTTAGTGCTTTGCTTTTCCCCTCTTTCCCTGACCATTTAAGTAATACTAGAGGGGGTCCCATTCTTATGCTAATACATTCACGGTTGTTTAACTGTGGGATTCAGTTGTTGATCAACTGACATACGTAATATATACTCTTGTGGTTCTGTACATGGTCTAGGCAGGTGTACATTTTGCTGCTTTCTATAGACATACAACTATTCACCTAGCAATAATAGAGATCCTTTTTCTTGACTTTTTGTAAAAACAACCGATAAAAGATAAAAGCTATTGACATCTTGGTTGACAATTAAGCCTCACTTGTAGAAATTGAAAATATGGAAACCTTTGGGTTTTCAGAAGATGAGTTTAATTCACTATTAGGCCATGTGGTAGATAAAAACAACACCACTAGTAACACCTTAAGTGATAATAGTGAATGGCAGAACCTGCTTAATCTTAGAAAAAGAGCCAAACGCATTGAATCCCATGCACATTACATGCGAGAATACTTAGTAGCAGGAGTCATTCCAACCGGTCTCCGGGTTAGGAATGCCCCAGCACTATTCATCGAGATACGAAAATTCTTAGAAAGATGGTCTTTGATATCAAATCGCTGTTCCAGAGATTGGATGTTACTTATTATAGAGACGGCCAGAGACATCCTTATTACACTGAATGAAGAAATTGGAAAATTAGAGGAGAAACTTAAAACATCAGATGCAGTTGAAGAAGCTAAAGATAAATTGGAAAAAATACAAACTGAAATGAAAGACTTTGATATATACTTAACAAACAAGAAAACAGAAAAACTGAAAAACGACATTAGATGGTTCTCTAAAGAGAAAATCTATCCCTTCTTAAATCCAGGTTATTATCAAAGTAACTCTAATGAGTTTCCATCAAACTACCCACCTAGAAGAAACTACACGAATTTTTCTGATACTGGTTCGTCAGGATCTGATAGTGAAAACTTTGGCAACCCCGGCCCCAGTGGGGGAGGGGGTTACAATCCTGGACCTTTTCAAGGAAGACAAGGACAACGTAACTTCCATAACAGAGGTTTTTTATCGAGGGGCCCCTACAGGGGCAGACAAGTACACTGGCAACAACACAGAGGGAATGCACAGACCTCGACCCCACAACCTCAACAACAATGGTATGTAAAAACCAGGAATCAGCAATACTGGTGGTAGAGAACACTCGAAAAGATGGGCCAATGTCAAGCACTTTGCCCATTTACAATCTCTCATCTAGTCAACTAAAAGACGAGGAGTCGTCAGTCTTGAGTAAAGGCCTTTCGTTTGTTCCGTTTACTGCGTTGAACAAATTTAAACTACATGTTGACCTTCATGCCTTCTTTCGGAAGGTAAGGTTAAAAAATGTTTTCCAAGATAGAGAATTGTGTGATGAAGAAGAAAATCTTTCTAATTGTAAACCCCCCTCGATTTTCTCGCCCACACTAGACATGGTGGGACCAGAAGTTCAGATTTTTGAAAGACAGGTCTTAGCAGATGTAGACAGACTGTTAACTAGACCAGAGAAGTATAAATATAACCTAACAAAACAAGAAAATCTGGCATTAAAGGAACTTGGAAATAACACCAATTTGGTAATAAAACCCTGTGATAAGGGTGGTGGTATCTTAGTATTTGATAGAGTGGACTACAACAACAGAATGAGAGAAATGCTATCGAACACAGACCACTACAGACCAGCAACTGCCAGAGAACTAAACAGATTAAGTGGGCAAATCCACGAAATGACACAGGTAGCCTTTACCAACGGATACATCTGTGAGAAGGAACTGCAATTCCTGAACAAAACCTGCCCGATCACACCAACCATGTACGGTCTTCCAAAGACTCACAAAAATGAAATCAACCCTCCCCTACGTCCTATTATATCTACTATCGGTTCTAACACCGAACCACTATCAAAATACGTAGACACCTTTTTGTGCCCCTTAACCCAGAAATATGAGTCTTTTGTCAAAGATACAGGCGATATGATTAACAAAATCGAGGGTCTAGCATTTGATTCCAACTTGGACATTCTCGTAACGCTTGACATTGAGGCGTTGTACACCAACATACCTCAATGTCAAGCGTTACATGCAGTCGCTGATTTGCTGCAGAGATACCCCCAGAATAGACCGGACGAATTTATCATTCAATGCTTAGAAATTGTACTCATGAACAATTATTTTGAGTTTGAGGGAACCCTCTTCAAGCAAGTAAAGGGTACAAGTATGGGTGCTTCTTGTGCGCCTTCGGTGGCAAACACCTACATGGGTGAATGGGAGATAAAAAATATCTTCAATTCAAATGCCCCTTTTTTCGAGAACGTCTCTGTTTGGAGACGGTTCATCGATGATATCTTCTTTGTATGGCATGGGGAACTCACAGAATTGCAAGAGTTCATTCTCTGGCTCAATGCCAGCGATACAAACCTTAAATTCACCTCGAATCATAGCCATGAAAAAGTTGAATACTTGGACATAACGATAGAAGGGAAGGATGGCGCATTAATGGTAAGCCTCTTCCGCAAGCCAACGGCTAAGAACACCATCTTGCAATTCGAAAGCTTTCATCCGCATTGCCAGAAGGACTCTATTCCCTTCGGGGAGTTTCTTCGCATTCGGCGAAATTGCACCTCCCTCTCAGACTATGATCATCATAGCAAACACCTAAGTAAAAGATTAACAGAAAGAGGATATCCCCATCGCTTAGTCCGCCAAGCTTTCAAGAGGGCGAGATTTTACGATCGGGACGCCCTATTAAGAAACAAGAGAAACAAGAGCCAAGACAAAATTGTGTGTGTTGTAAATCACTCCACACTCAATTACAAAATCAAAAACATAATTAATAAAAACTGGAGGATACTGGAAGTTGAAGGTGAAACAAGCCTAGAAAAACCATTGGTGACATATCGACGCAACCAAAATCTGAGAGATCGTTTGGTCCATACCAGGAGCAAAACGGTCACAACAGAGAAACAAATGACACTTACAAGTGGAGACACGATTCGAGGTAACCACAAGTGTGGTAATTGCCATGCGTGTGATGCTGCAATCACAGGCAATTGCCTGTCTCACAATGACAAAACTATTACTCTAAGGTCATTTACAAACTGTCGCAGTAAAAACATCGTCTACTATATCGTATGTCCTTGTGGATTGCCATACATAGGAGAGACTGGACGCGAATTTAGGCTAAGATTTAGCGAACACAAATCTTCAGTGCGAACCAATAAACTGACATCACCGCTAACCCAACACTGCACGGATCACAACCACAATGAGCTAGAACTTAAGTGGTGTATCTTGGAGAAAATCCAATGTAGGAAAGGAGAATCACCAGAGATAACAAGGAAAAAACGTGAATGCTTCTGGATTTTTTATTTTGACAGTGTCAAAAGAGGCCTAAATGAAAATATTTCGTGGTATGTGACACAATAAATTCTGAAAATAAACCACTTATATTCATATCAAAATTTAAATCCATTTGAGATGGTATGATCTTCCATATATCGCACAATTATGCAACTATAGTGCCATCCAGAAATGGCCGCCGTGTTATTGTATGCATGTGACCATGTTTAACATACCCGTATGCAAAGTGGGTTTTTATTTTTCCTTTTAATTCCATCTCAATATTGGCATTTACTCTGCTAAGAAATCGTACGTAGAGATGCCATAATCTAAGTCTACCCAGGAAACAATGATATAAGATTCTATATACACTACGTAGACAGATAATCTTATCACCACTCAGAAATGGCCGCCGCGGTTTTTTCAATCACGTGACCGCCAGTAACTCGACTGCCGGTTTGGTTGTCAAACATCCCCTTTCTACCGTATTGGGTACTGGTGACGAGAAGCGCGAAAACAACGTATATAAGAAGGAAGCATCGCAACCACAGTCTAGGCTTCCTTGTCAGTGCGAGTAAGAAGGTTTGGACCGGACGAGAGAGGAACCGAAGTAAGTACAGCGCATAGCGTAGTTAGCACCACACGCGAGAGTGTTTAATAAATAATGAGCGAGCGACAGTAAACAGTCCTTACGAGGGTGTACTTCTCTTTCCACCTCCAGAACATTTAAAACAATGTTTTTCTGAAATCGTAAAAGGAGGAGCCCTGCCTAATATCGCCTGCACCTCCTACCGCTAAAGACCGTTCTTCAAAAGAAATGTGTCAGACTTAGAGATAAGGTAAATCCTAACACACCTTACTATACTCTTAAAATCTTTGTAAATGTTAAAAATGAACAAGATTAGATCTATGTATTCTTTCTTAAACTTCTTTGCAGACTTACATTGGTTCCACTACAACAACACAGCGGTTATTTGCGTTTTTATACACGAAGAGAGTAACCTTACACTCCAAGTCCTAGATATTGTGACAATAAGGTCAGTAACAGAGAGACTACACTAGTATATCATCTATATTGAGCACCAGATAGTAAATGTTTATACCTTTGTGTACCTTTTTGTGGTCCTTACAGTATAACGCCGGATCCATAAAAAACACAAAAAACAAGCCTTTGCACTAACAACTAGAAAAAAGAAAAAAGATAATTCCTGATAAAATAGGTAAGCGATTGGCTCACATTTTCTTGACAAATCTCCCCTATATATAGATAACATCTCAGAACAGTGACAGTATCTGTTCTTATTCTTATTCAGGTAGTACTACAAAAACAAACCCTGAAGACCATTGCTGCAAATTTGACAGGAATCCTTTCCCAAAATTAAAGGTACATAGTTGGTGATCTAAGTCACATCAGTTTCATCCTGTCATGTGATTAAAAGCATCCCACATGTGAACAAATCTCAAAATGGCAAAACATTTAGATAAATATATACCTACCGTTTGATATCAGCTTAGGTTTTTATTGATAAACATCTTTCACCTGCCACACAATCGTTAACTGTGGTTATAATAGACACTCCTTTTGTTAAAGGTCTTCTCTATCAACAGTATCAGAGTTCTCATCTAATGCCTACATTTGTCCATAACCTTAGAGTTCTGTGTCGACTATGAGAGTTACGTAGATGTTACCCTGCATCTTTGGGTCATGACCAACCACAAGAGTATTAGAGTAACTACAATATACTATGTAAAAATGATTTATGTCCCTTTTTTTTGGTAGTACATAGGGCAACGTAATTGAAAACAATGGTAAAAAGTTATATAATAAGTGAAACAATGTATGTCATTTTTTGTTACAGATATCTAATTATGCAGGGGCCATAAAAAGATTGTTTGTGTCTGAGCATTCTGCAATACAGGTCCTGAGGAAGGCAGTCTACTCTGCCGAAACGCGTCGACCTTGCGTATCAATTGCACGTCCATCTGCGATCCCTCAAACGCAGAATCTAAGAATGAATGCAGTATGTATGATGAATAAGGGATGTTTGCATTTGTGAGAGTGTTGATTGTTTTGTGTATTGTTTTCCCTGCATAAAATAGTTTTTTTACTGATGAGATCACAAAATGATGCATTTTATACTATGTGTTTTTTTGATAAAATATATGAACTGATGTGATAAATTGATAAATGGAAAAACTATTTTTGTACTAAGAAATACAACTAAAAAGAAAAAAATAATAAAATGATAAAGTTATAAAAAAAACTTTTCTTGTTGTTTGCCCTCATGTACTAAAATATTAGAATTAAAGTGTTGGATATATACCGTTACAGTTTTTGAGGTCAAGGGGGAATATATTTACTGTCAGTAGGACAGTGGCACCTGCTCTTCTCGGGAGTCCATAGATGGCACGGGCTGCCGAGTTCTGGACTACTTGCAAATGGGTCAAAAGATATTTTGGTAGACCCAAGAAAAGAACGTTTGCGTAGTCCAGTCGAGATCCGATCAAGGCCTGGACAATTATCTTCCTATGCTGAAGAGACACTAAAGGAAGAAATTTCCTCAGCATCCGTAAAATGCTGAAGCATTTACCTGAAAGGCACGAAATATGCGGCCCAAAGGACAGTTCATTGTCCACAATCACTCCCAAGTTCTTGGCCTTGAGAGACACATTGTCAGGGGGAAACATATCTTGTGGCCACCAAGATTTCCAGTCAGGTTCAAGGGCGCATCCAAAGAAGAGCAGTTCCAACTTATCGGAATTGCACTTTAAGCCATTGCACCTAAACCACTCAAAGACCGCACCAAGGCAATCCCTGATCTGTATGCCGTCGAATGACCCGCCCCTATCACAAGTGAATAGGAGCTGGGTGTCATCGGCGTAGGATACGATCTGGGCGCCAAAGGACTCCGCGACTACCGCCAGAGGGGCCATAAAGATGTTAAAAAGCATGGGGCTGAGAATGGAACCCTGAGGGACCCCCACCTCTAGCGGAGCGATATCAGCGGAGAAAGGGGGTGCCCAGATCGTTTGCCGGCGGTTGGCCAGAAATGATTTAAGCCAATTCCACACCGTTCCTCGAAGGCCGCACTCCCAGAGTCTTGCAAGGAGGCGATCGTGAGGAACGGTGTCGAAAGCCGCCGATATACTCATTCAGGTGATGCATACTTTCTATTTGGCTGTTCTCTTTCTCACAGATCATTCAGAAACAGGGGATTCCCTTCTACTATTTTCTGAGTTTAATTCTATTACTTTATGTATTCATTGAGAACCTTCCTTGATTGGCTTTAGTTTCTCTTGTTTATCTGTCTGACAGTGTTTTATTTTGCAGGTTCTTTTCAGTGAACTTATTTTCTTTTGTTTTCACTCTTTCGCCTGTTTATTCACTCACTGATGGACTTAAACAGGGTTCAATCTCTACTCCACAATTCACTGTGTACTGTTTTCTTCCTCCGGTGGTTCCTGTAACTCGAATTTTAAACTGCAGTTTATTGTTGTTTGATTCAGAAGCTACTTCTTCTTGCTTCCGTTCAAGCCTTTGACTTTGATTTTGCAGCAGTTTTTCACTCTGATCCCTGCTTTGAAACTGTATTGTATTACCACCAATAGAGGTACTAGGTTCTTCACCAGAACTCTCACCTTCACTGATCTGGACTTTTATGACTTAATTGTCTTCATCAGTTTAAAAGCTTTCACCAGACTTTTCACCACCCTCTGGATCCACGTTGCAAACTTAAGTTTGACTCTGTGAACCAGTGTTTTTTTTCACCACTTCATTAGCTACCTTCACAGTTTTCGTATGTGCAGCGTAATTTCCCTGAGGATTCATATACACTCTACCTCCATGCCGTTACTTTGATGTGGTTGAGGAAACTTTTCCAGGTTCACAAAAAATCTCTGAACCAACAAATGATTGTGGGAGAAGGAACGTATACGGCTTCCTTCACCTGAATCTCAAAACACCAGAGCGTGACGGTATTAGGGGATCTCACACAACTCTATTGTGAGGTTTTGTCTAAGGTCTACGAACAATTCGAAGTGAAAATAAAAACACCTGCACTCATAACTAGCGAACCAACAAGACAACTAGGAACTCTAACCATCACGAGAGAGAGAAAAGCTCTCTTCACGATTTTGGAGGCTTTTGGTGTGCGCTATCGGTGTAAACTTCACTCGCCCTGAAAAAACTCCCTGGTAGGGAGTGAAACGTGTTGGCTGATTTTGTTGCAAATTACACGGTGACTGCTTTTAAAATGAACAATATCAAATAAAGAACCTTTCTATATACTCAAAATTGACAGCTTTTTTGGACTTCTTCATTGTGCGCCCCCATAGAAAATTAAACAAAGTACACTTTACCTAGTGTTCATCATCAAAATCACATGATGGGGACCACACCAGTTCTCCTCGAGACACTATTTCTGATGAGTTTGTGAGCCACTATCAAGTGTCCTGGGTTCATCATGTCTTTTGTTGCTTCTTTTGCCACATTCATCTGGTAAGGGACAGATTTCACCTTATCAGCCACACTTTTGCACAAATCTAGCATGTTGGCATCAGTTTCTGACACTAATGCCAATGAAGGAATTTAAGGCAATCTCATTGCTTTGCCCATGACCACCTCAAGAGGGGATAAATGGGTGTTTTTCTCAAGGGTTCATCCAATACTCATTAAAACCACAGGAAGTATGTCAGGCCACTTTAAACCAGTTTGAAGAACTGACTTTGGCCATTTTCTTCTTGAGGGTTTAATTTACTATCTCAATCACACCAGAAGACTGATGACGATCACTACAATGGAACCTCTGATTGGTTTGAAAAGCAGTGCAAATAATTTGCTGAACCTCATTCTTAAATGTGAGTAATGATCTGTCTCAATAGAAGATGGCCTGCCAAATTTAGGTAATAACTTTCTCAACAAAGGTTTATCAACTGTAAGGCTATCTGATCTCCGGGTGGGGAATGCTTCAATCCATTTAGAGAACAAGCAGACAATGACCAAGATATATTTTAAGCCATTGCAAACATGCATCTCAACTAAATCTGCTTGAAGTCTTATAAATAGGCCTTCTCATTTGCCAATATGATTCATCACATTTAACATCTTCTTTTCCTAATTGTTTAGCTGACATATTAAACATCTGGAATACAAGTCTTCTGCAACATTTCTAAAATGTGTATTTTACCAATATTTTCTAAATCTAAGGACCATGCTAACTCACCCTGAGTGTGATTGGTTGGGAAAATATCTCATAATAGGCTATAGCATGGCCACAGGTAGAATGTATTTGTTTCTAGGCGTAACATACAAATCTTGATGATTTTTCCTGTAACCCAGTTTCTCCCGTTTTATTTTCTCATCTTCTGTAGCTTCCTCCTGAAGGTCTCCCAACTCGCTCAAAGAAGTCTGGATTGAATTTAAAAATAAACAGTTCACATTTTCTTGATTTTGTATAGTGTTTATTCTTGATCCAGCATTCTTGCATGAAATCTGACTACTTGATCAGCATAGTTATTTCTAAGATTAACCACATTTTATGTGCTATGGGCAGCATTCTTAACCACCCCAATCTCTTTTGGTTGCTGAATTGCCTTCAAGTGTTCTTTGAAAATCTTTTTATTAGCAAAGTTGTAGAGCAACAACAGAATATAGAGATGTTTACACAATGCTAATGTTAAGCGCCATCGCACATGTATGCAGTTGCTCATAGCAAATATACAAGCTCGGTAAATTCGATTTTTTCATTTTGTCGATGAAACATTACAGCCAACAAACCCCATTCATTCTCGATCCCACCCTCCACCCTGCGAGTTCCCACCCATCACTCTCTTAACAGGTATATGATCTAAATATCGCTATGCGGGTCATACTCCAGTCATTACACATAGTTAAGGTCAATATAGAGTCTGGTTAGTTAGCGGAATGCGACAGACGGGTTCGATCTACCCGTATTACCTCATAGTGCACCACAGGTATTGTTCGAGGTAGTGCATATGAGAATGAGTATGGGCGAATCCGCACCCCAACTGGCTATTCACTAATATCCTCCTCATCACTGTCATTGCCAGCCTCAAACACCCCCAGAGTGTCAAACCATTCCAGTGAGATAGGTGTCTTGCGGAGGCCCCTACTCTCTTCCCTTTGTAGTGCCTCGCCCTCAGCCTTACCCCAACGTACAACTTCCGCCCTCCACAGGTCAGGGTTAGGCGGTTTCGATGACTTCCACCGTATCGTGATGGCACGCTTAGCCAGCAACAGGGCCAGATCCGAAAAGCGCGCCGCCACGGTCCTGGTGCGGGTCGATGGACCTAGCCCTAGGAGCATGTGTTCAAGCGTAGGTGAGTGGGTCAATGTACCAGCCTTCTCAAGCGAGCCCTGGACAGTAGTCCAGAAATACCCCAATTTGGGGCATTGCCACAACATATGTATCAGAGATGCGTTGTCTGCATCACATCGGGGGCAGTTGCTCTTAGATGCAGGGAACATCGTATGTAGGCGGTGTGGTGTTAGGTAAGCTCTATGCAGCAACATCAGTTGTATGAACTTGTATTTTGGATTCCTAGCTACCTTTCTGGGGAATTGCAGTATGCGCTCCCACTCCTTATCCCTTAATGGCCTCCCAATATCCGCCTCCCAAGTTGCCCTTAGTGGTGCTAGTGTAAGCGCCCTCCCCGCTTTAATGCTCACAGTGAGCCACTTAGTTAGATGGCCGCCCGCCCCCATGAGGTAAAGCATTGTGACTAGGGGATTTGCAGTAGGCTCCTGTCCGTCGGGTGACCAGCTGCGCACGATATAGTGTCGGAGACCAGCATGCAGGAGAAAGGAGCCGCCGGGTACGCCCTGCGTGGTTCTGAAGTCTGCGAAGGACAACAAGTGCCCCTCCGCAAACAGGTCACCCACATGTGTCACACCCGCGTCATGCCAGGGCTCCAGTAGAGTCGTTGTGAGTGTGCCCGGGCCCAGTGGTATGCCCAAGAGTGGTATTGTGGGGGCATAAGGTGTCCCTGTGGACGTATATTTCAATGCCCTTCGCCAGAGTGTGATCGCCAGTTTGAGTAATGGCGTAGTGTTTCTAGGCAGATCCGATCCAGGCAGGAGCAAGATATGTAACTTCCCCTTAGCATGGTCCTCTTGGGTCAGACTAATCTCATGAAGATTGCGGCCCGCCACCCAGTAAGCCAACCATTGTAGCTGGCATGCATAATGATAAGCCCTAAAGTCCGGTAGGCCCATGCCTCCGGAGTTGGAGGGAAGCTGTAACTTAGCCAGTCCTATTCGCCTGCGGCCATGTCCCCACACAAGTTCTGTGAGCAGGGAGTCGAGGGTCTTGAATGTTACTGCTGGGATCTGGAACGGCAAGTTGGTAAAGTAGTAGATAAGCCGGGGCAACATCACCATCTTGGAAATTGCCACTCTGCCGGGTATGGAGAGCGGCAATGTAAGCCAAAATTGAACTTGAGACTTCAGTGCTCTAATGGCCCTCCCCAGGTTGCCGTCTATCATCATGCTCGCCTCTCTATATATCTGTATTCCCAGGTAACGGAAGGTGGTTTCCGCCATCTGGAATTCATGTGGGGCAAAAGACAGGGGGGTCGAATCACCCGCAGCCACGAAGGCGAAACCGTAGGACTTAGACTCGCTGATGGTGAGGCCAGATATTTCTCGAAAATCCTCAAAAACCTGGGAGACTGGGCCCAGCTCACCCCTCAAATCTCGGAGATATAATATGATATCGTCCGCGTATGCAGAGACAATGTGGTCCGTACCATGCCGCCGTATACCGTAATGGGGGGCTAACAGCCTAAGTCTGCAGAGCAATGGCTCAAGGGCAAGAACGAAGAGGAGAGGGGAAAGTGGGCAGCCCTGCCTGGTGCCTCTGGCAATGGCCACGGGGCCCGAGATTTGGTTGGAAGTGCGCACCCTCGCCGTGGGGATTGTGTATAATAATCTAACCCAAGCGATGAATTCCGGCGGGATCCCATATTTTGATAACGTGGCAAACATATAGTCCCATCTCAGGGAATCAAAAGCCTGTTTTAAATCCAGAGAGATGCACCCCTCGGAGCCCACGCCCGCATCGTTCCCAAGCATGAGCTGGGCCAATCGTCGAAGGTTCATGGCCGTATTACGGCCTGTGACAAAGCCGCATTGATCCTGGTGGACCAAATGCGGCACATATTGTACGAGCCTTGATGCCAGTATCTTGCTCAGAATTTTTGAGTCAGTATTAAGAAGGGACAGGGGTCTGTAATCGGCCAGCTGCAGACCTTCTTTGGCCGGTTTCAAGAGGGACGTAATCAGAGCTTGCATGGTTGATTGTGGTAGAGAGGCTGTGCGTAGAGCTTCCTGATAGACAATGTGTAGTCGCGGGGCCAGGAGGTCCACGTAAGTGGCGTAGAAGTCGGTTGGCAGGCCATCCGTTCCAGGGGCCTTACCCTTAGGGAGGGATTTGATTGCTTGTTTGATTTCTGCCAATGTTATGGCACGCTTCAAGTCTTTATTCTGATCTGCAGTAAGCTGCGGGAGAACCAGATCCGCCATGAAGGTCACTAATGCGGGTTCGGACAGGGGTAGTGGAGGGCCATATAGCGCAGTATAGTAGTCCTTAAATGCTGTATTAATCCCTACTTGGGTAGTAGCCAGCTGGCCAGAGCGGTCCAAGATCCGCAGAATGGGTTGGCTGATCGGGGAGTCCCGCAGGATGCGGGCAAGTAGGGGGCCGGCCCGGTCGGCCTGTGTGTGCTGCCTATTCGTGTACTCCCTATAGTCAATAACTCGCAGCTCCTCCAGCAGCTCTGCATGTCTAATACGTGCCTCCTGCAGTGGAGGAAAGGGAGCGTTGGTACCCGCTGCCTCGTTCTCTAAGGATGCAAGTGAGCCCTCCACCTCTTTAAGCTGGCCAAGTACCTCCCGTTTCCTTCTCACCCTAGTAGTCATAGCAGCCCCCCTCAGACATATTTTGAAAGCGTCCCATTCTATCTGCCGGGAGCTAGCCGTGCCCGCATTCGTGGAGAAGTAGGTATCGATAGTGTCGGAGAGGGAGGACCGGAAAACCGAGTCCTCAAGTAGGTCAGGGTTTAATCGCCAGGTCGGTATGGGGGCTAGCCTCCTACCCCACTGCCATGTAAGTTCCACGGGGCTATGGTCTGAGAACGTTTTCCCCATGTGCTGTGTTTGGACAATCAATGCAGTAAGGGACCTTGAGCAGAAAATATGATCTATTCTGGTGTGAAGCTGGTGGGGAGGGGAGAAAAAGGTGTATTCCCTGTCCATGGGGTGAATGCTACGCCACACATCTGCCAGGTCCCAACCCTCAGCCCAACTCGCAAGCGCAGCAGCCTGTTTCCTGCTCTCAGTAGCCAGTAAGGGGGGGTGTGACCTATCCAGTAGAACATCAAGTACAGCATTAAAATCTCCCCCTATTACCCAGCGAAGATCAGCCCAGTCTGCAAGCACCCCGTTGACACTGGACAGAAATTCCAACTGGTTCGTATTAGGCGAGTACATGCACCCCACAACAACTTCCTCCCCATCCAACAGACCCCTCACAAACACATAGCGACCCTCCTTATCAACCCGTTGCTCCAACAACTGGAAAGGAAGAGACCCACGCATCCAAATTGCCGCCCCCCTTGAGAATGCGGAATATGAGGTGGCATAGAGCTGTCCTCTCCACTTCTTTCGCAATTTCACCGCCTCAGCAGCGTTCAAATGTGTCTCCTGTAAACAGGCAATTTGTGTCCCTCTCCGGTTGAGTTGTGCAAGGATTCTATGACGTTTATGCACTGATCCCAGGCCACGAACATTCCAGGTGCACAAGTGGTAATTGTTAAGAGGCCCCATTCCCATCTGTGCGGTGTGGCAAGGTGTAACAACTGGACGACCCCACATGTTCTGCTTTGCTAAAATAGAAGAGTGTCTCGCAAACAACAAACCCCCAAACAAAAAGGTCCCTGAGCCAACGTACCCAGGAGCCAAACCATGGTGTCCAACGTGGGCACAACACAGTCAAGTACGTGTGCATACCGGGGGGTGGTGGACCTCCGACGGTTGGCACTGAACTGTCTGCGTGGGCGTGAGAGCCCACAATATGATGGATCCCTGCACACTCAACCCACCATATGTGAGGGAGGGGATGTGACATACGTTACCACTTGGAGAGGAGTAATCGTGTCGTGGTTCAGAACTCCGCTGCCATCTGTGCCGTGATCTTCGGGAAAAGTTGCAGGCTGTCAACTGAACCAGACACCTCAGTACGAGAGTCAGTGGTAACGGTGAGTCTGTCTCCGGTTGCTCCCGCGTCGTGGGCAGCCAGGGCCGCCTCAGTGAGACGCTGATGTGTGGATGATGACGTGTGGTCTGGAACCTGTTGTCCGAGAGTATGCGCCGCCCCCGATGTTCCATGAGATGAGTGATGTCCAGGGCTGTGAGCGTCGTTCCGTCGGTCCGGCGAGCCCCTATCGGCGTTGCTGCGGTGGTCTGTGAACTGGTCCTGCGACGTCGGCGGAGTCAGGGCGACCTCCATCCATTCAGACGCTTCCTCAGGCGAGTCAAAGAAGAGGGACTTGTTGTTATGCAGGATTTTTAGCCGGGCAGGGAACAAAAGGGCATATTTCATGTTCCTGTCACGCAGTCTGCGCTTCACCCCCAGGAAGGTGGACCTGGCTCGCTGTACAGTGGGCGTGAAATCAGGGTAGACCGAGATGGTCTTGTCCTCGAAGCGTATCGGCGCTTCCTCCCTGGCCGCCCGAAGGACAGTGTCACGATCTTTGAAATGGAGGAGACGAGCGATCAGTGGGCGCGGGGGTGCCCCAGATAGTGGGGGCCGTGATGGCATCCTATGCGCCCTCTCTACACTGTAGAGAGCGGTGAGTTCTCTCTGGCCCACCAGCTTTCTAAGCCAATCCTCCACAAACTGCGTGGGGTCTCTCCCCTCGCTTCTCTCCGGAATGCCCAGGATGCGGACGTTGTTGCGGCAGGCCCGTCCTTCCGCCTCATCCACTCTTCCCCACAGCTGCTTCAATTGCTTCTCCACGTTCTCCAGTTTCGCGGAGTGTTCCGTTTGCTGCGGGATAATGTCGTCTAGCGCTATTTTCTGCTCCGCCACTCGATCCGCCAGTTTGTTGTGGTCCGCTTTAAGTAAGGATAGGCCGGTCGCCATATTGTCCATGCGCAGTTCGAGTGCTTCGCGTGTCGCGCGTATTTCATTTAGGATCAGATCTAGCTTGGCGTCTTGAGTTCCTTTACCGGTCGGCGGGATGATGTCCATACTGGAGGAGGCCAGTGGGTCTTCCGAACCGGTGGACTGCATGTCCGTTCGGGTGCTCTGGTCCTGACGTTTGCTCTTCGTCCTGCCCATAGACCTTGTCAGCAGGGTGGCGTTGTAGTAGAGGCAGCAGCCCGCCTTTTTCCCCTTTAAATGTACAGCAGTTGTTATGGCCTGTCCACCCCGTACTGCAAAGAGGTAGATGCAGTGTTGGCAAGGGTGATGTATGATACCCAGATGAGGCGTCAACCAAGGAGGAGTCGGTGCGTCGCCTGTGCCCTGGTGAGGTTCGCGTAGATGGCAAGGGTGATGGGAACCAGTGCGCTTCAAAGTGTATGTATCGTGTCTGAGAGCGCAATGATGTCTGGGCTGCAGCGCTGCATGAAGGCGCCAAAGCGCGAGGCACACCACCTCTCCACAGACCCCCTCCTCCGTGTGCTGCCGGTTTCCAGTGTCCGCCACCCTGTTTGCACGTGGCCTGAGTGATTAGGGGTTCATGAGGCACCACTTACCCCAACGTGGTGACAAGATGGCGCCAGAGCGTTGTTGTTGCCAGCCAGGTCCTCTCCTCGACCCCGGGATCCGGTGCGTGACAATGCTGGTTTGCGGCGCAGGCTATGTCGTGTGTTGCGCCCGTCCCGAGTTCTCGGACCCAGTGGTGGCAGCGCCGGGGCCCCGCCGATCACGTTGGCGGGTTACGGGGGACTGCACGAAGACGCTCCTGCGTTCCGGTGGGGCTGCGCAGCAGCGCGGGCAGCCCGTGTATCCTAAGCCGAGGGAGGGGGGGCAACAGAGCCTTAGTAGGGGGTGTGGGCACCTTGCCTCACCCCGCGTCCCTGGTCGGCAAAGCGGCCGCAGCCCGATCCTGGGTCCCGATTGGACCACGAAGGGGTATGGGGGTAGGCCGGCCAGTTCGAGCACGCAAGTCCGGGGCTTCACTTTGCGCAACAGGCCGTAGCAGGGTCCGCCGGCCGAACTTCCCTCAGGAGCGGTTCCAGACGGGTAACGTGGCACCGTTACACGCCGCTCGACACCAGAGACAATCGAGGCATGAAGCAGGTGGATTTCAGGCAGGGGATCATAGGATAAATTAGCTAGTGTTCAGGGCACAGGACGGAGCTGGCAAACTACACGTCCACCATCAGCAGCTCCAGGCCACGCCCCCCTGCCTTCAAGTGTTCTTTATGGGAGCTCCAGAAGATGTCATGAAAACTCTCTGTGACCACAGTTGACCAAAATCATGCACTGCACCCAAACCATATTGGCTGTCTGGATAGAGTGTAACATTACAATTTTCTGACAGGCAGCAACCGCTTGTCAGCGCAACAAATTCTGCTACTTGAGTTGAAGGTACATTCAGACCATAGAATGCCTCACGAATTTCAGAAGTGCAACTTGCTACATAGGCAGCCTTCAGTGCTCCATTTTGGTCTCTCAAACAAGAACCACCAACAAACAAAGTCAGATCAGCCATCTCCAAAAGAGTCACTTTTATGTCAGGTCTTTGCTTGGAACATAATTTGTTAACTGCAATACAGTTATGCCCACTGTCATTGTTTTCAACCTCGTTTTCAGTGTCCCTGTCTTCACAACCTTTGTTGGGATTCGGGAGCAGCGTTGCTGGACTGAGCGTATTGCATCTTTTAATTGAAATGTTTTCTGCTGCAGGGATGACTTGCTCATACCTAGTAAATCTAATGATTGTTATGTGCTGAGTTCTTGTTCACAGAATCTCCATGTAATATGGGAGATATACAATTGAAGTATGGCCCATCACTATTCCTTCAGCTCCTACAAATTTCAGGCAACCGGGAAGACTTACTGTTACCGGATGAAACACAGCTGATAAATAGACTATGGAATTCATCTTTCCACTGTGTCTCTGCATAAGAATTGACAACTCACTACAAAAAGAAGGTCAAATTATAGTCAGGCATTACAAGGGAGGGGTTAATTGCATAAGCTCTCTCTTAATATTCCTCTGAACCTTCTTTGCCAAATGGTACTTGATCTTATATCGAACTGTGTGTTAAGAAATGTAAAGGTTTCATACTCAAGGAAATGTTTTTTGTCCACTGATAAACGTAGCCAACAGTTCCCAGGAGCATCCTCACCTCTCTAGGTGGTAGGAAGATTCATTTTCAGAATTGCAGAAACATTTTTTGGAGACGTTCCTTGCACCTTTCTCAATATGGTGACCAAGATAAATTCGTTCTTTTTACAATAATGCATCTTTGTGGTTGAAGATGTATGACCACTGTCAGCTAAATGATTCAATAAAGCAATAGTGCCAAGTTTACAGTCCTCTTTTGCCTTAGATGCGACTATCAAATCATCAAGGTACTGTACGAAGACTGAGTTACAGGGTAATCTCCGACTTTCCAGTTCTTTCTTCAGAATTTGGCTAAAGACTGAAGGACTTTCTGTACACCCTTGTGAGATTTTACACCACATGAGAACTTTATTTTGAAATTGAAACACAAAGAGGAACTGGCTTTCCTCATGCAAAGGTATTGAGAAGAATGCTTTGCACAGTCAATGTCTGTTTACCAATCTGCATCTGAAGGAATTTGGAACAAAATCACTGCTGGATTCGATACCACCTCCTCATCATGCATGATGTACCCTTTCCCACTTGGTTGCAAGGGCTACCAAGCACTTCGTATAGGATTCCTTGCTCAATTATTTTCTCAATAACAGGCTTCACCTGTTCCTCTGCTTCACTTGAAAGATTGTATTGCTTATTCTTTGGAAAATGGCATCAGGTTGTGTTTAAATTTTAACTAGTTCTGCACTTTTAATTATCTCTATCTCTTTTCTGCAGAAATCCCTCACCTCTTTTTTGACCGCATATCTTATATACAGAGGTAGGCCATCTTTTGTTAAAGCTGAAAACAATTGAATCCTCGAGTCTTGTGATTTGTTTTTGAACACTGAAACCTCATCTTGGGTTTCAATTACAACAGCATCCGATGTGCAGTAAATCACGCAATTACTTTTGCAAAGGAAGTCTGTGCCCAATACATTCACAAGGCTTGAATCACACAAAATGTACTGATATTTATTTTCCAATTACCCTATTTTAACAGGGACATCTTCTGTAACCTGATTAACAATGTTGTTATTACTAATCCCCACAACTTAGACTTCTGTTGCAGAGAGGGGTAGGATAGGAACTTGCACAGAACACGCTGTAGAACAGGAAGCCCCCTTATCGATTACAAATAAAACGGAGAGGGCATGGACTTCACCATTAATAATATATCGACCACATGGCTCCCTAGGATTGTTCCAAATAAACAATCCTTCTCTCCCCACAGGCACTGTCATTGTGATATACTCTCTGAGGAAAACTGAGAAAAGTCATCAATGGATTCTGTATATACCCTGCACTAAATGGCACCTTGTTCTTAATGTTTTGCTGCAACACTGGGGCAGAAGGCATTGTCATATGAAACAGTTTCTGATTATGCACATTTCCACAGAAGTCAATTGGGTCGGGACCATATACAATTAATTGTTCTACATCTGGAGAACAAATTCATTCTGAATTCTATCTGAATGTTTTCTATATACCTGCTTCCAGTGGTCCGTTTTACCACAGAAGTAAACAAATCCCATGACCAAACTCATTAGCGGAATTCAAGCATTTCTATCAAATTGCTTTGTTTAACCGCATCGCTGCTGCGGTGATTTTTGCGCTGTGCTGCAAATTGCAATTTTGCTGGCACTATGACGAGCTCAGCTCGTCATCAGCACACGACACCCGTGGGTGATGACGAGCTGAGCTCGTCATCAGCAGCGAAAGGGTTAAGCAACCATTATTTTGTCCTTGAGCTTCTTCTGCTTTATATCAAACCAATCACTACTGTATTTTGCCAACTTCAAAATCTAACCTATACTGTTTGTCTGCCAACACAGTTCACGTTATTTTATTTGAGTACTAAGTTCCAGGTGCAAACCCATAACAATAGCAGAAAGAAAATCCTTAACACCATCTTTGTTGGCATCATCAACTCTGCTGTGCCTCTTAGGAATCTGCATCGGGTCCTCATAATATGCAAGCACTGACTCTTTTGGTTCCTGCAATAATCTCAAATCTTTTCCCAGTTAATAACCTTTTCTGGCACCTTGCTTTTCAAATGTTCTTTCACCTGTTTGACCAGTAGCTGCCTTCCCCTCCCCCTCCTAGCGCGTTGAGACCCTCATGGGTGAGTAGCGCACTTTGCAAATGCTTGATTGATTGATTGATTGATTGACCTGTCTATATTTATTTCCTACGTCCTCACAAAGACAAGGTCTATTATGGTTACCTTTACCTGGTACTTCAGTTGACCATGCAACACAAATTACATTCAGACCACAAATCACTTGGAATTACAATCTCAAATAATGAATTTAAATCAGTCCACAGAAACTGTGAAATGGTTGTCCGTCTATAAACTTCCTTGCAGCAACTTTCTGGCTTCTCTTTCAGTATTGGGAAATTTGTAGTAAAAGCATAAAGATCAGCTCCCGTCCCGGCGCACATATTACAATTCTTCCAAGTCCTTCTCTTTATGGAACTCCAAAACCGTTCCTAGTCTCACTACTGAATCACTAGCTGACCCATTTGCATTGTTCTCTGATTCTTTGGCTTTCTTTGCTGCCCCCTCTTCCATCTTTCGGTGTATTTATTCAAATTTCTACACTCCCTTGTCCTTTCAATGAAATCCTTAATTTGAGCTCACAAAGTCAACAAACTCAATTCTGTTATCTTATCATGTGTTAAATCCATTTAGTAATTCTTGCTCCCATTCTTCCTCTTGTTCATGTCGACCTCTCACTCATAAGCTAATTTTCTTAATGAAATTAAATTTGATTTAAAAAAAAGCGCATGGCTGCCCGAGAGCGTCCCAGCGCTGCAGAACCAAGAGCAGAAACTGAGGAAGGTACCGTTAATTAGGGCTCAATGGGAAAAAGAAAAGTTTTAAGGAGCTTTCGAAACTTCGGATGATTAAGTTCCGTTTGAATCATGGCGGGAAGAGAATTCCAAAGTGTTGCCGCGTTGACCGAGGCATGTATCACATGCCTCATTTGCTAATCAGGCTACCTCTCAAATACCTTAAACAACAAAGGAGTGTATAAGTGTAACTTAAAAAACCATAGACCCAAAAACAAAATGAAAAAGTGACAGTGTCAGTGACAGTTTATTCCTGGACCCCAACCTTACTCAGGTAATTCTGTATGTTTAGCATGCCTGATCCTAATAGTCAGGAGACGTTCACCACGAGGCCAGGGATGACTATGTCCAACAGGGAAAGGCAAACAGCCTTTTGTTTAGAAGGACCCTCACTCACCACTAGTTGGTGACATGCTTCATCATCGGGTCCCCGCTGGGGTGACCGAATGTCGCCCCAGCGTGCTACAACGCCTGAGTTACAGTGGAGCGGGTTTGGTGGTGAGTGTACTAGTGATTCAACTCAAATGTGTGTGCAAAGAGAGTGAGTGCAAAATTAAAAAATACAGCGTTGAAGCCCAAACAAAATATTTAATGCAGGCCAACCCGTATTAAGGTTAAAAACGTGAATATCGGACAACCAATGGTACTGTATTAGGTGACCTGTGTCCTTAATTACAACAACTGGTCAACATGTTTCTGCTGTCAAAAAAGCGGGATCGCGCAGCATTCGTCAGTACCACACTAATGGCACTCCGGGGGTATGCACGCTCTAAGGTCCACCCTCCCGTGAGGCACTTATGTGAAAAATACAAAGCAGACGGTGTCCCTTGAAGTAGGTGCTGGGCGGGGAGTCGCAGGCGTGAAAAACACGGCGTGAACATTGCCCAACGCCGTCTTGACCCAGGAAGCCTACGAGTTTTTTGAAATTCGTATCTTTAGGAGACTGTACTCCACGGTGCGCCGCCACGGTTAACAACCATAAGTATTTGCCTCTTTTTAGAATTTTTGTATTTTTCACATAAGTGCCTCACGGGAGGGTGGACCTTAGAGCGTGCATACCCCCGGAGTGCCATTAGTGTGGTCCTGGCTTAGGACACAACCTCTAAGAGGGCAGCTATTACCATTCCTAAAAAGAGAGCAGCCCTAAGGCATATAATTCAGGATTTGAGCCTTGTCGATAATTGGACCCTTGAGGGTGTAAAGAGGGGGGCAGAGTCGGGTAAATACACTTTTTACAATAATAAAAATGGTCACCGATCGAGAATAGAATTTTTTTTTGTTTTTTGGCAGCTGCTGTCATCAGTAACCATATCAAGAGTGTTTCCCATATTACGGAGCACCTATCCGACCATTCGGCAGTTTCATTTCAATTTCTGGTCAAAAACAAGGCACCTGAACAGCGCTGGACATTGAATCGATCTTTACTTCTAGATGCTTCAGTAATTGATAAATTGAAAAAGTCAACAAATTAGTTTTTTCTCTTTAATCTCCACTCAGCCCCTTTAAACAAGGTATGGGGCCCATACAAAAGACTATCTTAGAGGCATGTTAGTCAGCATCAACGCATCACATAATAAAAAGGTCAAGAATGAGATTAAAACTTTAAAAGATTCAATTAAAGCAATACAAGGTCATTTAGGGCGCGCTTCACCCACATCTAACAATTTAGGTCTAGAAATGGAGTTAGCAAAAGCAAAGGCTAATTTAGCTGACTATTTGGAAATTAAGGTAAAACAAAAATGGTTAGCAAGTAAACTTGCTAACTACGAATAGGGAGAAGGATGTGCCAAACTTTTAGCCTGGAAGGTTAAAGCTAACCAGGCCAGAAATTTTATTAAAGAAATAAAATGCCAATCTACTGGCAATACTATCACTGATGATGGGGAGATTGAACATGCATTTGTCCAATTTTTCCAAGAATTATACACAGAAGACATATGCCCAAATAAGGATCATATAAGCTTTTTGGGGGGATTTGGATCTCCCACTCCTCAGTGATGAATTTACAGATAAACTATCTGCCCCCTTCACAATAGATGAAGTTTGTAGTGCAATAAAAAGCTTAAAAAAGGCAAGGCTGCAGGGTCTGATGCCCTTCCAAATGAAATATATTCCTATCTGAAAGAAGAGTTTGCTCCGATTTTGATTAATCTTTTTAATTTGGCCTATATATTAAATCAAGAGTTTCCTCCTTCTTGGGACCTAGCCACAATAATAATCCTTTTTAACCCCAATAAAAATCCAACGGTTTGTGAATCGTATAGGCCGATCTCCCTTCCTAACAGCGACTATACATTGTGTACACAGATACTTACTAAAAGGCTAGATCAAATGGTCGGCTTATTGATTCATATTGACCAGTAGGGCTTTTTGAAGGGGAGAAGGGGAATCATCTACATAATTTGACCCACAAACTAATAGGTACAATAGGCCTAGCATTAGAATATGCCAGACCCCTAACTGTGATGACATGTGACGCTGCTAAAGCGTTTGAAAGGGTCAGTTGGTCCTTTCTTCAGGAAGTGATTCAGTGTTTTAACCTGGGTCATACCTTTGTCTTTGCAATTAAGGCTCTCTATAAAAGCCCACCTGCTCAAGCATTAGTAAATAGAAACGTATCTAAACTAGTTAAAATAGGTAGGGGCTCCAGACAAGGTTGTCCCCTTTCTCCATTGTTATATAATTTGTATATTGAGCCACTCGCTATCAAACTAAGGGTATGTAGGAATAATATACCATTCTCATGCAATGGGTGGGAAAAGAAAATTGGGCTTTACGCAGATGACCTGATGATTTTTACCGGACAGCTACATTTGTCAAACGCAGTTATATGTGAAATGTTAGAGAGCTTTGGTAAATTATCTGGTTATGCTGTCAATCTAGTGAAGACAGAGATTATGCAATGGAATACAAACTACAAGAGTGAGTTAGTTAGACAAAATATCAGATATTTAGGGATTGAAAGTGGTCCAGAAACAGGAGTTATTAGCAAAAGTAAAATTTGATAAGGTCACCCCTAAAGTCAAGAAACAACTACAGCAGTGGGAATCTTTACCTTTATCTTTTTTAGGCAAGGCTAACCTTTTAAAAATGGCAATCCTACCTAAATGTACCTTCCTATGTAACTCAATCGCCTTAGAATTTAAGAAGGAGTGGATAAAGAAAGTGCAAGGATTCTTTTCAAGTTTTATTTGGGGGAATAAAAGACCTAGAATAGCCTGGCAGAAGTTTAGGCAGAAAATGGAAAATGGGGGTATAGCAAGCTCAGATCTATTCCAATATCAGAGAGCTTTTCATCTAAACATTTTCGGGCAACTGTTAAAAGACACCCCCGCTCTTTCACCACTTTTCCAAGCACTCACGTATGGCCCTCCCGATCTATTCTGCTTTTTTCTTTTTAAATTCAGAGACCCAAAAAAGTTTTTAAAGGCGAGACTAAAAATACTTCAGACGGCATGCAAAGTATGGTCTCAAATTAGGGTTATACTACAGATCCTGTATACACCAGCCTGTCTACAAGACTCCCTTGCAGTGCCAATAAAAAAAAAAGGAATTCACAGATGGGGTCAACTGTTAAAGGGTGTGGACCTAATTTCTTGGCAGAAAATGCAGGAGATCTCAGAAGGCTCAGTCTCCAAATGTAAGTATTACAAACTGTTAAGCTGGGTTAAAAGTTTAGGAAAAAGGGGAAGGAGAAATAATTTTTGGGAATCCAAAATCGTCTTGTGCCTATCTTTATTTTTTATTTTTATTTATTTAAGCTTATATCGCGCACAGCTACCCACAATGGGTTTCCCGGCGCCAGGGATAGACTATAGAAGAAAGGAGGGTATATCACCTGACTTGAAGCCGCAACCGACTATTGGCCACGCTGAGTAAAAAGCAAAGTCTTCAGAGCCTTACGGAAGCGGAGTAGGTTGGTCTCTGATTTTAATGCCAGTGGGAGGGAGTTCCAATATTTGGGGCCCAGAGTAGAAAAGGAACGGCCTCCCATTTTTGTCAGCTTCCATCTTGGCACTGTGAAGTTACCCGTGTTCGATGACCTTAGTGGGCGTAGGGGTCTGTAGGGTGTTATCAGCCCTTGGATATAGGCTGGGGCGCTGCCCTGCTTAACCTTGAACATGTAGCAAAGTGCCTTAAATTTAACACGTTCAGGGATGCTCAGCCAGTGAAGGTCACGCAAGGCGGCATTGGCTGAAGTGCGTCTAGGGATGTTTTTTAGCAGGCGCGCAGCCGCATTTTGCACTACCTGCAGCACATGTAAGGTGGCTTTGTCTGCGCCCAAGTAGAGAATGTTGCCATAGTCCAGGCGTGATGTTACAAGCGCCTGGACTACGGTTCTGCGGGAAGAGAGGGGGAGCATCCACAGAATCTTATGAAGCCACCGCAGCGTTGAAAAGCAAATGGCCGCAACCTTAGTGGCCTGTTGTCTCATAGTTAACCTGTCGTCAATAATGACACCCAGGTTACGAACTGCAGTAGATGGTGTTGGCGCATTACCCAGTTCGATAGGCCAATGGCGAGGACCCCAGAGATGTTTATTCCGACCCAAGATGACCACCTCGGTCTTCTCCCCATTCAGTTTGAGACAGTTTCTCCGCATCCAGTCGGCCACAAGGGTGAGGCCCGACTTGAATGCGGAGATGTTGTTCTCGTCTTTCCCTGATAGGGAGAAGACAATCTGGGTGTCATCTGCGTAGGAAAACAGGGTTAGCCCAGCCTGTTCAACTATGGTTGCCAAGGGTTTAACATAAATGTTAAATAATAAAGGGCTAAGGATTGAGCCTTGGGGAACGCCGCGGGTAGATGGGCAGATGGTGGAAGCTGCTTTAGGAGAGAACACTTGAAAACTTCGGTCATTGAGAAAAGACACCAGCCAGGCCAGGGCCTGGCCTGCCACACCTAGAGATTTCAGAGAGTCGATGAGGATGGAGTGTGACACGGTGTCGAACGCTGTGCTCAAATCCAACAGGATGAGCGCCATGGTGCTGCCTTGATCGACACCGTGCCTCAGACTCTCTGTTACCCCCAGGAGAGCTGTCTCAGTTGAGTGTCTAGGCCGGAATCCCGACTGGGAAGGATGGAGAAAAGCAGTGTTTTCGACCAGTTTAGAAAGCTGGGAATTTATATGTCTCTCCAGTATCTTCGAGAAGATTGGCAGCAGAGATATCGGGCGAAAATTGGCAGGGTTGGAAGAATCTGCACCCGATTTTTTTAGTAGAGGTACCACCATGGCGTGTTTCCAAGGTTGGGGGACCTGGGCCTCGCTCAGAGAAGCATTTAGTAATTTAATAAGGATAGGGTGAGTGAGGGGATCTAATTGTATCGGGTCAAAAGGAACTTTCAGTATGGTATTGGATGTTGATACAGCCTCATGAAGACCCACAAGCCTGGTTTAAGGTGACTTAGAGGAAGGAACTGCCGTAATACAATCTTGATACATTATGGCAAGTATCTTTATCTTTCTTATGGTATAGTGTGAAGTCTGCACCTCTGAGAAAAAAACACTTATTTACAATTCACAAGGCATTTTGGACGCCCCGAAGACTCTCAAAAATGGGCTTACAAGCTGTGAGGAAGTGTCCAAAGTGTGGTGAAATAAATGCAGACAAAGAGTCCATGTTTTGACGGTGTCCTTCCATGCAAGTCTTTTTGCAGAAAGTGTGCGCAACGCTGTCAGGTATTTGGGCTATGAGATCAACGTGAGTCTTGCACTGGTTATGTTTGGGTAATTCCGGATGAAGACTCAACAAACATTTTATCTAAACAATATAAAACACTTATTTTCATTTTCATTCTTCTGGTGCACAGAGAGTTGTTCATTAAATGGATTCTGCCTGTTTCTCCTCTTGAATGCGAGTGGTTCAATTTGATACATAGAATGCCTAAATTGGATAGGGGAACCTGTAATACGAAAAGAACAACATTTTGGAGTTTGTGGGATAATTGGTGTAAGACTACATCTCACTAAGCATGATATCTTCTTATGTTCTTATTCTACTTTCTGGTTTTCATCTTTTCTTCTTTTTCCCTTTTTTCATTATTTCCTGAGAGGCATTTTATTTTGGTATATAACCAGTCCTATAATTAACAATCAGCATTACAGGTTGTTTGGGATTGCCCAGGAGTGTCCAAGATGGATTGGCAGTACTGTGGAGGTAATACCATAAGTCCCTTTAGATTTGGAGTAAAAGGAAATGCGGCTAGGCTAGGGGGAGCCCGAGATGTAATACATCTCCTCCTTATAGGAGTGATCGGGCACCTCACACATCGCACACCAGAGAAAAAGCCGGAATTCCACTTTTTCTCTAAACTTAAACTGGTGTGACAAATTAGGACAATAAAAAATGTTCTAAAAATATTTACAAATCAAATTCACAAATAAGAATAATAAATTAGCAAGACTGTGGCCAAACAACAAATGTAACTGAAAATCAGCACTGCATACCCATGCATCTTAAATACAGCATTTCGATCCATCTTACAAACTTTAACTTCAGCATCACATCAAAAATATTTCACAAGACTCACAATTCAAAAAAACATACTGCTGTATTCATACTTACACTCCAAATTGTTCAGGAAGAGCACTGCAAGTCAGACTTTTTGGCAAAATCTCAACTCCAGGAATCCCACTTTAAAATCCACTATTTCTCAGCACTGGGCATAGGGGATAGGAGAAGGGTCTCTTAACAAAAGGAGGTGTTCTCTAATATGCAACTTTTCTCTGTTACTAAGATATGAGGGAGCAAAACCATGCCTGAAACTTTAGACACCCCACAAATGTGTACCATCTGGGTCTCCCACAGATTGCATTGTGCATCCAGGCACCCTCTAAACATCAATCAGCAGAGCAGAACAGTTATATTACGTAATGGTGCCCCACTCAATAATTGAGTTCTAGATCAATAAATGTTAAAGGGTTTTATTACAAAATTCAAAAAAAGCAATACAAAGTCAATACCATGAGGGTACTCAGACACAACGTTGTACAGAGTATGTAAAAATCTGGAATTATTCTAAGTCCCAAATGATCCAGCAAAACATATAGGAAGTTGGGCAGCATCCCGAGTTCTTAGGAAAATCTTCTAGTTCACCACCAAAATCAAGGGGTTAATGGACACATTCCTTGCATAACAAATTAGAAAGACTACGAGATCATCATGGTATGGGTGAATGTATCATTTATTTAGCAAATCAAAACACAAGAAAAATACCCTAACACATAAGCACAGTACCATTTGGGAAAAATATTTAACACCCTCTGTTGTGTAAATAAACCTATATAGGATCTGCGCGCTTAGCCAACGAACACTGTAGGATTGGTGTCCAATACCGAGGAAGAACTCTACTAAGCAATAATAACGAGAGTAAAAGCAAGAGCACGAGTAGGAGTAAGAAGGGAATGATGCCGCCAAGAGAAATATCTAATACAATTGAGGGGGCCGAAACTGACCCGAACAAGGACAGATTTGACATCTTACTTGCCACAATGAAACAAATTCAAGGAGAAGCACGCCAGGAAAGTCAAAGAGCCAAGCGGGCTAATAAAAAAATACAGAAATCTCTCCACAACTTACAGGACATGTACTCTGAAGTAACAGGTAGACTAGCGGAGGTAGAACAGAGAACTGGCAAAATGGAGGATGAAATGGCAGAGATACAGGAATTTAGACAGACCCAGGGAAAAACGGAATCTGATATTTTATGGAAACTGGAAGATTTAGAAAACCGCCAGAGGAGAAATAATATAAGACTCTTAGGAGTGGAAGAAGGCAAAGAAGGGGGAGATACGAGAGCCTTTGTCGTAGAACTGCTGAAAGGTGCGTTCCCTGAAATGGACACATGGGACTGGGATAAGGAAGTGCAACGGGCACATCGCTTCCCACTGGTACAGAAAAAAGGCAATGCGGGTGTAAGATCGAGGGCAATCCTTGTCTATGTAGGAAATTACTTGCTAAGGGAGGAAGTGATTATGAAAGCAAAACCTACTAAGAAACGCACATACAAAGATATAACCTTCTTTGCCCGTCCAGACTTTTGCCACACAACAGTTGAGAGAAGATGGCGGATGCGGCAACTTATAGTACCATTCCAGAATCTAGGCTGTGAAGTTTATTTACTATTCCCGTCTCGCTTGAGGGTGGGGCTTAATGGACAGTTCAGAACTTTCTTTTCGGAAATTGTTGCTCAAGATTACTTGATCTATCTTCGAGAAGAAAGAAGACATAGAGACCGAAACGGACAATTGGATCGTACAGAGACCACAAAACAAGTAGCTTCTATCTCAAAGAGATAACTGAGCCTTTTCTATTTCTTTTTTTGAGATGATGTGATTATATTCTGAGAATGTTTTAGCATGGGGGGTGGCCGGGCGAGACTCCCCTGGGAGGGCACGGCTGTCACATATAGGTCAGGATTGACCTATTTGCCAGTAAGGGAAAGGGTGGGGAGGGAGGGGAAAGAGGAGGGGGTGGGGGGTGGGAACCACATGGGGAACAGGGCACGGCAGGAAAAAAAATAGAGGGGAGGAGCTTAAAAAAAATACTCTTTGGTCACAGGGAACAGGCGGGGGTGAGAAAAAGGAAAGGAAGTAATACATTAAGCAACGCTGATCCAAAGATTACGAAATGGAGGATTACTATGCAGATAATGTACAGTAGAGAGGGTAGTAGGGAAAGGAGATGGGAGAACATGGATAATGGGGATTAGAATTGTAACTTGGAATGTTTGTGGGCTAAATGACCCCCACAATAGAGCGAAAATAGCATTAATGCTGAAACAAGCGAATCTAGATTTCGTATATATCCAGGAAACTCATATAATAACAACACAAGCTTATGTTCTGTCACAGTTAGGATTTAAGGTACTAGTTCACTCAAGCCAAGGGGTCAAAAAAAGAGGAGTAGCTATCCTAGCTAGGAACAATAATGTTCTAACCAGAAAGAAAGCACAAGACAAATGGGGAAGATGGGCTATGATTGAGTGCTGGATTGATGGAGAGTGGAAAACATTGGTAAATGTATATGGATCAACAGAGGACGATCCCGATATATTCCAATTCCTAGATGTTGAATTAGCAACCTGGGCACCAAATATTATATTGGGAGGTGATCTTAATATTAATGGTGCAGACGGATTAGGACTGGGTTCTTTTGGAAAGTATAGCGGTAGGAAAAAAAAAGTATTTCAGGCACTACACAGTCTGGTGTTAAACAATGCTCTTTCAGACGTATGGGGGAAAAAGATATTGGATAATAAAGGGTACACATATTACTCGGCACCGCACCAAACATGTGCAAGATTAGATTATTTTTTTATTTCAAGTATTAGTATCTCTGACTCAAAGATTGAAAGGCTGCCACGGGTCCTAAGCGACCATAACCCTCTAGTACTTACTATAACAACAAAAACAAGTACTAGACAACACACGAACTGGACTTTTGAAAGAGAGCTACTGAAAGATGAGAACTATATAGAATACATGAATAAATGGATTACTGACTTTTTTTCGTTTAACAAAGATACAGCAGAAATGGGAGTTGTTTGGGACACTTTTAAAGCTGGAATACGAGGTGAAACAATGAGTTATAATTCTTATAAAAGGAAACAAGTTCAGGTGAGGAATCTAGAATTAGCTTCGAATGTCTTGATGGCAGAAGAAAATCTAGAACATTGTGTGGTGTCGGGGCGGGATATCGAAAAAGCATGGGTAGAGCTAGTAAAAGCCAAAGGTGAGGCAGAGGGTGAAATTGCCAGCAAAGCGGCGAAAATTTACAACACTAAAAGGGAGAAGTGCTATGAGCTGAGTGAGTCAGTGGGTAGGATACTGGCTACTAGAGCAAGACAACAAGAATCTGTAGGCATAGTGAGGGAAATTAGGGACACCGCGGGCATGATACACACAGACTCGATTAAAATAAGAGAAGTTTTTAGGATATTTTATGAGAAGTTATATGATGACGAGTCACAGGGTCGTGACCCGCTAAAAGATAAGGAAGAAATGAGGGAGTATCTCGAGGATATCCCTGTAGATCCAATAGAGGAAGAGGAAGCAGATGGGTTGGAAGAAGAGCTGCAGTTAGAAGAAATAAAGCAGGCAATATGGAACCTACCTTCTGGTAAAGCAGCAGGTCCTGATCAAATACCCATTGAATTTTATAAAGTATTTTGGGATTGTTTGAGAGAAGAAATGGTGAAGGTGATGCAAGGTGCACAACTGGGCATAACATCGCCTAAATCATGGGGGGGTGCAGAGGTGGTCGTAATATTAAAAAAGGGTAAAAAACCAGAAGAACCAGGCCTATAACCCTACTTAATGCAGACGCAAAAGTCTTCTCTAAAGCCTTAGCATCAAGGCTGGCAAGAATTATAGATAAAATCGTTAGCAGCTGCCAACACGGTTTTATACCAGGGAGAGGAACCACCCACCATATACGGAAGGCAATAACTTTATTTGACGTCTCGGCAGTTACAGGGGACCCGATCGCAGTGATGTTACTCGATGCAGAGAAGGCATTCGATCGGGTCTCCTGAAGCTACCTTTGGTATGCTCTAGCTAGAACAGGAATTAAACAAGGTTTTATCAAAGCTTTACAAACTCTTTACTTAGAACCAGTAGCGACACTACGAGTGAACAGTGGAAACACAGGACAATTCCATATAAAAAGAGGTACCAGACAAGGGTGTCCTTGCTCACCCTTATTGTTCGCTATATATATGGACCCGCTTATACGTAAAATAGAGGCATCAGTGATGATAACACCAGTTACAACGCTTATCGGGCAATGTAAAATCTTAGCCTACGCAGATGACATCGCTGTTATCTCTCCAAACCCATCTGAAGCTATAGAACACCTTGAGCTTGAGGCGATGAAATTTGGAAGAATCTCGGGATACAAATTAAATACAACAAAAACACAGATAATTAAAAACTCGTATACCCCATGCTCAGACAACCGAGTAACACAAGAAGGTACATATCTAGGGGTTATCATAATGGCAGACTTGGATAACTTGGTGGAAAGGAATATTTCCCCTTTAATTAAGAAAGTGGAGAAAGACCTGGATAGATGGGATAATTTACACCTCTCAATAGTGGGAAGATCTAATATAGTAAAAATGATTATCCTTCCAAAATTTCTATATCTATTTAGGGCAATACCGCTTTTCTTCGATAATAAAATATTTAAAAAATTGGAGAGTATGCTAAATAGATTTCTTTGGGCAAAAGGGAAAACGAGAAGGGCTCTTAGATACATGACATTGCCAAGAGAAAGGGGAGGCTGGGGAGTCCCAGATTTAAAATCTTATTACTGGGCGGCGGCTTTACAGAACATGGCTGGCATAATGGGAGGTGAACAGGGCAGTGGAGGAGAGGAGTGGAGTAAATATGGATCACTAGCAATCTATGGCCTAACTTTGGGAACGGAAGCGAAGGATGTTCTCCTGAAATTCACAGAGGCTAGCTATTACAAGAGGACAACGTTCAAGATAATAATAGCAGCATTCGAAATTTGGAAAAGTTTTGCTAAAAAAATTGGCTTAGGAAAATTTAATTCTTATACGAGATTATTACATAATCCAACCCTCCCACAAGATATTTTCTCGGGACCTATAATGGTAGAGTGGGAAAACAGGGGAATCAGAACCATTGGAGATATTAGGGGGGAACAGTGTTTTCTACAATTCAAAGATCTGCAAGACAGATATAACCTAGAAGCTAGGCAATTTTTCAAATTTCTCCAGATTAGGAGTTTCCTCCTGGCAAAGAAAGGTGGTGTTCTGGGATTCAGGCGTAATGCTATAATGGAAATTATTCAAAAGGGGGAGGATTGCACAATTAAAAGATTGTATGCTGAATTGATGAAAGTAAAACAAGATGATTATCAAAAGTGGAGTGAAAAATGGAAGGATAATCTTACAATCAGTTCTGAAAGTTTTGGTATCTCTCTAGAAATGGGGAACTCATTACTATGTGCAGCACCATTACAGGCTCAACACTACAAAACACTTTACCACCTGTATTATACACCGGCTAAAATAGCTCAATGGGGAGGGTTAGTGGGCATTACATGCTATAGGTGTGGAAGCTCGGATGCTGATTTGGAACATGTATTTGCTTTATGCCCCCGTTTAGATTTATTTAAAAAGGAAATCGAATGTTTTATAAGTAAAATTTTAGAAAGCGAAATTGTTCTAACCCCAGGAACCATCCTATTAGGAGTAAACGTTGAGGATATACGTTCTTTTCGTGGGAGGGAATTTTTGTTTGTCGCTATGTCTATCATGAGATTATGTATAGCCTCTGCATGGATAGATCCTGTACCACCTACCTTCCATAAATGGTTGGCTAAGTTACTAATAACGTATAAAATGGAGAAAGTGATATATGCAAGGAAGGGAAAAAAGGCCAGGAAGCTGGGTGATATAATATGGGATCCTATAACTCGATGGAAGGAGGAATAATAGTGAGAAATGCTGGATTGCCTGCAGATAAGAAATACCAACTTGGTGCAATTATAATATTGATGCTGTACAATATGAAAATATATGTTGCATCTATTTATGGTATTTTTTGTGACCTAATCTGTGCTCTAATTTATTTCTGGAAATATCACCCTCGCCTGCTGATGATTCAGTGATTGTTTCTTATTTTGATCTATGATTTATAGGTATACATTTCTTCTCCTTTAATCTCTGGTTTGTATTAATGATGCCGTGCTTTGTATATAAATGCAAAATACTTCAATAAAAATATTTTTTTAAAAAAAAGGATTGGTGTCCATACTGATTCTAGTCACCCCCACTGGGTATGTTAGCCTGTATACCAGCTAGCTCACAGTGCCACTAGAAACCCCTCTTACCAAGGAGAGAATAGTTCTTGGCAACTATCGAACATGTCAACCCTGATCGCTCAGAATCGTGGAAACAGTGCAATACTTTTCACTCAGTCACTCATGCTCCTTTTGTCTCAGAGAGATGCACAGAATAAACAGTGGGGACGTTTTTCCAATAAGCATTTATTGAACCATTGTCATTCTAATGTAAAATAGGTGTGCTGAAACAACCATAAGGCAGAAGCAGATATAAATGATCATAAACACCAACAGAGTAAAAGGATGGTACATTTCTACCATAGTGCTAAAACAATGACTACAGGCAAGTATAAATATACATGACAATAAAATGCGTACTCCTGCAATGCAACCCTAACTAGATGTAACTAAGTGTACCTAGCATGTATTTAGGTGTAGAGCCAAGAATCCTTCTAGGATAAAGTCAACCCCAATACCTGAAATGAGAGACTGTGGGACCCCATCTTGGTCTCGAGTTGGACACCCCGCTAGGGATGTCAGACCCCTGCGAGCTGGAGTGTCTGCGTGAAGGATCCTCAGCGGCTCGCGTCAGTGTGTCAGTATGGAAGTCCTTTTCTCCTCTCCTCCCTCAGCAAAGATATGGTGTTTATATACCCAATGTGGTACCCCAAAGGGATATACTTTGCTGTGTCATGTCAGACTAGGATGACCAAAGGAATGACCCTTATACATAGTTATTATACAGTAGATGGTAGTCCTGCTGTGATTCCAAGAATCCTCATGCATGATGAATGAGGCTAGTTTTCAGAGAAAACCCCGTGTCATTTAGGTATTTCCGTAACTAGGTAAAAGGTCAGTATTGCAGACAGTTATGTAGTATAATGTCAGGGGAATATAGGTGAAATGTCTTGTTGCTACCTAAGCCTATATCGGGCACCTGTATGAAACATAACACCTCTATGCTAAGTTCACCCTGAGATGTTCTAACTAATATGAAACATTCAAACAATGGCATTTTCAGTGAATTAATAGACTAGTGAACTCAACATGAGGCAGGAGAAGAGATTTTGACAACATTTCAAGTCATAGAGAGCAGGCAAAAGTTCATCGAAAACAATGTAATCATACCAGTGGTAACAAAAGTACTACACATCAGTTTGACTGTGCTCTGTGTAGCCTGTAGGGAGAAGATGTGCTCAGAGTGCTGGGGGGAGAAACAAGAGTGTCTAAAATGGTGATTTATATGAAAATAGAAAACATTAATAACACATTTCTACTCATCAGACAAAAAATCATTTCAATTGCAAATATACCAATTAAACCTATGTATTCATGTACAAACGAAGAAAATACTAATCATCATTATTAGTGCACCAAATAGAAACCCCGAAAAACAATCTAACACAGATGATGTATGTGAAGGCCATTGTGAACATGGTAAGACCCAGCAACATTACACATATGTACTGTGTTGGAAGTGCATACAATGTTGATATTATGTGTCTGTCATGTAATTAGGGACGCAGGCTGTAAAGTATCTATGTGAGTTTTGGGTGATCGGTAGTCTTCTAACACCATTCTATTCCTGGTTACTTACTGAAAGTGATAAAAATTACAAAATCTTTGCAATAAAATTAAAAACAGAGGGGCATATTACCAACAACTAGCGATAATTATCGCTAGGTTGGCTTAGCGGCAATATTTTTATCGCCGAGCTGCGGCGATTTTTAACGCTTAGGAGCCTTGATATTATCTAGGTTTATCTCCTAAGCGATAAAAATCGGCCGAAATGCATGAATATCGCAGAAAAGTCAGCGATATTCATGCATTACCGAGCAAATGCTCTTAGCCATGTTATCCACCTCCCATTGGATAACATGGCTAAGAACTGCTCAGGGCAGGTGTTAGCTTTTGGAGAAATTCGCGCTTAGCGCGAATATCTCCAAAAGTTGGTAATAGGAGATAGCGATGTTAGCGACTGTTTCCAGTCGCTAACATCTTGGCACGCCCACTTTGCATGTCATTAGTGATAAATATCACTGACATGCAAAGTGGGGCCCAAGATTGTCGCTATCTCCTACTAGCTGTCGCTAACTGGTGTTAGCGACAGCTAGGTAATAGGGAGATAATTTTATCTCCGCTTTCTTGGCTTTTAAAGCCAAAAAAGCGGAGATAAACCCCCTTGATAATATGCCCCAAAATACCCATTAATTTAAGTTTCTTTATCTGTATTTACATGACATGCAAGTGACTATAAGCACAGCGATACCACAAAATATGGCATACCCTTGCTGCACTCTGGTATAGGGTATAGTGTACTCTCTATAATGCCCTTTTGAGAGCTTTTGTAAATGAAGCACAGATACATCACTTTCCATGATAAAGCTTCTGACTAGTTATGACAAGAAATGCTTGAAATATAATACCAGCATTTTCACATTAGGAAATGACTAATGAGCAAGAGCTGCATGCAAGTGTTGGATGATGCTCGCAGTCCACTACAATTGATCCAGCTCAGTGTGGAGAAAACGTCCACCGTCCTGTGGGGCTGGAACTGTAGCAGTACCGAACTTGGGGGCATATTATCAAGAGTGGCGATAGTGAATTATCGCCGCTTTAGCGGCTGTTTTCGGCCGCTAAGTGGCGATAATTCTATCAGCCTATTAGCAAGCTGTCGCTAACAGCAGTTAGCGACAGCTAGTAGGCGATAGCGAGCGGTTTGGGGCCCGCTTTGCATGTCAGCGATATTTATTGCTAATGACATGCAAAGTGGGCGTTCCCAACCTGTTAGTGAATGACAGCAGTCGCTAACATTGTTATCGCCTATTACCAACACAGGAGTAGCGTTGGAAATATTCGCGCTAAAAGCGAATATCTCCAAAAACGCCTGCTCAGACCAGTTCTTAGCCATGTTATCCAATGGGAGGTGGATAACATGGCTAAGAGCATTTCATTGCTAATACATGAATATCGCTGTATTGTCAGCAATATTCACACATTTCGCCGCTATCGCCGGAAAATTTATCGCTTTGGAGATAAACGTTGCTAATAGCACGTTATCTCAGCGATAAATTCCGGCAATGCTCAGCGATAACAAAAATCGTCGCTAAGCCTATTTAGCGATAAATATCGCTACTTGTTGGTAATATGCCCCCCAGTCTCTGAAATCTTCAGCCTGTGTTGACTCTGGTGCTCAAATTCGGAAATATAGTCATGTTCTGCATTGTATTTCGAATAGCTCCCCCTTCCTTCAAAGACATCTGGCGGCCATCTTGTTGATGGGTGCCAGCGACAGGGATGTCAAGTAGTAATCTTCCATTGGTGTTGGGTTCTGCTCTCTGGGGCAGTTGAAGGACCTTTGCAATATGTTGGCATGGTGAGGGGTGTTTACTTAGGTGATCAATTTGGTGACATCTTTTAGTTATCCTGAGGTAAGTACAGCTGGCGTTGGGAGGTCATCAGTGAAGGAAGGGCAGCCTGTTAGGATTGGGGTGTAAATTGGACCTCTTTAGGGGGGACTGTAGAAATAGGGGAGAGGGTTTAAAAAATCACTCAGGTGTAAGTGGGTGGAACAGCAATCTAGGTGACTGACTCTGTGATCGGCACCTCGGTAAGAACTATGATAAGGAAAAGTAAATCATTCTCCAGGTTCAAAACATATATTGACTGGACGTACACGCAAAAAAAAACACATTTTTACAGGTAGTAACTTCAGTGATGGGAAGGCAGCCTAAATATCGACGTGATCTCCAAAATAAAAAGTTCTTCCACGGAGGTGCACTTGGGTTTGGGAACAGCACTCGACAACCCATGCCACATTACCTCCCGCCATATTTTCTAAAGAAACATTCGAAGACAGCAAAGCAGCGTTGAATTTACTCACTCCGGAGTCAATTGTTATCTACCTAACTGGTGTCGCTCTTAATTAAATTCCGGGTGGATAACACAGGTAAGTGAATGACAGTGAATCTGATTGTAATAATGCTGTGTACAGGCAGCGCGTCACGTGACCTGACTGATGACACGTTATTCATTTATGAGTGATCGTGGAGTAACTCAGGAGTGGCAGAATGAAAGTCCTAATAACAAATGGAAATAAGTAATGCACCTACATCCGCCCTCCTTGGGATGCGGAGCCTTTAAAAAAAATAGTTTTCACAGCAGGATTTTTAAACCCACACACCGACTGCGTGACAGGGAAAGATACATTAAGAGCACTTCGTTTTCTCTGAAAAATATGTATATATTTAGAATAAGAGCAATGCGTGTTTCGTTTGCTATTACACACTCTTGTGCATGAAGGCCACTGTGCGCGCGGTATTTCAATAACATGCTTGGATTGCTCCCCACGTGTATCTATCTGCTCAGCGGCCCATGAGGTGTGAACAACGGATAATGTGGTTTTTTTAAAGCTCTAATCTCATGAACAGGGAGGGGTAGGCGGCTGGCAAACTCTGAAATTGTATGCCACGAGTAAGAAATATTTTACAGCGGACCCCAATTAACAACTTCACATTTTCTTCGGCCCGCAAGAGGCACGCTTTTGGGATTTCCATGTAATATTTAGAGGTTTCCCAGGTCGATTGATTCAGTAAAAAACACAAGAAACCAGTATGTGTTTGGATATTTATGCCACACTTGTCTCTATGACAGTATCACCTTTTCAGTGTAGTTGATAATAAAAATATCTCACATTGCAAGAACTTTGGAGCATCTTCGTTCACAGGTTAATGTGTGGTGTTAGTAAATAGTTTTGTGTGAGCTTGATGTGTCATGAGCTGTTTGTGTGAACAAGTTAATAAGTTAGAACTTGTTGTGAGGTTCAAATAATATGGTTGATAGGCAGTGGCGTAACGAAAGTTTAAATTGCCCCCCTGCAATGTACACGGAGGGGCCCCCACTCCGGATTTTATCCGGAGCGCTCAGACCTGAGTACTGTGCTGAGGGGGGTCCCTGTAGCTGGGGGACCACGCACCGATAGGGCCTAGTTTAGAGTTGGGTGGTCACGGAAAATTCTTCCGTATATGGAGCAAATGCTAAATCCTCCTGTGAAGAAGTTTCACCAGTGAAGAATCTACAGGCGGAAATGCTCCAACCATAGAATGTAATGTTGAAGTTATTCTGGCTGTGCTGAAACTGCATTTGGGATTTAGTTTAACCACCCCAAATCAGAGTTTTTTCATTACCATCCATCTCTTATTCAGGCGTGTAATCTCTAACCCCTGTCGCCTGTGCAAGTCTGGCATGGAGGATATTGTCCACGTGATATGTATATGCCCCAGACTGAGGGACCTGAGGCGCAATCTCCTGCTCCCATCTTTTAAGTCACACGCTGTACGGACCTGCAGGCAGGCAGTTATATACTATGTTTTACCTCCAGCAACACAAAATTTAACTACCAGGTTGTGAAGTTCTTTGACTCATTAAAAAAAAGACTTGACACTGTTTGAAGTTCTTCACTAGCACCTGAGGTCACTATTGATCTGTTTACAGCAATGTAGTATTCTTTTTAAATTCCAATTACAGTTCAGTTTTTTAAAATCGTTACTGCTATTTTATATTTTTGTAAAGATTTTAATTAATCATGTACAAAATAAATATATTACTTACTTACTTACTTACCTTGTTGATCTACACAGTGTCCTGTGCAGTGTTAGTGTGAATGAGATAATATATTGGAGAAGGTCCAAAGGCACCTATGAAGAAGTAGTGCGAGATACAGAAATTGAGGACATTTGTTGGTAGTTGAGAGGGCTGCATTCTTCCCCATGGTCCATTGTATGCAGGACGAGCACATCCAATTAGTGTTTGGTCGTTTGACCAGTACCTTATTTTGTCTCAAGCTCCAACTTGAATAGATGGATAGTCAAGACACTTAGGGGCATATTCATGATAAAGTAGTGAAGCGTGTCATTAATCCAAGAAGGCTAATGACATGCTTCATCACATTAGAAATGCCGGGCTGCACCATATTTACTAGAATATAGTGCAGCCCTGCGTTTCCCCCTGCTCTGGCACTACCTTTAGCTGCCTAGCGCAAACGCAGGCACCCTTGCATCATGGTGCAAGGGTGCCTGTGTTGAGGGGAAGATTGTTTATGTGCAGGACGGGGGACCTTCCTGTAAATAAACAATCTTTAAATGCCGTTTTGTAACTTCTATGTTTGCTGCTCAATTCAGCACACATAGAAGCTGCAAACCAGCATTTTTTTTTAAAATGATTGTTTATCTGCAGGAAGGGGGACCTTCCTGGACATAAACAAGCATAGCCAACTTGCTCTTTCTATGTGTGCTGCACAAGCCAGCGCACATGGAAACAGTAAAAATGATGAGAAATAAAGCATTTCTCCTCATTTCGCCTGTTTAAGACACTGTCCGTGTAAATATGAGGCAGCGTAAAAATCCATGGATATTCTGGTAGAATGCCCATTGCAACACCCATTGCCCTCCCCGTTCACGATAAATACAGCGTGAAAGGGTGCCTTACTTATAAGGCAGCATTAAGCCACGTTAAATAGCTTAACAATGTCTTGTAACTAAGGGGAGGCCCCTATCGCCACCACAATGTCATTGAAAGTGACATTGAGGTGGTGATAGGGACTTGAAATATGCCCCTTAGAACAGTAATCTGAAGGGAAGACTGCTATGAGGGATGGGTGCGTAGTGCTCCTGCTGCCCCAACCCTACAATACATGCACAAAAGCCCCAAGAAGCAACACATCACCGTAAACACACATATCGGCACAAAGGGGGCATACATACGTGTTGAGAACAACCCTTTTTTCCTTCAGACATGATGAATGAACCATTGCAAGGTGCAGTACCTTTGACCACCCCTGTGTGGCAGGTGCATCATTAAACTTACACAAGAGCCCCTCCCTATCGCCCTGCCACTTTTTTGACGCCAATGACAATTGTATACACATGAAAGAAAGATGTGCCACATATACCCACTGCTGTTGCTGTGCCTGCAGTGGCATGTGGACTTGCCATTTGACAGGACAGATGACATAGCTTGGTATAACTGGTTTTGTACACTGTCATCTACATGTACCATTTATTAATACTCACTAACAGATATGTTAGTGCAGTACGTCTCTACACCCCCCTTGCACTGACCGCCACTGTTGTCACCCAGTCCTTGATTTACACTCAACAAATGTGTGATTACTATTACCTCCAAAATGTGTGACTTACACATTGATAACCAGAATTATGACTGTAACATTACATGTAGTACTTATCTCTCACAAGCATGAAGTGCCCCGATTTGACATCACAGACTGTGGATCTCTGGTGAATATACATGACCAACACCATAGCTCTATCATCAATTGTGATATCCCTGTATGCTTTGTAGGATCTGACCTTCTTATTTCACCTAAGGTACCACCCTGAAATCCCACTGCCAATAAAAGAATCATTGCAGCGGAAAGGAACAAGCAAGGTACCATATTATAAAGGCACATGGTCTCCATTCATAGGCTCGTCCCTCTCACATCTACAAGATGTGTCATGTGTACCCCATAGCAGTAATTCATAATGTCTCAGCATGTGTCTGTTCAGAGCAGTTCAACTTAGCATGCCCACCCATCACATTGGATCAAGGGACACTGCAAGTGGGACACCAGCTGCCTGTCATCCCTCAGACATGTACGCCTGTTACGGCAGGGCTGGAAAACACTGTATGATGATCTGCTTTACAGGGTCTCCCTAAACATAGTTATACATGTATGTAGAAGTTATTAATCAGGACTTGCATGACAACTACACCCATGTGTCTGGAACAAATATCTCTTGAGCAATGTCATATATCAAGAGTTGCACTATGCATACAGCGATGCTTCTACATTTTTTAATTTGACAGCTGCTCCTCTCATGCCAACATGTCACCAACCTTCTGGCTACTCCGTTGAAGAACGCCAACATATTGTGGTCCATCCTCACCCATAGCCACCAAGTCCTTGGCAGCTAAGCCAGAGATATCTGATGTCCCTGAGCCTATTGAAAGCACCACATACCCAATGACTCACATCACAGATGTACTTGTCATGCTATTATGTCACGTGCACTACCCAAGTCACATTATGGTATGTATGTCAGTGTGAATCTGTTTTCCTCCCCACTTAACACAAGTCCATGTACCAAAAAGGGTCTTCTTCACATCCTCAGCTTCTGAAGAGACCCTGAGCCAGAGGATATCATTTCATCTATGAGATCTCAGGAGAGAAGGAGCACAGTGCTACTACAGGTTCACATCATGGTGGCACACAATGTGACAAAGGACAAATCGATTTTTAAGCCACCTAGGCTATCACACATTACTGCTGTTCACCAGTGTTCCTCAGCGGGCAATCTTCTGGATTGCAAGTCCGCTGGTACCAAGATCACTGATGCTTGTTCCAGCTATGCAGAACTGACCTACCCCACCTGATGGTACCTTGATGAGTCTGTGTCCCACCATCCCACCCAGGTGCAGCTCTAGTCTACTTTATGTCATCACCTGGCCAGGAATCTCCAGTTGAACAATGTGTCTCTCTCATCCAGCAATTAACATGTTAAACCCTAGTAGGCAGCACTCTACATTCCATCCAACCAGGTGACTAAATGAAACTGCCATACATGAATCTGCTTTTACAATGCATGCCATTACAGCGAAGGCAATACAACAAACGCGTTGTTACCACGCAAGTCGTTACAACGATTCGCCTTAGGAAAGCGCTGGACTTTGGAATAGTATATATTACTATTCCAAATCCAGTCTGTGCAACAGTAGTGAAGGTGTTGGATTTAACCCCTTGAAAGCTCATGACGAGCTGAGCTCGTCATGAGCCACGGCGCTCCGGTGCTCATGACGAGCTTAGCTCGTCATGAGCCGTGGAACGCTCGCATGCGGGGATAATTCCCCTGCTGTGCTGAGCGTTCCACGGGAACGGGTGTGGCCGTGACGAGCTGAGCTCGTCATGAGCACAGGAGCGCCGTGCCTCATGACGAGCTCAGCTCGTCGTGAGCGCTGTGCGCGCCCCCCTCCCCCCCAGCACAGCGGGGGAATATCCCACGCAGCGAAGGGGTTAAAATCATGTACCGTAATGCAAGTTGTTGTAACAACTTGCATGGTAATGGAACGCGTGGTTACAACGTGCTCAGTGTATTGCCCATGTTGTTATGGCACTGCGTAGTCCTGGCTGCATAGTAAAGGCCGTTTCCCTTCCTCAAGAGCTATCCTAAACAGGTCAGTCACCACGTAGTACCCTTGAGGGCACATCACATCCCAAGGCAAATATAAGAGTGTCCCTGGTTATACTAAATGAGGATGGAGAAGAAGGCAGGGAAATAATAGAACAAACAACAACAAGAACTTCTCCAAAAATAATATAGATTAATTCATGGCAGTACGTCCATGATACATGAACTGTTCCAAGTCAGACCAGTGGTTTTTAAAGTTTAATCGTCAAAAATATATTTAGTAAATCTTTTCTCCTTTTATATACAAATGTTAATTATACAAAAATACTATAAGACAGAGACATATATAGTGATATTTTCACATGTTACATTCGGGTGCACCACCAACAACACTAAAATAGAGCACTAACATACAGAACATAGAGTGTAACACAGTATACATGAACCATATGTGTAATGTCTGAAATATTATAAATTTCAATAAAAACGATATTTAAAAAAAAAATGAACCAACTGACAACACATCAAAAAATTTAACATGATAATGAAGCAAGTGAACACTAAAATTAATAGCAACAGAAAAACATTGACAAAAAAGGACAAACAACAATTGTTCATTCGATACTTTATATCTGGATAAGTCAAATAATCATTGATGCAGAAGTCAAAAGGAGAGCACCAAAGTGCGTTTTGGAAGTGAATAGAAGATGGACATATCCTTCATCAGGGCGCTTTGTGTATGCATCATGTTCAGTGGTACGATGCCATCTGCATATAATACACTCTCACTGGTTAAAATATTGTGTAGGGTGCTCAATGTGAACTTGGAACAGTATCATGGACATACTGCCATGAACTAATCTATATAGATTTTGGAGAAGTTCTTGTTGTTTATTCTGCACACCGCATCCCTTCAGAATTCAGCACACATAGAAAGAAGAAATCGCCTGAATTGATGGATTCTGTGCGGGAAAGTGTCCCTTCCTTCGCAAAATCAATCAGCCCACAATGCAGGCACCCTTGCACCATGGTGCAAGGATGCCTGCGTGGCGCATGGCCGCCCATTGTGCACCAGCATTGGGGAAAAAGGCAAGAATGCACCATATCTTATTGATGGTAAAGCACCTTCACCCCGCATCCGTGACCCCGCATGCTATCACAACGCGGTTGTTATAACGGCCACGTTGTAACAATGCATACCATTACTCCGCAAGTCGTTACAATGACTTGCGGAGGGGGGGAGAAGGTGTTGGATTTAAAATCCAACACCTTCCCTGAAGTCCGCACAGACTGGAAGTAAATTTTACTATTCCAACATCCAGCACCCCCCTCCGCAAGTCGTTGCAACGACTTGCAGAGTAATCGTATGCATTGTCACAACGTGATCGTTGTTACGACCACGTTGGTATGCGGAGTGAAGAGGCATATTCCTTATAGATATGGCGCATTCCTGCCCGTTTCTTTTGACGTACGGCAGCGCAGCAAAATTCCTTGCGTCACTGCCCTGAGTCAAAACCTCATGAATTAGGCCCTTTATGGGTAACCCAGGTAAGGAAAGAAATGTCATAATGTTAACATAATGTTGAAATCGTTCTTCATCATATTGTTGACCTGATGTTCCAGTGTGAGTTTGGATCCCATAATCACACTCAAGTTCGTTATCTCTGTTTTTGTGGTGGAGAAAGATTCAGTCGCCTTAGGTCAGACTGTGATAAAACATTTCATATATAAGAGAAAGATAGAAATCCTGTGCAAATGTTTCTTACTTTTTGTGACACGCCATTATATATAATCTGAGTTAGTACCGGTGTAATGGTATTCTTCTACATGGTTAGAAATGGCCCTATTAGGTGAATCCAGACAACTATACCAAATAGTTTTAAAGGCATCATGAAACAATTCAAATGCCTTGCCAGGATTCTAACCTATGCCCTTTAGATTGCACATGATTTCTGCAGATTATGCTTAAAATGCTGACCAGTAAAGGATTAATTTGCTTTTGGATTTCTTGAAAAGAAGAACACACTTCTTCATTCTGATCTAAGCTAATTTGGTTTTTTCCAAGATTCTCAAAGGACTTTGATTCCTCATATTTCTGATTTTTCTAAGATCTGCTTTTCTTTTAGGGATATTGAAAAATATACTGCCTTATCTGTTTTTTCTACAGAGCCTCTTCAATGGCCTCACTGACTTTAAATAGGCTAAATTAAGACATGTCTCAATATTGACTACGAATAAAACAACTAAATGACTATATACAACATTGGGTTCAGAATTTTTCAGCCTGTCTCTTTCCCAATCATAGAAAACACAGCACTCTGGCACTGCCATTCCTGCATCGCATGGGCTAAGAGCACAAATGTAAAACCTTTTGCATTGTAAATTTGACTTATCATTAGCATAAGCCATACCCACATTCTCATGAAATTCTCTATGGAGCAGATTCTCGAAGCCATTTGCCCATGTAAGGTTAACTTACATGCATAGACAGTTGATTTACAAGTGCAATTCCTTTGCAAATGGTAAACTTGAGCTCATAAATTGATTTGCCCAGATGAAATAAAACACACCCCCTATCAGGAGTTCTGCAACACCTTTGCAGACTTCTTTCACAGCATAATCTGCCCCATCTACGAACACTTCGACTCCCAAAAACCCATTAACAAGCATCCTCAGCCTCCTCAATCTCACCGGCTTCAACTCAAACCCAAGGATCACACCGTGGGACCATCTCACCACACATACCACCACCACCATCTTAAGCTCCATCCAATCAGGAGCACCTAGGTATCCCTGCCCCCACCACATGTTCAACATGGGAAACAGCACCATCAGCAAGGAACTCACCTCAATCCTCAATGCATCCATCACCTCTGCCTTCATACCGGTGGAATGCAAACATGCAGAAGTGAAACCACTCCTCAAAAAACCTTCTGCAGACCCAGAAGAGCTCAAGAACTACTGGCTCATCTCCCTGCTCCCTTTCCCTGCAAAGGTTCTGGAAAAGGCAATCAACCAGAAACTTACAGACTTTCTTGAGATAAAAATCCTCCTCGACCCATCCCAATCAGGGTCCCGCTCAAATCACAGCACAGAAACCGCCCCACTCACACCCAGCAAAAACATCAGGTCTCTCCTAGAGTAGGGAGAAACCTCAGCCCTAATCCTCCTTAATATCTCAGCAGCCTTCGACACCGTTCCCACTACACCCTCTTAAAAAGACTCCACCACATGGGGATCTGAGGGGATGCCCTCAAATGGATCAGATCTTTCTACACTGGAAGAACCCAGAGTGTCCGCTTCCGTCCCTACACCTCAGGCCCAAAGAACATCATCTGGGATGTTCCCTAAGGGACCTCACTGTTCCCAACCCTGTTCAACACCTATACAGCCCCTCTGGCCACCCTGGTCAAATCCCATGGCAGAACCATCATATCATATGCTGATGACACTCAGCTCATCCTCTCCCTATCTGCAGACACCTGGCTGGAACATCAAAACCAACATCCGCAGATGCATTACCAGTGTCACCAACTGGATGCAAAAAAACTGCCTCAAACTCACCACCGTCAAAATGAAGGTACTCATCTTCTAAAGCAGCACATTCCCGTGGAATTACTCCTGGTTGCCTGCAGAGCTCAGCCCCCTCCCACACTCTCAGAACAAGCAAGGAACCATGGCATCATAATTGAAGGCAAGCTCGCCATGAAAAAACTAATAAATACTGTGCCCTCAGCCAGTTTCCTCACGCTCTGCATCCTCCGGAAAATCTTCAAGTGGCTCCTCACCAGCAACAGAGGCACTGTCATTCAGGCTCTCGTCACCAGCCGCCTGGACTATGGCAACACCCTATACAGTGGGGTCACCTCTCAGCTACTGAACAGACTTCAGACCATCCAGAACACAGTAGCCAGGCTCGTCCTCCAGAGGCGAACCCATATCACTCCTCACCTCAGAACACTCCTCAAAACACTCCACTGGCACCCCATCCACAAGAGGTGTCAGTTCAAATGTTGACCCACATCTACAAGGCTCTGCACAACGAAGGACCAGCCTACCTCAAACTCAGGTTGAACATTACCAACCTGTCAGACATCTATGCTTCGCATCCCTCTCCCTCGCCTACTCTCTATGCTTCCTCCGAAGAAGGAGCAGCAGTCTCTCCTTCTCCCACCTGGCCGCCAAGACCTGGAATCCCCTTTACCTCTGGCCCGCCCTTCCCTGCAGGATTCAAACGCAGGCTTAAAACCTGGCTGTTTGATTGACCATGCCCAGCAGCAGCTACCCCCGGTGTCTGGATACCTTCAGGGGTGATAAGCAGAGCTTTACAAATCCAAAATGATTGATTGAATTGATGGTGCAGTATTCTACAAAGAATTCCTGCTGTTTGAGGTAGGAGAAGAGGTGCCGCCATGGATAACTTGGGGACATCTACAAATTCACTTAAGAGTTGGTGCGTGTTTTTCAAAGTTTTTCTGACCCATTCTCACCCTGGTAATGTTCAGATATTCACTCCTGTTAAGGGTAAAGCTAAATCACTTTCTAGGGTTGAAATGGGAAGAGGATGCTCTCAGAATTAGAGCTGGTGCAGGAGGAGTGTTTTCTTCATAGCAAATATATTTTCCCAGTGGATAAAAAAAAACGCAATTTAAGACATGGGAAGCTATATCCTCACGTGTAATGTACAATATGTGTAACAATGCAGGAGGAAACCCCTTTTCATAGATGGAAATTGGAATTCACAAAACCTTTTCTGGAACCATACTGGAAATCAAGAACTGTTGCAGACTGTCACGAGCACATCAGAAAATTGCTGTGAATTCCAAGAAATCATAAATCTTCCCCCCAGCAAGGTAATAAACATGGGACTGCAGATTTAAACGTTTGTTCATTATTCATGAACAGGTAACTGCTGCTTAGTTTAAGACCCGGTTTATGATCACCTATCTTGCAGGCTCCAAGTGTCACATATCTTGTGCTAGAAAAACGAATTTCCAGTGCATGCATTGTTAAATAAAACAAGGGCAGGTGACTACAATATTTTAAATGGCTGCCATCCATTCCCCCCATTGGAACTGCCCAATTCCCATCAAAGACCTGCATAGAAAATTCCAAGGTTAGGTTGCACCAGGTAAGCAAAGGAAGTAAAGCAGTTTGAAAGAAGGGGGATCCGGTTATGGATTATTTTTCCGTTGGAGCTTTCCATATTTTAAAAGCTGTGTAATTTAATCGTACATTTTCACATAGAATCGTAATTACAATCGGCGCATATGTAACCATTCACATGTATTAAGGATACCTTTATGACGCAGTAACTGCCACACTAAAAATCTCGCACTGTCTTCAGCCTCAACTCCAGAGCTCTCAGTTGTAGCTTCATGATCACCTTTTTACTTCCTGAAAATACCCCAACACCTATTTGCCTAATCCCTATTTGCCCCAGGGAGCATATAGCCCACTAGAACGGCATGGCAAAGCAGAAAAAAAGAAAAGAGAGGTATGAAGTTGGGGGCTGGTATATCCTGGCATTGGGCTTCCCCCTGCCACTGGGTCGTACACCGTCTTTCTGCTCCCTCCAGGAGAGGCAGAAGGGGAGGTTTATCCCCTTCTCTGTCAACCCATATGTCAAAAATAAGCCCAAATAAACTGCCAATTTCCTCTCACTTGCTACTAGAGATGTTTACTTAATAGAAAAAAATGTCCAGTAAACGGGAATACCAAACATTTATCCCACTCCTTATCACTTCTGTCACTTGATTGTCACATTATTTTGTTTCAGGTGTTTATGATCACGTTGTTGTATGAAACAACTTGTACATTTTACTATGTATCTAATACAAAGCTATTGATATTCGAATGTGCACATGCTACTAAAATTGTTTGAATAAAAGCTATGGCACTGAATCACAAAGCTTTTTCCTGATATAAGTTGTTACATTTTTTAAAAGCATCTAAATACAAGTTACTTGTATGATATATGCAATGCATACAGGGTTCTGATTCATTTCTGAATTTAGACTCAGTGGGCATTCACAAGAGACTATGTAAGGGATGACCACTGAAATACAGTGAGTATGACGGGGAGCACCAACACATTCAAACCAAACATTTTAGGGTAGCGAGAAACATTTGGGAAATACATTTCAAACATTTATATAAACATTTAAGTTACACCAGAAAGCTCAATGGGAAAATGCAGCAAAGAGTACTGAAAAGTTCAACAGATGGTATATGAATCATAAACTTCGTGTAATAAGGGAAGGAATGTGAAAACATTTTTGATACATAAGAAAAAGTTAAATAGGAAAATGAAAATCTAACATGTACTCACCATATTCATCAAAATTATACCCAATGCATAATGTGCAGACCGGTAAGGTTGGGAAAACATAGAAAAATGAATATTTTTTGTGTCTATCGCGTGTTCATATAGGTCATTTGTGACATGCAGATTAGGGTTGTCTGATGAAATATCGCAGACCAAAATATAAGAGACAAATATATTGCCAAAAAATATTGCAGACACAAATATTGACTGTGTATGTAAAATCAAAAACATTTACACCAAAAATATGGAATGCAATAAAATCATTAAAAAATATGTAAATATATCTAATTTGAACTAATACACACTTCATAAAATTTAAAACATATGTTAACAATAAAAATATTATTGCATCTAAAAAAATATACCTATAATTAAAAATGTATGAATAGTACACAATGCAGACATAAAATAAAAATATACATTTCAAAATAATCTGTAAAAAGAATAACATTAATATGGAAAATACAAATATTAATTAGAAATAAATATTTAAAAGACTAATAAAAAAGCTATTATAATTGCAAACACTAGAATAGGTAGTAAATTAGTTACATTAAAAAACAATTTTATAACAATCTTACTACAAAAAATAGTAGAAAATAATGCACATTAAACTAACTGTTGATATTAAAAAAAAGAAAAAAAAAAATATATATATATATATATATATATATATATATATATATATATATATATATATGATAATTAAAGACTTGGAGGGATAAAAATTCACTATTCCCACTGCAACACAGCCAACAGTAGGGAAAGTGATAGAATATGGAGGGTTTCAGATTCACCATTGCCACTCCAATGAAAGCAACAGTAAAGAAAGTGTTGAACTCTGGAGTAATCTGATTTACTAATCCCACTTCAACGTGAACAACAGTAGGGAAAATGTTGGACCTTGTAGGGGTCAGATTTATCATTCCCACTCCAACATAAGCAATAGTAAGGATAGTGTTAGACATAATAGGGTTTGAGTTATTATTCACACTCCAACATAAGCAACAGTGGAGAAATTGTTGGACTCAGAAGGGGTCAGATTTACTATTCCCAATCCATGATGAGCAACAGCAGGGAACATGTTGGACCATGGAGGGGTTACAGTTACTATTTCCACTTCAATCTGAGCAAAAGTAAGAAAAGTGTTAGACTTCTGAAGGGTTAAATATGCTTTTCCCAACATAGGCAACAGTAGGGAAAGTATCGATTTTTTGAAGACTCAGAATTACAACTCCCACTCCAATGTAAACAACAGTAGGGTAAATGTAAAATTTTAGAAAGATCAGATTTATTTTCCTCTATTATAAATTAATACATAATGAATTACATATAAATAAAATAAACATAACATTTATTTCCATCAACATATTTCAAAACATAGTTTTAATATTATATAATTTATATAGATTATTACAATCTAAAAACACAAAGGTAAATATGGCCAGTCCCCTGCCCCACCGGAGCATCGCAATAAGTGATGCTCCGGTGGTTTCAGAGTCATTCTAAATGATGCCCAGAATGTTTTGTAAAAGATGGCGCTAACAAAAATGTCATCTCCAGAACCCCGTGTCATGGACAAGCCTTTGCTATAACATATCATCAGGTTGCCCTCCTCTGAAAATGTTGGCCCTCCTCTGAAATTTTGGCTCAGCTCGTCATGAGTTACGCCTGTCGTACGCTCATGACGAGCTGAGCTCGTCATGTAACGCGGGTTTTTTAAAAACACAGCGCACAGCGGGAAAACGGCCCGCGCGCATGAGGTTAAGCCAGGGAGTAGTTCTCAAGAAATAAAATGTAAGTTGCAGCAATACACCGATGAGCTCAGCAAGGAACAACCCGATTAAGCTGGAAAAAATATTTTAATTTTATTCTCCAAGTTGTTGTACATATACTATAGGTACATTGCAGTTTCATATGGTTAACGGAATATAAGTCCTATATCTCAGTTGATTTTACTTCTTTTGTGAGCAAGTTCTGCCGATACTATTTAGACATTATTTTGCATCGGTGTTTCTTCTGGAGTACAATTTTCATTAGCAATTGTATTTTTGCTTTGTATGGTATTGAAAAGACTTAGGGGCATATCAGCAAAGAACGGCGATGAATAACGCAAAGCGGGCTCTCTGGAACTTATCGCCCTGGTAGCGCGTTATCAACAACGCGTTGCTCCAGGGTGATAAAAATTCCGGAGATAGTGGGAGAAATCGCCGTTTTGCAGGGAACATTGCTAGTTTTCCAGCGATGTTCCCAGCAAAAGGGCGATAACCTTGCTGATACGAACCTGTGGTCATAGCAGCATAAACCATCCCTATGTTAGGGATGGGTACGTCAGGTTTTAGCAGACATTAGTTTTTGGAGAAAACAGCAGTTTTCTACAAAAACTAACGTCTGCAAAAATGCTGGGGCAGCCTTGTAAATATGTGCACATCAGCGATATTTGCAAGGCTGTACTGCCCAGTGACGCCAACTTTGCATCTCATTAGAGATGCAAAGGGAGGCGTTGGGAAAAGGATGCTAACAAGCGATTATGCATGTTAGCACCCTCTTGTAAATAGGGTGATAGTTTTATCTCCGCTTTTTTGGCTTTTAAAGCCAAAAAAGCGGAGATAAAGCCCTTGTTAATATGCCCCTTAGAAGTATCTCCATTATAGGCTGCAAAGACTTGTTAAGTATCAATGCGATAGAGAACAATCATTTTAGTCGCACAGGGGCATATTAGCAAGAACCTCTCTAAAAAAGATGTCCTGCACATCTAACCTGGGCTTTTATTGAAATTCTATAACGCATATTAGCAAGCCCATTATCGCCGTTTTAGCGGCAGTTTCATGCCGCTAAAACGGCGATAATTTTAACGAAGTTCTTGCTAATATGCCCCTCAGTGTCTTTTTCAGTTGCCGTGGTTGATTTAATAACATTTTTGAACTAACAAGAGACGCTCCAAAACAAATCTCCACCAGATGGCACTGTGCCACAATAAAAGAAGACTTCTAATTCCAAGGCCCTCAAAATGTTACGTTCTCCGCTGTGTTAGTTGTGGGGGAGAGACGGCAACTGATCAGCCTGAAAATATGTCCTCTTGCTTGCTGGACGGCGGATACAGGAGTATATAAGAAATATATAGGTCACTACAAGCGGCCAGTGTTCTGGGACCTATAAGGCAGACATGGCCGGCGGCTATAAATCATTTACTTAGGGTGCTTTATTTATATGTGATGGGCTTGAGCAGTGCACTTGTGTTCCGCGCATTTCTCATAGAATTATACCAGTTTAAAAATCTCTTTCTTGAGACATAAACATGACTGTATACTATCATGCACTCATCTACAATGGGCTACCGAGCCCCATACATACAGCTTTGTATAATGTATACTACGATTGCGCAGTGGATGAAGTTCCGAACAAGTTCCAAGATAAGGCGTGTGTTGTGAAACAACGTGTAGGAAATCCAGTGCAAATGAGTTGAACGCCCTCACTGCAAATTTGTGTTTAATGCAATTCCTACACCTACCGTCACGTACAATTTACATCATAAAGGTCCAGGAATAAGTTAAACAGAAAGTGTGGAAAAGCGCACCAAAGCGTCTAATTTTCGCAGTGTGTGTGTATGTATTGCTGATAGAGAGTGCAGTAGACAGAGAGAGAAAGAAATGGAATAATTCCAGGTAAAAAGCATATACAGTGAAGGAAAAATAACAACATTGGAAAAAATAGCATTCCACAATTTTCTAAAAACTGGACACTTATTTTGTTAAAACACAGTCAAAACAAGTAGGATTAAGAAAACAGCTGTATGTCAGCAAGCAATTGATATGAATTTTATAGCTTTTTCTGTTGCTTAAGATGCTTTAGAGTTTTATACTAACAACAAAGTTAAAGACATCTTTAGTATAGTAAAGGATGTATCGAACCCTGACCGAATAACACTGACTACTATTCCCTATCAGTCATTGTGTGGTGATCTTAATCTCTTCTTTGTAAACAAAATAAAGAAAATATAAGGGGGCATATTACCAAGGTCCTTATCGTCGCTTTAGCAGGAATTTTTCCCGCTAAAGCGGCGATAATTTTATCGCCCTATTACCTAGCTGTCGCTAACACCAGTTAGCGACAGCTAGTAGGAGATAGCGATCATATTGGGGCCCGCTTTGCATGTCAGCGATATTTATCGCTAATGACATGCAAAGTGGGCGTGCCAAGATGTTAGCCACTGTAAACAGTCGCTAACATCGCTATCTCCTATTACCTACAATGGCGTACTTTTGGAAATATTCGCGCTAAGCGCGAATATCTCCAAAAGCTAACGCCTGCCCAGAGCCATGTTATCCAATGGTAGGTGGATAACATGGCTAAGAGCATTAGCTCGGTAATGCATGAATATCACAGACTTTTCAGCGATATTCACGCATTTCGGCCGATTTTTATCGCTTTTGAGATAAACCTTGATAATAGCAAGGTTTATCTGCGATAAAAATCGGCGGAGCTCAGCGATAATAATATTGCCGCTAACCGTGTTAAGCATTAATTATCGCTTAATCTTGGTAATATGCCCCACGATTCATTACTCTGAGCTTACAGGATTCAAAATACCTGCAGAAAGATAGCAACCCCTCCACGCTTTCTACCTTCCCTTGCATGAATACAGAATGCCTCACAGATTTACTAAATAAACTAAAATCAGGTTCACCTAAAGACGTCTGCCCCCTTTATACAGAAAGGCATCCATATCATCTTCCCAGATAGTACTCTTTCCTTAACCTCTCGCTCATCCAAGGAGTAGTCCCCCACACATTTAAAGAAGCAGTCATAATCCTGCATAAAAAAAAAACCTGACGTGCACCCCTTACAGATAGATAAATATAGCCCATATCGCTTCTTCCCTATCCTGTCAAAATCCTCGAGGCACATGTAACTAAACAACTCTCTTCTCTTATTGAGGATACAATCTTTCTAGATCCCCACCAAGCAGGCTTTTCTCCTTCCCATTCAACAGAATGAGTCATTCTAAGCTGTGTGGACGATCTGAAGGAAGGGGCTGACAGGGGAGACACACAAGCTTTGGTCCTACTTGACCTGTCAGCGGCATTCGATACTGTTGACCATGAGATATTAGCAGATCGATTGGCTGCGGCAGGTCTTATGGGTACTGCGTTAAAATGGATGTAATCCATCCCGGATCAAACTCAATCAGTTAATCTCATACCCTATAGCTCTGCCACAGTTAGCACAGAGTGTGGGGTACCACAGGGCTCCTCTCTGTCCCCCCATCTCTTTCATCTCTAAATCCCCCCTGATATACTTCCTCCAACAAATAAAAGGTAAAAATCTATAATTATGCGGATGATGTGCAGCGGATATTCAAAATTGACTTTAAGGTATTCTTTCCGAACAATATGCTATTCATTGAAGACTGGATGAATAACAACCAACTAAAACTTAACTCTGATGACCCAGAGATTGTTATCTCCAACTACAAACTAAACTATTGGACTTCAGCCTACTGGCCCGAAATGCTATGCACTCCACCATCCCGAAGAGCTCAGTAAAGAGTCTTGATATCCAAATTGACACTGACCTATCAATGTAATCACAAATAAGCATGGTCACGTTATCCTGCTTCTACCAACTAAGAAACTGTTGAAAAATCAGAAGATTTTTTACCAGGGAGGCCAGTACTTTCATCATCATTGCCATGATCCTGTCTAGAATGGATTGTGCCAATGCCACTTACCTAGGTCTTCCCACCAATATAACATAAACTTTAGCTTATCCAAAATCAAGCGGCCGGGATCATCTTTCAACAACCTAGACACTGCCATATGTAGCCACTGATGAAGGAGCTTCACTGGCTTCCAGTAGGACAGCGATCCATGTTCAAAACGGGTTGTATTATCTTTAAACCAATCCGAAATAGAGGTCCCAATTCCTTTCCACTAGACTCCCCTCATACCTCCCACAACAGAACCTTAGATCCATGCAAATTAACCTAATGATAGTCCCCAGATTCAAGCGCAAAAGAATGGGCCATTCACGTTTCTCCACATTGGGACCCCAGCTCAGGAACTCTGGGCCCGATTCACAGAACTAAATTGAGACAAAAACCTAAATGTATACCATTTTAGTATTCACAGACGGCACTTACTCTTTTTGGTATTCACAGAAGGCACTTACTCATTTCGGTATTCACAGAAGGCACTTACTCATTTCGGTATTCACAGAAGTTAGGAGTCCTAACTTTAGGACTCCTAAATGCCTTCTGTGAATACGGAAAGTCTTAAAATTAGGATTTTTCTCAGTTTAGTAGTAGTAAAGTTAGCACTCCTAACTTTAGGACTCCTAAATGCCTTCTGTGAATTCCTAAATTCTTAAAGTTAGGATTTTGCTCAGTTTAGGAGTCCTAAAATTAGGAGTCCTAACTTTACTACCACTAAACGGAGAAAAATCCTAATTTTAAGACTTTCGGTATTTATCTACACTTACCTCTCTGTGGGCTTAACAGCCTGTCTCCAATACATGTCTGGGGTGTGTGACAGCTACACTTTGTGCATTCCCTCTAGACAGCCACAACACAGGATGGATAGGTGTGTCTGAGTACCCATCTACATACATCTGTATTCTGATGACCTTTCCTAGACAGGATCAAAAGGAGGGGTTAACCCTTCACTTGAATAGGTAGTTTCCTGTCCCCACACAAATGGCTGATTTATCTCTCATAGATAACCAGGGAGACATGTCTGGGCTGAAAGGGAAACCTGTGCACTCTAGAGAGCTGCTTTAAAGTCACACACCACATCAAAGGCACTTTTGAGTATAGATGCTGGGTCTCTGACCCCCTAAAATCAGACACTTCAGTATCTTGAGCTTAACCTTTACTGGAAAAACTGCTGTGCTGATTAAAAGACTAATCTTTGGACTGCAGATTGCAGACTTGGGAGAGTTGCTTTTCTCTTATGTTGCACTGATGGCTGCTGCTCTCTGACTCTACTGAAAGAGAGCTGGACTCTCCCTTTACTCAAAGTGATCTCCAAGGGCTTGTTCGCTTGCCTTCTATCGCTCGAGACTTACGGAAATCAAATCTCCTTACTGCTTCTGTACCTGGCTCACTGGAAGTGGCCCAGAAACTAGCAACACAGATTTCGACACATCTCCTGTCTTTTTGTAACAGAACCGGCTCATCGACCCGTTTCCGGACTAAAATCTGCACTTCGCATTGGAACCAGTGCTGTGCCTCCAGAGTTCGATGCTTTGGACGCCGTATTACCACTGCTGCAGCTGGGTGAGATCAACGTATCCTCTTTCCTGCATGGCAGAGTACAGCACATTGCTTGATGCCTCTCGGCTCCAGCACCCGTCTTCAGAACTGACTCATCAACTTCATTGCATGGAGAAAATGGATACATATTGGTGTTTGCGACAAAGAAAGGTACTCTGTTCACCAGGCCTTGCATGGGTCCTGTAGCTAGCCTGAGCAGTGTCAAGACTGATTTGCATATGGCTGGGTCCAAACTGGCGTGGCAAGCAAAAATACAATGGATTAAAAATAGATCTATGACTGGGGGTGAATGTTTGATTTGTTCAGCATTCTGTCCATCATTTGTTCTTTTCACTTTTTTCGCCCTGCGTAGTAAGGGTATGCCTAGACGTGGGTCCCATGCTAATTGTGCTGGATTCAAGCTATTCTGGCTGATGAGGGGTTATACCCCAAAACCAGTCCTAGAATGCCTGTTTCCAATAGAGGAAGGACCTGGCCTAGTAGTTTGGATTCGACTGTTCCCTTCTGGAGCAGGGTCAAGACTGATTTGCATATGGCGGGGTCCAAACTGAGGTGGTGTGGTGAGCAAATAAACAATGGATTAAACCCAGTTCTGTGACTGGGAGTAAATGTTTGATCTGCTCAGCATTCCGTCCATCATTTGTTCTTTTTCCTCCTGAGCTTCCACAAGGTCGGCCCAAACACTGACTCTGCCTTAGTCCAGTGCGATCTAAAGTAACCTTTTTAGCGCTATTGCTTCTAAGCGCCTTAAGGCTTTATTCCTTTAAAATTCAATATCTGAACTTCTATACATTGGATTTTTGTCTTGTTTTGTTTATAATATAAAACAATAAGTAAAAGCAATAAAACATTAAAATAATTGAACAACATGAGGAATATTATAGATAAATAAGTGCAAATTTGCAATGTAATTTAAAGTCATTGAATTATAATAACATTTTTATACAACACCCCCAAGAACAATGTAGCTGTTAACTTAAAAAAATAGTATTCTATATTTTTCTAAGAAAAAGAGAGAACAGAAAACAAGAGAAAAAGGTGAGACAAGAAAAGAAAATAATGAGATGCTCCAGAAGGCTTACAGAATAAGGTGAAATTGATCTGTAGGTTGCATAACTGACTAAACAATACTTGTGGTTATTAGATTTGAATGCTAACATTCTATGGATTATATGTATAAATTGAGGACATTATTTTTGACAACATGTACTGTTAACATTCAACAATTATTCTGTTTAAAGAAGCTTTTACACTTCAGGTTGAATATTGTTGTTAGCAGGGTTCTTAGATAGAAAGGAAGTCAAAGGCATCCCTAACGTGTCTCTTTTAATAGCCACCTTCGTAGATGTTAAATTAGCTGTCTCTAATCTATGATAATCTATAACTCTAGCAAATCATATTCCACCATTTAAAAAAAGAAGCATTGCAGGTGTCTTTCCAGTTGAATGTAAATACCTTTAGACCAATGGCAATGAGAAGATCTACACAATTCCCAGTTAAATATTAAAATGCCTAAACTTTGAAGGATCCACATAGAAAAATGTGCATTTCTTCAAATAGTATATTAACTGAACAAATGTCCAATTATTTTACCGGGACTTGTTTTCGAAACCATTTAATATTCTAACACTTAAAGAACATATGCATAACATCACTATTTACGTGTCAAGGTCAATATTCATTATTTTTAGTTAATTTCATTTAAAGAAAAGTACAAGGAGTTAAAAAACCTATTAGAAAAACAATATAACGTTTTTGTGGTACTTGCAGAACAAGGTATAGCATGAATTTGTGGCCAAATATCCAATATAGAAGTAGGTAAAATCTGTTGAAAATGCTTTTCCAATAATTATTCTGCATTCGTTGTGGGGCCTACCAGTTCCCTTATCAATGTTTTTTAAATAAATGTAAGATGGTGTAACCTCACTATCAAAATTATATGTGTGGTCACCAGTAACTATCCTGTTTAATGTCACCACTGATGGAGCTGGTAATTTAAACTTAACGGCTGCAAGTAGCAAATCATTTTTACATTTGATGGAGTTGGGAACATCAAACCTATTTTGCAATTCTCTAAATGACATGAGTAACATTTTCGATGCCTTTATCTTCCCAATCTTTCCAGTATATGGAATGGATACATGATTGCATGTTTATTGTTTAACTTTTGAATTATAATAAATAGGAGAGAAAGTAAGATTTGGGGCATCAGAAAAGTTATACAAATGGAAATGTTTAGCCATTAAACTAGAAGTATTAACTACAGAAGAACATATTTTGGAGTTTTGGGCATGTGTATGAGATCCTTCAATGTAAAAAGATGTATTATTGATAGGTCACTATTTTCCAAATACTGTAACTTAGAGAAGACCAAAGCTGCTTGAGTATAAAAGCAGAATATTTTATGTAATATGAGACATTTTCTCTTCAATGTACCTTGATTGATTTAGCTTATATAGAGATATGAGTGCAATAAGAATATTGACAAGAGGCCTGAGGTTTCAAACACATTTAGAGGGAGTTTCACTGGAAGTGTGACCAAAGCTAAAATGAAAAGAGGCAACATCATCCTTTTGATCATATCAAGTCGACGCCACTAAGACAATACAAAGGAGACCATTTATCAGATATTGTGGTGATCTTATTTCTTATAATGTTTTATTTAACCACATTAGAGTCTTTTATTGAATTCGAATAAATAATACTATTAGAACCAGGGTCCTTAGTTGACAGAGGGTTGCACCTTTTCTAAGTAGGGGCCTCCATTCATAGTCAGGGCAAGTGTAGTACACACTAAAAGTTTACCTGTGCTCATCCTTGGGTAGCTTGGCTCCCAAGCAGTCAAGCTAAACTTAAGAGACAATGTGTTAAGTATTGGTGCACGCACATACAGGAACACACTGAAAACGCCACAAAACTACTCTACATCAATTTTGAAAAATAGCCAATATTTATCTGATTAAAACAAGACCAAAACAATAAAAATCCAACATACACAAATAATAATGCAAATCTCTTCAAGAGTAAATGCAGTTCTAGCACTGAAAAACACAATAGCACTGGCAAGGGTATAATGGCGTGCTTGAGGAAGTCCAATCTCAAAGTTAGGGTCTGACCGCGTGGAAATGCTGGCTGGCTATAGAATCTTACAACCCCCGTTACAGTACCTTGGAAAAGTTGGCAAAATAAAGACATTGTGAAGCCTTAGGGAGGTGAGACGTCATTGAGGCCAGTGTGGCGTCAGTTCCTTACTGTCTGTCGTTGGCACGTCGAGGACGCCCGGGACGTTGCAAGGCACAGGGGAGATGATGCTGCTTTGGAGGCACAGTGTCGTTTCCAGTGGCGGTGCAGGGTCGATGAAGCTCCGAGGGGCTAGCCATAAGATGTCTACTTCGTAGTGTAGATGTCACACAACGGGGACATAGGTGCTGCGGCGGAGTCGAGCGTCACAGACTTCAGTGATGCAGTGCTAGGGGCTCATGCTGCGGCAGATATTTGGAGGCACTGTGACAGCGTCAGGCCTGTGTTGCAAGTCACGGGTGTTGCATGGAGCTGGGACCACAGCTTTGGTGCAGGTAGCCAGTGACGGCTCCTAGTGGGAGTGCTGTAGATGGTGGGGTGGGGCGGGGCAGGTCAGGTGGTAGTAAACTTTGGCTTAGGCCGAACGAAGTTCAGTTAATAAATAAACAAATAAAACTAATTTTGTGCGCGCTGCAATGCAGCTTGCGCAATGAAAATTGTTTTATTTATTAATTTATTAACTGAACTCCATTCAGCCGTAAGCTGTAGTTTACGACCCCCACCATGCCCCACCCTGGCCCTCCCCATCCACCATCCCACAGCACTCCCACGAGGAGCCGCCACTACACTTCGTTTCGGTGTCAAAAAGCGGCACCAGCTCCGAAGCCACACTCACTTTCGAAGACCCAGGAACTGGATTTGACTTCTAGCACCACTTGCAAGGTAGGGCTTTCAGCAGGAAAGCCCTGGCGCTGTAGGTGAAGTCCTGGCACTGAGACTTCCAGCATGAAGCACGCTCATCTCAAGTCCTTGGGGAAACTCAGAAAGCAAGATGCAGAGAGCAAATTCCACTCTTCTCACTCCAAAGAGAAAAAGCAGCTGGCAGCAAGCCAACACAGCAAAGTTAGCAGCAAAGTGTCTGTCCCTCCTGGTAGCATAATAACTCTTCTTCCTCCTCTTAGAATGTCCTCAGTTTAGAGTGTTCTAAGTCAGTGCTGTCGGAAGTCCAGACCTTATACCCATTTTAGCCTTTGAAGTTGGAAGACTTCAAAGAAAGGTCTTTGAAGTGCCACAAAAACCTGGCCTTCATGGCTCTGGCTCCGTACACAGTACAGGGGGAGAGGCTGCTCACTGTGAGGGGCCAGGCACAGCCCAATTCAGGTGTAAGTGCCAGCTCCTCTCACCACTCTAGCTCAGGAAGACCCATCAGTCGGGAAATGGGTCATCAGGATATGCAGGGCACACCTCAGCTCCCTTCACAATTGACTGTCTAGATTGAATTCACAAAGTCCAGATGTAATCTAACCCAGGCGTGTATTCTAGGGACAGGCAAAGACACAGATTGGGTAAGTAAGAAAATGTCAACTTTCTTAATGTGTAATTGTTAGACCTGCAATTTATAAACCAACTTTACTAAAAGCAGAGATTTTAAATTGCATACATTTGGGAGACTACTGATTTCAAGGCTAGTCTCCTGCCTCCTGATTCCTCATACAAAAACCTGATTCCTCTGTGGGCTTTGACTGACAGGGCCTGGTATTGTGTAATTCGGGGTATGCACTGCCAGTTATCTGCTCCTGAAAGCCAGTGCACAACACTTGCATCATGCTCTCTCTGCCTGCCATAGCACTTTCTCCATGCTTCTGACAGGTAAGAAAAAAAGTACATTTGAGTACATTTGAGTTTTTGATATCCAAGCCTTCAGCAGCAGACTTGCAAAGTCCATACATGAACATAATCTGATGCCGGCCCCAATAGAAGTTAATGGGGGAAATACATTCTCCTGATTGTTTTTTAGAAACTCACACTTTTCTCTTCTAAAATGTTGGTATGTATGAAATTGTGAGTCCAGAGACACCAAACTCCAATGTTCTATCTGTTTTTAATTGGACGATACACTTGTAGAGTTTTACAAGGCAGCTCCAATGCTAACCTATGGGAAAGATAGGCCTTGCTGTAGTGAAAAATTTATTTTGCAGTTTTTTACTAGCAGGACATGTAAAACGTAAAACCACATGTCCTACTTTTTAAATACACTGCACCCTGCCCATGGGGCTACCAAGGACCTACCTAAGGGGTGCCTTACATGCATTAAAAGGGAAGGTTTAGCGCCTAGCTAGTAGGTGTACTTGACAGCTCAACATGGCAGTTTAAAAATGCACACCCTGACTCTGTGGTGGTAGACCTAAGGCAGGTTTGAAGGGCTACACATGTGCAAGGCACAATCCACGCTGCAGCCCCATTAGTTGCAGTTGACCCTGGGCACATACAGTGCACAGTACTAGTGACTTAATAGTACATCAAATATGCGAGTCATGGAGAAACCAAACGCTATTACATTTTAGACAAAGAGCACATGCACTTTAGTACTGGTCAGTATTGATAAAGTCCTAACCCCTGCTAAAATTAAGTTTAGCACACAGTCAAAAATAGGAGGCCAAAAGCAATAAGCCTGGGGAAACCATGCGAAAATATGTCAGGTCTAACAAATACCCAAATATGTAAATTTTGCTGTATTCCAAACAAACCCAGAATAGTTGAACTTTTCTTTAAATAAATATTTATTAAGCGGCAGAACTTTGGATATTTTAATATTTAATGTATATCCAGGGGCTAGAGAATAAGATGTTAGAGTCTCAAAAACTGTGGAATAGAAGAATCTGGGTGTGCCACATACAGTAACATGTCATCTACGTATGCAATAAATTTAACTTCAACATCTTTGTATTTATAACCTGAGAAAGTTGGGGATCTGCCAATCTTTTTCAAAAAGGCCTCCAGATATAGCATAAAAAGCAATTGGACAAGGGGTCAATCCTGCCTGGTACATATTTTGGAGAGAAATCTGAAAATTGCATGCCAATTGCACATTTTGTAGTTTCTGGAGAAGAACAGAGAGTAATAGTAGAACATAACATTTTAGGACCAAATCCATGCCCCCATTAAGGCTTGCAACATAAAATTCCAATCAACTCTATTGAAATCTTTCTCAGCATCAAAAGTAACAGACACCAAAGGATCTATACTATTTGAAGCACCATGAATAATATTTTACAATGTTCTAGAATTATCTGCGATATATCTGCCTTTGACAAACTCAAAAGGTGTTGAAAAACCTCTATTCATTTTGGTACCAGGATGTTGGCAAAGTCAGAAAAAACACTCCACAGAAAAACCATCCAGACCCAGTGCCTTATCTATGAGAAGTTTGAAGATGCCATTATATATTTATTTGAGTGTAATTACACGGATGATGTCTAACAAATGATCAGGATTTTTAGGAATCATACTAAATTTAGTAAAAATGTTTCTGAAGTCATCAGACGGTACTGCTGCAGTCCTGGGTTTTTTATGCGATTTAGGTTATACTGGACCGCTGGATCAGAAAATCATGGTGTCAGGCCGAGGAGAAATGGTCAGGGAGAATGCTAAGGAGATTAAGGCTGAGAACAAAAACACTTTTATTAATATGAAAATACCGGATCAAGGCCAGGTGAAATCTGGGGAACACTTCTCCCTATCGGATCCTTCAGTTTACACCAGTTATGCTAGCATATCAGTTGAGGTAGACTCAGGCAGTAGTCTAAGTGCCAAGTCCGGAGGGCCCTAGTGATGCAACTAAGGGTGACACATTCTACAAAGAAAGGCTGGGAAAATCCTAGAAGAAGAAATTAAGCAGGAGAGCAATCAATCTGTGGACTCATGACCTAAAATGGGACTACTCTCTCACTCAACAGTCATATGTGACCCTTGGAGATTTACCACATAATCCTGCTTCCCTGATAGCAGGACAATCTGACCCACTATCTCTGGATCTTATATACCTCACCATGATGCAGCATCATGAGGAGAGGCTCTAAGATAGTAGGAAAGCTAGGGTGGCTAATAAAAAGTTGCAGAGAAAGGGGTGTGGAATTTAGTAAAATATCTACTTCTCCATGGGACAGGTTGCTTCATAAATCTACTTGTCCTGTAACAAAATCTACTTGTCTCTTTGTTGCCATGTAGTGCGGCGACAAATTACGGCAGCAATCTCATTATATAAGAGCTCTGATATAGCCTCTCTGATTATGCCAGGGCTCATACCATAGTAGTGTTTGAATACTTGCAATCCTCTTATGTTGCTATGTTTCCGCAGATCTACATACTGGGGCTGAAGGTAGTGGTAAGCAATAGTTCAACTTGCATGTTTTAAGGGTCTTCAACAACTCTTCTCTAATCTTTTCCTATACCTAGAAATGTTGGAAATTTACTCCTGACAATTGTCTTCTTCCAGAGCTGGGAAAAAAAGTGGTTGGAAGGAAAGTGAACTTGCAAACACTCAGATTTTTGAATGAGCAAATCTAGACATGCATATTTGCTCATGCTAAAATGCAGTTCACAAATATTTTGTAGGAGTTCTATTTCTTGTTGTGCTTCTGTAAATTATTTTGAATTCACGAAAGCCGTATAGCTGCACTTAATGCTTGGACATATACCAGGGGTGCACTTTTGAGACTTTCTTTAATAATTGGGCCCCTAATTTGGTCTTGTGTTGACCATGAACTTTTGTATTTATTAAAATTCTGTCTCTCTCACAGTATTGGCTGGCTTCACTGTGAGTGACAGCAATCTACTCTTTCACAAGGAACATATTGGCACACAAAGTAGTTTTGTTCACTGCCTTTAACTACTGTGGCAGTGTGTACTTTTTGAGACCAAAAACAATTTTTGCTTTTGTCAATGTTTGTTAGAATGGTTTTACAAAAACCATGCCAAAACAATTCACACATTGACAAACTAAAAAGCTGACCACCAATTTCAGACCTACAGGCTTTGCCAATGCTTGTTTATTTTCCCCCATAATCTTATTGAAACTGGTTGCACTGATTTTTCATTTTGAATAATTTTGGGAAATACTAGCATGCATCAACACATTTTACTAAATGATGCTGCACAGAAATGGTACCTGAAAGTTTACAGTAGTTTAGTGAAATGTTTTTCCTGCTTTCATTTTTTCATGAACATTTTATTTTGAAAGCAAAGAGTCATCAATCTTGCTTTCAAGCATCTGAAAATATTTGCATCAAATCAGAGAGCATTCTCGGAGCATTATACAAAGCCTCATTTTGCTAAACTTTGAAAACGTGTGTACACATTTTTATACTGGAACCACTGTCAGTAGTGCAGTCAGAGCTTACAACATTTACTTAGAGCGCCCCCCTAAAAATAAGGGCTTTCAATTAATGAACCATACATACAAGTTTGAACAGCATTAACATATGGACAAAAATATTACCTTAACTGCAGATAGTGCCCTTTCTGGATCCATAATGTGGTACTTCAAACTGGCAGTCAAAGGGTTTGTGCTGCAGGGGGTTGGATACTACTAGTCCCAAGGACAAAATACACATGAAATCTTGTTTCCCTTGACCCCACACAATATGTCCTGGGCGTTTGGCTGTAGGAATTCCACATCACTCTAGGGAGCAGTGAGAAGGATCATACATGTTTGTATGGAGATCCGAGAAAGCAGTGGAGGCTGTCCCTGGGCAGTGGTATGGTACAGAGGGTTTAAAAAAGAAAAGAAAAAGATCACTTACCTGTCGGCTGGCCAGCTGGCTGTCCAGCCGCCGCCTCTCCTCTGTTCTCTGCTTCTGTGTAAACTCGAAGCACACAACCTACCAAACTGCCCTAAGGCAATCACGACGCTCCTGTCACCATGACAGCAGTTTCGTCATTGGTCTGAGCCCCGTGGTTCAGAGCTCAGACAGTGACTGGGAGGCTTTGCATGTTCTCTATCCAGGCTGTGCAATGCATCCTGGTGGAGAACATGCTAAGTGTGCATGTCTGTTTGGCTGGCCCAACCATCATGCGCACTTAGAAAGTGCCTCACCATTCCTCCCATTGCTCTGTTAGCAGCCCATGCCCGCCAAACTGCCTCAGCACAGAAAAATTAAATGAGAATACCAGCGTGTTATTATCATTTTATTTCTCCTTTTTTTGCAGTGCGGAAAACCTGTTGAAACTGATGCCTCAGTACTAGAAGCAGGGGTAAATGGCTTATGGAAACAGTACTCAATGCAAAAGTCACAGATCACGGATAACCAGTGGAAACTGGAAGATTTTGTAAATTGCCAGTAGAGAAATAACTTATAGATATTGGGTTTGGATGAAGGAGAGGAGGGAAATGCTGTGATGGCTTTTAGAGTCAAGCTGTACAAAGGTGTCTTCACTGAATTAGAGAACTGAAATTGGAAGGCAGAGATTCAGAGGACACATAGGGTCCACTGTATGTAAAGAAAGCAATGCAGGGGGCTGGTGCGGGTAAATTATGACAAAGGGCAGTCGTTGTTTACTTTGTACATAGCCAAAAATAGCCTGCCTTACATAATAAGGCAGGTCATTTTTGAGAAGGCTTGGCCTGACGTAAAACAGAACTTATATGAATTCTCCTTTTTTATGAGGCTGGATTTCTGCCAAACCACAGTAGAGAGAAGCTGGAGGCTTAGGCAGCTCATAAGTCCCTTTTAGGGGAAAGGAGCAGAGGCATATCTATTAAACCCTGCACTACTAAAAATAGTATATAAGAATGGACTACGGGTGTTTAACTCTAAAATCAAGGTCAAAGAAACCTTGGATGGGTTGACCTAGGAAGCTGCATGTATAACCTCTGTTAAAATAAGTTGCTGTAATGTGATTCGGCTAAACGAGATGGGGGCATTTGAGCTGAAATGTATCTTCTAATAGGTGGATGTGCAGGGGACACTGTATTTTTTCTCCTATGCCTGACATTCTTGTTAGTTGCTAGATTTGAGTTGCTGGGTTACTCATGTGTTTTGATTAATGGGAAGTTGAGGTTTTCTGAGTTACTCACCATTATGGATTGTCTCTCTCTTTTGATTAAAATGAAGTGTTTGATGACATGATATGCTGCAAAGGGATGAAGCACGCTTCTCATCTTAAAGATGGAGCAGGTCTGGCAACCTTGCTTAGTTGGAGAGGGGGCACATGGGTGGGCAGGAAGAGAAGATCACTTCAAGGATGGGAAGGGTGGGCACGGGGTTCTGAGGAAGTGGGATTGGGCAAGGCGGTGGGACAGAGATGAAGAAGTAAATCAATGAAGCAAACATTGGAAAGTCAGGGAGGGCAGACTTTTATACAGGATGCTTATTTGCTGAGGCAATATTGAAAAATGAATATATGGTGGGAGTGGGACTCTACGGATTGTCACAATAAATATTTGAAGTCTGATTGATAATCACAAATTGAGGCAGGTTGTTCAAGGTTTGAAAATGTATAGTGATGACATATATATAATCGATTCACAAAAGGGGGGTGGTGATGAACAGAGTGTCTGAATTGAGCGGACCACTCTTACCCAGTCCAAAGATCAGGGATTGATCCATCACCGTTATTTATCTCACTGCCCCATCCCAGCTCAGAACCTGGCTATATGCAAATCAGTCTGTCCCTGGCCCAGTGCATCATGGGAACAGGGCAGACTAAACTACCAAGCCAATTCTTTACCAGAAAGGAGACAAGCTACCGGGGACCGGTTTCTGGCATTTCAGCCGTCTTCAGCCCGGCTTGCTTGAATCCTGATGGAGCAGTGAGAAAGGGACTCATGTCTGAGTATACCCTGCCACACCTATAGTGGCCAAAATCGATTCACAAAAGGGGGGTGGTGATAAACAGAGTGTCTGAATTGAGCAGACCACTCTTACCCAGTCCAAAGATCAGGGATTGATCCATCACCGTTATTTATCTCACTGCCCCATCCCAGCTCAGAACCTGGCTATATGCAAATCAGTCTGTCCCTGGCCCAGTGCATCATGGGAACAGGGCAGACTAAACTACCAAGCCAATTCTTTACCAGAAAGGAGACAAGCTACCGGTGTTGGATCTAGCCCTGATCTCTTGACGGGGTGAGAGTTTTCTGCCTAATTCAGAGACTCTGTCCCTCACCACCCCTTGTTGTAAATATTTTTGTCCACCCTAAGCGTGGAAGGGTATACTCAGATGTGAGTCCCTTGCTCATTGCACCATCAGGATTCAAGCAAACCGGGCCGAAGACGGCTGTAATGCCAGAAACCGGTCCCCGGGAGCTTGTTTCCTTCCCAGTGTAAGAATTGGCTTTTGTAGTTTGGTTTGCCCTGTTCCCATCATGCACTGGGACAGGAACAGACTAATTTGCATACAGCCAGGTTCTGAAACTGGGATGGTGCAGTGAGCTATAAAACGGTGTTGGATCTAGCCCTGATCTCTTGACTGGGTGAGAGTTTTCTGCTTAATTCAGAGACTCTGTCCCTCACCACCACCTTGTTGTAAATATTTTTGTCCACCCTAAGCGTGGAAGGGTATACTCAGATGTGAGTCCCTTGCTCATTGCACCATCAGGATTCAAGCAAACCGGGCCGAAGACGGCTGTAATGCCAGAAACCGGTCCCCGGGAGCTTGTTTCCTTCCCAGTGTAAGAATTGGCTTTTGTAGTTTGGTTTGCCCTGTTCCCATCATGCACTGGGACAGGAACAGACTAATTTGCATACAGCCAGGTTCTGAAACTGGGATGGTGCAGTGAGCTAAAAAACGGTGTTGGATCTAGCCCTGATCTCTTGACTGGGTGAGAGTTTTCTGCTTAATTCAGAGACTCTGTCCCTCACCACCCCTTGTTGTAAATATTTTTGTCCACCCTAAGCGTGGAAGGGTATACTCAGATGTGAGTCCCTTGCTCATTGCACCATCAGGATTCAAGCAAACCGGGCCGAAGACGGCTGTAATGCCAGAAACCGGTCCCCGGGAGCTTGTTTCCTTCCCAGTGTAAGAATTGGCTTTTGTAGTTTGGTTTGCCCTGTTCCCATCATGCACTGGGACAGGAACAGACTAATTTGCATACAGCCAGGTTCTGAAACTGGGATGGTGCAGTGAGCTAAAAAACGGTGTTGGATCTAGCCCTGATCTCTTGACTGGGTGAGAGTTTTCTGCTTAATTCAGAGACTCTGTCCCTCACCACCCCTTGTTGTAAATATTTTTGTCCACCCTAAGTGTGGAAGGGTATACTCAGATGTGAGTCCCTTGCTCATTGCACCATCAGGATTCAAGCAAACCGGGCCGAAGACGGCTGTAATGCCAGAAACCGGTCCCCGGGAGCTTGTTTCCTTCCCAGTGTAAGAATTGGCTTTTGTAGTTTGGTTTGCCCTGTTCCCATCATGCACTGGGACAGGAACAGACTAATTTGCATACAGCCAGGTTCTGAAACTGGGATGGTGCAGTGAGCTAAAAAACGGTGTTGGATCTAGCCCTGATCTCTTGACTGGGTGAGAGTTTTCTGCTTAATTCAGAGACTCTGTCCCTCACCACCCCTTGTTGTAAATATATGACATATATATAATGACATATATATATATATATGCAAGAAGACCATATTGAAAGGTCTAAGAAACATCTGTTGGAAACATTGGGGTATCAACCTTTGGTATACAGTACACAAGGGGTCACTGCTAGGGGGTAGCCATCTTGGCTCATATCAGAGTGGTGGAGGTAATACAGAACTCATCAGATAAGTTTGACTGATGGGCTCTGGTGGAGTGCTTGGTTGTGGGTGATGGGATTACAATCTGTTCAATTTATAGGTCAGATGTGGATGATCCAGCAGTAATCAATTTTATTAATGTTGAGCTAGCATCTTGGGCAACAGCAATTATAATATGTGGAGACCTTATTATGCACATAAGTAGCGGCTTGGATACTCAGTCTATGGATAGATATGATGGCGTAAAACCTAAAGTGTTTTGTGCAATACAGGCTCTCAATTCAAATCATGGGTTCTTAGATGTTTGGTGACAGCTGAGAGCTCCAGACTCCAGGTACACTTTTTTTTCAAATCCCCATAAGAAACATGTTAGACTTGACTATTTTCTCATCTCTGCTGCTTTGTTTAGAGAGTTGAAAACTGAACTATATCCACAATCTTGTCAGATTGCAATCCTTTAGATTTGAAATGAGTGCCTTGGCTAAAAAGCCCCAGACTCCACTCTGGTCCTTCGATAGGGGGTTACTAACTAATTTGGAATATGTTGAGCATATGAAAAAGTGGCTACCAGCCTTTCTGAACATGAATAGGGGTAGTGCCCATTGTTATGTGGTTTGGGATGCCTTAAGGGCTGGAATAAAAGAACAGACCCTTAGCTTCAATTTATTCAGGCAGACAATGCAGGCACAGAAATTGAGATCTAATAGTGGCGAGTTGATCTTTCTGGAGTTCCAATTCATTTTGGTAGTGATGGATGATAAGGCAGAACAGGAAATACTTTTGAGGATCTGGGTTGTATGATTAGAATAAATGGCTTCTTTGCAGAAAAGGCAGTGGAAACATTTCAGGTCCATTATCTGGAATGCTATGAATTCAGTGAGAGGGTGAGTAAATTACTGGCACTTAGAACAAGATAACAAATGCTTTACTGCAATATTCAGAAAATTAAAAATGAACATGGGCATCTTGTAAATGCTACTGAAGCAATACTAAATGTTTTTAAAGAATTCTACAGAAAATTGTATCAATCGGAAGCGATCCCTTCAGAAAATGAGATTAGTCAATATCTGGGTGTTATTGTAGAAGGACAATTGGATAAGGATGAAAGGGATACTTTAGATGTTCCAATCGCATTTGATGAAATAAAAGCAGCCCTGTGCGCTATGGCATCTGGGAAATCGGCCAGCCAGATAAAATTCCATTTGAATTTTAAAAGGTGTTCTATTCTGAACTATAAGCTGATCTCTGTAACCTATATTAAGGAAGTGCATAAGTTCTGTTATCCTGGGTTTCCACTAATATTGTTATTTTTAAGAAAAAAGGCAAAAACTGGGTCTTATTAATTAATGGTGACTCAAAATTATATGCGAAGGTTTTAGCTTTTCGTTGAGTCAGGTGATAGTAAACTCATTTCTCCATGGCAACATGGTTTTATCCCCGGAAAAGAGACTACTGATCACAAAAGGTGGGTAATTACACTATTTGACAAGGCCCGAGTCACAAGGGATCATATGTCTTTGATATTACTTGACGCCGAAAGGGCCTTTGATCGCAGGGCAATGGATTACCTTTGGGCTGTGATCAGGTGGAATCAAATTGGTTCGGGCTTTATGGGGGCAATGCAGGACTTATATACAAAACCAACAGCTAGGCTGCAAATCATGGGGGTAGAATCAGAGGACTTTTCCATCACAAGGGGAACAAGACAGGGGTGTCAGTACTCGCCCTTGCTGTTTGCACTATATATTGACCCGCTAAATAGGGGGCTCATATATAATAGCATAATAGTAACATCGATCATGCATGGATTAAGTACTAAGGTATTAGCCTACGGAGACGATATTGTGTTAGTAACACCTGAGATTGAATTGGCTATAAAGGAAGTGGAAGCTGCTAGGTTTGGTATAATATCTGGGTACCTTTTAAATAAGATCAAGAGTCAGATAGAGGCAAATGAATGGGTACCTTTAGTGGAAGTACTGAACAGGTGACTTATCTGGAGGTCAACATTATGAGCAAAGTGATCAGATAGTAGATACACCATGACCCCAGTGTTGCTAAATATGAAAAGGGCTATCTGGCAAGTGGATAACTTACATCTCTTGATGGCGGGGTGTTTCAGCGTAATTAAGATGCTCTTCTTACCCAGGGTACTCTATCTCTTTAGGGCTATCCCCCTCAAGTTTGAGAGCTGCTGGTTCAAGCAGATGGAGGATATGGCCAGTAGCTTCATATGGTCATATGCTAGAGCCCGAAACATTTTATGCTACCTAGGACAAGAGGAGGGTGGGCTAACCCCAGTTTCAAGTTTTATAATTGGGCCACTGCTTCGCAGTATATGTGAACTTTAGTTATAGGAAAAGAGCAGAGGAACTAATAGTGGAAAATTCTCCCTTAACTCATGATCTTCTATTGGGAGAAAATGCAAATGTTTGTTTTTAAGGGATGGTTAAACCCAGTTATTTAAAAAAAAGTTACATTTAAAACTATACAAGCAGCATTAACGCTTTGTGATCAGTTGAAGCATAAATTGGGCGATATTGCTACTATACTCCTCAGTGGAAAGCACAGATTCTGCCAGCTGTTTCCCATGATAATTACTGTGCTAAATGGGAACACAGTTGAGTACAGAAAATGGGGCACTTCCATTCAAAAGAAATTTTTCATAGAGATGCAAAAGGATTTTTCTCTTGATCGGAGGGATTTTTTAAAGTTCCTTCAAATTAGAGATTTTGTGATAAAATGCCCCAAGGGTAGTACATGGGTAAGAAACTTCCACTGATGGAGCAGCTTAGTAATGTAGCAGAGTGTAGTATTATCTTGATCTTCCAACTATTAATGAAGTATATGAAGGATGAACTGGTGAACCATTCAGATAATTGAGGTCAGCCGTTTGGCAGTAATGATGTGCAATTTTTTGAGTCTTTGAAAATTGTGAGTTGGGGAAGAAATGGTGGTATAATAATAATAACAATAATCCACATTTGTAAAGCGCAAACCATCACCCGTTAGGGTCTCTAGGCGCTGGGGGCCGTCGGGAAGTTTAAGCAAGCTATTGCCCAGAGTCACATGGTGCTGGGCTAATCTGCTGCTGGCCCCGGGGATCGAACCATGCTCTCCAGATTCCTGAGTTAGTCATCCTGGCCGCAGTGCCACCTTCTCTGCGCTTGTTGCAGTCAGAAAGCTGACCTGATTCATATGTTTAGTAGCTGTGTTAGGCTTGATGTATTCAAACAGGGTATTATTGATTTATGGAAGGTACTCTGCAGCAGTGGATAAGTTTGACACCCCAGCCTGTCCTACTAGGGATTGAAATACACATCCCCCCAAGGTGGAGGCCAAGCATATTTCAAAACTCCTCTGCACAAATGGCGTGTTTCTTTTAAATAAAACTAAAATTAGCCTGCAACATCTTATTGATAAAATATTACATTACTAAACAGTCAAAGGCATAGCGATTAACAAAAAGAAAACCAAGGTCATGGAAAAGAGCAACAGGTTAGAGAAAAAGCAAAAATGGTACCAAGAAAACCAACAACTGGAACAGGTCAAAACATACGGACACCTGGGAGTACTAGTTGATGATAGTGGCTCCTTCCAGCAGTACAAACTTGACCTGCAGAGGAAAGGTAACATGCTATTCCTCACATTTCACACACTACAGAGGCCATTAGATGGTCCAAGCTATTAAATGAAAGAAAAGGAACCACCTTAAAGGAGATTTATAGTCTGCATAGAGAGGCAAGGCATAAACAATGTTTGTTAAAATACCCCTCTCACACCAAAAGGGCCCTTGGTGTCATGCTTCATCATCGGGGTCTTCACGCCCGCTGCGGGACGGGGCATGCTGCAACGAGCGACTACGCTGGAGCACTGATATTTGTAAGTGCTATGTGAGGTATATTTGTTGTGAGTGAAAAAAGGGTCAGGGGTGGATAAAAAAGTGATGCTAAAAAATACCGGGTCTTATGGGTTCAAAAAAACTTTATTTGGTCATAGGCTGGTATTGTTAAAAATGTGTGGTTGGAGAGATCACGCTAGTAGTAATGTTTGTACTCTCCTTTGGGTGTCAACATGTATGACACAAACATGTTTCGAAGCCGGGAGTGCTTCTTCATCAGGACAGAGTATGATCCCTCAGTCACTCACTATGTTGCTATCAATATGTGAAAGAATATATAGAAGTGATGTTTTAAAAATACAATACCCAATTGGTACACGTATAACTGTTCTAGAGCTTTATCAGTATTTTCTGAGTATAAGCTAGAAACATAGGGAGTCAGTGCTCCATGAACTCCTGGGTCGAGAGAAGAAATGAAAGTCTCATATACTGTCGCGAAGTCACTGCTTGCTCTCTCGCCAACCCGGAGTTCCGTGCTAGTAATTAACTCCTCATTTAAAAATAGCCATAGTTAATATCAAGGAGCCCCTACTACCGACCTAGACATGCTGTTGGCACCAGGAGGCGCATAAGCGCAGCCACGGGACTCCGCAGCGCGGGAGCCCCTACCACCGACCTACTTGACATTTGGCCCGCTGTCTCTCGCCCTTAGGGGGCTTGCCTGCACCGGACGCCACTGGGGAGCCGCCATTGTCCCACTGCCACAAGGGACTACACTACTACTACAGCAGCCTTTGCGGCGGGGATGCCAGGAAACAGGCTGTTGGCACCAGGAGGCGCATAAGAGGAGCCGCGGGACTCTGCAGCACGGGACGCACGCGGGCGTGCCCGTTTATTGCCTGGGCCAAGGGCGGGCCCGTCCGCACAAGTCAGAAGCCGGAAGAGGCCGGGCCGGGCCGTCCCTCTTATTTTTTAAGTTTGGGGTGCTGAAACCAAGGTACTGTCAACAACAACCTCTGGTGCGCTCAGATATTGTAGTGATAACTGGTCTATAGTGGATTACAGCTAGCCTAGTGTATAGCCAGAACTTTATGGTTTTAGCAGGAGGACTTAAGTGCACTAAGAACTCTTTGTCCATTTTGGACTTTTACAATTAATGTTTTTATTCTTTTTATTCTACTCTTTTATGGCTATGCCCTAAAGCTCTGATTCAGCTGTGCATCCTTGTTAGTTGAGTAGCGTGTTTTTCATACCTCTTAAACTTTAGATTTCTACGCAGAATTAGCCAGAATGGGGAGAAGAGCATGTGTGGAGAAGAACCAGGCCCCGCTTAAACCAACACCTAAACCTACCTCCATTGATAGGATGTTAGAAAAGGCATTGGGTGCGGTGGCATCCGAAATCGAACGGACCGAGAGGCATCTGTCCTTGACCCCCAATCTAGAAATTCTTTTACCCGATCCTGTAACTCCGCAAATTTCAGGGCCCTTATCATCTGAGCTTTCTAGTGACCAAATATCAATAAATGAAGTCACCATTCAAAGTGATACTAGGGCCACTCCGCAAGCTCAGCTAGGTAGAAATAGTAAATCTAAAACAAAGGTTGCGAGGAGGAAGAAGATCCAGGGTCAACTGGAAGACAAGGGAAAAACAGGGGTGGGGATTCAGCAAGGGGAGACTGTAGAAACTGCAAGCGAACAGCCAATTTGGGTCTCAAAGCTGATAGTCGACCTTCAGCACCAAATGAGGGACATCGTAAAGGATGAACTTAAGTTCCTTTAAGAGAAGGTCGAGGGGTTGACTATCCTTTTCAATGACTGGACACTGAGGCATACAACTCATGGCTCTGCCACCGCAGAGAATGGGTCACAATCTCGAGACACTTTAACCTCATCGATGCTGCAGATATTCTTCTCCGGTGCTGGGCCATAATAGAACTGGGTGTGGTCATGACGAGCTGAGCTCGTCATGAGCACACGAGCACCGTGCCTCATGACGAGCTGAGCTCGTCATGAGCATCGAAGGGGTTAAACCATGGCTTTGATAGTGTCCACTCCAAATCTAGTGTCCAAACAGTACCTTCAAGCACAAGTGGGGTATTACATGTAAGGGAGGTTAATAGGCACTCCACTGCTAAACCTCTCCCAGTTACCTCAAACCATTCCACAAGTATACCCCCGTTGATCCGGCCCGTTGAGAATTTAACAGTACATTTTAGACACGTGGGGGGCTGTGCTTACAAATCAACAGGGGATACCAATTGTCCAAGCCCCCAAGAGTTATTAACCTCCCGCCAGCATCCACACCATATGTTATTATCCTTGCTGGTGTCCCTGAACATAGGAAAGAGCAATTTGAGTCCCACCAGGATTTAAAGAATAAACGTGCCCACTGGTTGGTAAATAATAGACATTTCAGATATGAGAACATAGATGAAATCTTAACCACATGCAGGGTGGGTTGGCTTGGCAGATGTCAGAAGGATATATTCTGGGACTGCATAATAATCCATTTTAGAAATCCTAGGATGACTCAAAGTAATTTATCTAGGGGGGATAGAAAATTATCAAGTGGTATTCAGGTGCTTCCACTAGGGTATTTTTACCCGCCCCCCCAACACTCATTTTTATGAATTTCGTCGAGGGGAGCAGCAAAGGAGAAATGATTATAAGATTTCTGCACCACCACACTTAGATCAGCACTGGCAGAGAATGCCTATCTACAACATACTCACTGCAAATCGATATAGTTGCCTAGATGGGAGTTGATTGACTGAGGGAAAAGCCATCTACTATCATAACACAACCTGCCCCAGCACGACTGGAAATAGATGCTGAGGTGAGAACAGTAGGGTCTTGTGTTATACCTAGTGGGGGACCAAAGCAGAAGGAGCATGAGCGGCTCCTCTGCTTGTACCTGAAGTGAGGGGGACCCAGCATGGAATGTCATTACTATTATAACTACGTTATTTATCACCAGGGCATATCCCCAAGGATGACTGTGGGATAATAAAAACATTAACACCCCTACCAGTTGTAGAGCCCCAACCACTGAAATCTATCAATCCCTCAATAATAAGAACTATATTTTGGAATGTGACAGGGTTGAACAACAAGGTGGAGGACCCCACTTGGGGTTCCTTCACCTACCAATTTGATATTTGCATGTTTCATAAAACTTGGGCTAGAGGGGTGATTTCTAGGTTGGGCTCTGCCACCTTTAGTATCACTGCAACCTTTGAAGGTAGAGGGAGACCATCTGGTGGCCTCACTACGTGGGTGGGTGTTCATTTAGGATGTCCGACAGAGTAGATAGATACAGGGTCAAAAGACATTCTATGTGTCTTACTATATTTCCCACTAAAAATGTCTGTAGCCCTCATTAATGTATACTCAATACCTACAGTTTTAGCCAAAGAGTCACAAACGCTGGATGAATTATCTAAGTTTCTAGACACTATTGCTGATAAACATATGGTGATCTTGGGTGGGGATTTTAATTGTCGAGCCACTTGAGGGATTACCCAAGGAGGGATTGTCTGAGAAGGACAATTTCTGGATTATTCCAGAGCCTAGTTGCCCACCGGTCAACAAATGGTCTCATTTGGTGATGCAAATGAACTGCCTTACATTAAAACATTCCCTCAGAACTTGTAATGGCAGAACCCCCTCTGAAACCTCCAATAGTTATACCTTTTTTCGAAACGAATGGGGATCCTTACTAGATTATATTTTAATTGATTCTATATCTTGGGAGAGGGTTTTAGACTTTAGGGTTATCCAACAACATGATAGTGACCATCATGCACTGGAGTTGGAATTAAAAGGCTTTAAACAAGGGAATGCCACCGACGTGGCAAACCCCATAGATCACAGGTTGATAATCTCTAACTGCAGGAGACGAGTAAGATGGTCAGATCTTAGACAATCGCAAGCCAAAATGAGCTCTCTTTATGAAGCTCTGGTTCCAGTGCTCCAAACAGCTTCCCTCTCACTAAACCAAAAATGGGCTGGCATAGATCTGGAGATGGTGAAGAAGAACCACGCCAAACTAGAAGAGGTCACATTAGATTTCTTCTACCCAAAAAAATAAACAAAACAAGAAAAAAGCCCCCCCATCCATGGTATAATGATTACTGTCGCACAATGAAAAGAGCTCTGGTAGATTCCATCAAGGTCAATGATCGTCCATTAATTAAACTAGCCAGGACGACATATAAAAAGGCAACTATAGAAGCAAAGAAAAGATGGGAAACTGATAGGTGGGAGGACCTGAAATGTGCTTTGGGAGCAAGGGACATGAGATCATTCTGGAGAGTAGTCAATATGGATAGCTCTGGCCCTAGATCTCCGGCAGACCCTAACCTGGGAGAGGCAATATGGAGGGAACACTTCCAATCCCTCTACTCTAAAGAAGGAGTAGCGGTTGACGCCTCAGACGATGGCTGCCCGATTAGGGTTGATCTTCCCCCTGACCTAAGAGATCACAAAGTAGCTACTGAGTCCACATGCAATGTTTCCATAAGTTTAAATGAAATTAAGGGAGCTCTAGCAAAAATAGCTCCCGGGAAAGCCCCGGGCTTGGATAAAATTCCAGGGGACCTTTTTCGTAACGAACTCTCTGTATGGGTGCCCTACTTTTGGGTCCTTTTTAATGCGATATTACGGGGTATGAAGATCCCCCGGAGTTGGGCAGGAGCCGAAATAATTCTGATCTATAAAAAAGGCTCCCCACTTCTGCTAAATGACTACAGGCCAATTAGCTTGATTGACATCTCACAAAAGGTTTTTGCGCGTTTGGTGCTCCTGAGACTCCAATCCTGGATGGAGGAACAGAACATACTAACCCCCCTCCAGGCTGGGATCAGGGAGAAAATGTCCACTATTGACCAAATCCTCAGGCTACAGATGTTGCACTGGAAGACCGTGTCACTGGAGGGTGGCAGCCTCTCTTTAATATTCGTTGACCTCCGGTCAGTCTTCGATTTGGTCCCTAGGGATTAACTCTGGACAGTCCTCCATGATATGGGGCCCCTACATATATAATTCACCTCATTAAGCTCCTACATGAGGAAAACTTTGCGCAAATTAGGTATGGTAAGGATGGGAGTCTTACCGCACCTATTCCAATCAAGCGCGGAGTACGCCAAGGCTGTGTGCTAGCCCCCACCCTGCTTAGCCTTTTTATCAATGGTTTAATGGACTATTTAGCAACAGCAAAAGATCTTGATGCCCCTAAATTTGCCTCCCGCCCGATTTCCGCAATGATGTTCACGGACGACACCTTGCTGGTGTCAAAATCCCCTATGGGGATCCAGAGGGTTCTTGATAAATTTGAAATGTTGGTTTGGAAATCAACCTGCAGAAAACCAAATGTATGGCGTTTAACTGCCCTAAAAGCACAAGATCCAACCCTATATTATCTGGTAAACCCCTAGAAAGAGTTATCTCATTTGATTATTTAGGGATAACAATATCGGAAACAATGGAGTGGGGGGCTCAAGTTAAAAAATCAACTCTTAAACTAACGCAATCCTCAGGAGGTATTATGAAGGTCTTTTGCAAATCTAGCCAGAAATTATTGAGTCCGGCCATTGGAATTTATAAAGTGCAAGCAAGGGGCGGGGCATTATAAGGTGCAGAACTTTGGGGGCATGTAAGTCAAGAGAAACTCACCCAGGTAGAGAATAGCTTCCTTAGACAGTTAGTAAATCTCCCTCGGAGTACCCCGCTTATTCCTTTATGTTTAGATCTGGGCCTCTTGGCAATTGCTGATATAATAATTCTGAAACCCTTACTCTATTGGCGACGCCTCTGGGTTACCCCCAAACTTACATCATATAGAGAGGAAATAATGGAAATATTGAACCTGCGTGAGGCTGTCAGACTCCCGTGGTTTGCATATATTAAGCAGTGGCTGGTTCGTTTAGGAATGGATGAGTTGTGGGATCATCCAGCTACTGCCTGTGCCAGTCTCCCCAGGAAATTATTAAAGGCAAACTACGAGGAATACACACTATCTCAACTCCACAGCTTCCCCGAACTGGAAGATTAACTACAGCTTTTTTAGAAATTAAAGATTGGCTTAGCTTTGAACCGATTCTAGATGAAATTAAACCGGCAGCGGCCAAAAAGCTACACCTCCAGTTCAGATACAGAACCCTTCCTCTTCGATGTTTTACTTACAAATGGGGGATGTGCAAAGTGCAAAATGTCCCGTGTGTGATTCTGCTGAAGAGACTTTCCCGCATGTTTTATTTATTTGTCCCGCCTATCAGAAGGCAAGGAAATGATGGTTGGTCCAGATTTGTAGGAATCTAGGTACTGGATGTTGTTCTGAGGCTCTCAGGATACTGAAGTACGACACTAGTATCCTGATAGTGTACTCAGTTTCTGGGTTCCTATTTTCTATGTGGCGCATGCGCCGGACTTACCTGAAAGCGTGAGTGCGGAGTCATTAGGCCTCCTTCTGTGCCGGATGTGATTTTTTTCATTGTATTAATCAATCAGTAGATGAACAATAAATATAATACCCTAGTTTGCTAGATTTATATAGGCCGCATTTCACATTGGATCAATTCAAGATTGTCGTTGTTTATAGACTCTAGTATTGAGAACTTTGATTCCCAGATAGCATGTTTAAAGACTGATAGAGTAAAGGTCATCCTTCTTAGTGTGTTTTAAAGGTAAATGATTTTAGGTAATTTATTTATTTATTAAGCACTTTTGTACTTCCCGACTATGGAGCATTAAAGTCTGCCATGATCCGACCCTTGCTTTCTACACTTTTTCATATGATAAATTAACTTGATGTGTATCTTCTTCCATTGTTATCGTTCCAAATTTTAAATGTATTGTTATGTTTTGTGACTGCACTTTTTAAGGTTATGTGAACCGAAATAAAGTCTTTTGAAGAAGAAGAAGAAATATCAAGTATACTAGCACAGTAAAGATTCTGCACCATTACAAGATGTTTTAGAACTATGTATACCCGCCAAAAGCCCCCCGGTCGGTCACGGCAAGTGCCGATTGCACGGAGGAGTGCGGAGGGCGCAGGTAGTAAGCACAGCTCTTCCATTTCCGGAATGGGAAAGCAGTACGGGGGTGAGCGGGCTAGTCGTTGAGGCCCCGCGACTACAAGTAGCTTGCCAGGACAGGCTCTTGGTCCACTTGATTGAGACTGCCGCTGCGAGCGAGTGGTGTTGGCACAGATAACTCGCGCTCATTTTAAAGAAGTAAATCTTCCTCATTTTAACATTCGTATGGTGTATGGTGATTTTAGACTACACTTGCGCATTTTAAAGCGGTGATGTTACAACTGTTTTAATTAACTCGCGTTCATTTAAAAAAAAGTAAATCTTCCTTATTTTCAACATTCGTATGGTGTTTGGTGATTTTAGACTACACTGGCGCATTTTGAAGCGGTGATGTTACAACTGTTTTAATTAAATACTACCTTGAATTTAAAACTGTAGAACGGAGATCCTTACCACCCTGCACTGACTCCCAGGTCGCCACTACCCGCCAAAAGCCCCCCGGTCCGTCACGGCAACTGCCGATTGCACGGAGGGGGCGGAGGGCGCAGGTAGCAAGCACAGCTCTTCCACTTCCGGATTGGAAAAGCAGTACGGGGGTGAGCGGGCTAGTCGTTGAAGCCCTGGGACAATTTAAAAGCTGCTGATTCGTGCGTGCAGCAGACGCGCGCAGCGGGCGTGCCGGCGGCGCGCTGAAGGTGCGCCAAAGGCAAGCTCGTCTGCGCCCATCCGCGCCTGGCACGGGCCCAGGGCCGGAACTCTTGCACCTAAAACAAACTACGTAAATAGGAAGGTTTACAACAGCTCACAACTAATGGACATTCGATCAAAATCCTCCTGTGAGCTACCTAATCCAGGAGATGAAATCAAATACTGTACTAACTGTCATCTCACGTTTTCATACACACACACTATCTTATGCGGATGATACCCAAATAGTGGTGCCAATCTCAAATAACACCTCAGAGACCGCAGATAGATTCAGGCTCAGCATGGTCCAGGTCAGTCAATGGATGCAGGGCAACTGCTTAAAACTAAATGGTGACAAATCGGAGGTTATGCTGATAGGGGCTGAGCCGCACATCTGGTCCAACCTTTGGTGGCCAGTCAGCCTCGGGAATTGTCCTTCACCGGTGGACAATGTGAGGAATTTGGGTGTCATATTTGACTCCAAACTTACCTTTGAAACACAAATGAACAACCTCTCCTCAACTGTTTGGTATACACTAAAACTCATCAGGAAATTGTTAGTATACATCCCACCAGACACCACTAAAACCCTTGTCACCTTGCTCGCATTATCTAAACTAGATTATGGCAATGCGTTATATGTAGGGCTAAGAAAACAGGTGCTACTAAAACTACAGAGGCTACAGAACGGTTGATTCTCAACATCCCCAAATTCGACCCTGTAGCCCAAAAGATCAGAGGACTACATTGGCTTACGGTAGAAAAAAGAATTCAGTTCAAATCAGCTTGCCTAGCCTACAAGACACTACATGGTTCTGGGTCACGTTTCTTAAACAACAAACTAAAACCCTATGAACCAATCAGGACACTAAGATGTAGTAGTGCCAAGCTCCTCATAACCCCAAAATTCAAACAATTGAGGTGGGGGGGGAGAAGTTTCACAGGCAACACTGCTAAAACCTGGAACAAACTTCGGGTCGAACTGAAAAACAGCCCGAAAGAACCTAAAAACATGTTTTTTTTCAGCTTAGCCCAGGGGGTACCAATTTCACTGTCAGGCAGCTCAATTTAGTGACAGCGCCAAGACGCCCTGGGGCAGTCGTGCGCTCTACAAATCACAAAATCAAATCAAAATCAATCAAATTCTTTGTGAATATTTAAGGTTTTTTTTAAAGGTTTTTTTAAATTCTATTTCATAACTATAAAGTCACTGTAACCTTTGTTTCTTTCATTGAATTTCTAAGGATTTTTGTTACTGTTGTTTCATAACTATAATGTCCCTGTAACTTTGATCTTTTATGTGAATTTCAAATCTTTTAACATTTTATTTCCTAACTGAAACCTTTAACCTTTGAGAGTGACTGTGTGAGAGTGTGGATGAGTGAGTGTGTGAGAGAGTGCGTGAGTGTCTTAGAGGATGTGTGAGTGTCTTTATGGGTCTGGGAGTGCCTGCATACCTGTCTCTCTGAGTGTGTGAGTGGGTGCATGAGTGCCTAAGTGGGTCTGTGAGTGTCTGAGTGGGTCTCTGAATGGGTGCATGGGTCTCTGAATGAGTCTGTAAGGGGTGCATAAGTGTCTGGCTGGGTCTGTGAGTGGGTGCATGAGTGTCTGAGTTGGCCTCGAAGTGAGTGCACGAGTCTTTAAGTGAGTCTGTGAGTGGGTGTGTGAGTCTCCCCACTTCTGACCTTTATTTTGTCTCTTTCTGCTCATTTCTGACCTCTAATTTTGCCTTTTTCTGCTTGCTTCTGACCTTATTCTGCCTCTTCCTGCTCGTATTTTACCTTTACCCTGCCTCTTTCTGCTCATTGCTGACCTTTATTCTACAATTTTGTGCTAGTTTCTAACCTTTATTCTGCCTTTTGCTGCTCATCTCTCACCTTTATTCAGCCTCCTTCTGCGTGTTTCTCACCTTTTTTGCCTCTTGCTGCTCATTGCTGACCTTTATTTTGCCTTGTTCTGCAAGCTTCTGACCTTTATTCAGCCTCTTTTGGCTTTTTTTTGCCTATTTCTGCTCATTGCTAACCTTTACTCTGTCTCTTCCTACTCATTTCTGATCTTTATTCTCCTTCTTTCTGATCATTTCACGCCTTTATCTTGCCCCTTTCTGCTGATTACTGACCTTTATTCTTCCTCTTCCTGATCGTTTCTCACTTTATTTTGCCTCTCTCTACTCATTTTCCCCAGGTAACCTCAAGGTCCTCACGGTCTATGCCCACTACTAAACATGCAGCTCCCAGTCAGTGAGAGCAATCATTTCACCTTTTTCCCTTCCCACTTGACAGTGGGCAGGGAAACCGACAAAACCTCCACTTCCAGCAAGCGAGAGCATTTTGTCAGCTCCCGCTTGCTGGAAGCAGAGTGTTTGCTCTGACTTGGCAGGAGCTGTCAAAGCTCCTACCAAGTCACAACAAACAGCTATGTCCTGGGGGTCGGCACCCTGGGACATAGCAGGAGCTGACCCTGGGAAGTGGCTGTCATCCTTTCACTTTTATAGACCTGTCCCGGGGAGGTGGTGGTCCCTCACGAAAATCACGATAAATTAAAACAAAATGCTTTTATGTCATGGCGAGGTTAAAGGAGAACCCCAAGACCAAGGCTTGGGGTCAGGGTATTTCTAACCTGCCCCCTTTTCTTTTTTTCCCCATTTTTTGTGGGAAGCCAAGTGCCAAGATGGCTGTCAACACTTCCTGGATGAAGTGTTGGCAGCCAATCAGAGCTCTGCAGTTCCCTGCACGAGCTTGTTATTGTTCGCAAAGTCATCGCAATTTCAGATATCCTTTTTCTCCCCTAAATTTCTCAACAACTACTCAACGTATTTTCACCAGATAACTGAAAGCGTGATCTGCAAAACAAAATTCATCCTGCCAAATTTGCCATAATTCCATCCAGCGGTTCAGGCTGTAGCCGTGGTCAAAACTCCAATGGGAATTAACATGGGAAACACACTTTTTTTGATCCACCTTTTTCTCAGCACCTGCTCAATGAATCATCCCAAAAATGTTTGTGCTCAACAATAATAACCAGCACACTTTTTGGGAAAATTCCATCAAGATTCGTCAAACCATGCCAAAGATATAGGCAGGTAAAAAAACTTGTCCCATGGAACCATGGCCCTAACTATAGCTACCTACTGGTGACTTCCAGTAGGTAATATGCTAAAATCCACAAAGTACAACTATTTGACTGATTTTACAGCGTAAGTCAGTGCACACATTCAACTTTGGTTCATAAAAAGTTATATATCTTGTTTAATCACTGCAAACAACTATTCTTATTAAACCATTGATCCTTGTACATATTTTTTTATCACCTTGTCACCTTGCGTCTCTCGCTGTGTTTTGGGTAGCCTTCGCAATTCAGGCTCACAGTGCTGATATAAATGTTTTGTATTAACTGCGTTTTTAAATATATGATGCCATGGGCACTTTTGATAAACTACCGGGAGTCTCCCCTTTTTGCTTCTTCCTTGTAATGTCGTGTACAAACAAATGTATCTGCCTTCCTCATTGAATCCAAATGAGACATTGTTGTAAATTACGCTTACTTACCCAGATCTCAACCTCGTCTATGGGTTGTACTCCTGTTGTCTTTTACTACAACAATAATCACCTGCACACTTTTTTGGGAAAATTCCATGAAGATTCATCACCATGCCAACGATATAGACAGGTCAAAAAAACTTTAACCATGGTCCTAACTATAACTACCTACTGGCGACTGCCAGTAGGTTATATGGTAAAATCCACAAAGTACTAACAGCTTTATGTAAGTGATAGTTGTACTGTTAATCCTTCACACTACAGAACATTAATGCCTGTTCATTCTTTTTCCATTGGTATAGGGTCAAGCAGAGACTAAACATATCTATGTCAGAAAGTGCAAAGTTACAAAGTCTGAGATAAACTTTTTATCAGTATGTGTTGATGCACATACATAAATATACTCCTCTCTTGATATGTTTCAGTTTCAGGAATAGCATATACAGAGAGTTGGTTATACAGGGATGTATTTAATGTATCTCATTTCCACTGTTTTAGATCAATGCAGGATGTTCCTGGCAGGTTACTAACTTATCTTCTATTGCCCTTTGATGCCCACATTGAATTGCAGACGTCTGTGTCTAACAGAGGTGATGAGTCCGAACTGTTATGTGCCATGCCTCTGCTTTCTTTTTTATCCCATTAATCGTTCCTGTTTTTACAGCCAGCCCTCATATTTTCTTTGTATGTGGTCACTGATGCAGGAAGTGAGAGAAAAAAGAATGCATCAATCTCTTCGGAACCAGAATTCTCTGTTACTCCTTCCTGACATGATAGGTTTATTTTGATCAGCAACGTTTCCTTGTCAACAAAACCTAAATCCACATTATTAAACCATCAGTAACATTTAAACAGAATGGTTGAACAACTTTATGTAGGAATTGTTCCTACTACACATTTAAATAACGAATCTTCAGTTAAATAGAATTCTTGTGTATGTATCTTTATGCAGTTTACTCTTTGTGAATTCTCTATATGTCAATCATCATAAAAGAGTCTATTTGAGTTCCAAATTATTTATCATGGTTGACGCATTTCAGCTCACTGCGCGTCTTCCTCAGACTCCACCATTCCATTTCCAGTCTTATCGTATTACTTGTTTACTTTTTACTAGGAAGACTCACACTGACTGACACGGACGCCATATGAGTGGTACTAGCCCCTTTATTTGGACCTCAGTGACTTTGTGCCTTCACTTCACAAATATTCACAAGCAGTTATTACCGTATTGCAATCATGCTACATGGAGTATTCGTACTGCTTGGTGACTTAATGAGAGCTTCTCACCCTTTCTTTGGACCCCCTCGAGACCATTGGGAACATATTCAATATAATCGCTTACTTATTCCGAAACTCTGCTATTCTCTATGTTGTTGATCTAGAACACAGTGGACAGACCGGTCCTGCTGACTCCACACCCCTTATTTTGGGTTGCAAAATAAGCAAAAACCACCTGTCTTCATATTAGCCTTGAAAAAAGCCCAGGGCTGCGCAACACTTGGGCGAAACATGTGTTGGCTGGCTCAAATCTTTCAATTAATTAGTCCTTAAAATAAAATGTTATAATTACAAAAGAGGTCAAGAACCCAACTATTTTTGCAATACCAGTGATTTATCAGAATTTGGAAACTGTATGCATTATTGTAAACTGTCTATGCTGTTCACTTTAAATTACTCAGTCTTTTGCAGGATTTTTTTAATGAGATTGTCTGCCTCTTTCAGCCCATGATAAACTCACGCTTATATGCAGCACATTAGGTCTGCAATTCATTTCTGAGGTGTAAGAAACTTAGACTTTCTTTTCAGCTTGTTTTTCCCTGGACCAAATCATCTCCTTCTGACTCTTCCTTGCGGAATCTATCCAGGTATTACCAATATCACAAACCTGAATATTCAGTTTGTGATGTTCTTCTGAAGTATTTTTTTATGTTGTGTCTAAATATTAGAGCAATATTCCTTCCATATGTTTTTACTGTGCACTCTGTCATCACAACAACATGGTTTGTACAGAAATGGCATGCCATATATTCAGTACTGTGAATCACGTTTCCTGACTATGAATGTTATATATTTACCTTTCAAAATGTGTATACCGTTCACCTAGAGGAACACTCCCACTATTTTAGTTTCCATTAATGTTTGACGTATTGTCTTCTCACCTGACTGCCAAGACTCTATGATGATGGGTTTTCTCTTACGGTATGACTGTTTTGTTTCTCTACATACTTCTTTATTAGTTGTTCCTACCGCACTTCGACGCAGATATCTAATTGTCTTCTCTTTTTGCCTCCAGTAACTGAGGGGCCATTCTAGGAAGAAATGTCCAGTTTCAAATCAAATGTAGTCACTGTTTCTGCCTTACATCCTCTCTCTGAAGTGTTGCTTTAGTTTTTCAGTTCATTCGTTCAAAAAATCAACTTATGAAAAAATATTTTAACTCGAATCATCTGGCTGTAAGGCAATTAATTCCTTATAGCAACGGAGTGAAATGTTCAAAATGCAGAAGAACATTTATCGGATTTCCAATAAAAATGTGTTTGCCATTTTCCTCCTTTAGAAATAAACAATCGATCCAGAAATCCAAATGAAGTCTTATGTACTGTGCAAGTGAAATTAATTCTCATTGATAATACATTTAGTTCAGATATGTTCTATTCTGCTGCTTGTTGTGTTCCTTTAAGGAATGGTTCAGAGGATCAACAGTGGACGCAACATCCAATACCAGTCACTCAGCTGCTTTAGGGGAATGATAGCAAAGTTTTGGTCATGAATCTGCCTCTTTTACCATCTGGCCCAGTCTCCTTGGCAGGTGCTTCTTCTGATCAAGTTTGAAAGCTGGCGCCAGTTATGTTGGAATCATTAACCCAACCTTCTTCTTCTAAACAACCCCAATTGAAGCCTTGCTTGTTGATGGCAGATTAAATAATGTGTAATATGTTTTCAAACAGAAATTGAATCGACGAGGAAAGGTTACATAATATGTGCTTAATGTTTTTAAACTAAGCAGGCGTCATTAAAAGCAATGCAATTTTATTTATATTTAAACAGCAACTGAAGATGGTGACCTAGCACACATAGTTATTGTTTAAGGGAAAACAACAAAACAGATTTATTTTGTCAACATATGGTGGATGTTTCTGAGCGAATATGTAAGGTACGCAAAAGAAATAGGGGTACATTTACAAATTTTTCATGCAAAGCAGCATAGCAAGCAAGTTTGTCACTCTGCGTTGCCCAAGGGGGAAAACACAGAGGAGAGCCATAGCTTCAGAGATTGGCCTGCTGCTGCTGTCGTCCCCTGTGCTGGCAGATAAATAGTCTGCCTTGCTTGACAGCATCCTGGCTGTGGAGATGGGTGTGCACTGGATAGCTTAGGATCTATCCTGTAAGCATACCGTTCCAGAACAGATTCCTATGCTTGGTCAAACTCAGAAGGATCCTGTGAATTGGATGTGTATGTGTTCTGTGCATTCCAAAACACACATGCATCGCATGGTTTTGTTAGAGGAATGAAAACATTTCCCCTTTTTAAAGCATGCTTCAAGGACACCTCTGTTTTTGACACGTAGGCCTAGCCTGGTCTTACTATTTAAGGATATTGGGTTTTTCTACAAAACCCATTGGTGTTTGTGCTGATCTGCCCATTTAATGTCCCCTTGGTGCTAAACAATGTAAAGCAGCACAAAGAAAATGTTGAACTGAGAAAAGAGCACCTTACCAGAGCAAAATACCTTTTGCTGTGAAGAGTAAAACCTAATGTGTGGCTCAATGGTTAGAGCGGCAGACCCTGATGCAGCGGTCTAGCCCGGAACCAGGGTTCAATTCCCCGCCTCGGCGGATCTTGAGCTCAAAAACTCCACGGACTTGATAATTCTCGCCTCGGTGCCTATTCTAATCATAGAGTCCCACTCTGCAACTCTGGGCAATAGCTTGCTTAATCTCCACAACGGCCCCCACAACGCTAAGGATGCCTGGCCTTCACCCTGGGGGTGCCCAGGAGTGGACGCCTCACAAGGAAAGCCAGGACGGGTTCCGCAGCGGTATTCGTAAAAAGCGCCTTGAGACCCTTGCGGGTGAGAAGTGCGCTATACAAGTATCAATTTACAATGCAACCACAGCGTGGCAACTCTGGAAAACTGTCGTAAATATCTGGGTCCTGGAGCCTGATAGGGACATCCACCTTAAGGTGACATAATTCTCCATGGCAAAAATTCAAATTCAATTTTAGATTATTTTCGGTTAAAGCAACCATAAAACAGATAGAAAGAATATATGAAATATTTAATGAATAAATTATACAAGAATGTGAACAAAACACTTTCCTCTTAAAATCTAATCTTTATGGGGAAATCCTAACTACACAGCCTCCAGAAGAAAGTGGATGCCCACAGAATAAACAAATGGAGAAGGTAATATCTGCAAATATGAAAAAGCTACATCTTTTAAAATTCTCCCATTGAATAAAGGGATTAATATAGCCTTCATAGCAATCCCTATTGCTTATAAATAAAGATAAACTATAGCATTGTTTGAACTGAGAAATTATCCCAGGGACACATATTAACATCCTCAGTGGTGGCCCACCCTGGAGGGAAAGATAATAACAGATGGGCAATACTTGTCCTAAATCTAGCAAACAAGTTCTCTTCATACACATTATGCACTAAATGTAAATAAGGATGCCCCTAACTCAATAGAAGCTCTAAGGGTACATTGCCTCTTAAGATATATTTTTTTGTCCCAGGACTTATTTGCTTTATGGATGTTCCATGCAGGCGTATACAGACCTGGGTGACCCATCAATAATTAATATAATGCAGCAATGGGATCATATGGTGAGCATCTAACTTCACGCAATCCTAATTTATTATAGGAGCCAAGTTTGCCTCTGGGTTGGATCAAATAAAAACCCAAAGAAGAAGTGAGGCTACTTTAATTTGGTCCTTCATGTACCTATGGCCTGCTACCCCATGCAAGAGAAAATGGAAAGTGCTACATATTTTTCACCTGTAAACATGGGTTACAGCACATCATAAATTCTTTAACATAAAATGGAAACATGCTCAAAGGAACATTGGGGAAACTAGCAGTTCCACAGATAATGTCTGTGAATATATAATGGCAATCAAGTCACATCATCAAACAAAACATTTGAAACAGTTAATCATAGTAAGTACAAAACAATTCTTCAAACACCCTTAAATGACTAATACTTTTACTACCTGCTAGCGCTGGTTAGATAAAAATGCTGTTTAGACATTTTAGTATCTCTTTAATCCAAATGTCAGACCATAGTGATATTATCAAGCACTCTCACTCATGCAGAATGCAGAAAACCCCTACTTATGTTAGGTGGGAAGACACGCAAGACCAGCATGTAAGCTCATGACCTCATCACAGTGAGCCAATAACGAGTTCCATGTCTCTTCCGTAACACCGCTTTCCTGATTGGTTGAGGCTGTGATTAGCCACCAGAGAAGGGAAAATACCTGAGACACGAACAACTTTTGTCTCGTGAAAAGATGCAGGTCTGGCATCGTATGTTGATCTGGTGATTGTCCTCAATTTTGGATTTCTCGGTGATGCAGAGTGTCATTGGTGGTGTGGTAACCTTGGAAGGACCGGGGTGACACTATAAAAGCTACTTCCTCGTCTCCGAGTTGGCATGACCGAGTGTTGGGGTCTAGAGAGCAGAGTGGTCCGTAGGACCACTGTGTGCCCTTCCCCATGCTTTTAAGACATTTTAGCATTTAATGAATGGGATTGCTGGTACTGAGGTCCCTTGCTAGCATCAACCCCATAATTCCCAGCCTTACAGGTACTCCTGTCTCAAAATATATAAAAGTTACTCTACTGATTACTATGTCTGTCACATCGCAAAATGAAGGCGGGATAGCAAACCTGTCAGTGTGGAAAACATACCAATTGATGTGTTGCCCCGATCTTCGCATATTGGACAACGGTTCTTTAATATCTTATTTGTGGATTAGAGGAAGTATATTTTGTTGTTCATAATTTCGTAAACACGACACATTGTTGACAGATCCAGTTTTGCTCCGCTTTTTTTGATTTGTCTCTCAGCCTTTTCATCTCCAGTGTGTGTCCACTGCCCCTGCAGTTGGTTCCTAATAGCCTGTGTTTTGTGTTACTCACAATGAGCAGTTACTATTTATGTTCAGGCGTCATTTCTGCCTAGAAGTCTGCAACTTTTTATTTTCTTTTATACATGTATCTGCATTTGTGTGTTTGCCTTAATGCCTACGCTTAATTACTTTGAATAACCGATTCAGATGTGCTAATTAGCAGATTAGGTGCAGTAATTCTATGTTTCTCTGGAATGTTACGCCAGCCTCGGGTAAGTGGAGCCTGTCGTCAAATTCCAGACCATTTGCTATAACGTTCTTTGTTTTTTGTTTTTATATATATATATATATATATATCTTGTTTGCTGTGGGTATTTTTTTAATTGCTTGCAATAGAAAAGAGTTTCAGGACGTTTTAGCAAGTTATATCAATATTTCTGTCCGATAGAAGTTAAATTCATATATTGGATTTCATATTTTGTTTGATAGACAAATATCTAATTAATGTAATTTGTTTGACTGGCTGTGTTGTACTCATTTTATATCTATTGTAAGGCTTGCAGTTTCAGAATGAATTAAATAATGTACTCTTGTTTAGTCTTGTATATTTACAGGCCCTTTTTCGTTCTATCCATTGCTTTATGTTTATGTATTCCAAAGGGCATTTCAGTACATTTTGTTGTACACTAAATATGTGGCAGTGAAAGATGACGGTTGGCAGCTCTCCTTCAAGCCAGCCTTTTATTGACGATGTGGGAATGCAACATAAAATGCAAATTCATTTCAATGAATAATGACCCTGCATAAATCTGGGTTGGTGATCTTGAGACATGTTCTTTTCAGGCAGCAAAGAGCTGATCTTTCAATTCCCAAGCTGACTGTAAAAAGTTGGTAGTCACAATAAATGTTCTATGTATTTGCTAAAAATAGGAGTAGCTTAATTTCAAGATATGGAATAAAAAAGACTGTGCCAGAGAAAATCCTCTAAACCAAACCCAGTTAAAGGGATCTAAAGCACGGTTTAGAATGAGATAACTGCAAGGTGTTGAATGGAGTTAGAGTAAAAAATCTGGAAAAACAGCTTTACGGGTTAAATCATCTGCTTCAGAGATGTCCATGCAACTTGCAGGTCAGGTTTTCATTCCAGCAGGGCAGACTAAGAGTTTTTTTGCATCTGATGTGGGATTTTATTTTTCATTGAAGTCTATTTGATCACTCATCTCAGCAGCCCACCACTTCCATTCTGAATAGCACTTTATGACAATACAATGGGGGGAAAGTAATTTTCTAAATGGCCAACAACAGACAAGAGAGTTTTGGTAAATGTATATCTTGTCAGTCTACTGCGTGAGAGGAGAGGCCTGGAAAACTGTCACAAGAAGCAAAGTCAATATGCTGTTACATCAATAAATACTGTATTACAGGAAGTCTTGAACTTTGGGTTACATTTTGATTATGGCAGCTGGCCTGTCATCTGCCAGGCATGCAGAGGCTATTACCTCTGCTACCCTGCCCGGGCTACTGCTCACCATGTTTTGAGACGCCTGCCAGCCCTAGGAGATCTCTTTGCCTTCAGTGAAGCTTCCGCCATGGTGGCCCCACAAAGAGTACTGAAAGAGTGCTCAGCGACCATAATGGTAGCTAGTTTCTTGCAGAAGACAAGAGGCATGACTGGGATATCTAAGTGTGTTCGATCTGTATTCGCTGGGTGTTAGAAAGGACTGGGGTGACGCGCATAGACAGATCATTGAGAGGGCCGCAATACTGTTATTCCTCAGCAGAATAGAATGCAATTTTTGAGGGATGTCTCCACACTTTTGCCTCCAAAATGTAGATGAACTTTGTTTTCTGTGGATGCAGAGGACTTCCTCCCTTTTCTTCCCATTTAGGGCAGAGGTGATATGAGAAATGATCTGGGAAACAGATCAGGGATCTATATTATAACAATCTTGCTATAGGCTTTAGCTGATCTTTGATGCATTAGACATTTAGGGGCTGATTATGATGTCGGGTAGACAACACTGTCTCGTACACGGGACTGACCCACCTCGGGTCGGCCATCCTGACTGCCTGATTAGGATGTGACAGAACACTGTTCTGTTGCAGTCCGACATTTCCCTATGGGAACATGTGTTACGGCTGTGAACTGGCTGTAGTACATGTTCCCATAAGAAAATGACAGGTGGTGTTAAAAGCAATTCTATGAAGCAATTTCCTCTTTCTATGAATGATTCAGTTTGTATCAAGCATAGAAAGAAGAAAAATTAAGGAGAAATAAAAAATAATAATTGTCCACATTATGACATCCTTTGGGAGAGTCACAATTTCGGAGCAAAACCAGGATTATCTATTTTAGTAAATCTGAGATTGCATCAAATTTCAATTGAGGATGCCCTGCTGCATCCATGGGATGCCTGCCACTACGTAATGGAATGCAACACATTCCTTTACACAGTCACCTAAGTCAGCGCAAATATACACTTGCATAGCTTAGTAAATATTACTTAAGGACTTACGTTGACTTGCAAGATGAGGGAACAATGCAAGTCCTTAGTAAATGAGGGCCTAGTTGCATTGAGCACTCATTAGAATCGTATTAAGTATTCCAGATACTCAGAGTGCCCCCCTAACCAATAATCTGAAAATGTCAGTGGCATTACTTCTGAAATACTTCAGATAAAGTCAATAGAAATAAACTAATTTTGAAATGCCCATGTCTGAGATGATCCTTTCAATGATGGGTTTTCTAATGAATAAATGGAGAGATCCTAGAAAAGGCTTGGAGACAGCCTTGAATGTTTGTGAAGGTAATCCCCTAGGTGTTTTAGGTCTTTCAACTCACATTTATGTGAGAGGTCTGCAATATGAAAGCATACTTTAAATCTACCAATCCTTAGAGTTTGTAATTTAAGTGCTGTTTGCCGACTCAGCAATAGTAACATAGCCCTATTTGTTGGGCTTTGCAATGATACTCCTTGATATCAAACTCACTAAGATGCAGAATAAAGGATTTGAAATATCTTAAAGGAAATTTCCACCTGTACTTAGATCTTCAGTAACACTTATACACTTATAGAAGGATTTCAGTATTATAATTTTCCTAAGGGCCAGTAGAGATTGAGGTTGCTTCTGTTGCCAGAGTCTCTAGTTTGCTGTCAGGCCTTTTTGAAATTCCTGAATAGGAGCACCCATCCACCATTGAGTGACTAGGTGCACAGGTGCATTTCTACTCCCAAATTTTCTTAGCTCATTATGGACTGTCCTTAGCAGTTTTAGGTATGGTGTTATTAGATATGGGTTTCCCTAGAACGTTGGAAGGTAGGTTAGAACACCTGAGCACTTCAGTATGTATAAAAAGACAGGATGGGATTTTTATTCTTACAAACCTGCTCCTTCATGCACTTTTGTGATCCCATTTCAGAACTTATATTTGATTCAATGAGAGCTAAAGAGTTTCTGAGATGGAGCAGCAGGAAAGGTTCTGAGGGTCTCCAGGAAGTTTCAAGTTTTCAGCAGATGATTTTGGTTGAGATAGGGTTTTTCCTGGTAATACATTTGAAATTGTTCAATGGATCTGTTGTATTCAGATACTTCAAAAACAGAGGGAAGACATTTCTTCAGCAATTCATTTTTCTAGCTGGAATGGATGATAAACATGGATAGGAAGGAGAGGTAGGCGAAACTCCTCTAATTTCGTTTAGCGTAATCACGTGAAATTACCCAAAAATTCTACAAGATTATGTGAAATTAAGCAAGAAGAATTATTCTGCATTTAATGTTATTTCTATGTGGATAAATGGGCACAAGGATGCTTTTTGGGATAAGAAATAGCGCTAAATTAAACAGAAATTGAATAGCTAGTGTGAGCAACTACTCACAGTCTCTAAATGTGCTTTCACATGAGGATTTTCCCCCTAAATTACTCTTAATTATGTGAACAGATATAATCGCATTATTATCAGTAATTACCTGTGAAAGAGTAATGCTGAATTACCAAAATTACCCCAATTACTTTGGTTAAGTTAAAATTGTGCCCAGGTTTATAAAAAGGAGGCCTAGTTTTCAGCTGTCACCGAATACTCTCAGTATAATTATCTGATATGTATAGGGAATTGCAGTATAAATCAGTTTAAAATGATGTGGTTTGTTTAGCCTTCTATTGTTCTAGAAAGCCAACAGTAGTGCATATGCAGAGGAAAAATGTCAGACAGATTGTTTAACTGGACCACACAGTGTTCATTTCCCAGAACAATACAATTTTTCTATTATTTTGATACTGTTGTGTTACTGATATTGCAAGTGTTGTGTTGGAAAGAGGTCAGAATGATTTTCTACTTGGACCTGTTGCTGGCCATTTCACAGAACATTGCGGTTTAGAATTTTTTTGTAAATGTATTGCTATTGATACTGTAAGTGAGGAAGCAGTATTAGCTTTACAACAGTTAGTGTCTGTCATTATTTTTTAAAAGTTGTTCTTTCCAGCACCAAGATTCAGGTCTTGAGCATCCTCATAGATTTGGTAGAAGCCTCCTTTGTCTTATCCACCTTACATTTTAGCTTATACTCCTTTACTTGCAAGAAGAGGTTCATTAGCTCAGTAGGTATGCTCTCAGTTTCCATATGAGTGTTTCTTGAGTTCCCCCGCTTCTTATTTATTTATTTATTATTAGTTTTTTTTAAAGAGTTTTATAGAGCGTGAACTTGACCCGTAAGGGTATCAGAGCGCTTTACAAGGTTTACAGAAGAGAACAAACAAAAAGGCATATATGTACAGCAGTATACAAAAAAAAAAATTGGAGAGGGGCAGTGGTGCTGGACCCAAGTGGAGTAAAAGAAACACAAGTGGATGGTTACGTAAACAGTTAGAGACCATAAAAACCCCACCGAATCTTGGTGGTGTGAATAGGTGAACTGCAGCAAAGGTGGTAGTCTTAGAATAGGCCGGCACAACTGAAGTGGTCGACGCCGGAGTTTAGATGAGGAATTTACCCATGAGGAAAGTTTTGACCTCCTTTTTGAAGCGTGCCAAAGAAGGGATTCTTCTAATGGCGGGTAGGAGAGAGTTACAAATTCTTGGTGTGGCCCTGGAGAAAGCCCGATTGTAGGTTTTTTTCTTCCGGAAGCGGGCAGGTTGGAGCAAGAGGTCTCTGGCGGACCGAGAGTTCCCGTTTCTTCCAGATACCACTAGTTTCTTTGCCAGATAAGCAGGGGAGTTTGGTATAGAGCCTTGTGTGTGATACATGCCAACTTCAGCTGTATTCTGGCAGGGCTCTTCAGCAGTTAGACGCCCATAGGAATGACCTCCCATTTTCAGTGTACATATCTCTTTCTCCATATCAGAGGGGTGATGTGATTAATTGTCCTCAAATAATGTGGTTTGAGGTGGAAAATCCATTTTTGACAGGCACCAAACATCATCTAACAGTTTCCTATAAATTTTGAATGTGAATGAGGTGCAACATGCATGGTGGTGGCAACAAGAATGGAACCTGCCAATAAATTACTTAGTTATGCTTGGATTTTCTTTTGTGTCAATACAGTTGATGAAAGGCAAATTACATTTCTGTATGCTGCCGAGGCAATTCAAAGTCTCTGCAGTGGACTATATCAATAAATTGGAGGAAGCTGGCTTAACGAAACTAGTAAATCTCCGCAAAGGTTTCTTAAATTGTGAGTGGTTTTAAAGCAGTACCATGGCACCCTCCTGGACCCAATAGAGGGGACACGCAACCCTGTAGATCTCTTTCCACCTCAAGGGTTCCTAGAGTCGCCGACCACATGACGCTTGGGAATTAACCAGGATAGTATCGAACCCATGGTTTCTGCATAAACCATCTTCCCAAAAACTCACTTGTTTCATAATCATTGGGCTTTTGTTTGTACTAGGAAGTCTCAAGACCCAATTTGTTTACTCACTCTTCCCATAAACCCCAAAATCTAGTTCTTTTCTTTGACTTGCATCCCATGCCCAAATTATGGACTCTTCAAACAAAAGTGACCCAATCTGAAAACTTTGGTGGAATGGGGTGAACCCAGTTTAGACAAATTTCCCTTCTTGCCAGAAGAATTAGAACAAACAGAAGTGAAGCTTGAACATTTGACAGTTTGTTATTAATACTATCTTCAGGCAAAATTCCAAAAATGATTCAAACCAGACTTACCTTGATTCTTGGCCAATTACATCTGAGATAGTCTTACCCACTTGCCACAAGCAGCCCTGGATCTGAGGACACTGCATGAACATGTGCACATCATCCGCACTCCTCAGGGTGCATTTCACACAATACTTCTCTCCACCTCCCAGCTTGGAAAGCCTCTTCGGGGTCCAATAAACTCTATGGAGTGTGAACAGATGATTTCTCCTCAATGGTGCAGTCTTGACAACCCTCCATAAAGTGCACAAAGATACTTGCCAATAAGATGTGATGTCGCTGGAAGGCAGTTCTCTTCTCCAGGGCTCCTCCATAGGCAATTGTGGTGCATCTCCTTTATTCAAAAGCCAGTACCATTTAGGCACTTCTTTGCTTTGGTGGTGAGGAACCAAAAATCTATCCTCCAGCTCATTGTCTATAACTCCATCTCTGCCCTGGTTTGCAGCCCAACGAGACAGTTGATAATATTTAAATCTGGATAGCTTTTGGTATGTTTATGAGTTAAACTCATCCCATGGCAATAGTTTATTATCTCGCAGTAATTGGCCCCATTTCTGAAAGCCATTTTCCCACAGAGGGGCTGATAAGCTTTTGTTTCGGCAATCTGGGGTATATATAGGAGCGCTTGAGCAATAGTATGGAATTCTAAAAAGCTTCCTCATCTGGAACCATAGTTCACAGGCCGATCGTAACACCTTCAGTTTGACTTTTTTTAAGTACTTGGATGTCCGAATTAAAAAAAAACATCCCCCCCTTGAAGGACACTGTTTGACATGGCTAAGAGATAAGGTGGATAGCAGGAAGAGTCAAGTAGCAAAGATCTCATATTCTTAAAATGGAAAGCCCAGCTGTAAAAACAGAGGTCAGAGCTAGCTATTTCCCCCAGCTGCTTTCTCACATATTAATTTCATCCATGCAATCCTGACCCCTTTGTCAGCCCAAAGACAACTATTTATGTCCGACTGTAAATTTTTTAAGGAGATCGTGCTAAATAGTAACAAGATTGTGTCAAAGATAAATGTAATTTTGGGCAGAACAGACATTTTATCAAGATTGGATCGGCCAAGAATCGACAATGGAAGGTTACTCCAGGATCTCAATAAAGATCTGAGCTCTTTCCTTTTAACCTTCAAATTGACCTGGGCCAATATGTCAATGTCCTGATTAATTTGAATGCCTAAGTATCTTATTTGGTGATGAACTAAAGGCCAGCTGGATTGCAAATTCCATGACATGATTTCAGTTTTTGTGTTCTAATTAAATACCCAGATATTTTCCCAAAATCTATCAGAAGTTTCTCCAACTTTGGCAAAATCGCTGGTGATTCTTTCGTAAAGATCATCAGATCATCGGCATACAATGCCAGCTTTTTTACCCATCCTTCATATTCAAATGGAGCAAAGAGCTCGCTGGCCCTGATGTTATGTGCCAGTGGTTCTATGTAGAGATCAAAGAGGAGAGGGGAAAGGGGGAAACTCTGCCTAGTGCCTCGCTCTAAACTAACTAAGTTGGTTACAATTCTGTTGACTATTATCCTTGCTGTAGGAGTTTTATAGATGTTCCTAATAATCTTTGAGAATTTTTCTCCTAAACCAAACGCTTGGACTATGTGGTGTAATTAAGACCAGCTCACCCTGTCGAATGCTTTGTCTGCGTCAAATGCAAAAATCACGAGTGGCAGATTGTTAGCTGAGACAATATCAATTGCTCCTATTAGCTCATAAGTTAAATCATGAAGTTGACGTCCTTGAATGAACCCCCCTTTTGATCAGGATGGACTAAGTGCCCCATCATGTTATTCAGTCTACCTGCTAAAATTTGTGCAAAGATTTTGTAATCACAATCCAGCAGTGAGATAGGTCTGCAGGACTCACACTTTAAAAAATCTTTATTGGGGTTCAAAATCAAAGAAACCGCTGCCACGTTCCAGGAGCTGGGGATTGGAGAATTGTTAGAGAAAATGCTATCAAATAATTTCTCCATAACGGGGGCAAGTGTCTCATTAAGAGCAATATAGAACTCGTTGGGGATGGCATCTAAACCTGCGGCACTTCCTCTTTTTAGATTTTTTATTGTAATTTTTATTTCAAGTAGTGTAAGCTTCCTATTTGACTGTTGGGCCTGGTCTCCAGATAGGGGATGTAAGAAAGCTTTATCCAGATATTTTTTTTATTTGGGGTCATCAGTATACAGTTCTTGAAAGAATAATTCAAAAGCTTTTTCTATATTGGCCCTATCTGAGATTATTTCCCCTGTTCTGTATTACAGATCTCCTTAATTAAGTTTCTGGTTTGATTGACTCAAGATTACCAGGCCAGGAGTTTCCCACACCCTTCTCCATATTCATAAATATCAAGTTTATTAACTTCCCATCTTTTTCTAGTTATACTGTTGAAATAGTCAGACAAATCTTGCCGCTTAGCTACTACCTCAGAACTTTTCTCCCTCAGTTCTACATTATTTTGATTGGCTACTTGATTAAGTGAGGCTGTAAGGATTCTGGCTTCCAATAACCTAAATATTTCTTTAACTTCCTTGTTAATTTTAGCTGAGATACGAATGATTCTACCTCTGATAAATGCCTTATAGACATCCCATATTACCTCCGTTGGAGCTGAAAGATCGTTCACTTCAAAAAAGAACAAGGTGTCCGTCTTTAACTGTTCAACTACTGAAACACCTTTAAAAAGGGCTTTGTCAAACGTACATCTTTTTGATTCCGGTTGACTAGAACATTTTAAGTCTATCTGGACCGCTGAGTTATCTGATAAGTGTTCTAACAGTCTAGAATCTATCAAAAAGTAATTGTTTCTAGAACGAACGAAACGCCACCTTCCGTAAGTAGGCTAACATGCCAAGTATTTCGCTACGCCCAGGAATCTTTTCAATCGGTGCCGGGAGGTGAAGAGGAGCTCGTGGCGCAGACTAACCCGCCGCCAAGTTCCCTACCCCAGGTTATTGGCTACAGCTGAGGTCTTTTTTTAGCGGAAAGCGCAGTCCAGCTGCTTCTGCCCTGCATCAGTTCCTTCAAAATTGGTCACTATTATTGAGGACTGTGTTTCCCTGTGTGAACCCAGTACATATCAATATGTAGATAACTATATTTTACCCAGGCAAGCATTGTTCCTCAACCTTTAGCAATATCTGCATATTATTTGAGTATTTTTTTTTTAATTTCCCATACTATTAGAAGATTCAGGTGGGAGTCCTCATGATATGATACAGCAATGGTATCTAACCCTAGTGATCGGAAGGATGTCAGAACATCATTGGATGTCCCAGGTCTTTCGAAAGAATCATTGAGGGTATCAGAGATGCCTGAGTTGTTTTAGCTCTGTACACTTATGCTACACCTCCCTGGCTCACTGGTGCTTGAACGGATATTTTGATCCTTTATATACCTTCCCAGTGGTGCAGTAAATTTCTAGTCCCACCTCTTTCATGAAGGCCAGTTTCTTGTCAATCAGGTCATTCAATAATGAATAGGGAGTCAGCAGTTAAGAACTTTCTGGTAGGAAGGTCTTATCCATCCATCTGAAAGTACCTTCTACAAAGCTCTCTGTGGCATATTAGATTGGTTCTAGCACTCTAGATTCTGCAGTATGGAACTTATACTCACTCTCTCAAACAGTTATTGGTAGGTTGGGTACCCAAGGCCGTGCTTTGCACTACCTTGCCTTACTCCATATGTATGAGGCCCATGCAAAGTCTCACAGGGTGCCTTTGCTCTGCCTCATAGATACAATTGAAGGAAAATGGCATTTACAACGTGGGCTGAGCCACGCGTGCCGTTTCAACACAAGAGGAACAACCCTTGCCTGAATCACGCATATTACTCACTTAGGGGTAGCTGTTCCTAAAGCAGAGAAGATAGATCAACCTATTATGGTTGGGGAATTTGTAAGGGTGTTATCTCAACAAAGTTTATTGAGAGAACACCCTTACAAATTCCCCAACCATAATAGGTTGATCAATCCTCTCTTCTTTAGGAACAGCTACCCCTCAGTGAGTATAACGCTTGTCTTCGGGAGCTTGGGTACTGGACCTACTATTTCAATTTGGCTCCCTGTCCCCCTCTTCATTGTGCTTTGTTAATCACACATACGCCTTAACCACGCATATGCTTTCACAGCACATATGTATAGTTAAGGCAGTCAGCGGTCTACATGCAGAGTGGATCGGCGGGGAGAGGAACAGGATGGCTTGGGAGAGAAAGGACAGGAACGCTGCCTGGTAAATGGGGCTGGGTTTTGGGTAGTGTAGGTTTGTAGGACTGGGACCAGTTTTAAGGCTCAGGGAGGGGTGGGGTCGGGTACCTTTTAGGGCTGGGGGCCGGGTTTTAGGGCTCAGGGTGGGAGTCAGGGAAGTTTTTAGGGTTTGACATTGTGGATTGCAGGGCTGGGGTATTTACATTTAGGGCTCATACTGGGGGGTGTGGGTTGTGATCTTTACCTTGCTAATCCCTTTATCATACAACATAGAGAATTGAGGGTCTTAGGGGAAGTTTGCAGACCAGCGCGGACTAAATCCCCAATACAGTACATAATAAACACAAAATTTGTGGGTCTAATCAAGAGCATAATCAGTACAAGCAACAAAAAATCTTTTCCTATGTGGAAAAAGTACTATTTAAGAGGACGGAATCCCATCACCCACTGGAGTGGCATGCTTCATCATCTGGGATCTCCTCTTGGCTGCAATGCTAAAGCAACCAAGGAGCTGGAACTCCATTTACTGAGAGGGAGGAGCTCATGGATATTTTAATTAAATCAATGGAATAGATCTCCTAAGATCTATGTAGCATGACAATTGTGTAAGTGGCTGTATTGCAGTGTGGAAAGTAATAGTAAACTTGAAATGCAATTTAAAATTGGGTACCAAGAGAAAAAAAGATTTATTAAGTATCTCTAAGTGTCAATTGTTAAAAAGAGTGCAAGCGCGATCTGAACAAATTATCGAGTGCACTGGTCTAAATATAGGGTCTACATGTTTCAGCCATTTGCATCATCGTTAGACCATGACCTTCCTCAGGACCTAGATGGTACTACTACTGCAAAAATCAAGTGTAAAAAACAGTGAATTAGAAGTGGATAAAGGAAATGATACAACCCACAATCATCGGTGTTCTACTTTTTGAAGAAACTACAGGATTGTTGTTGACACTTGTGAAGAGAAAAACATAATAACTATGTCTTTCATAATCAAATTGATATATTACTTGCTTGTACTGTGTCTGCCGAGGGAACATTATAAGTTGATGTTCCCATCACTACAGTGCTAAATTGCACTCTGATCAAAATTATTACATATTTTCCTTACCCGTATGAATGCGGGTGGACTGCTCACCACTCTTGGTAACAACTCAGGGCGTGAGGCACCGCTCTGTTAAAAGAAAAAAGAAACAAGAAAACTGCAGTCAAAGGTCTGAGCAATGGACCAAGCAGCAGTACTTCATTCAGTTAAAAATCAACCCTGAAAATTCTTGTGGACTACACAGGCAGACATATATGATGCTGGGTGTTTATATCTCAATATGGCATAATGAACCGTTAGTGTTCTACCAGATGGCTACCACAGATGTTGGTCAGAAATGTTATAGTCTATCTACTGAGGCGCATAGCATATTATGTACAGCACCTGAAGATGTTTAAAGTGCGTACTAATGTTTTAAAAGGACTGTAACAGACCAACACAATGAGGAAAACATAATGGAATGTATCTATATTGTGTTTGGCACTCAATTAACTGATTACATTGCTAAAATCAAAATATTAACAGCCTATTTCAGTCAAAGGAGAAAAGGAGCCAGGAACCCAAGCACGCTATCAGAAGATGGTAGTTGCAATGTCAATGGCCCACTGTATATTGCCGAGCCACTCATAGAACTAGAGGAAAGTCCTGTGCTACTCACCTATCCATCGCTACCTTGGACCGTCTTCTGGTTGTCCCAAACGGTGAACGACGGAAGGGAGCAAGGTTTTTATATTGTATTTGATTATGATAACAGGAACTCCTGTGCCTCATTAGGTCAAACGGTTGTCGCACACTCTGTGCATCATTCGTTGTGAGACAACCCAGCGCTAAACTGTACGTCGTGCGTCTAAGAGTATAGAACGCAGTAAATTACAGAGCTGGCTTAGAATGCTGGGGAATGTGGTTGAAATAGCGGTGAGCAATGTGCTACATGAATAGCGCCAATCACAACGCCGCGCTTGACTGCACATTACGCGTCTCGGTGTATAGAGCACTACAAAACAGGCTTAGAATGCTGGGAAATGTATTTGAAATAATGGTTACCCTCGTACTATAAACTATTGTTTGCATTTTCTCTGAGATACACACCGAATATAGTATGTACTCCAATGTGTATAGAGAAAGAGATGAATTTATCCACGAACAAATGACATCCGTATGTAATCATTCAAAACGTCCCATGCTTTGTTGAAAAAAAAACTTCTGAAGTTGATGGTTAATAATCAGCTGTATTAGTAGAATTGTGTCAGAGAACTCAAAGGACAGATGGGCCATACAGGATGTACCTTAATAATGAATATTAGATATGACTTTGCTGTCATTTCCTGAATTACGGTGTGTACTAAAAATAGTTATGTGTCCTGACCTACATAAGGCTTCAGCTTGTTGAGGAGTCCAGTCCTCTTCTTTGTATGTGTCCCCTGTTGATTATTTGAAAATATAGGGCCAGATGTAGGTGGCCATTTACCAGCCGATTTCGGCCGTTACCGACCGGTAAATGGGTTGTTGGGATGTAGGGGGCCAATTTGACCAATTCGGTAAATTTACCGAATCGGTAAATTTACCGAATTGGTAAAATACTGAATCAGTATTTTTACCGATTTGGTAACTTCTAGATGTAGGTGGGACTCTTCTGAGTCCCAAAGGCCTTTCAGATTCGGTATTTTACCACCCAATCCAATTGGGTGGTAAAATACCGAATCCAGGTGTGCATGCACATGTGTGCATGCACACCTATGCCATGTGACAGACAGACATGCCCTTAGGGCATGTTTGTGTGCCACATGGCACACATGCCTGTATTTGGGGTGCTAGAGGGTGTCGAAGTGACACCCCCTGCACCCTTGCTGGAATCGGTATTTACCGATTCTGTAAATACCGATTCGGTAATGCCCATTGATTCCTATGGGCTTCAATGGGCATTACCGAATCGGTATTTACAGAACCGGTAAATACCGAATCTTAACGATTCGGTATTTACCGATTCTGTAATACCTACATCCCCCCCCTCTATTTTACCACTTCTTAAATACCGAATCGGTAAAATTCGGTATTTAAGAAGTGGTAAAATAAAATGACCTACATCTAGGCCACAGTCCATACAATCCTATTCCCAAAGTCATGGACCTCAGTCAATGTATATAATGGATCAAGCGTCAGTTGTGTTGGTAATCAATAGGTCATCTTCGAGGGAAGTGACTCCAGTAGACTCTACTGTAGTCACTTCCCTCGAAAGATGAACAGTTATATACATTGACTTTTTTTTAGTACACACCCTAATTCAGGAAAGAACATCAAAGTCATATGTAATATTTATTATTAAGGTACATCCTGTATGGTTCATTTGTCCTTTGAAGTCTCTGACACAATTCTGCTAATACAGCTGAATATTAACCATCAACTTCAGAAGTTGTTTTTTTTCCCACGATGCATGGAAAGTTTTGGGTGATTAATTACGGACGCCATTTGTTCGTCGATAAATGCATCTCTTTCTCTATACATGGAGTACAGTTGTAGACAGCTGTTTTTTATCCAATTGGCGACAACTTCTATGCCTTCTCGAAAGCTGTGTCTGGCGGTGTTGGGTTTGTTGGATAGGGAGAAGTCGAGTTGGGTGTCATCTGCGTATGACACAATGTTGAGTCCGTAGGTTCTGATGACAGGGGCGAGCGGAGCCATGTAGACGTTGAAGAGCATAGGGTCTGGGAGGACCCCTAGGGCACTCCTCAGGTGGTAGGTGTCCGGTCCGTGAGGAAAGGGGGGAGTCTGACCCGCTGCGTTCTCCCGGAGAGGTAGTAGCAGATTCAGGCGAGGGCCTTGTCTTGGATCCCTGCATCGTGGAGTCTGCATATTAGGATGCGGTGAGAGACTTTGTCAAATACTGATGAGAGGTCGAGGAGGATGAGGGCTGCTGTTTCTCCTTTGTCGAGTAAGGTGCGGATGTTGTCTTTTGCGGCGAAGAGGGCGGTTTCAATACTGTGGGTTTTTTCTAAAGCTGGATTGGGAGGAGTCGAGGATATTGTGCTCTTCGATGAATGTGGCAAGTTGGCTGTTGATGGCTTTCTCAATGACTTTTGCTGGGAATGGGAGCAGGAAGATGGGTCAGTAGTTTTTGGGGTCGGTGGAGTCCACCGAGGGTTTCTTCATGAGGGGGTTGATCTCAGAGTGTTTCCAATCGTTGGGGAATGAGGCGGTTGCCAGGAAGCGGTTGATGTTGTGGCAGAGAATCCTAGAGAAGGTGTCGGCCACTCTGTGGAAAACGTGGTGTGGGCAGGGGTCCGTGGGGACCCCGGAGTGGATTGACTTCATTGTCTTCAGTGTGTCTTTGGTGGTGAGGCCTGTCCAGTTGTCGATCGCTGGCCTCAGGTTGTCGGGGGTGGTTGGTGAGGGTTCAGTGTGTTGGTTGTCTTTGTCGAAGTTGTCTTAGATGCTCTTGGTTTTGTGGTGGAAAAAAGAGCAGAGGTCTTGTGAGGGAGGGATGTTGGTGGACTCGCTGGTGGGTTGGGCGAACTCCTTGATGATGTTGAAGAGTTTTTTGCTGTTGCGTACATGAGTGGAGAATCCGTTTTCACTCACTTTTTTCCTCGGTGTGTATCTCAGAGAAAATGCAAACAATAGTTTATAGTATGAGGGTAACCGTTATTTCAAATACATTTCCCTGCATTCTAAGCCTGTTTTGTAATGTACAGCGCTCTATATACCGAGACGTCAATGTGCAGTCAAGCGCGGCGTTGTGATTGGCAACAAATTACGTTACTCCTGTAGCACGTTGGTCACCGCTACTTTAACTACATTCCCCAGCATTCTAAGCCGGCTTTGTAGTTTACTGCGTTCTATACTCTTAGACGCACGACGTACAGTTTAGCACTGCATTGTGTAGCAACAAATGACGCACAGAGCGTGCGATGACAGTTTGTCCTAATGAGGCACAGGAGTTCCTGTTCTTGTAATCAAATACAATATAAACACCGTGCTCCCCTCCGTCGTTCACCGCTCGGGACAACCAGAAGACGGTCCGAGTCAGCGAAGGATAGGTGAGCAGCACAGGACTTTCTATGGGTGGCTAGGCAATATACAGTCGGCCATTGACATTGCAGCTATCGTCTTCTGATAGCGTGCTTGGGGTCCTGGCTCCTTTTCTCCTTTGACTGACATAGACTGTTAATATTTGGATTTTAGCCATGTAATCAGTTATATGCTAATTGAGTGCCAAACACAATATAGATAGCACTCCATTATGTTTTCCTCATCGTGTTGGTTTGTTATAGTCCTTTTTAAAACATTAGTACGAACCTTAAACATCTTCATGTGCTGTACATAATATGCTATGAGCCCTCAGTAGATATATTATAACCTTGCTGACCCACATCTGTGGTAGCCATCTGGTAGAATACTAACTGTTCATTATGCCATATTGAGATATCAACACCCAGCATTATATATGTCTGCCTGTGTAGTCCACAACGAATTTTCAGGGTTGATTTTTAATCTAATTAAGTACTGTTGCTTGGTCCATTGCTCGGACCTTTGACTGCAGTTTCTTTTTTCTTTTAACAAAGGGGTGCCTCACGCCCTTAGTTGTTACCAGGAGTGGTGAGGAGTCCACACGTATCCATACGAGTAAGGAAAATATGTAATAATTTTGATCAGAGTGCAATCTAGCTCTGTAGTGATGCAAACATCAACTTATGATGTTCCCTCGGCATACACAGTACAAGCAAGCAATATGTAAATTTGATTCTGACAGATATAGTTATTATGTTTTTCTCTTCACAGGTGTCAACAACAATCCTGTAGTTTCCTCAAAAAGTAGAACACAGGTGATTGTGGGTTGTATCGTTTCCTTTATCCAGTTCTAATTCACTGGTTTTACACTTGATTTTTGCAGTACTAGTACTATTTAGATCCTGAGGAAGGCCACAATCTAACGATGATCCAAATGGCTGAAAGATGTAGGCTCTCTATTTGGACCAGCGCGCTCGATAATTTGTTCAGATCGCGATTGTACTGTTTTTAACAATTGACACCTAGAGATACTTAATACATCTTTTTTCTCTTGGTAGCCAATTTTAAATTGCACTTCACGATTACTATTTCTTTCCACACTGCATTACATCCACGTACACTTTTTCATGCTCCATAGATCTTAAGAGATTTATTCCATTGATTTATTTAAAACATTTGTGAGCTCCTCCCTCTCAGTGAAGGAGTTGCAGCTCCTTGGTTGCATTAGCATTGCAGCCAAGAGGAGATCCCATGAGATGATGAAGCATGCCACTACGGTGGGTGAAGGGATTCTGTCCTCTTAAATAGGACTTTTTTCCACATAGGAAAGATTTGTAGTTACTTGTACTGATTGTGCTCTTGATTAGAACCGCAGATTTTGTGTTTATTAAATCCATTTATAAATCATGCAATATTTTTAATTGAAATTTGAAAGTAAGTCGTAAACATAAACACTAATTATAACAGAAAATAATGAGCAGGAACAAAAGTATTATATAGCAAAGATGTAGACTTAGGGGGAGATTACGATGTCATGCTGTCAGTGGTGGTCTATCTGACATTGGAAACAGCTGTCCCTGTACGAATATGGCGACCGGGCAGGTTCTTCAGCTAGATATTAAAGATATGCTGAACCTAATCTTGGAAGAAGTCAGTGAAATAAAAAAAACACAACAAATGGAAATCGTTATCCTGCACCAGAGACTGGGGAAATCAAGGAAGTGATGCAAGGATTTCCCGTCAGACTGCAGGAAGCAGAAGCCATAATATCCGTACTGGAGGATCAAATGATCACGGCCATGGGAGCGGTAAAGGAGGCAGCCAAAAGGAAGAACTATCTCGTGAATAAACTGGAAGAACTTGAAAATCACTCGCGGAGGTCCAACCATCGGATTGTTGGAGTTCCAGAGGGGATAGAAGGCTCCCAGCCCCTCCCATGGGTTAACTCATTTATTAAGCAACATGTCCTCCCTCAGTTTGAGGGTGATCTCACCATTACAAGAGCCCACCGAATCCCAGCGCAACCTTTTCCGAATTCTACGATACCTAGAACTATCTTAATGAACTTTGCGGATTTCCGAATAAAGGAGAGGATCTTGTCAAAGGCTATCCAGCAGAGACAGTTTTTCGTGGACGAAACTAACAAGTGTTGTATATTCTCTGACATGACTGCTGCTGCAGCACGCAGGAGAAAATAATTTGTAAAAATTGTGCACATGTTCAAAGCTCATGGTGCGCAAGCGTCAATCGCTCAGCAGTCAAAACTCTGAGTATTAGTTAAGGGAAAGTTCTTTATGTTTTGTGACCTAGAAGAGGCTCAGGCTCTCCTAAAAGAGATTTCAGTAGGGTCTAGTGCTTGAATATTGAAATACACGGGGAACTACCAGTAGTAAGGATATTATTTAAGGTGCCCTCCCCCAAAGACACAAGCCGGGCCGGATAGGGATAATATAATTGAAAGGTCACTATCAATCAAAATGAAGAATATTTATTGCGATTTGATCTGAATTAAGATCAATATTTTTTGTGTTATTTTGAAAAACATGGTTGAGGGTTCTGGCGCTAGTGGGGGTCACTCAGGGTGTAAATCCATGACACCAATGAGGGTAGTTGGGAGGGGCGAAATGTGGGTAGCGTGTTTGGAAGGGTTTTTTCCCGCATTTCGGGGTGGGGTTTGTTCTTTCTAGGGTGGGTGGTGTGGGGGGGTCAGGGGCTATTACAGTAAAAAGAGTAAGAGCAGAAGATACAGAGAATTTTCAATTACAAGTCTTGCTAGAAATAAAAATTAAGAATGGAAACCAGTAAATTTAAATGCAAGATCCTATCAGTGAATGTAAACAGAATTTTAAACAAAAAGAAGTATGGGACTTTCATGATCCCCAAGTACTGTTCTTTCAGGTGACACACTTAAAATCTAACTCTCCTAAATTATTTCTTCCCGGGGTCTTCTCTAATGTTTTTTTCGCATCTGCAGGTCTTGCCATGAAAGGAGTTGCCATTTATTTCTCTAAACAACACCTCTGGGAATTTTTTAATTTGATAAATTACTATGGTCCTGTGTCAGATGATATCTCAGCATTGGTCGAGATTAAAGATCTTATGTTAGGGGCCCTCGAGCAGTTTATTTTTGGAGGGGATTTTAACTTCATACAAGACCTGGGAAAGGGTACTTCTAATAAAAGTAAAAGACAACTGAAAGCCAATACCAAAAAGATAGTGGAAGCCATTAAAACAGAATATCAACTGATAGATCCATGGCAGGAAATTAATTTTGATAAAGAATATTTTACTTGTTATTCGCATCGCTTTCGAACAGCATCATGGATTGATTTTTTATTATGTCTAGATCTCTTCAAGTACAAGTTTTTAAGGCAGATATTGGGTGTAATCCTTTTTCAGATCACGCGTATGTGGGTTTGGAAATGATGTTTAAAGGAAAAAGTAGGGAGCGGCCTAGGTGGCAGCTAGACCGACTACTTTTGCAGGATCAGGACTGGGTGAAAGAATTTAGAAAGAGCATATCTGAATACTTTGATATCAATGAGAACACAGCAGAGCCCTTTGCAGTTTGGGAGGGGTCCAAGGCGGCTGCCCGTGGTCAAATAATTGCTTTCACGGCCGCTCAAGCAAATACCCGGAGGTTAAAAATAGCCAAATTACAACTAAAGGTGGAAAAGGAATATGCCCTCCAAATACAGTCACTTCCTAATCATCTTGAACCGGCAAGAATAGAACTGAGGGATTTTTTTGTTTTAGAGGAGATCTGTAGCTCACAAATGTTCCAACAAAGGGTGTATGAGGAAAGCCAGTTAATAGGTAAATTCCCGGCTAATGCAACCAGAAAAGAACAAAAAGTTGCCATAGTATTAAGAGTGCTCGATCCCCTGACAGGTCTGGAGGTAGCCAATAGTAGTGAGATTCCCCAGATATTCTTGGAACATTTTCACGGTCTCTACTCTACTGAATATCTGGTGGAGGAGGAGAAGATCCAGGAATATTTTTTGAATATGGATACTCCCAAATTATCAGAGAACAGGACCAAAGTAGTAGGATCAGATGTGTAACCAGATGAGATCTCGGCAGCCATTAAAGTAACAGCGGGGGCTAAAGCATGTGGACAGGATGGATTCCCTATTGAATTCTGTAGATTTTCTTAGGGGAACTGATCACTCCCTTAAAGACATTTTTCAACTATGTAAAAGGAGGTGGCCTACTTCCAACAAGCTTTAAAGAATCGATAATTGTATCCTTTGTAAAAAAAGATAAAAATCTGGCGGATGTCAATTCATATAGGCCCATTAGTCTTCTGAATTCAGATTATAAAATACTAATGAAATTGCTTTTTATTTGCAGCTCAGGAGACTATAGGTTGCGACCAGACTGGGTTTATAGCGGGCATATTAATTACGACGAAATCCCAGTTTTTAATACATTCTTTGGATTTTTTTAAATACAAACTCTATCCCGGCCAGTATTGTTATGGCGGATGCAGAGAAAGCATTCGACCTTGTGAACTGGAGAACCCTGTTTTTTGCCCTTGAGCGATTTGGTTTTCCAGTTCAGGTGGTCAATATGCTCTGAAATATATATCAGGGAGCCACGGCCCAGGTAGTCATTAATTCGAAACAGGCGGAGACCATAGAAATAAATTGTGGGGCTAGGCAGGGTTGCCCGCTCTCGCCTTTGCTTTTTACTTTTTTTATCGAGCCACTTGCAATTAGAATACGTAACAACACTGCAATTAAACCTCCTATTTCTGACATAGCAAAGCTGAAACTCTTTGTAGACAACATCATTTTATAATTGACCCCATATAAAGAGAATTTTGAAATGGTTCTAAGGGAATTTAAAAGATTTGAGCTAATTGGTGGCTATAAAATAAACGCAAATAAAACAGAAGTCTTTTCCCTCAATACAGATTTAAATTCTTTTCCGCCATCCTTGAGGATGCAAGTAATTAAACCGGACCTAATTAGATATCTTGGGATATATGTATCTAGCCAATACCATCAGCTATTTAAATTAAACTATTTAAGGAGGAAGGATAAAAAAAAGAAACTCCTGGAACAATGGCTTTTACTCCATCTATCGATAGTAGGCAGAGTTTCATTAATTAAAATGTCAATACTCCCGTTACATATATTCCTTTTTTTACCAATGTTCCAATAAGGATAAATATGTCCTTTTTAAAAGAACTAGAAAGTTTATTTAGAGAATATAGCTGGGGAATAAAGTAGCAAGGGTCAAAATGACTGGTTCAACTATCTATTGCACAAAGGGGCTTAGCCTTGCCTCATTTAAAACGTATTATGAGGCAGCCTTTTTATATTTAACTAGCATCCCGCCCCAGCGTTGCCTGGGGCAGAAGGGGGCTGGGGGCAGCATTTCAAGCTTGCGTGCACTTATGGCTCCCCCCGTCCCTCTGTGCGCACCCGCGGCTCTTGGCTGCTTCACTTACCTCACCCGCCGGCGTTGCCCAGGGCAAAAGGGGGCTGGGGCAGCATTTTGGGCTTGTGTGCACTCATAGATCCTGCCCGTCCCTCGGTGCGCACCCGTGGCTCTTGGCTGCTTCACTTAACTCACCCGCCACTCCTCCCCACGCTGCTGATTTTACCGCTCCACTTCTCCTCCGCTTCTCGCTGCTCCTCACCGCTTGACCGCTGCTCCTCCCCGCGCTCATGTCCTCCACTCTTCCTGTTGCTCCTGAACGCCGCTCCTCCCCGCGCTCCCGATGTCATCACGCAGATGTCGCGACCGGCGCTACTTGCAAGGCACTACTTTACTTTTATTTCTACATTTTTTAAACAACGTATATTTTTTATTTTTATATAGCCTATGTCCTTCTGCTTGCCCTGAGGTTTTCAAATAGGTCTTGGGTGTTTGGATTGGTGGTGCACTTTTCGAGTTTACCTGGCTCAAAGGACACAGTTCTCTCTTTATAATAGTAGTATAGATTTTGGGACTGATGGGATCTAAATGCAGTAAAGATAGCTTAGTTTTAGATAAAATGATTGAAGAAAGTGATTCGCAAACCCCAGTGTTTTTAAAAACCTCCAAACTTTTAAAAAAACTAGGTATAAGACCTTGAAGGATGTGGCTTTTAGACTTTAGTCATTCTTTAAAAAAAGGGGTTCCTCGAGTTCCCAATAGTTGAATTTGAGCGAAATTTCCAGCTGTAATCTCCAACTTCGATCTAGACACATTAGGAGTTGGGAAAGCTGTGGACAACTTGAGTTAAGAAATTTTATAATTCAAAATAGGGTGATTTCTTGGCAAGAGATAATGGCCCAGGCTGAAAGCCATCGGAGACCTCCTTTTTTTAAATATTTACAAATCGTCCACCTTTTTAAAAAAAGGAATGGTATTTTGGACACCCCAGATCAATTGAGCGGTGTGGGGAATCGGTACCGGTTAATATACACACAGGGTCAAATGTCTGTGTTGGAGAGCCATTTAGGTCAAATAGATCATGAGACAGGGTGTACCTTTTCCCCAAAGGACTGGGAGGCTATATGCCATCTAGGAAGGAAATATTTGCGTGCGGCAAATTTTAAAAGGATGGCCTTTCTTTCTCGATGGCTCTCCTATTTAACCCCGGCTGCTCTGGAAAAAAGATTTCCGGGAGTCGAAAATAAGTGCTTACGCTGCCAGGCAGACGGGGAAGGTGGTTTGCATCACATTTTTTTTGGGTGCCCACGGCTGAGACCCTTTTGGGAGGCAATTTTTTCTGATATTAAGTCAATTGGTAGGTGCGTTCGAAGCAGAAGCCGCGTTATTCGGATTCTGTCGAGATGGAACGATCCTATCGGAGGCTGAGAGAACTTTTTTATTTATTTCCTGTACTGTATCTCGTTCACTAATTCTCCAGAACTGGAAATCCAGCGAAGCCCCCTCACATCTGAAATGGTTTAACAAAATGAAAAGGACTCGAGAATTTGAAAAAGCTTACGCCAGACGGGTCGGGCATCTAGGAAATTTTAAAAGAATTGGAAGTATTGATTTAGAAAAGTTGAAGGAGGGAATGTAGCACTCATTTTACATATTGATGTTGTAGCTGTATTATATCGTACTTTAGAAGCATTTGCACTTTATTGTTGTTATTTTTGGAACATTTGCAAGTTTACTGGTTATGGTATTCCAGAAAATTCTAAAAAAGGGACTGCAGGATCTGTTTTTCATATCAATGTATTAAGCCGCTTCGTATTGCACTATAGAAATACTTTGCACTTTATTTAAACTTGTAACCACATTGGTTATTGCACTTTAAAAAAAAATGATTTGCACAAGATCAATGCGGGATGAAGTTGTTATTTGCTGCAACAGTTTATTGGCAATCACATTCTAGAAAAGTTAAAAGAGGGACTGCAGTATTCACTTTTGATACTAATGTTCAGGTTATATTGCATTGCTCTTTAATATTTGTTGTAATATTAAGGTTCTAAGCCATTCTGTATTCTATTTTAAAAGTATTTTACACTTTACACTGTTGCACTTTGTTTAAGCTGGTAACCGTAATGGTTAGTGCACTTTATTCTAAATGATTTGCACATGATCAAATACCAGACGAAGATGGTATTTGCTGCTACAATGTTTGCTCGAAAAGTTTTAATCTTGAAAATGAAGGCTATCAAATTGTTTTTGTATTACTGGTTTTTCAATTTTCATCTCTTTTCATCGATGATTTCTAAATAGATCATGTATCTTCGAATTTATGTATCCAAAGCTCTGCTCAATAAAAAAATTAAATTTTAAAAAAAGGAAACAGCAGTCTGACCTCCACATTACGATGCAGTCGGTTAGACCGCTGCAGGCTGGTGGAAAGACCAATGGCTCCAACAGGATCGGAGATCCTGTCCGGGCATCGGTCTAGGAAATAATCCCCAAATATTGGCATTGCCTGCTCAGGCACAGCCATCAGGATTATGATGTCCATTTCTAACAGCCTTTCCATGTTGGCCTTTCCGACATGGAATGGCTGTCAAAAGTGGCTTTGGGGGCTCCTAGCAGGGCTCATGCCCCCGTGGCCTCTGCTATGTGATCTGCGGGGCACCTGTAGTGCCCCTCCAAACATTCATGCCCCATGTGGCAGGCACCATGCGGTGCCTGCCACACAGGGCATGGATGGATGCTTTAAAAGTGTATTTTTTCTATTGAGGCTTGTATTGCAGCCCGGAGCAACAGCAGCAATAGAAAACATACCCTTTCGGACCACTGTGGAGGCAGTCGCATCATAATATGGGAAGCGGGACCGCCGACTCCTTGTCGGGCTGTCGCATTTTTGGTCCTCTACCACGAGTAGCAAATTGTTTTGATCATTTGGATTAAATAAAGGGGGGAGTTTTTGTTACACAATTGCTGATTATTTTATAGGTTTTTGAGGCTTTGGGTGTTACTGAGTGCCGTTGTTTGATGAAGGGAACTATATCAGGATGTTTGAGAGGGCCTAACTTAGATATCTTGGCTTGTACTTTTAGAAAATCATAATAGTCTGTTTTGTGAAGGGTATAATTAAGTTGGACATCTTGCAAAGGAAAGAGAGTTAGAATTTTTGGTCAGATCCCTTTGGTTGCTTATCTTGCGCCAAGTGAAGAGGAGTTTCCGTGCTGGTTGTTTTTGTTATTCCGAAGAGATATGAGAATTGATTTGGCATTGTATACAGATATTTGGGTATCTGCCAGGCCCAAGCTTTTGCAGTGTCCTTCAGTATTTGTTTTGAGTGTGGAAATACATGATGGGCCATGGTTAGAAGAGAAGAGCTTTTGAAGGGGGTGCACACATTTTGATCCTTCTATAGCCACCATAATTGAGAGAATGAGTCGTCCGGAAGTAAATGGGTCCCCTGGGCTGCGAAGTAGGCTGTTTGATAGTTAAACTAATTAGGAAATGTAAGCCTGCTTTATTGTAGGCTAGTTCAAGGTTTTTGAAAGAGATTCTAGCTTTTTTATTGCTCCATAAAAATTCAGAGATTATTTTATCAATTGTAAAGAAAATTTATTTGAAAGCTGGATACATAACATGCAGGAGTTGCAATTGATGAGATAGGTGTTCATTATTTATAGCTTTTCCACTCTTCTACCCATTATATATATTTAGGGGACCAGGAAATTAACAGGTCTGTTTTGTGTATTGTATTTGACTGATGCAAGGAGGTCATTACACAACCACATTCCTAGTTTTCTGAAATATTTAGATTGCCAATGTAGACCTGTATTACCTAAGCAGGGGGTAAGGCAGTATGGATTAAGTGATAAGACTTTACTCTTCTCTTTATTTAGATTCTATCCTGAGAAGTTGGAGAACTGCTGAATAATGTCTGTGATGGCTAGGATAGGCGATTGCGCATCTTCAAAAATATTAGAATGTCGTCAGCATATCCTCCAGTTGTGAAGGAAATTAAGTTAAAGCGGAACCCCTATATGTTTTGTGAATGCTTAGAAGTTCTAATAATGGGTCAATGACAAGTAGAAACAGAGCGCGGAGAGTGGAAAACCCTGCCATGTACCCTGATGAAGTGTAACGGTTCTGATAAGGAGCCATTGATTCTAATGTTAACTGTTGGATTTGCATATAGAACCATGGCTATTTTTAATAAAGTATCTACAAGACTGTGATGTACCAATACTGCTTCTATGAATGGCCACTTAACTTTATCAAAGGCCTTTTCTGTTATGCTGCTGCAGCAACTGGCATCACACTCACCATTTCATGAAGACTCAGAGGCTTAATATGATACCGCCTCTATTGACTTTGACCATTGGTCGGTACCTTACCGGGCTGCATCTCGGATTAATTTTCGACTGCCGCATTATAATGCTGGCTGTCAGGTTGGCTTCCCATTTACAGAGTCCCTAGGCACTAACTCTGCGAAGGGTATGAACAGCCCAATCCAAGATAGCCACCTCGCTACCATAGTCCTTTTTCCAATTGAAGAGGCACATATTCTCTCAATACTACTTCTAGTCTCCGGAAAGGGTATTTAGACAAAAAATCAAAAACTAAATATTGTGGGTATAAATATCGAGTTTAAAATATCATCATACAGAAATAAATGTGCACAAGAATATCTTTGTCAAGAATATCAACGGTATATTGAAGGTAAGTAATATTGCTTTTAACAATATCAAAATCATTAATATCGTTTAGAAAAATGTTATTGTTAATAATATCGTTTTTAAAATTATTTTTATGTATTTTAGGATATATTTTAATTGTATATGTTAGAAATTATTTGTATAATTATTGTTTATGTTTTTTTACATAGTTTTAAATTTTTTAGAATTTATACATTTTTGTTATTTTTAGTACCATTGTGGGTTGTGGGATTATAAGGGATAGAGGGTGGGAAGTAAATTATTTACAATTCATTAATAATTAATTTTGAATTAATATGAATTCTTTAATTGATAAATATTTATGTTAATTGTGTAACATTGTTTGTAAAGTTAAGTTTCAGGTGTGAGTTGTCTGCTTTTATAGGGGTTTAGGATGGGTAGTAAATTAATTACAATTAACTATTAATTAATTTTGAATTATTATTAATATTTTAACTGATACATAATTATGTAAATTGTGTAACACACTCATTGTGTTTTCTTTTTTGGTATGTGTTGTCTTTGTATGGGTAAAGTGTGTGTGGGAAATTAATTATATTAATAAATAATGTTAATTATGTAAAATGTGTAATTAAGATATTCTTTAAGTTATATATTAGGTGTGAGTTGTTGCATTTGTATTGGTTAAGGATGGGAAGTTAATTTAATACAATTAATTTATTATTAGTTAATTATTAATAATAATTGTTTAATTGACAAGCAATTATGTAAATGATGCAACTCCTATTTTTTTAAGTCATATATTAGTTGTGGGTGATGTGTTTTTTTATGGATAAAGGGTGGGAAGGTAATTAAATATCATTATTTTACTAATTGTTGATTATTAATAATATTTTATTAAATATTTCGTTATGTAAAATGTGTAAATAATATAATTGTAAGAATTATTTTAGATGTGTGTTGTATAGTTTGTAAAAGCATAGGGTAGAAAGTTATATGAGCAAGAATGACTTCAGAGTGTTGGTGTCTCAACTGACTGAAAGTTAGAGGCATCAGGGAAGCTGATTTCTTTCATCTGTAAGATGGCCTTGAGTAGGTTCGCTATAGCTCAAAAATGTTATTGATCAAGACATTTGGTGTTGTGACAATACGGGATCCCAGTAAATTGATTGCTGAGAGTGTCTCTGTACTCTCCAGGAGATCAAATATTTCCAGTTTGCTTCTCCTGTTGCAGTCTCCTAAGTCAGGGATGTTGTGTGTAAGGTTGGCGATTAACTTCCGTATTTTCGTAGAGTGGAGGTTGTTGCAGTCCTCTAGAGAACTGATCTTAGATTGAGCATTTGTGATTCTGACACTGAGGTTTTTCAATATTTCTGTATCCCTGCAACCTTGACCTGCAGTAAATCATTGTTGTTTATGGTGCATTGTAATGCCATGTACTGTATTGAGTTTCTTTAAATTGCTTCTAGTGTAGATGAGTTATCGTATTTATCGTTGATAGGTCATTCTTGGACCTTGGAGTCCTGTTTTGTTGTTGTTAAATTAACTTTAGAGTCTTTGTCTTTGCCATCTCTAAGATCTGCCATTTTTCTAGGTGAAAGAGGTATTTGGTTGAGGAACCTGTGGAACTTCATAGAGAATCAGGGTTGTGTGCCATGCAGTGCATAGGCCATCCTTAAAGTGGTACTCTAATTTGGGTGAATTTAGCCCTTGGTGCAATGTGATGGAGGAATTGACCCATCAAATGATAAAGAATATCAGTATCATATCAAGTAATCACCTCCTAAAATGAGAGCTACCTTAGTTACCCTGAAATGAGATTACGTTCTACATGAAAATGTAAATTTGCCCCTCTTGTGGAGTCCAACGTTTTCCGGGAGATTTTGTCAAGCTCGGGCCTAGGGGACCCTCTGGGTATATGGCGCACTTAGAGTTGTCTAGGCCGGGGTGACATTTTAATTACGCTGGTGTATTTGGCATAGTTTTGGTGATTTCATGTAACAAAATGTATGTAAATGTATGGAGATTGTTCTATTATTCGCAAAACAAAGAGAAGTGGCCTGGTCAAAATTACTGTAAGTGTGCCATGTTGAGTCTAGAACCGTGAGTCCATTAATAACACTGAAGCGATAGCACAGGGCTAGAAGAAATTCCCATCAGCCCACCCATCTCCACTCCCTCTCGGATGTTGGTGTAGAGGTACCGACGGACAGAGCGGGGCCTCCCTATTCCCGAGTGGGTGCCGGGTGAGGTGAGGCATATTCCCACAGAACGCTGGGAAATACCGCACGACTGGATTACCACCAGTATACATCTGGGCTCAGAGTAACTGGTAGGATTTATCCATTACAAGTGTACATGTCCACCACTATTGTAATTTATTTACTGTAGTTTGCAGTCGCATTATTCACTAGGTCCTGAAGAAAGCTAAGACCAGTTGTCCATCTAGCTGAAACATGTCGACCTCATTACACCATGCCTTGATATAGTTATTATTTCAAACTATTGGGCGTTGTTTTTAAGTTTGACCCTAGTACCATATCTAATAAACTGACTTTTGGTCCTCTGAGTCAATTTTATCTTCACTCTCACTTCTCACTTGCACTGCACTCCATTAGCATCACCAGTGAAGCACTGTGGTCTAAGATTATATCTACAAAATCCATCTTTGCATCATTACCAGGTGCGCTGATCAAGATTTGGATTTATGATACATCTCCCATGTGACGATACTCCACCAGATGGCTGGGCTGATGGGAATTTCTTCTAGCCCTGTGCTATCGCTTCAGTGTTATTAATGGACTCACGGTTCTAGACTCAACATGGCACACTTACAGTAATTTTGACCAGGCCATTTCTCTTTGTTTTGCGAGTTGTTGTAGGGGCCCAAGTTGCCTTGGTCGTTAAAGATGCCCTTCTGACCCTCCCCCATCTCATTTTTTCAATATTATTCTATTATGCCACATCACCTAGTTTTGGGGAGACATTTTAACACAAGATGGCCCGTTCTGGAAATTTTTTAAATCAAGTGGCATCTCAGGTAGATGTTTTACCAGAGTGGACTGTATGGGTAATTTTTAAGCTCAAGACTACAAATCCGAATGCAAGAGGCAGTGTTTTGAATGTGAGTCGTATTTCCTTTAATGTGGGAGGTTAATAAGGTTAATAAACATTTCAGGTAGATTTTTTACTTGAGCAAACTGTTCAAGTAATTTTTTATGCACAAAACTACAAATCTGAATGCTAGCGGCAGAGTTTTGAATGTGAGCAATCAGAAATCAACTCAACATTACATTTTCAAGTGGAATTTTTACCTGAACAGACTGTTCGGGTACTTTTTTGAGCGTGAGATGCATATGGAGTAACTGCAATACCATGTAATTTGGCAGTAATTTCACGTACTTATTCTACAGCAAATTTTGTATGGTACGATACGAACATCTCTAAGACAGAGATGGAAATATTGGAGTCCCTGGCCATCGACTCAACCATCATGATCAAACAGGCAGATAAGGGGGGGGAGCAACGATTCTAATGAACCCAACAGAGTGCGACACAGAGTGTCTTGGGCAGCTGGGAGACAGATGATACTACACACCCATCCCCTGCAACCCTACCAAACGTCTCAGAGGTACAATCTCTGGAATGGTCGAATTCACTGTATGCCAAGATTGGATCAGCAAAAAGGAAGCAGAGTTCCTAGTAAAGAAAGACCCAAGGGTGCCATACTTTTTTGTCCTCCCGAAGATACATAATGAGACCACACCGGTCCCTGGCGGCCCAATAGTATCAGGAATAGATTCAGTTCTGGAACCATTATCGCAATTTTGCGATCACTTTCTGCAACCCCTGGTGAAACACATCCCTTCTTACATCCAGGACACAACGGACGTGTTGCGTATGTTGCATGACTTTGAGGACAGTGCCCAGATAGACTTCCTCATCACCCTCAACGTGGAGGCCTTCTATACCAACATCCCACAGGGGCACAATAGGGGTGATTGAGGAAGTACTTAATGCAGGTCCCTGTGAATCTCTTACACCTCCAGCGTTCATCATGGAATGCGCGACACAGGCCCTCACTAAAAACTACTTCGAATTCAAGGGCCAATACTACCACCAGACACAGGGCACCTCGATGGGGAGCACATTTGCCCCTAGCGTGGCCTGTCTGTACATGGCTGATTTTGAGGGAAAAGCGTATCTTCCAACAGACCAACGCATACCAGACCAACATAAAAGTTTGGAAAAGGATTATAGATGATATCCTGCTCTTCTGGGTTGGCAACAGAGATTCATACAATGAGTTATTTGACCGGATAAACACACTTAATCCATACCTGAAGTTCACTATGACCACTTCTCCTTCCCAGATTTCATTTCTAGACCTAACTATCGTGATTCAAGGTGGCCAACCATGTTCAGGAAAAGCTCTGATCGAAATAGCCTTCTGCACTTCACAAGTCATCACCCTAAAGCATTGAGGGTCAACCTGCCCTTTGGGCAGTTCATAAGGGTCAGGTGAAACTGCAGCATTTTAGAGAGCTACAAAACTCAATCCACAATCCTCTCCAGAAGCCTGACTGACAGGGGTTACCCTAGCAGGGAAATAGCCAAAGCCAGGAAGAGAGCACAGCACAATCACAGGGAAAGTCTCTTAGAACGCAGGATAAAAAATCCCATAGACAATGAACCAATGACATGTGTGACAACGTTCACACCAGCCTCCAATGAACTGAAAAAAATCCTTAAAAGACACTGGCAGATTCTATACACATGAATCCTTGAACTTGAACCACCCCGGTTCATGTTCAAAAGATCCATGAACATTAAGGACATCTTGATCCAGACTAGACCAAAGAAACAACCCGCTGGGGTACAGACTACTCTTTGGCAATTACCCGCAGTTAAGGGACACTACCCCTCTGGGATGTGCAGCGCTTGCCACTTTACAACCACACATAAAATAATCAAACTGACCAACTCCTTCACCTGGGAATTGAGGGGGCATACAAATTGCAACAGCACAAACTGCATTTACCTCCTGATTTGGCCGTGTGAACTCTACTATGTGGGGATGACAACTCACCCAATCAAGACAGGCATTTCCGAGCACCGGAGTAACTTTTGGTGCAAGAAAAGTAACACAAAAATGTGCAGACACTACATAGAAAACAATCACACGGCTGATTCTCTAAGGTGGCTGATCCTGGAAGCAAACCCCGGAACATCTAAGCAAAGCTTGTTCTTCAAAGAACAAAGGTGGATATATCGCTTATCCTCTGATAATACAGGCCTAAATGAGGAAATATCGTGGAGTGCTCTTTAGAAGGACTCCACCTAAATGAATACAACCCATACTGTTCTCACTGAGTGACAGAAACACAGCTTTGTAAGTTCAAGTCTGTTGCTTGCTTTATTAATATACAGTCGTGTTTTAGATAACAGAGTCAGAGTCATAGGTTTGAACCTCCACTTAGATTATCAACCAATGCTGTGGCGAGACACCATTGACACTATTGAACCTTTTCGATGATGAGGGTTGACCTATTCATTCACCAACAGAGGAGCATACTGTCCGCGAGAAATGTAATAGCATTGGAACAGGGGTTATATTACTCTCTGACGACACCACTCCATTATGGCCGCCGGCGCACAGAAATTATCACGTGACCTAGAGGGCCTCCACGGGTCACGTGACAACGCCGAACTTCCAATCCACCCCGTAGTCATGTGACACTGCAGACCAATATAAAATCTATGGCCGCCGGGTATCTAATCACCACACGGACCCGGCAGGAAGGGGTAGGTCGAGCAGTTGAAGACACAGGAGACATACAGGAAGTAACAAGCGTGAGTGCTAACTTATACCGGCTGAGAATACGTAGCCGAGTTTTCTTGGTAACTGCGGGATGGTGACACCTCTCCCTCCCTCTCTCTCCCACCCCCCTTTTTTAACCTATTTTGTCTCAAGGACTGTTTCAATTGTACCTCCAGAGTAGTAAGACTAACGCCTCGCCTAAATGACCAGGGAGTTGCGTTGTACGTAAGAGCATAACCAGGGCGCTGCGTTGTGTGCAATGCGGCATACATAGAGACTAAGTACACAGGGGGCTTTAAGGAAAGGGAGCCAGGGTGATCCCTCATCCAAGGAGCTTACTACTAAATGGATGAACGAAAGTGCATAACCAGGGCGCAGCGTTATGAGTAATGCATCACACATACGGACATGCTAGATGTTGTTTAGAAAGGGGAGCCTGGGTGGTCCTCTGTCCATTGAGCATACTACTAAAATGCAGTGTAGACGCTCCATAATCTAAACGGCAACTACACCTAAATCGAGCGTACAACTTACTCACTGCCAACTAACACCCCTAAAGGCGTCTTTTGAACCAATTACAAGTCGAGGCAGGTTGGCCAAGCATGTATAGAGCACACGCATAGACGTGATTATAGACACTCCCAAACCACTCGAACATTGAACCTAACATTGTAATGTAATTTTATTTTTATAAAGCGCGACTTACACTCCACGGAGCATCTTGGCGCTAGTCACTCGTGTCCAAGAGGTGTTAAAACCAGTGAGCCAGTGAGGTCTCAGTGGGAATAGTGTCTGGTATCTCTAGGGGTGGGGTTTTAGACTAGTGCTAAACAGGATGTATCTGTGATTTTAAAAATCCATGTTATTAGAGCCTTCCGAAAGAGGTTCTCTGATGGGATCTGACGCAATTGGAGTGGGAGTTTATTCCAGGCTCTGGCTCCTAGCACTCCAAGGGATTTTCCTCCTTTCGTAGCTAGTCTAAATTTGGGAGTCACCAGTAGGTTCAGGTTGGAGGATCTGAGTGAGCGAGAGGGCGCATATCTTCCAAACCTTTTAGACAGGTAGGTGGGGCCCAACTGGTGGTAGGCCCTGAAAGTAATTACTAGGATTTTAAATAACACCCTCTTGTGGATGGGCAGCCAGTGCAAGATCTTGAGTGCTGCTGATGCAGACGACTTTCTGGGCCATCTTAGCACAAGGCGGGCGGTGGCATTCTGGACCATCTGCAGTCTGTGCAGTACAGCTTTGCTGGAGCCTGCGTATAGACTGTTGCAGTAGTCCAGACGAGAAGTAATGAGGGCCATCGCTACCGTCTTTCTGGCTGTCAGGGGGAGAAGGTCAAAGAACCTTCTGAGGCCCTTGATTATGTTAAAACAGGACCCCGCCACAGTGCCTGCTTGTTGTCTAAATGACAGAGCCTCATCAAACCTAATCCCAAGGTTACGGGCTGTTGTGATGGTGTTTGGGGGGACTTCTGCATCTCGAGGCCACCATAATTTGGGGGAAAAAAGATTTTGTTGTCCAAATGGGAGGATTTCAGTCTTGCCCGAGTTGCATTTGAGATGGTGATTTCTCATCCAGTCAAATGTTGCGGCAAGACAATCTCTCATATTTTCCTCTGCCTTTGTTGTGTTGTTGTCCAAAACGAGGATGAGCTGAGTATCATCAGCATAGGATATCGTGCTGATGTGGAAAGATGTAATGAGCTCTATCAAAGGGGTCATATAAAGGTTAAACCGTATTGGGCTCAGACTGGAGCCCTGTGGTACCCCTGTTTTTAATGCTTTTTCATCTGAGCAGTGGTTTCCTAGTATCGTAACGTGCTTCCTGTGGCTGAGAACGTTTTTCAGCCATTCAAGAGCAACTCCTGCTATTCCTGATTCTGCTAGGCGGCCAATTAATACGGGGTGTGAGACCGTATCAAAGACCGCCGATAGATCGAGCAGAACCAGGACAGCCTTTTTACCCTGGTCCATAGCAGTCTTCAGTGTCTCCACCGTGTGTAGTAGTGCTGACTCCGTGGAGTGTTTGGCTCTGAAGCCTGCTTGGTTGGGGTGTAGGATGTCGTTTTCCTCCAGATTCCTAGTCAATTGTTTGTTTACTGCTGCTTCCGTAAGTTTAAAAAGGAGTGGGATCAGCGAAATAGGGCGGAGGTTAGAAAGCATAGTGGGGTCTGCTAGGGGTTTCTTTTGCAGAGGTTTGACAGCGGCTAGTTTCCATTCGGATGGGATGGTGGCAGTGGCCAGGGAGGAATTAATGATGGCATTAATGCTCGGATTTACGGTGTCCACAAGAGCATGTAGCAGCAGAGGAGGGCAGGGATCGAATGGGGAACCTGATTTGCTGGAAAGAATAGCCTGAAGGGTTTCTTCAAGACTAACAGGAGAGAAATTATTTAACTGAATTTTATCATTCTTTGGACTTATGGTTTCTGCGAGGAGGGACTCTGGAGGGTCTGGGAAATCTTTGGTAAGATCGGATATTTTCTGTTCAAAGTAATTGGCTATTGAGTTGCATAATGAAAGCGAGGGAGGGATCTCTTGTCTAAGAAATTTAGGATTCATAAAGTCATCAACTATTTTAAAGATTTCTTTCTGTTTGTTGTTAGAGGAGTTTATGGCTTCCAAAAAGTAGTCTTTTTTAGCAGTTTTAATCATTGTATGGTATTGTCTCCTAGAAGTTTTATAGACAATAAGTTCTTGTTTTTCATAAGTACGATACCATTTCTTTTCCAGGGTTCTAACCTCTTTTTGTTTTTCTTTTAAAGGGAGGGAGAACCAAGGAGCAGACTTTTTATTCCGCTTTTTGCTCACTTTATTCGAGTTCGCTGGTCCACAGAATTCTGTGACCCATTTACAGAAACTATTGTAATCTGTTTCAGTATTTCCAGTCAGAGGGGGTTTAGTATCCTCAGCAATAAGATACAGATTGGGAGTGTCCTTTATCTTTTTCCAGTCTTTCTTTGTCTGGACATCGATTTTCATTTTGGCTGTTTTGGTCCCTTTCTTATTTATAGTCAGTTTGAAGGGGACCAACCAATGGTCAGTCCAGGTTTGAATTCGGGGCGATTCAACTGTCAAGGTTTTGGTATTAGTGCAGATACAGTCTAAGATATGCCCTGCTTTATGTGTGGGTTCTTTGGTCAGTATTGTGAGTCCCAGGACATTAATTAAATCTCTGAGCCATATTGCGTTAGGGTCATTAGTTTTATCAAGGTGGAAGTTTAAGTCGCCTAGTACTGTGAAATTGGCGAATTTGAGAGTGAGGTTGCTGAGTGCTTCCTCAAAGCTTTCCAGAAAATCATTCTGTGGTCCTGGTGGGTGATAAATTAGAGCACCTGCAAAGGTATTTTCCTCATTTATCTGGATGCAGAAACCCATGCTTTCTGCCCCCTTTATGTCCGAAAGTTCGAACATGGTGCATTTAATAGAGTCCCGGTGAATGATGGCCAAGCCACCCCCTCTATGTTCCTGTCTATCGACCCTCTGAATAAGATTGCCTTGAGGAACTGTTAGGGCTATTACCGGGTTGCACCAGGCTTTAAGCCATGTTTCTGTCACGAAGAGCATGTCAAGATCAGTCTCCGTAATTAAGTTGTGAATGTGCGCCCCGTTTTTGCACATCGATCTGGCATTGATCAGTCCTCCTCGAAGGAGGATGTCATGTCCCCTGTTAGGTGGCCACTGCTCAGGGGTAAGATGGGTTCTACACGTACAGCAGCATATTGGCCCTAACCAGTTTTCAACGTTAATGGATTTGTGGCAGTGTTCAGGCTTACAGTTTAGGGAGAGGATCTCTTCTCTGGTAGGAATGGGTATTTGCGCTGTGATGGGCAAAGTTTGGACAGCATGGCTACCCCTAGTCCCGGCCGCGGCACGGACGGGCACAGACGGGCTTGCCTTAGGCGCGCCTTTGGCACGCAAACGGCGCGCCCGCTGCGCTCGTCCGCTTCGCGTCCGGAAGAGGCACATATTTATAGGGATGGAGCAGCGCCTAGAGAGGGCGTGGCATCAGCAAAGGGGGCGTGGCCATGCTTCGTGCCGGTGACAGCGGGAAATGCCTTTTGTTGCTTTTGTGCCCGCAGCAGCGTTAAGATCCGCTGCGCGGGTGATTGCAAGGGCGGGGTGAACAGGTAGGAGAAGTCTTAAGTTTTTAAAATAGACAGAGAAATGGTGACACTCAAAAGATTAAAAAATGCGCTAGAGTAGCTCCCGGCTTCCGCCTCAGGAGACACGGTTTCATTAAGCGTCGCTTGTAATCAGCGGCGCTTAAATAGCTTACTTTCGGTGGGCGTGGCCTCAGCAAAGGGGGCGTAGCCGTGCTTCGTGCCGGTGATGGTGGGAAATGCCTTTTGTTGCTTTTGTGCCCGCAGCAGCGTTAAGATCCGCTGCGCGGGTGATTGCAAGGGCGTGGAGAACAGGTAGGAGAAGTCTTAAGTTTTTAAAATAGACAGAGAAATGGTGACACTCAAAAGACTAAAAAATGAGCTAGACTAGCTCCCGGCTTCCGCCGCAGGAGACACGGTTTCCCCAAGATTCGGCACGCCATAAACTCCCGGGGCCGATTCTCATCAATAAACTCATACTAGTCAAACATCTCACTCCACAAGGCTCCAGAACAATACTTATTGCGAGAACGTTTGACACTTTACCTAATTTAGGACAGTGTCTCCACCACAGTCACACTACTAAGAGGACTTCTATACACATTGATACAACGGTATAGTTTAACCGCTTCATGGCCAGCAATTTGACATAGATAGGCACTTGTAGGTTAACGTCCCCCCTTCTCTTTTGCAATTTTCTTCCCACACCCAGCCAAACTTTGGATGTCTGAACCCGATGTACAGCCCGCTGGGTACTGTTGTTGCATGCATACATGACCCATTAGGTGAGTCAGGTGTTCTTTACATCTACCATATTGCTGTTGCTGTTTTTATCGTGTGTTTCCACAGGGGCATGCTCACTACTTGCTCACTGAGGAGTAACTTCAACACTGTTTTTATTGGTACATAGGATTTTAAACCCACATGCTAGCTGCACCTTAACTAGCATGACACGTTGAATGTACAAGGTCACCTCGGATTGTTTTTTAATTATTTACCTGTTGTGATATGCTCCTTTTGTCTCTCAAAACAGGCAGATGTAGCGCAACACAGGTACACTATATTGAGCACCATTCTGATTGTTTGAATAAAACAGTAGATACTAGGTAGATCTCATAAACGTAGACAGTTGTCCTTAAAAAATAAATTCTTTATTAAGGTCCTGTGGAATTGCTAGTCATTGCACACATGCGAGAAATATGTCGACCGTTTACTGTACACACTAGTCAAGTCTCGGATAAGGAGACATAGAATTCCAGCGAGCACTGGCTAGTTCGTCTTTTTAATTAAAGCAGGCGACCCGTAGAATAATCTTGATCCTGGTACTCCTAGCTTTATTTTAACTCATATACACGTCTACGCTATTCTGGCCCCACACCCTCACTTCACCTGACGGCAGTTGGATAGAAGATCTTCTCCAAAGTGCCCCTCTTTGAGTTGTCGCCCGTTGGGTATTGCACCGCCGACCCAACGAGGAGCAGCCCAGATGATGAAGCATGACACCTGAAAGGGTGTGTGAGGGCATTACATCCAACAAAATGGATGCCCAACTGTAGGACTCCACGAGACCTTACAGCATCCAAACACCGGTATGACACGTACATTCACTAGTTTGAGGAACAGCCCAGCAATCTTTGTAAAACTTACACCTAGGAAAGTAACAGGTGTGCAGAATAAAGATCCACAATGTCAAGAAAAAGTCTTTAAAAATGTTGGAAGTACGGGTTGTTCAAGAAAATGTGCAGATAATGTTTCAGTTCTGCACATCTACATTAAACAAAGTTCTGTTCATTAGTTCAGGTAGTGATTAGCGCCTGAGAGAAATTCGATGAGAGCAACCAGTGCCAGGTCTGAATGTACCTGGGAGTTTGAACCACTGATCTCCCATGAAGAGTGTGGGGGTGAAGGGCAATGGTAGACTGCAGACTGCGTTGTGTTAGAGAGACTTCTGTAAATCTTCTTGACTTGTAAATTTAATGCCAAGAAAAGATTAGGTTAATTGATTGGGGATTGGGAGAATCAGCAGTTAACGGTCTATGCTGGCTGTATCTTCTTGGGAGAGCAGTTACATTTTGGATCCCGTGTGGTGCTACTGCTGACCCGTTTACCAAATCCAGTTGAATCCACTTGCAAAGAGCAGCTCTCTTGGCTGAATAAGAAGCTCCAGGAAGTCACAGGCATCTTGGGTTGCTGTGGCACGTTTTTAATGCATGCGCATCTGAGGAAAGTGCTGGGAGTACAGAAGTCTTACCGGAACTAAAAGCGGAACCTTCACCTTGCCGAGGCCGCAAGACATACCACATCCTCTTTAAAAGAAAATATAGGTTTTGTCCAAAATTAATTTCCCTTCAGGTAGAACCTAAGTGGCATCTGTTTTTTTGCCCAGGAGTAAGGCACAAATACTTCTGTCTTTTTCTGATTTAAAGTGCTAGTATTCAATAGCAAAAGAGAGCACCAATGCCAAACATATGTTAGAAAATAAGTGCCCACAGAAAGAACTCTGTAAAATTCTTCAGGAAGTCTGATCCCTGCTACTCTCCAATCACTGTGTTTGCCTTCACATTACTTTTTGACCAATCAGAAAACCTCTTACTGACCAGGATTTATTCCAACATTGCTGCTAACACTGCTAGTCATTTGCTAAACCCTTTGTCTTCTATGACTTAAAGTGCTTTTCATGAAAGTCTTAATAAATATACTGCAACTAATTTTTAAAGTATTTCAAAGCCTACTACATAAGATGAAATGCTCAGGAGAAGCTGTCCCACCCACACTTTCAGAGCATTAGTTAAACAACCACACTTAGTTGACTCTCCTTGTCATATTGTGAGTCTCTCCTTGAGAAGTGAGATTGTGCTTGATGAGACTAAAGCAATTGGAACTACTCCTGATTAAGACACTCTCTTTAGATCCCAGAAGCCTTCCACGCTACCAACCCATTTTTAACATGTCAGCGGATCTGATCAAGAGAGCTGATGTGTACTAGTTCCAACCAGTAATCACACAAGGGGGCTAGAAAAGGATTAAGGACCTGCGGTAGCCAATTCCCAATTCATAGATACGCATCACAAAAGAAGCTCCAGGTCCGTGTTGGTATAGAGGTCTAAAAGTGACTCGATGTGCCTAAGTGCATAACAAGGGATTTCCCTTTTTAATGACACTTCCCCTCACACACCAGAGGTGTCATGCTTCATCATGGTGGTACCTCGTTGTGTGAGAAACCTATTCCTCACCCGGGCTACAACCCCCTTGCTGCAAGGGATGTTTTGGGAAAAATGGCGTTTAAAACTCGAATAAGCCATGCTAACATAACATACACGCAAAAGAGGTCCATAAACCATACGACAGGTGGGTGTACTAAATCCCTATGAGAGCTACCCGGTGTCAGGATTAAAACCAGAGTGTCACTGGTAACACAGGTGCTAGGATTCAAGGCTTCTGGGCAGCTGAATAAAAGTAGTATCGTAGCTGACTCCGTAGTCAGTTTTAATCACTTATAACACAGCACTGCTCCTTTCTTCAACACACCTAGCTCTCATAGGGTTTTAGTACACCCACCTGTCGTATGGTTTATGGACCTCTTTTGCGTGTATGTTATGTTAGCATGGCTTATTCGAGGTTTAAACGCCATTTTTCCCTTTTGCTACTTTTGCGCACGACACTGCTTAGCTGTTTTTGCTGACTTCGCTTGGATGAAGGTCTATACATGGGAAAAGGTTTGTTTTTTGACATCTCTAGACATACATCGTATCCCCAGTCTGTACAGAGTGCTAAGCCGCCAAGGTTATCACAACGCAAGCCTGTTTACTGGCTTGTCCGTGTAACACATACTAGACACAACAATTTGGCAGCTGCAAGCCAAAGTAGGATTCTGGCGCCGTTATCATAGCACACTTGCCAGAATTGCGCACACTTGGAAGATTCCAGGCATGCAGAGAGACTAACCGATCCTGATGTAATTTACACTTACTGAGCGGACAGGTAAATGGGGTCCCCCTAAGATAACTCTAGAGACCTTCTATAGTTTTATAATACATAGTTCCTAGATAGGAGGGGTGTTTTAAATAGACGCTTTTATCACCTGTTTGCACTATCATTGTAACATGATTCCTCTTTTTGTATTTTATGGAATTGTAACCATGCTGTCCGTATTATTATTATCCATATGTATGCTGATGTTGAATAAAATACTGCGCTTGAGATCACGTCGTTAAAATAAACATTTTAACCTTACCGTGTCTCTAGTTTACTCCCGTTGTGGACTGGTATGAATGTATAACAAAAGAGTGTTCTCACTTCCCACCATTCCTGAAATGGTTCTAAGTCGCATGTTCTAGGTTGTCTAATCATTGGTTTCTTTGCTATAGGACGAAGAGCTAATGTGACACTGATTGCTAGTCTGGTAGGGGATTTTGGGCATTAAGGTGAGTTTTGGCACACCCTAATTTACTGATGTCCCAAGTCTCTGTGCACAGTTCTGTGTTTGCGCAGAATCCCTGTTACATGGCGCCGCCAACGAGTGTGGTCTTATTGTGAGACACTTGAGTAGTGCTTACATCAGTCTATGACCCCCTCACTATCGTTTCTGGTTTACGGTAGTGACGGATAAAAAAAAAACTACCTATGTTTACATAGGTTGTTTCAAGCTTGTTACTTCTCAAAGGTTTCTTATTTGAATTACAACCCAGTTGTGCGTTCTAGTATTGTCTTGTCCTTCTCTATTACTGTTCCGATATGGCTGCGGTTGATATCCCGGCTTCCAGACGTGTTGCTGTGCGTAATCATTTGCAGGAATACCTCGTCTCTCTTGAGGGACAGGCGGTAATTTTTGTGGTCCCTGCTGACGTGGCGTACCCGTTTGAGTTGTACTACTCATGGGTCACATTTCCTGCAGTGGATGCTGTTTCTGGTGTTTATCACTTGTATACCCCCACTGATGCTTCTGCAGTGTATGCTCCATATTGGACGGTAGAAATTCTAATTTCTGTTTGGCAGCATGCCGTTTGGTTTAATGGCGCCCTCCCACACGTGGTCAGACAAGGACTGTTGTCCATTCCAGGTGCTACCTGGCCTGTGTTGGCTGCTTACACTTTGCATCCGCAGGCGGGTGCTTTGACAGCCATGCAATTGCGACCCCTGTATGCTTCTTCTGTAACAGTAATCAGAGGTCTGGTTCGCTACATTTCACGCAACCTCCCAGGTGGGGCCCCGGATGGTGCAGCACATCCAGTTGGCAGTGGCGGACTCAAACTTAGTCCCGTCATGGTTAATGCGGTCATGGGCAAGCGTCCCCAGGACAAAAAAATCCATGAATTTCCGCTCAGGCCCTGGACAGGGCAAAAAACAGAACCAGGGAGCTCTTCAGTATTATTAGACAGCAAACTTTGAAACCAGATTCCTCCCTGGGGCAGGCCTCTAAAGAACGTTGCGATAACTTCGCCAACTTCTTCAATGATAAGGTCTCCAAGATCTAGCACTCTCTGGTTATCAACTGCTCTCCTCTGCCCTATAGCAACATGGGGGGGGTGCATGGTAGCGCTCCCCCACCAAGTACTAAACCCTGGTCACGCTTCTAGTCCATTCTAGAAGAGGAAATAGTCAAAATGTTCTCTACCTCTAAACCATCATCTCACACCCTAGACCCCCTCCCTGCTTCACTCACCAAAAAACTGAAACTCTCCATAGCCCCACTGTGGTGCAGGATTATTAACAGCTTCCTAAAAACTGGAATTGTCCCAGATTGCCTGAAAGTGGGACAAGTCACCCCATTGCTAAAAAAAACCCGGCCTGGACATAAATGACTTGAACAACTTCAGACCCATCTCTAACCTTCCTCTCCGTTCCAAAATCCTAGAAAGATGTGTACTCCAACAACTAACTCAGCACTTGGACAATACCAACCTCCTCGACTCACATCAGTCAGGATTCAGGAAAGGGTGCAGCATGGAAACCGCAATCCTCAACATAATTGTTGACATACACAAATCGCTGGACTCAGACCAATGCTGCCTCCTCATTCTCCTTGACCTATCAGCGGCATTCAACACAGTTGATCATGTTCTTCTCCTCAAAGCCCTAGAAGAAAGGGCTGCTCTAAATGATGTGGTCCTCAACTGGTTCTCCTCATTCCTGCACAACCGCTCCCAAAGAATCAAAATCAGAAGCTTTGAGTCCGACCTTCATCCAGTCAAGAGGGGAGTTCCCCAAGGATCAGTGCTCTCCCCTCAACTCTTCAAAATCTACATGGAACCCCTCTCCACCCTACTCAGGAAAGCTAACATACCCTTCTACCTCTATGCGGATGATACCCAAATCTATCTGGAAATCTCCTCCTCTAAAGACATTCACAGACTCAATGAAACACTAAAAGAAGTGCAAGACTGGCTGTCAAGCAACCACCTAAAGTTGAATCCTGACAATACTGAATTACTCCTCATCTCGAACAAAGAAGAGAACCCACAAATGATAGAGTTGCTAAAAGATATTGACGTGCTCAATGGGAACCTCACCGTAGCGTACTCCGTCAAATCATTAGACATCACGCTTGACTCCAAACTAGACTTGACCAAACACATCAAGATCTCGGCAAAGAGCGCCTTCCTTAACCTGAAGCTACTAAGAAAAATAAAACCTTTCATTCCATCCAATGATCTCAAACAAGCCACCCAAGCATTGGTGCTGGCAAGACTTGATTATGGAAATGCAATCCTCTCTGGAATACCCAAAACTCATCTTGCTCCTCTGAAAACAACCCTCAACGCGGCTGCCAGAATGGTCACTGGAATGAAGAAATTTGACCACATCTGACCGGCACAAAAAGAACTCAAATAGCTATCAACAGAATTGCGGGCAAACTTTAGAACAGCCTGCCTCACCCACAAAGCCCTTCACACAGGCAAACCTGAATATCTGGCGTCCAACTTAAAAAAGCAGGGCAGAACAGGAACCTCAGAAGCTCTAACACCCTACTTCTGATCCCACTAAAAACCCGAAAACAAAAAACAGTGGAGAGGTCCTTTGCCGGAAATGCGCCTAAAATATGGAACTCTATTCGCCCCCCCTCACATCAGAACTATTCCTTCCTTCCCTAAATTTAAAAGTCAGCTCAAAATCCTGTTTCTTGACCGTTCCTTAGCTATCAGATAGGAGCAGATGGGACTGTCTAAAGAGATTCTGCTTCCCTCCCGGATGGGGAATGCCAAAACCCCGCAATAGATCGCTTCTTCTTTCCTCCTACTATGATTCGTATCCTGAATGTCTCGTTGTACTATATTGTGTTTTGCTTTGCTTTGCTTTCTTTTGCACCGTTCTGTAATTATGGGAAGCGCTCCGATACCTTCGGGTCAGGCTAGCGCTATATAAAACATCCTAAATAAATAAAAAATAAAAAATGTCCTAAATGTGGTGCCAGGTAATATGTGATGATCTTAATGATGAATTAAAATGCTAAATGTGTATGATACTCTAGAAATGTGACTTTGGAAGTCACTCAAAGTTTGTGCAAATATACATGGTGAGTTAGATTTTCATGTGTCTCAATTTGTCTATTGCACTACAAGTCCTACAATCCTTTAAGATGGAAATGGTAACTTCCAATTCACAAACAGTGGCCCATCACTGCTGGTGTTTTCATCTTGTCTGGTAAATGGCACTAGAAAATGTGCTTGATTTGGTAACCATCACCGATGTCTTATAAATGCAATTGAGTAAATATGTGACAAGTTGCACATAATCATAATTTGTTGGTATTGCCTTGTGACGTCTCCTTTTAATTGCCACATACATCCAGAGTAGATTCACCCACTGGAGCACTGCATTTGCAGGGATGAAAAGTCATGAGGGACATCAGCCCATACCACCGGCACAAACTGATACGTAAATATGGCCAGACAAGAGTCCCATCTACTACATTGTGATCAAACAACCCATAGATATTTGACATAGAATCCATCAATACTCTCAAACATGCAAACTGAACTAGGAAATGTTGTTCATTACATGTGTTAACTAGAATGTAAACTTAAATACACTCATATAATTTTAGACCCTGTGACGTTGACCAGAAAAACACAGTCCACAGAAATCTCTGCTCCACATACATGTGTGACATCTGGGCAGGCACCACACGCTGGTAAGTACACTTAATAATTATTTCGCAGAATGCTCTTAAATATTGGATGATATGTCAACAATATGGCTCATAAGAGTAGTCTCCTTCATAACTTGCTGGCTAATGAAAGGATGACTCTAAATGTATGTTAAATTAATAGAAAATGTACCAAATTGCTTATATTGTCGCATCCAAAGAGTAGTGACCATAACTGGGTTGAAAGTCTATCACAAGGACTATCTCCCGAATTTTGTCTAAGTATTTCTAGTGTTAATAATGCCCTGCTCTGGCTTCTTCTCAGGGGAGAGGGCAAGGGGTGGTCTCTCCATATGGATTAAACAAATTCTCAGATTTGAAGTCTTTGATGTGCCCTCTGTTATTCATGCTTATTAAGCTCTGTTTGTTAAGGGTAGCTTCAGCTCCTTTAGTTTTTATTTGGTTAACTTCTACAGTAATGATTTTTCAAGTTCTTATTGTCGTCTTTTTGAGGGGCTCGCTAGTTTTATTATGGGCTTAGAAACACCTGTGGCTGGCAAAAGTCTGTTACCTCCTCTCCTATTGTGTGGATACTTCAGCGCTAAGCTTGGTAAAGACCCTATAGAGCTGGAGTATATATATATTTATTTGCCGACAGGGAAGGGAACCGAGGAACATAATTACCTCCCTGAATCTAGTGGACGCTATCAACGTTTTTCAGTGTTCAGAAACAAGTAAACTGACCTACAGCGGTGTAGGAAGGCCCTCCTTTATAGATTACATATTTGTCTAAAAAGCTCATTTTACAGTGGTGCCCTAATGGTGCAGCAATAGACTCAGGGCCTCATTTTATATATTCCTGCTGCGCTGCTGAGTCTCGTATTAAAAGGGCAGGAATGTGGGGTATCTGCAAGATATGGAGCATTTCTGCCCTTCTGCCCTGCGCTGGCAAATAATTGTCTGCCATGCACCAGCACACACAGGCACCCTTGCATCATTTTACAAGGGTGCCTGCATTGAAGGGATGATTGTTTTTGAGGAGGAAGGTACAACTTCATGCACAAAAATAATCATTGAGAGCATTTTCCTCTATCATAGAAAGAGGAAAAACTAGGAGAAATATAATAATTGCTGCTCGTTGTGCCACTCGTACGCCTCCTTTGGGGATGCATAGGATTCTGACGCAGTCCCAGCTTTACAAAACTTTGTAAATTTGGAAATGTGTCAGGTTTCATGGATGTTGCATGGGAACACCCATAGCAACACCCACGGAATGCCCCTTTCACTCAGAGTAATGCGTGAAAGGGCCCATATTTACAAGGCCATGAAAAGTCATGCAGGGTGAATTTACTAGGCCTTGTAAGTATGGCCATGCCCAATGCAGTGCTGGCGCATCAAAAAAAGAGACGCACTGGTGATGTAATGGACTTGTAAAATAGACCCTCAGTGAGGCAATCATAATGCCTGTATGATCGAAGGAAGCTTACCCCTATCTAGGGACAGTGCACCTTTAGTTGACAACGGAATCAACCAACACTCTAGAGATGGGCTTTTGACTGACTCCATTGCTACTTTAGGTACCCTTTTCAAAAAAATCTTGATAGTGTTTCTGGGATGCTTAGGCGAGGACACGGGGGAGGCTTTAGTGTATTTTTATCATCTCTTGTGTCTCTGTATTAAGAAGCACTTGTTGAAAGCAGCTGTTCCTGCCCCAGAGTCCCGACGTTGGTTTGATGCTAACCGCCGTTTGAGGAAGGTATTATTCAGGGCACCAAGGGATGCTGGGGAGGTTTGGTCGGCTAGGCTAGCCTATAAATGTGCCCCCAGAGAATGTAAATGTTACCTGTATAAAAAAGACTAGGAAACACTTGAGCTTGCAGTGGCCCCAGAATTTTAGTTAGGCATTTTGGGACACGATTGGCAGGCTGAAACAAAGGAACACCGCCCCTCCACTCCCTGCCCTTTCTGCTCCTGGTACGTAATATCTCAGGGGAGGCTTGGGTAAAGCACTTAAGCTCCATATACCACCTAATCAAAGATAAGCTGTGTATTGCCAGACTTCGTGAGCTCTTAGTGGAGGCCGCTCCTCCCCAGGTAACCCTTCAGGAGGTGGAGGATGCAATCAGGCTCAGTTCTGGTGGAAAAGCTCCAGTGTCCGATGGGATCCCCATGGACCTGTATAAGTGAAACTTGGGTCTGTGCGGATCCCTGATTACCGATTTATTTAACAACACCCTGTGCAATCTGATTCCAGAGTCCTGGAGGCTTTCAACTATAGAGCCAATTTTTTTCAAAAAAGGCGACAGAAGTTCCCCAAAATGCTACAGGACAATTTCCCTGATTGACAGCACTGTTAAGGTCTTGAGGAGAGTCATCTTCAGTTGTCTGCAGACCTGTGGTGGATGATAATAATATTCTATCTCCATGCCAATATGGTTTTCGCACTGGGCTCAGGATAGTAGAGCAGTGTCTGAACTTACACTTGATTGTGAGTAAGAATACCATCGCCAGGCGCTGACCACTGTACATGGCTTTTATGAACCCATCGCCTGCTTTCAACTATGTGAATAGAAGCAAACTGTGAATGATGATAATTAACCTCAGGGTGGATGTCTCGCTAGGAAACTTTTCATATTCTTTGCATGAGAATCTGGGGGGTAGGGTGCAGCATGGACAGGCAGGTGAATTATCTAATACCTTCCCTTTAGCCAGCAGGGTGCGGCAGGGGTGCATTCTGGCACCCCTGATTTTTACTATCTATATCAATTATGTTAACACCCAATTGTCCAACGCTACCAGAGATGTGCAGAAATTTGCCAATTCCCCTATCCCAGCATTATTATATGCTGATGATGCCACGCTAATGGACAGTACACCACAAGCTCTGCCTATATTGATAGATTTCTTTGTGGCATTTATGAGCAACATTTACATAAAAGATAATTTTGGGAAATCCCATATAATGGCATGTTTGGCATCCCTAAAGCTTCAAGACCAGCATCTATGTCCCAGAATTTCTTTAGACTTGGGCATTATGTTTGATGGAGGTAATTCGTGGGAACCACAAGTGAACATAGCACCAATAATGCTCGAAAGGGCGTCTAGCTCGTTGTTCAGCCTTGTCCAGAAGGACGGAATGGGCACTATAGTTCATGTCTTTTTGTAAAGGCTACAGTGTGTCCTTACAGCTATACATAGCACAGGGGTATGGAGCGACCATGATGCCTCCCCAAAACATTTAGAGAAAAACTGAATGGCCAGGCGGTTGCTTAATGTTCCATCCTCCAACTCTACCTATATTATGCATTCCGAACTTAATTTAGAATACATTACAGACTCTATCAAACTGGCCCCTCTCCTTCTCTGGGTGAGAGTCTCGATGAATAACAAGTAATAGAGAATTTAATAGAGAATTATCGCCGACTGCCTTAGACAGGATAAGGGCTTATCTATTTATTCCCTGGCTGAAATACCTCAGTAAGTCTTTTGCCGAAATTGGTCTTCGTGAAAATTTTCATCACCTAAGTCCATTTGCAAGCTCAACAAAAAGATTGTCAAATCTTGCTACGCTCAGTTCATTCTCTCCCAAAAAACGGTTGCAGCTCCAAGTAAATTCTCCACTCATATTTATTATACTGCATTATCAGTAGGAGCAGTACCTTTCTTTCTAACCCCGAAGCTTACTCGTTGGGAGAGATCACTCCAATTTAGATTTAGGTCTGGTACTGTGTGGCGTTTAATGTGCTTTTCAGAGGTTGGAATGGTTTGGGATAGTAATTTGCCCCCTTGTCTCTGTGATGGAACTGTGGAACAATGCCTGCTGCACTTTATATTTTTCCAACCTTGTTTGAAACATTATGTGAAATCTCTGGCTTCTAAAAAGTGCATTGAGGCTCTCCTTTACCTCCAGATGTAGCATAACATTGCACCTGTTTCAGCGTCCGTTGTTTTCTTAAAATGTGGATTTGCAGTAGAAAAACCATGGCGGGCTGACAGTCTGTTACGTTGACACTTTTTCCCTCCCACATTTGTTCCTTCCTTGTCCCCGTCCCTGCCGCGTGACCCGCATTTACATGTTTGTGACGTAGGTATCCTTCTCTCTGGATATTGTCCCCTGCATGTTCCCGTCCCTGCCAAGCGACCCTATTTGCATACATTACGTCAGATTGCGTGTTGTGTTGTCATCTGACAGTTAGTCGACTTAATGAGGACAGTTGCAGCTGTCCATGATATTGAGCTGGTGACCGGAGCGCTCTGCCCGGTGTGTCGTATTTACTTGAAATAAAGTGACACTTTCAAAAGTACTGTGTGTCTACATTACAAATTTGGCGATGAGGACGGCACACCGGAGAACCCACCACTGAAGATTATTTTAAATGATGACATTGTGAAGCGTGCATTTCCACACACGAAGAATTCATGAGTTGAGGAAAAAAAGAGCAGCCTCCGCGATTTCCGGCAAATTCTGATATTTGAGTGAATTGAAATGAATTCCCTTGGACTTACAGAGAATTAAAGTGACCAGTGAATTCTGAATAAACCTTGGGCGTTCTCGTTAAACTGAAATATTGAAGAAAAGTAAGACCCAAGTTGAAGAACACTGGAATCTGCAAAAGTTCATGAGGTGAGCCATTTAAGATGAGTGAGGAGATGTGAGCGGAGCAGAGAACGAAATTCTGACACTGCGTTATTGAAGATGATAAAGGGAGCCTTGGATGCGTAGCATAGGAAGCGTGACTGGTGAATGCTTAATACTGGAATCTGCGTTAAACTTATGTGAAGAGCTTGGTGACTAATTTAAGGTGAAGTGAGCGAGGCAGGGGGCAAAGTCCCTGTAACCGCATTTTGAATTTGATGTGAAAAAGCGCGCAAACAGCGTTCTAATTGAGATTCTCCTCAGATCTCCAGCGTGCAGCCAAGCGTGAACGTCATAACGCTATTGCGTCAAGGGGCCATTTGGAGTGAGGAAGACACCGCGTAGAGAAGTAAATTAAACACGCGTGTTAATTTTGAAGGGAAGTTAATACCCTCAATGCACCAGTAGTGTGTATAAAAATGAAATGAGATAATATATGAGTATAAATTGAACTGCAGTAACAAGGTGAATATAACGATCGGAACTTCTGGAAAAAGTACATGAATGTCGATCCTCTTTGAAAAAGAGAATAACAAGCAGGTTAATGGAAATGAAAAGTGGACACTTTAACCCTATCTGAGATATAAAAAAAAAACAATAATAAGGAGTGATAAGCGAACGTTATTACGTAAGAGCGTCCAAGGGGCCATTTTGAGTACAAAAGAAACTGTGTTATGAAGAAACCATTAACGTGATTAATATGGGAAGAAATATATGATCTTAGACTGAAGCTGGTATAGTGAATCATCTGAACAGGACGCATCACAGTTGCGTTTCTCACGATAATATTCTTTGGAACATAGTATGCTGGAGGAGCTCAAAGACTGTATCCTTTTAAGTTAAATACAAGGAAAGGTTTATTTTTTTTGTATTTGTAACACGTATAACAGAAAGAAGTAACGGTACTGTTGAGTATAAATTGAAATTAATAGCGGAATTAACATGGATAACAACAAAATGTATAATTTACCGCCACCTGAACCATTTATGAAAGAGGATGGTGCTAATATTGCAGAATGGGAAGAGTGGAAGGAATATTTTGACAATTATATATCCATTTTTGACGAAGAGGAAGAACCATTAAAACCTGAGGAAAACGTGGAAATATTGTTACACAGTTTAGGAGCTGGTGGACGGAAAGTGTACTATAACATAGAAAAGAAAATCAATAAGGGAACAGACAGGAATGTGTTTGAGAATGTTATGCATGCGTTAGATGAACATTATAAGCAAGTAATGAATACCGATGCACAATGGAACAAAATATACAGAGAAGATGGAGATGACAAAATGATGGTGAACAAAAGTGAAAGTAAACATATGTATACCATCAAAATAGGTGGAGTAGATATAGACATTATCGCTGACTCAGGGTCACATAGTACAGTAGTAAGCAAAAGTATATGGAAGAGTAAATTGGTAATATTCCTAGGAAACGAATTAGAAGAAGCAGACACGTCCATGGAAACATACACGGGTGAAAATATCATCTTGATTGGATATAGAATGATGGAATTGAGTTACATGAAGAGGAGTACATGGAGTAAAGTTTATGTTTCAGAAGAAGAGTTCTCTGTACTGGGATGGGATGAACAAATGAAATTAAGAATAATGCAAAATCCCAAAAGTTCAGAACCAACGAGTGGGTTGGCACTAAACAGTAGATGTTGAGGGTAAAAACACCACCATCTATAGTCGATGAAGGATGGACAAGGGCTGTTTGGAGGAATGAGTGGATAAAAGAAGCAGCTATTGACAAATTTAAAAAAAATCAAAATACATTCTTGGGAAAGGATGTTGAAGACAATATAAGTAAAAGTTTCGGTGAAAAGATCAGTGAGAATGATGTTGTGGAAAAAAAGGAGCTTGTCTATAAGGGAACATGTGTGGTTACACAATTCACGAGAGTAGAGGAAGACCTTTGTAAGCCTACCCACCTCAAAGATGAGAAAGCAAGGCACGCTACGGCACTAGTCGAATCCAGACCTAGGACAAGGGAGAAATATGCTGATGACATTGACCTGGGAAGAGTAGATGGTCAGAGTCTGATGGAGTCAAAGTATAACAAGCAAGGAGAGTACTTGGATCGGTTATATAGCGAAGTATCTGAGAAGGAAAGTGTGGAGGCACACGCAAACGTACTATGTCCGCACCCCAAGGTTCCATTAGGAAAGAACAGTACGCTGAGAGAAGGCTGGAGAGAATATGAGTTTAGAGACACAGGGGATTCAGCCACATTCTCAAGTGGAACTCATTTGATGGAATCGGTTGAAAGGCTGGTCTTCAATGAGGCATGTACTGATGGATTTACAAGTGGCTATAGTAAAGTGTGCAACAAGAGAACTGACGTTAGACCTAACGCTGATGATGACGATAAGAGGAAAACCGGTTGTATGAGCTTGTTTAGATGCAGTGTAATATGGTCAAGGAAAGTTCCCAAGAAAAAGGATCCTAAGGCTGTTGTCACTCACCAAGATGGAGAAGTGGTGCGTGTAATTGTGGACTAGAGCACAATAGTTAAGCGGATGGTTGAGGCTGGTGGCACTTGAGATATTAGAGGGAAAGTATAAGAAGGCACCCAAACCCTGCACTACCCACACCATGAGGTATACTTGGAAGTTACCTGTTGCATACAGGAAATTGCGGTAGAGCACTGTTCAGGTTGTCAGTAGACTATACCGTATCCTTTGTGAAGTTCTTTCATCCACGTAGGGGATAGGACAGGACTTGGTATTTGCCCACACGGAACAATCCTACCACGTTTACAGCATCACCACTAGAGTATTGGGAATTGGTGAGAACAATACGTCAAGGTTTGAACCAAACGCAGATAATGACAACGTGGAATGTAACCATCTATCCGTGACAACATGGCTGCTTTATGAACAGACTCCTGTAGTACTAGAATCGCAGGTTACAATTGTTACATGTGTTTTTATTTTTCTTCCTTCCTTTCCTACGGAAGGAGATGTGTTACGTTGACACTATTTCCCTCCCGCATTTGTTCCTTCCTTGTCCCCGTCCCTGCCGCGCGACCCGCATTTACATGTTTGTGACGTAGGTATCCTTCTCTCTGGATATTGTCCCCTGCATGTTCCCGTCCCTGCCGAGCGACCCTTTTTGCATACATTACGTCAGATGGCCTGTTGTGTTGTCAATGAGGACATTTGCAGCTGTCCATGATATTGAGCTGGTGACCGGAGCGCTCTGCCCGGTGTGTCGTATTTACTTGAAATAAAGTGACACTTTCAAAAGTACTGTGTGTCTACTTTACACAGTCTTGTTGTGCATTCTGCTAAATATGTTCCATTAGTAGTTTTAATACTTATTGTCTTATGTGTCTTGTTTTATCACTGTTTTTACACTGGTCCTCAACTGAGCTTCTTAACTATGATATGTCCTGATGATTTGCATTTTTCACTTTATTGTTATTGAGATGGTTGCACAAGGATAACAATACCCAATTGTACAATGATTTTATCTGTTTTATCTGTTAATACCAATTGTATATTATTTTTTCTTTTTATGACGTGCTGTTGAGCTGTGTATTTTTATGATCTCTACGTAAGATCGAAGAAAGGATTTTGAATGATTGGTCTATAACACGGATCCTTGCAAACATTTTGCCAGGGGCCAATGGTGTGGGTGGTGGCTGGGGATTGGGAAGCGGGGGATTGGCCGGTGAGGTGGGTGTAGGGGGAGTAAACCATATACATCTGGTGGCTGAACAGCACAAAGTAAAACCGGAAAAACCTGGGAATCCCAGCTTGTTCACTTGACCAAATTTTGTGATCCTAGGAAATTGTTTTATTTCACTTTCCCTCCTCTTTCTTCATAATCACATATAAGAGAACCTTAAATATATGACTTCAGGATGTGTGCTGTACAAAACATTCTCCGGTGTTTGATTTAATAAATTCTGTTGTAAATGTATAAAAGAAATACAGAACACCCAAAGAGTGCACAGTACAACTGATTTACCTCTTGGTTCACTATTGTCATTATTGTCGGGGCGGGCGGAAGAATGAATGTTACCAAATTCTTATTTGAAGACTATCCCTTCAAACAAATACCCTGCAATGCATTGATATAATCTGATGCACACAGGTGAAACAGTCCTGCATGTTAATAAATACACTTTTAGAATGTTGAAGAAACGTTATCATTCATTTGCTTTTATGATGCAAGATGCCTTTAAAAATGACAGTGTTTCTAAAATTAAGCGGTGCAGAACACCCTAGTTACTTACTTTCTTGGTTGCTAATTTGCTCAGTGTTGGACCCGGCCCATTAGGCAGGTTCACCCCTAGACTTTTTGCGTTTTCCTAGACTATTTATGGAACCTGGTATTGGTGATTTTAGGCCTCTGCGCACTTTTTCACTGTGGTACAGTGTAAAGTGCTTGAGCTCTCTGTGGATGAATGGTGAGTGACCTGCCCTCCCATAGGAATGAATGGGGAATATGTATGCCCATGGTACTTCCTGATGCGTGGGGAGTGCAGGGGCGAGTTTGGTATGAGAGAACTCGTGAGAATGAATGCTGCAAAATGATGTATGCAGCATGACTGTGTCTAGTCTAGAAGTACTACTTTTGGAAGTTGGAATATTTGTGTAAGTTGGTGCTAGCGTGTGATTGGCTGGTGAGCCTGGCCCAGAGTGCATGGGCCTGCTTGTGGATTGACTGTCTGGTTTGAGGATGACAGGGTCTGGAGAGCCCAGGAGGTTGTCTGAGTCAGCCCATGGATGAAAGGCAGCATCTGCTGCCAGGGAAGTGGGAGGAGATGGCACCTGATAGTGAAGGGCTGTGCCTGCCTAACTACAAAGCTGGCTCCACCTCCCGCTGGGCGACTGACACCTCTGTCCCTGATACTGAAGGGGACTTCCCTCTAAACCAGTCCAGCTGGTTCTCACACTGCCTGCTTCAAAGGACTTCAAAGAACTTCAAAGGTTTTGCACTGTATAAGAAGGGGTTGTATCCCCTTCCAAATTGTTCTTGTTTCTGACTTGAATCTGCCAGGGGCATGCTGCTGCTGGGGCTCAGGGGAATCCCTGGGCTCTGCCCAGCTCCTGGACATCTGATGGACTGCTGGGGGACTCTTCCTGGCTGTCCCCCTGTCTGGCTGCATCTTTAACCACTTGGCTGCTAAGGTACAATTACTCTGGTGCTGTAATTTCCATTGAAATCAATGGAAAGTCCATGACGAGTTACCCTTGTCATTAGCGGCGAAGAGGTTAAGGACTTTTGCTGGACTTCTTGAGCTTTCTGGGGACCCTTCTTGCTGTAGGGGTCTGCTCTGGGGACCTTCGGCGCCTGGGAGCGCTGTGCTGGGATCCTAGCGCTTGAGAGCGCTCCTGGCTGCATTTCGAGCATTTCGTTGCACGCATTTTGCGTGAGGATTGGCGGGTGCCACCCCGCTTATTGGATTAATTACTTGCGAGTGCCCACCTCGCTAATTTGTACTTTTATTTTTATTTCGGTATTACCGATGTTTTAAATGCCTCCCCGCCTGCCTGCCTAAAGGAGAAGGGCCGCTGCGCTGCCCGCAGCGACCCGGAAGTGGATGGCCGGCCGGCCAATCCCAGCGCGGCCGGCCGGAAGTCCCGCCCCCACAGCCCGGGTGCCGAGGAATGGCGACCGCGAGGCGAGGGGAGAGAGAGGAGAAGAGTGATGGCGGCCGGCTTACAGGGCTCCCGTGAGCGGAGGGAGCCCTGCAGCGAGAGGAGCGGCCGAGAGCGTCTGAGCGGGCCGGCGGGGCTCCGTGGTGGAAGAGGAGCCCCGCGCTGGCCAGAAGAAGGAGCCGCCGCCCGGATGAGCCCCGCAGAGGAGAGCCCGGTGAGTCTGGGCTGGGGCTGGGCAGAATGGAGCAGGGGAGGGGCGCCGGGACACATTGTCGGTGTCCGCCCCCCCCGCAGTAGCGCGAGTTCGCGCTGCTTGTTTGAAGGAAGCCATGAAGGCTTCATGGGCGGCCCCGATTGGCAGCGGGTCGCCCCAACGTTTGAGAGCCCCAAGAGGGGCAGGGGGCATGTGGTGATTTCGAGTCCTCCGTGAAGGACTCCAACGACGGGGCATAATTAACTTTGGTGCAACTAGGGCGGCCCCGGATGGCAGTGGGTCGCCCCACCATTGGCTCGAGCCCCCGAGGCTCCCCAGGGGCATTTGCAGTTTTGAGCCCTGAGAGAGGCTCGTGGGGGCATTTTGGCCTATTTAGAGCCTGAGGGGCTCCCTGCCGCATTTTCTTTTGCTCGAGTCCCCCGTGAGGGACTCCAACGACCCCCGCAGTCTGAGAGAGCCTGTGTGGCTCAGAGGGGCCATATGTGTCTTTAAGAGCCTGTGTGGCTCCAATGTTTGTTTTAGAGCCTGTGTGGCTCAGGTGGCGCAAATTTGTTCTAGGGGCTACTGAGAGCCCTGCCACAGCTTCTGGTACACAGTTGCCCAGCACTTTGTGGGCAACTGCCACGTTTAGGCTTTTGTACTCTGTGACTGGCGCTGCATGGCAGCGCGCCCTGACATTGGACCCAGGGCATCCTTGCCCCATCAAGGCCAGTTGGCCTAGGGACTGCCACAAGTAGTGGCTTATGTAGTGTAGGCGCAATGTGATTTCTATGCTTTTAAATAGTAATTGCCTACTGTGTGTTTTTGCGCTATTGACTTATGTTATGGCACCTCTGAATGTTTATGCATTATCTGTCTTCCTTTCCATGCGCTGCACCTCTGAATGTTTAGTCATCATGTGTCTTCTTGCGCTGCACCCCTGAATGTATTTTATTGCATCATGTGCTTTATTCTTAACACCTCTGAATGTCTTGGGCGTCATGTGTTTTCTCTTTTCTACTCCTCTGAATGTAGGTTTATTGCATCATGAGTAAGGTATTCTTTCAAAGACCCCTAAATGCTGAGTGATACTTAGGTGGTTGTCTTTTCTACTCCTCTGAATGTAGGTTTATTGCATCATGAGTAATGTATTCTTTCTTAGACCCCTAATGCTGTGTGATACTTAGGTGGTTCTTCTTTCTTAGTACAGGTGGTCCTAGTAAGGTCCTGGTTCCTGTTACCAGTGGTTACTGGTGGTTATCTTTGATTATTATTTTATGTTACATTTATTCTTTATTCTAGAAGTGATTTGATATTCTACATTTTATCTAGAAGTGCTATATCTGAATATGACAGTGGCCCTTGTGGCCCTGTCTTGTGTACATAATCCCTGTGAATATTGCCCGTGCCAGTTGGCACCATGTATATGTGTGATTTTATCTGATGTGTTTTTACAATACAAAAGTTATTTTTATAATAACCTTGTGTGGAGTCTCTTCTGTGGTGTGCCTAGTATGTTGTTGCTGTTGTGCGCTGGCGCAAATGCTTTACACATTGCCTCCGAGTTTAGCCTTACTGCTTGAGCCAAGCTACCAAGGGGGTGAGCAGAGGTTATCTTGGCGTGTGACTTCCTTGCCCTGACTAGAATGGTGGTTTCTGCCTGGCTTTGGCGTCAGCCTTAGCCTACCAGAAATAGCCAGTTCTAACATTGGTGGTCAGCGGTGCGGATTTTGGACTTGTGTTTGCGCAGTGCCATAGCGACAACTGGCTACATTACAAAACTCTGCAATTGTTTTTTTCAGATAGTCACATGTTTGGGATTATTGGTTTTGATTTTTTTCCTCAAGAGTGTCATTTTCAAATGTGTTTCTGCGCTTTATGTTTAGTGGCAGATGAGAGAAAGTGACAGGGCGGGACGCCATTAGAGGGGGGAGGTTCCCATAGATTAGGAATCCCTTGCTGGGTCCCGTGTCCAATCCCAAATCCTGTCCCTGTGTGGGTAGATGGAAGAGAGGGAGTGTGAGGAGAAATGACTAGCTCAGGAGGGTGGTTGTTCCCTGAGTGTAGTGCGTGTGTCTGGATTCCCCAGTGTGGTAGGATCCAGTGGTGGCAGCTTTAATGTGTCCAGTGTGTTAATTCCCATTCCCCGCTCCCAGAATTTGGTACCTGTGTCACGTGTGGTCAGGTTGAGTGATCAGGGGTGGTAGTAACTGCCTTACCAGTCCGAGGGGGGGGAGTGTGCGAATGAGTGATGTGCTGAACTGGAGGAGTTGGTGTGAGTTTTCTTTTTGTTAAAAAGCTTGCATGAGAGGTGTACCTCTGGTGGTGTGCAGGAGGTCCTGCAGAGGCACTGGATAGGAAGGTGGATGTCTGGTGGTGTGCTAGATGTCTTGCAGAGGCATTAGGGAGTGGTTCCAAAAGGAGTGGCTTGTGTATCTGATGATCCTGTAAAGGGGAAGAGGTTCATGTGTAACCCAGCTTGGTCCCAGTAGTATGGTAGGGGTGTAGGGGCTCACGCCCTGTCTCAGTGGAGGCGGAGTGAGTGTGGGACGGTGTGTCCCACGTTGGCCTGAAACCCTATTTCAGGGCCTGGAGGGTTCCTTAAGGGAGCGCCAGGTCAGGGGCCTAAGCTGTACATAGGTCATTTGAGGAGGATCTTCCTGTGTCTAGAGGACGGGGAGTGTCTGTAACCAGAACTCCGGCGGTCCTAGTGTTGGGCAGTACCGCTCCTAAGTGGAGGGTGCAGAAGTCCTGGCTCGCTGAGCATTTGACCGTCTAGAGTGCTTGACCATTTGTGGGGCCTCTGGAGGTCGTGCCCCGAGGAGGGGGGAAAGCCAGGTTGGGGTGTGGCCTGACCTGGAAGGAGTACTGGAGGAGAGTGTGTCGCTGATACGCCGCTGGCGTGTGCTCTGTCTAGCCTGAGACATACTGGAACTGGAAGGGGGTGCAGAGGGACGGTGTCCTTACTTCTGACCCCGGTGTAACCTGAGGGTTTAGATCTTAGGTTGGGAGATTAGGAAACTTCTAGGTCAAGAGGAATCTCTACCAAAGTGGATCAGCTGAAGAGACTGAGGGGGCTGCCCTTGCTGTGTGTTCTGGGGCTCACCTGCAGTTTGTTGTTTCCACCAAGGTAGAGGAAAGGGGGCTTTGCTGTGTGCTGTGTCCCCCCACCTGCTTGAAGAGTAACAGTGCTGTGTGCTTTGTACCTCAGAAGTGAAATAGTTTCCAGGTGGTAGACCAGTGATGGAGTGAGGTCCTGATCTGGTAGGAGAATTGTGTTCTGGTGAGTGCTTCTCTGTGAGGGTGCGGAAACCCAGAAGTAGAGGTAGGGTGGGGCCTTCTTGCCCGTGACCTCTGGTCAGCCTGAGGGTATGGTCCCTAGGTTGTTGGATCAGTGGTAGTTGTAGCTACACTGAGAGAGAGAGTGGAGAATGGCTATTGTGTGCCAGGGGTTACTACCCCCCACTCTGTGGATTAGTTAGGACCTGTGATTTGGATGGCCTATGGCCTGGTCTTGGCTGTGGATGACTAGTGAGTACTGGTGTGGTATCCTAGTTGTGTCAGAGAGTTATTGTTTGGAGGAAACCATGTAGGTTCAGAGTGGCGCAAAACTGGACGGTGTCCCTGCTGTGCGAGGCCGTGTCCGTGGTTTTGTCGCCCAAAGCAGTGAAGCCCATCAGTGGTGTGATTGGTCTACCCTGCGTTTTGGCTGGAAGGGGGTTGTGTTGGACCCGGCCCATTAGGCAGGTTCACCCCTAGACTTTTTGCATTTTCCTAGCCTATTTATGGAACCTGGTATTGGTGATTTTAGGCCTCTGCGCACTTTTTCACTGTGGTACAGTGTAAAGTGCTTGAGCTCTCTGTGGATGAATGGTGAGTGACCTGCCCTCCCATAGGAATGAATGGGGAATATGTATGCCCATGGTACTTCCTCATGCGTGGGGAGTGCAGGGGCGAGTTTGGTATGAGAGAACTCGTGAGAATGAATGCTGCAAAATGATGTATGCAGCATGACTGTGTCTAGTCTAGAAGTACTACTTTTGGAAGTTGGAATATTTGTGTAAGTTGGTGCTAGCGTGTGATTGGCTGGTGAGCCTGGCCCAGAGTGCATGGGCCTGCTTGTGGATTGACTGTCTGGTTTGAGGATGACAGGGTCTGGAGAGCCCAGGAGGTTGTCTGAGTCAGCCCATGGATGAAAGGCAGCATCTGCTGCCAGGGAAGTGGGAGGAGATGGCACCTGATAGTGAAGGGCTGTGCCTGCCTAACTACAAAGCTGGCTCCACCTCCCGCTGGGCGACTGACACCACTGTCCCTGATACTGAAGGGGACTTCCCTCTAAACCAGTCCAGCTGGTTCTCACACTGCCTGCTTCAAAGGACTTCAAAGAACTTCAAAGGTTTTGCACTGTATAAGAAGGGGTTGTATCCCCTTCCAAATTGTTCTTGTTTCTGACTTGAATCTGCCAGGGGCATGCTGCTGCTGGGGCTCAGGGGAATCCCTGTGCTCTGCCCAGCTCCTGGACATCTGATGGACTGCTGGGGGACTCTTCCTGGCTGTCCCCCTGTCTGGCTGCATCTTTAAGGACTTTTGCTGGACTTCTTGAGCTTTCTGGGGACCCTTCTTGCTGTAGGGGTCTGCTCTGGGGACCTTCGGCACCTGGGAGCGCTGTGCTGGGATCCTAGCGCTTGAGAGCACTCCTGGCTGCATTTCGAGCATTTCGTTGCACTCATTTTGCGTGAGGATTGGCGGGTGCCACCCCGCTTATTGGATTAATTACTTGCGAGTGCCCACCTCGCTAATTTGTACTTTTATTTTTATTTCGGTATTACCGATGTTTTAAATGCCTCCCCGCCTGCCTGCCTAAAGGAGAAGGGCCGCTGCGCTGCCCGCAGCGACCCGGAAGTGGATGGCCGGCCGGCCAATCCCAGCGCGGCCGGCCGGAAGTCCCGCCCCCGCAGCCCGGGTGCCGAGGAATGGCGACCGCGAGGCGAGGGGAGAGAGAGGAGAAGAGTGATGGCGGCCGGCTTACAGGGCTCCCGTGAGCGGAGGGAGCCCTGCAGCGAGAGGAGCGGCCTAGAGCGTCTGAGCAGGCCGGCGGGGCTCCGTGGTGGAAGAGGAGCCCCGCGCTGGCCAGAAGAGGGAGCCGCCGCCCGGATGAGCCCCGCAGAGGAGAGCCCGGTGAGTCTGGGCTGGGGCTGGGCAGAATGGAGCAGGGGAGGGGCGCCGGGACACATTGTCGGTGTCCGCCCCCCCGCAGTAGCGCGAGTTCGCGCTGCTTGTTTGAAGGAAGCCATGAAGGCTTCATGGGCGGCCCCGATTGGCAGCGGGTTGCCCCAACGTTTGAGAGCCCCAAGAGGGGCAGGGGGCATGTGGTGATTTCGAGTCCTCCGTGAAGGACTCCAACGACGGGGCATAATTAACTTTGGTGCAACTAGGGCGGCCCCGGATGGCAGTGGGTCGCCCCACCGTTGGCTCGAGCCCCCGAGGCTCCCCAGGGGCATTTGCAGTTTTGAGCCCTGAGAGAGGCTCGTGGGGGCATTTTGGCCTATTTAGAGCCTGAGGGGCTCCCTGCCGCATTTTCTTTTGCTCGAGTCCCCCGTGAGGGACTCCAACGACCCCCGCAGTCTGAGAGAGCCTGTGTGGCTCAGAGGGGCCATATGTGTCTTTAAGAGCCTGTGTGGCTCCAACGTTTGTTTTAGAGCCTGTGTGGCTCAGGTGGCGCAAATTTGTTCTAGGGGCTACTGAGAGCCCTGCCACAGCTTCTGGTACACAGTTGCCCAGCACTTTGTGGGCAACTGCCACGTTTAGGCTTTTGTACTCTGTGACTGGCGCTGCATGGCAGCGCGCCCTGACATTGGACCCAGGGCATCCTTGCCCCATCAAGGCCAGTTGGCCTAGGGACTGCCACAAGTAGTGGCTTATGTAGTGTAGGCGCAATGTGATTTCTATGCTTTTAAATAGTAATTGCCTACTGTGTGTTTTTGCGCTATTGACTTATGTTATGGCACCTCTGAATGTTTATGCATTATGTGTCTTCCTTTCCATGCGCTGCACCTCTGAATGTTTAGTCATCATGTGTCTTCTTGCGCTGCACCCCTGAATGTATTTTATTGCATCATGTGCTTTATTCTTAACACCTCTGAATGTCTTCGGCGTCATGTGTTTTCTCTTTTCTACTCCTCTGAATGTAGGTTTATTGCATCATGAGTAAGGTATTCTTTCTAAGACCCCTAAATGCTGAGTGATACTTAGGTGGTTGTCTTTTCTACTCCTCTGAATGTAGGTTTATTGCATCATGAGTAATGTATTCTTTCTTAGACCCCTAATGCTGTGTGATACTTAGGTGGTTCTTCTTTCTTAGTACAGGTGGTCCTAGTAAGGTCCTGGTTCCTGTTACCAGTGGTTACTGGTGGTTATCTTTGATTATTATTTTATGTTACATTTATTCTTTATTCTAGAAGTGATTTGATATTCTACATTTTATCTAGAAGTGCTATATCTGAATATGACAGTGGCCCTTGTGGCCCTGTCTTGTGTACATAATCCCTGTGAATATTGCCCGTGCCAGTTGGCACCATGTATATGTGTGATTTTATCTGATGTGTTTTTACAATACAAAAGTTATTTTTATAATAACCTTGTGTGGAGTCTCTTCTGTGGTGTGCCTAGTATGTTGTTGCTGTTGTGCGCTGGCGCAAATGCTTTACACATTGCCTCCGAGTTTAGCCTTACTGCTTGAGCCAAGCTACCAAGGGGGTGAGCAGAGGTTATCTTGGCGTGTGACTTCCTTGCCCTGACTAGAATGGTGGTTTCTGCCTGGCTTTGGCGTCAGCCTTAGCCTACCAGAAATAGCCAGTTCTAACACTCAGTATAGGACTACTAGTGCCCTACAACAGGCTGACTATTATAATAATTTTTTAAGCATGTCCTTTATTGTGCACCACACTAAACATAGGTCCTGAAGAAGTGCCAACCGATTCTTAGTGAACAACCTGGAACGTAACATGTCGACCTCACTTTAGAGACTGCCCGTTTGGAACATAATACTCCCATAGGGCGTCTATTAATTTTAACTAGGCAGGATCTACCTCCACCAATAAAACTTTTGAATATAGGATTGACCCTGACCTATTTTAAATCACTACCTGCATGCACACCACCCACCACGGCCCCATATCCGCACACACCCAACGGGTTCCTTAAAAAGATCTCCGACAAAGAGCCCCGGAAACGGTGAGCCCGTCGAGCATTGCAGCGCCGGCTCGACTAGGAGCAAGGCCCAATGAGGAAGCATGACAACTTTCAGGGTGTGTGAGGGAAACATGACAAAAGTGTTGTCTTTTCCCCTTTTCCCTCAAAAAAACCCCTTTCGGAACTGCAACCTCCGTTTTTGCTTTAGGATGTGTTGGGTGCCATCTGCATAAGAAATTATGTTGAGACCATAGGATCTGACGATGTTGGCCAGCGGGGTCATGTATGTGTTAAAGAGTGTGGTGCTGAGGGTTGAGCACTGGGGGACACTCCTTGGGTTATCTCCTTGGGTTCAGAGGTGAAAGGTGGGCGATAGATCCTCTGGGTTCTTCTGGTGATGAAGGAGGTGATCCATCTGAGCGCATCCCATTGGATGCTGATGGGGTGAAGTTTTTCGATCAGTTTGTGGTTGGATACGGTGTTGAAGACTGCCGACAGGTCAAGGAGAATCAAAGCTGTTGTTTTGCCTTGGTCAAGGATGGTTTGGATGTTGTTGGTTGGCTGCAATCAGGGCGGATTCAGTGCTGTGATTACTGTCAAATCCGGATTGCTGAACCGCTTTTCCAGTTGCTGGGAATGGGAGTAGTTTTTTAGTTTGTTGTGGTAGGCGGAGGGTTTTTTGAGTGGTGGCCTGACTTCGGCGTGTTTCCATGCATCGGGACATGTAGCAGTAGTGATATAGGTGTTTAGTAGGGTGGTCAGTTCCAGGCCTATCCCTTGGTGTCCGAGGTTGAAGATGTGGTGCGGGCCTGGGTCTGTGGGAGCTGATGAGTGGATGGATTACATGGTAGAGGTGGTGTCTTGGGTGGAGAGGATGTTCCAGGTGGTCAGTGTGTGGTTTGTGTTGGTTACGGTGGTGGTGTATATGTCGAGGAAGTCCGTAGGTGTGAGTTGGCATTATAAATTTCTGTTTATGATTGCGATCTTCTTGTGAAAGAAGTGGGTGAGTTTGTCACACAGATCCTGTGAGGGTGTGATGTAGTTTTCACTGGCAGATGGTTTCGAGAATTCCTAAACGAAGTTGAAAGGCTTCTTGGTGTTGTTGGCGCTGGTTTCGATACGTGCGGCAAGGGCTGTCATTTTTCTTACCCTCAACAAGCAGTGGTAGAGGTTGAGGGAGGTCTTGAAGGCTGCCCTGTCGGAGATGTCCTTGCTGGAGCACCATCTTATGTCAAACTGTTTGTTGTCTCGTTTCTGAGATTTTGGGTGTACCAGCAGGATTTTTGAGACTTTGATTATCACTGGTCTATACCTATGACATATTCATGTAAAATTATTATCATCCTCCTTTGTGTTGAAATATGGATATGTATGGCACATTACAACTGCTGTCAGGACTTTCTCAGTGATCCAGGCTAGAGGGTTTGGGAGACATACTGGCTGCAGCAGTCCTACCTACTACCATCTGTCCATCTTCAGGGCTCTTCTGGGCAGGCACTTACCTAATGCAGACGGAGCAGGGCTGTCCCGCCCACAGAGCGGGGGAGGAGGGAAGAGCACACTCTAAAGTGTGCATGACTGTTTGGCAGGCTGTTTTGGGCCGGCCAAACAGCCATGTGCACTTTGCATATTCCCCACCAGGCTGCATTACACAGCCCGGTGAGGAACACCCAGGCTCCCATTCCCCATTTGAGCACTGACCAATGGCGCTCAGACCAATCACAACTCTGCAATGCAGTGTTGAGATTGGCTTTGGGGAGGGGACCTGGGTGCTTCATGTTCCTGCGTGCATCGTGGAAGAAGAGGACGGAGGAGAGCCGCTGTCGTGAAGGTAAGTGGGTTTTTCTATATTTTTCCCCCTTTTCTTTTTTTTAACACCCCGTTGTCCCCTGCCCGCCTCACCACTACTCCCCGGTAGCAGCCGGTACTGTTTGTCAGGCAGGATGCCCCCCATTTTCCTTCCTCCTTTTAGTTGGTTATTCGCAGTGATATCAACGGGTGGGCTATACACAGCAACCCTTGATATGATAGTCCTCTATTTGTTTTGGAATAGGATACTCATTTATGTCAATTGAGCACTGCCTACTTGCCACAGCACGTCGGTTGCAGCTACATCTCACTTGACCAATGTGCTCACTTTTTAGTTTACTTTTATAGAGTTGCTATATCTTTAAAATGCACTGTTCTTACCCTTGAACATATTTGACCATGTTCTTGGCTTTAGCATGCCCTCCCATGGTGTACTTAACCCAAAAGAAAACAGAAGTGCTTGAAAAGCAATCAGTGGAATCATAGAAGCCAGCCAAACAAAAGAGATGGTAAAAAGGCTGCGCTCAAGGGGAGGGACAAACACATGATTGACAAGCTGGGACATGAATAAGAAGCAGGCAAATGAGAGTGACAGGAAAGTTAACCAATTGTGCTTCGTAAGACCACAATACTTGCAGCAGAAAGCACCTGCGTTGTCTTGTAGGTTCGACCGTAAAAAGACCCTGAAGCATTACTGCAGGACTATTATTTGATTACTGTCAATGATAAAGTTACATCTGTGGTAAATGGTTTTTAATACAAGGCTCCTCCTACCTATGAGCCTTCACTTCGAATTTGTTATTTTCTGTCTGTGGCACTTTACTGTGGAGTTAAACACTTACTAAAATGAAGTCACTCAGACTGCTTAAACGGAATAAATAAGATATTGCAACTGCGGCATTTCTCTTACTGGTGGTAATTAGTACTGATAATGATTGTCACTTAAGCACACTCAACTGTCAGAAATGATCATGCATTCACGTTTATTTCAGATATGTATATAGCACGAACCTCATAACTAAGTTAATATGACACTGAGAACAAGTGCTGCTAAATTGCAAACAATGCAAAATCCACGAGAACAGAAAAATTGTAAAATTCGAATTTTTACCAATGTTAAGAAATTCGAATGTTTACCAATATCGTCAACATAATCACACCGTGTAGAACTAATGTCGGTGCCGCTGTAATTTACTACCAGCATTATAGCGTTATAAATAAGGTTCTGAATGCTGAAGAATTACAGTGAGAACATATGTTTCTATCGCTTAGGTCGTACGCTCATTGTATAATGTGCCTAGACTGTGATGGGCAAACAACATCTACAAGCCTTATTACAATTAAGCTTGATAGTTCGGGTAACGAGACTTGGCTTGAATGCTTTCTTCCCTACTCAGACATCATTCATGCATGTGAGAGGAAAAGGGAACGGAGGGGGGAGGGGCGAGGAAGTTCAATGATTCACCAGCAGTCAATTCATGTCAGCAGATGTGGCGGGCTTTCCTCTTTCAAGGGTATTTCTTCTCTTAATGAGCTATCGAGGAAGGTCGCGTTGCTTGAGCTCGACGGCTTTCCGTTTGCAGCAAGCCGCAAATCACGTTTCATTTATCAGGCTGGTAGATGACATGATATCATCTCATCCCCAGGGATGCACATTCATTAAAAAGAAATCTTTAGTAATTACAACAATTAATTGACTTGAAACTGTTTTGGGCCAGAGAAGGTTTACATTATTCATTTGCGAGTAAAAAAAATACGCCTGGTAGAGTCTGAACAGCCCGGTATCCGGGAGGGGCAATGACGCGGCGGTGTGAATTGGTGACTCCACAAAAGCACCTGTTTAACTCAAATAAAAATGATTACGAAACAAGCATTGGCAAAGCAAATATATCTGTTGTTGACCACCAACATTTGTTTTTGCCAATATTTGTTTATTTTGGCGCAGTTTTTGTCAAACTTTATTATTGGGAAAACTCTCAAGCCCTCGTCAATCCTAAAAAATATTGCTAAAAACAAAAATATTTTTGGGTTTCAAAAGCACACATTGGCATTGTACTAAAGGGAACTACTTTGTGTGTTTGGAGGTGGTCAATGTGAAATAACCAAGGGGCATATTATCAAGGGTGGTGATAGGGAATTACCGTCGCTAGCGGCCGTTTTTGGCCGCTAAGCGGAGATAATTCTATCGGCCTATTAGTAAGTTGTCGCTAACTGCTGTTAGCGACAGCTTGTAGACGATAGCGAGCGGTTTGGGGCCCGCTTTGCATGTCAGCTAATGACATGCAAAGTGGGCGTTCCCAACCTGTTAGCGACTGAAAGCAGTTGCTAACCTTGCTATCGCTTATTGCCAACACAGGTGTAGCGTTGGAAATATTTGCGCTGAGCGCGAATATCTCCAAAAACTAACACCTGCTCAGACCAGTTCTTAGCCATTATATCCAATGGGAGGTGGATATAATGGCTAAGACCCTGTTAGCGATAATGCATGAATATCGCTGTATTCTCAGCGATATTCACGGATTTTGTCACTATCGCCTGGAATTTTATCGCGTTTGAGATAAACGTTGCTAATAGCACGTTATCTCAGCGATAAATTCCACTGATGCGCGGCGATAAAAAAATAGACGCTAAGCCTAGATAGCGATAAATATCGCTATTTGTTGATAATATGCCCCCAAATGCTATCACTCACAGTGAAGTTAGCAAATGGCTGAAGTGACTAAACCATTTCCACATGGCATATGAAAAACACGAATTACACCATAACAAACAAATAGATGAGTAGGACTGGTTGAAAGCCCCTGTAAGTAGGTATATTATAGTCATCATTTTAGTAAAATCTAAAGGTCTTGGCAAATACCAGACCTAAAGGAGTAAAACCTCAGTGCAAGACAGACCACATATTTCTGAACTTGAGCAACCTTCCAGTGTAGACACCCTTCTCCTGAATCTGTTGCTGGTTAATGATTTTGCACATATCACCCTTCACAGGAAACTTACCTATATCTGGAATAGCTAATAATATTCAGAATTTCCATCAATACGGGAAAAGGTATTAGGAATCAGAAATCTTTTGGGATACATTTGAAAGTCAGCCTTCGAAAGAACCTAAAAACCTGGTTCTTCCCAGAGTAAGACTAGTGCACTAGTTCTTAGAGCCGGCAGCAGTCTAGCACTGTGATATCCCTCTTGGAATGAGCATTGTGCTATACAAGCACCTTAAATAAATAAATAATAATTGGATATTTTTGTAGATTTGGCATCATGCCACTTCTAACTCTGCCTCACTGAGGCAAGGTATCCAAAGTTTGTTTCTCTGTATCCGAATCAAAAGATAATCAAAAGGTCATTTTTAGCAGTTATGCTTTACTCATGATTTAGATGTGGCTTGTTAATGAATTTACAGACTCAGGGCCTGATTTAGATCTTGACTGATGGATGGCTCAGTCACAACGGTGACAATTATCCCATCCGCCGAAATATAAATCCCATTATATCCTATGATCAGGATATCCGTCACTGTTGTAACCAGTTCGCCAAGATCTAAATCAGGCCCTAAGTCACACTTGATCATTTAAAGTGGCTATTTGTTCTCTTCAGAAAGGTCAAAAATGTAGATGAGTAATCTACTCACATGCTGATCTACTCCTACACTTAGGTGTAAATCTCCATCTTTTGGCTATTCAGCATTTCCACATGGAGGTTTAAACCTATTTGTAGGCTTAAAGAGTCTTTATGCCCTCAAATGAAAGGGAAGAGCCTCTTTCAACTCATTTTGCAACCAGAAAGTTATTAGTAGCTTCCAGGCTCTTTGTGGAGGGCTCCATGTAGGAAAACACGGGGAAATTATTAAAGTGTTTTTTTTTAAGTAAGCTTACTTTTTTTAAATGTAAAATATGAATTTAAAATGAATAATAATAACCCAGAAATATATTCTACAAAAAAGGAGGAAAAACAGCCAGGTTGTAGGAGACTGCACTACCTGGATCTGTCATGTGATATGCTATTATTGCCCACCTCAACTGATCAGCTGCCCGTTGACCATACATTTCCTCATACCGCCTCTATCACTGACACCTGGGTGTTTGTGAAATACTCTTAGCACTTATGTTCATAAAACCTTTTCGGGCTCTGTTGCCTTCTTCCCACTTTCACTGATCTACACTGATAATTCGCTCTCTCCTCTCACTGCACACTTACCGCCCAGACACCCCTTCTCTATTCAGCCGTCACTCAGGTTCACGTAATTCCTAGTCACACTCTCAATCCTCCTTCTTCTCCTTCCCTGTCTGCTCTCTCTTTTACTCCTCCTCACTACTCTTCTTCTACTCACACACTGAACACTGTAGTCTTTGATCTATGTTTTCTTTTTAAAACACCTGTATATTGAATGCCATTACAGCCCTGAATAAGTCCTTGTTTGGGCAAAACACGTTGGCTGTTTCCAAAGAATGCAAAACAAGTGTACTTGAAATAAAGCTACCCAAAGATTTTCACCAACGTCTTTCCTATTGCTTGTCAACTTGTATGCGTTGTATCTCTTTACCTGTTACTCACTCATATTGCCTCTCATCCACCCTCTATACCAGAAATATATTCATTTAATGTATAAATAATATTTTTAGTGAATAATTTGATAAATAAAATAACCTACCCTCACATCAATGTAATTTCATTTGTCATAAATTTGGTCGGTAGCTATATATTTTTTTTAAATAAAGCATTTTTATACTTTTAGAAAGTAGATACAAATTAAAAATTTTTTTATTACATTTATAAAAATACATTCAATAGGTGTATTTTATCTATCACAAAAAATTCAACATAAATATAATTATCAAAATATTTAACTTTAACATCAATTCTTATGGTGTGGCAGTTAAATTGTTCCGCCTATGTTTTCTAAAGGGGTGTGGTGCAGTACCAATGGTTCGCCATGTACAGTGCTTGACTTACACAAAAGCTGGGCTGCAGTACATTTTAACCTGTTTAGACACTGTTAGGTATGTAGTAAATTTAAATGTGTATTTTGTGTAGTGCAAAAGTGTTCATCATTAGTGTGAGTCTGTGTTTTTTGTTAGAATGCATCTTCCTACACCCTCCTTAATTTTCGCTTGACCCCACCCATTTTCCCCACCACTCCACCTAGGCCTTTGCTTATTTACTACAAAAACATATACCTTTGCCTGCCTCCTCCCCTTAAACCTGCATTTGGCCCTGGGGGATAGGATTGCTGGAGCCCGGAGTGGTTAGCTTCCCTCTCACTGAAAATATAAATAAGAAGGCTCCCGGACCCAGGCCCATCCCAGTGGTCTAATTTAAAGAAAACATCGATAGCGTTTCTTTTCTTTAAAAAAAAAAAAATCCAACGATTCCGCAGGAAACCTGTGGGACTCCCATAGGTCTCCCGTGGGAACGCTCCTTTTTTTTTAAATAACATTTTTTGCCTGGGCGTACCCCACCAGGCCTTGGGGGCAGGGTATCTCTACCCTGCACCTTACATCTGTTTTTTTTAACTATATTCAGGATGGGAGGCTATGTCCCCGGGGCCCTGCAATGGCTGCTGCAACATTTTCTAAGATGTTGTGGCCAGCTAATCATAGCACTGTTCCCGCGAGAGGCAGCAAGATGGACCTAAGACAAAAAAAAAACCTGGGCCAATCCGAAGGCTCTCGTTTTAAACTTTGGTCTTGAAGAGTGTCCCAAGCCCAACTGTCCAGCTATATAAATATTTGTGTACCTTCATATCTCGACAACTACTAAACAGATTTACACCACATTACAAAGAGCACACTTTCTGGACAAAGATCTAGCTTCCTGCCAAATTTGGTGTAATTCCGTTTAGCAGTTTTTGCGATAATGCTGTCAAAAGTCTATTGAAAATGCATGGGGTTTTGCATTTCGGTACCCAGCCCAACATTTCTCTCCCCCCACTTGACTGATCACCTTTCCATGCACAAACGATGCAAAAGAGCTATTTTTTGGAAAGTTTGCAAAGATTCATCAACGTCGCCAGTTATTACCAGAACAAAAAAAAAGGCATTTCGTTTGGAAAAGCGGACTTAACTATAACTAACCAGAGTCAATATATATTTATATATATATATATATATATATATATATATATATATATATATATATATATATTACCTACTGGCGGTCGCCAGTAGGTATATATAGTTAGGATTTTTTCTCTATGGAACTTTTGAAAATTCTATGTCTAATAACTTTGGCGTTTGTGGGCAGAATCGGCTGAAATTTTCAGGAAAATGGCATATTTTGTTTCTGAGCAGCCCCTGAAAATTTGGGGGGGTTTCGTCAAGGGGGGGCCGAGAAAAATGGGGGGTCCCAAAACGCGTTTTTCCCATGTTAATTTCCATAGGGCGTTTGGCCTCACTTTTAGCTCGAACGGCTGAATGGACTTCCACGAAACTTGGCAAAATTGTAGGGACTGTTAGCCCGATGTGCCTTTGCTGGGTCTCAATATATGTGCTCCAGTGGATTTTGAGAAATTAACGTTTTAAAAAACAGATATATCTCTGACAGCGTCCTGGATAGCGCTCCAGATCGCGTACTTTTCGCGTAACGGAGCTTTGCGAAGCGAAGCTGTTTGGCTCTCCGGTGTCTGTCAACATTCTAAACAGTCCGGAGCGGCCGCCATCTTGTCTCTCGGTAGTATCGAGAGACAAGAGGAGGAGAAAAACGAAGGGGGAATTTAATGAAAGGGGGCAAGGTAGACCCCTCTTGACCCCCTAGGAATGATGTTGGGGTTATTAAAGGGTCCCATGGGGAAAATAAAAAAAAATTGATTTTTCACGGTAGAAGCGCTTCCCGGTTCGTGAACCGGGCCGCAAACTGGTAGCGAAACGGGAATTTGCCATTTTGTGTTTCGGTTTAATTAAATTACAGGGTATAAGGGGGTACGGGAGACGTATCCTGACCCCTTATGTTTTCTGAGGGTGGCTGAGGAGGCTCATATATGTTGATACATGTCTTCCAGCGGCTGTGCGTGAGCGTTTTTTTTTTTTTGCTGAGTGACGTCTGTTAACGTTCAATTCGATGGAAATCAGGAACTGTTGACCGCCATTTTGTCACTGCGAGTAAATATTTTGTTAAAAATAATTGTTATAAATTAATCCTTATTGATAAACATTGTCTGCGCCATCTTGCCTTTTTTGCAATGCCACACTTTTGTTGAGCACGGCTGCCATTTTAGATGCCTTGACCAGACCCACTCTCTGCACGCCACCGATCCTAAGCATGGCTCCCCACCCTCGCAAGCATCTCCTCCACGCACTGGTCACCCCCGCTCTCTCTCTCATGCATGGGCCAGAAACCTCCTCCCATCTGCGCTGTTCTTCTCTGAGAATCACACCCTGTGCCCGCCCGACACCTCCCTTTCACCCTATTCACTACCGCACCCTCTGACACTCCTCTTCCTCTGTGTCCGATTGTCCAGGCCGGTCCCAGGCTATCACCTAGCCCTGCAGATGTAGTTTATGACCCCAGCTGTAAAGAATCACCCCTCTTCAAAGGAGTTACAGTAGATCAAGGCCCCCACCCGATGAGATTCGTCACACCACACGCGTTCCTACTATCTGATAACCATCCTGTATTGTGCTTGGGGAGGGGATTCTCACTGTGAGGGTGTGTGGGTCCGAGCCTGAAGCGGAAGATTCCAGGGATGCCTCTTTGTACATCAAAGTTTTTACAATTATGTGTCACATTAAAAATATATAGCACTCCAACAAAGTAGTAGGATTATAACACTTTAATAACTTATAAATATATACAACGCAACAAAAACAGTAAATACATTTAAACATTTTTTTGAAAAAGAAGCAACAATGGTCAGTAGCTGTGTTTTGTGCGAATAGTCCCAAGGCAGCACAACGTGCTGAGTTCTGGACGGCACCCAGGTGATGTTACCTGGGTGCCGCACTGGTTTTTGGTATCCTACAATGCAGCTCCGAAAAACGGCGTGGGGCGTCCCGGGGGGTGCGGGGGGAGCCCTCGTCAGTAGCGGTCTGTTGTGCGAATAGTCCCAAGGCAGCAGAACGCGCTGAGATGTGGATGGCACCCAGGTGATGTCCAGTAAGTTGCCGCACTGGTTTTGGTATCCTACAATGCTGCTCCGAAAAACGGCGTGGGGTGCCCCGGGGGGGGGAGGCGGCGTGAACGGGCCTCCCCAGGTGGAGGCTCGTCTGCTGCCCCTTTACCGTTTCAGTTGCCATTCCGCCCGCTTTTGCTACACTGTGCCTCATCCGCCATTCAGCTGTTTATCGCCCGCTCTTGCGGCTACAGGGTCTCGCTCACCATGTAGTTGAGTTGCGCCCACTCTTGCGGTGCAGCAATAGGCGGCTGCCACAGGACTCTTAAAATGGCTGACGGCTCTTCGGATTTGGGCCTGGTCCACTAAAATGGCCCTGGGACACCTTGGAACTCGGACACTTGTCTGCTAGGTCTTGGACCCCATTCTCAAAAGCGTCCCCTGAACCTTGAAGATTCTACAAAAGTCTTGGGGGCCCCCCGACCCCTGCAGGCTTCCGGTGGGGAGCGGCTGCCATGATTGCTCGCAGAATGACCACGACGGAGCCACGAGATGGTGGTGCTCTCACGCTGACGCCAGCTTCAGTCTGAAACATCCAGAAACAAGGTGGGGCTTTCATTGTTTGGGGAAAAAAAATGTTTTAATCCAATGAAAAGTGTTATTTTTAGGTCATATGATCAAGCCTTCCATCATTAGGAAACCAAAAGTAAAATGAACCAATGAAAAGTTTTATAAACAAGTCACATGACCTGTTATGCGGCATAGGGCTATAAAAAGCGTAGAAAATCCATTGGCATGTGAGGCGGCGTCAGTAGCGGACCGATGTGCGAATAGGCCGAAGGTGGTGTCCCGCAAGTTGCCGCACTGGTGTGGCCATCCTACAATGCTGCGCCGAAAGTCGGCGTGGGGCGCCCCGTTGGCCTGTGAGGTCGCGTCAGTCAGTGGGGGCTGTTTGAGGATCTGACTGCATTGGAAAGCAATGTGATGCTGTGCGTCGCCCCCAAGATGGAGGCTCTTCGGCTGCAGTGGGGCGCCCCTTGGTGTTTCACTCGCTATCCAGCTGAGTTGCGTCCGCACTTGCGGCTACAGTAGGCCGAAGGCAGCACAACGCGCCGAGATCTGGATGGCACCGAGGTGGTGTGCGTCACCCCCAAGATGGAGGCTCCTCGGCTGCAGTGGGGCGCCCCTTGGTGTTTCACTCGCTATCCAGCTGAGTTGCGTCCGCACTTGCGGCTATAGTAGGCCGAAGGCAGCACAACACGCCGAGATCTGGATGGCACCGAGGTGGTGTCCAGCAAGTTGCCGCACTGGTGTGGCCATCCTACAATGCTGCGCCGAAAGTCGGTGTGGGGTGCCCCGTTGGCCTGTGAGGTGGTGTCAGTAGCGGACCGATGTGTGAATAGGCCGGAACCAGCACAAGGCGCCAAGATCCGGATGGCACCGAGGTGGTGTCATAGTTGAGAGTTCTGAGCAGCGCTTGTAACACTGTCTGAAGCTTATTTGCACCTGCTGCAGCTTTACTATTGCCCTGGTGTGGCCAAAGATCGCCCATGACATAGGCGGCCGGCTCCCGGGGTCCGGCGGAACTTTTTTCCTTTTCCTTTCTGCATCTTGTCCCACAATCCGTTTGACCTGAAGACACGACCAGGTCCCTGAATGTGTGCAGGGGGACGCTATTGATTGAATCAAAATGGCGGCTTCACACAAAGCTGACTCAAGCGTTGCTGCTGATGCTATGCAGACAAAAACTGGTTTTCAGTTTGTACATTCTTCAGGATTTTTCCATCCAAGGCTGGTTGAGAGTTTGTAGAACAATGGCTTCAGATTTTCAACATACTACTCTTCAACATTCTTCCTAAATGTAACAATGTGAGACTCACTAGGAGAACGGCTGTTTATCTTTCCTTTCAAAATGCTGCCAACAATATTTTCTGAATGGAAGACACCACAAGGCGCTGAGATCCGGTTGGCACCGAGGTGGTGTCCAGCAAGTTGCCGCACTGGTATGGCCATCCTACAATGCTGCGCCGAATGTCGGCGAGGGGGTGCCCGAAGGGGGGGGGGAGGCGGCGCAAACGAGCCGAAATATGGTTATGGTAATTATACCATGCATCGTCATATGGAGAGGTGGCACCGATTAATTATAGTGCTGCACAAATGAGAGATTTGGTGGACAACCCCCGACCTGCCAGTACATCCACCAATTAAGTGCCAGTGATAGCATCAGAGGCAAGGGAAACGGTCCCAAATATTCAGAAGAACTTTGGAAAGATTAAAATGACATGTTTAAGTTGCGGCAAATTAATTTCATGTGGAGAGAGGAGTGTTAGTCTAATCAATAGAGCTTATGAACATCATCATAGTCGATGGTTGGTGGAGACATTTTGACTATATCCTGGACCTGCCCGGTCTCGCCCAAAATGGCGCCGGTATAAATGGGACTCGTAACTCCTTGTTGTGTACTGGTTGCACAACCTTGATATCACGAGATACGTATGCAGTTTTGAAGCACATGGCGGGCGGGGACGGGAATTGATTGAATATTTCGACATCCCTATTGATATTAAGTTCTGATGTGTTATTGATTACTGTACTATTGAAAGTTCAAATTAACGTCACCCATGGTACTTGCCCGCAAATGTATATCTAGATAATTTTATTGTAAGTGGCCCTGTCGTATTTTAATTACAAAATGTACGTCCACCGATTCCGCAACTGTTAGACACCTTAGTTCTTGCAACCTAATGGCCCGCTCGTTAGGTTTCTCTACAGTGTAAATGTCTCCTCATCATATACGATTCCAGTTTGCTCCGTGGCCGGCCCACGTGGTTATAGGACCGTATTCCTATACTGACATTTTCACAATAAAGGTTTTTAAAACAAAACATGGTAGTAGTATTTACATTGGTAAAGTTTTTAATTTTAGTCACTGTTTTCGAATCAGTAAAAGGCAAGTGAAATAAAGCAGTCCAATTACATGACGGATAAAAGGTATAATACGCAGGAACGCAGTAAAGATAAATGGTCAAGGGCTGTTGTGTTTTATACTCCTGCAACATAAAGTGATCGATAAGAATCTGATATTCAGGCGTATCGTCGACTAAGACAGCAGGCCGAGCCTGTTTTGCTCAACGGCTCCGCCATGGGACGAAGAAACGCCCTTTTTCTCGAAAAAGGAATATATTTTACTTGCAGGACAGTTTTAAATTTTCCGGGAAAGTACATTAGCCTGAAACATTATTACATATATGTTTAAGAAAAAATAATGTTCGAAAGCAATAAAAAGCGTAATTTTTAGGTCATATGACCAAGCCTTTCATCATTAGAATAACAAAAGTAAAATGAACCAATGAAAAGTTTTATTAACAAGTCACATGACCTGTTATGCTTACGTTACGCGCTGCGCGCCGCGCCCCGGATCGCTTCCGGGAAGCTGCGCTTCGCGCACCGGAGCACTTCCGGGTGCGCTAACGCGGAGTGTCATATAACGCATTACGCGACAACGTAGGTCCAGAATATAGTCAAAATGTCTCCACCAACCAGCGGTCGGAACACAACCCCTTTCAGCAGTCTAAAAAGTTCTGTTAAATGACAACAGAAGGGACAGGCAACAAGAACCATCAGTCAAAGAGGGGAGGGCAAGTTCTTCTCTACCGGGTCACGTTGAGGCGCTACCGGAACTGATCGAATTGGTAGTCTACAGTGTTTCTGGATGTTTCAGACTGAAGCTGGCGTCAGCATGAGAGCACCACCATCTTGTAGCTCAGTCGTGGCCATTCCACGAGCAATCATGGCAGCCGCTCCCCACCAGAAGCCTGCGGGAGTCGGGGCCCCCAAGACTTTTGTAGAATCTTCAAGGCTGAGGGGACGCTTTCGAGAATGGGGCCTAAGCCCTAGCAGACAAGCGTCCGAGTTCCAAGGTGTCCCAGGGCCATTTTAGTGAACCACGCCCAAATCTGAAGAGCCGGCCGCCATTTTGAGAGTCCTGTGGCAGCCGCCTATCGCTGCATCGCAAGAGCGGGAGCAACTCAACTACATGGTGAGCGAGACGCTGTAGTCGCAAGAGCGGGCGGTAAACAGCTGAATGGCGGAAGAGGCACAGTGTAGCAAAAGCGGGCGGAATGGCAACTGAAACGGTAAAGGGGCGCCCCACTACAGCGTGTCTTCAGGTCAAACGGATTGTGGGACAAGGTCCAGAATGGAAGAGTCATCAAAAGGCAAAAAGTTCCGCCGGACCCCGGGAGCTGGCCGCCTATGTCGGGGGCGATCTTAGGCCACACCAGGGCCACACGACTTAGGGAGGGGGCAGGAGCCAAGCGCCCCCTCCCAGTCCGCGCCACCACACCGTATGTTGAAAATCTGAAGCCATCGTTCTACAAACTTTCAACCAGCCTTGGGTGGAAAAATCTTGAAGAATGTACAAACTGAAAACCAGTTTTTGTCTGCATAGCATCAGCAGCAACGCTTGCTATCAGAATGCATGAGTTTCATGCTCGATCGATTGAGCTAGCCGGATCAGGCAACAAAAAGTATAAAATAGTTATGTAAATAGTTATTTAATAAAATGTTTTACCCTGTTACTTTGCTGGTGTGTTGTATATATTTATAATATTTGCATAGAGTTTATCGTTATTTTGGGCGGGGTGGGTGGCGGAGCCGAGCTGTCTTGCAGCCATCATGGTGTGGAGCTCAGTTCATCTCACTAGTTTCATATTTCTCATGAAGGTTTGTTCCTAATGTTTCTATTTTAGCGAGGTCAAAAAGAGATCCCATTAGTGGCCTACTGATTTTGCTCGATTACTTTTGTTTTTTTACACGATTTTTCACTATCTGCAAAGACTAAACAGAGTATTGCGACTCTGTGCGTGTTTGTAAATAGAGAATGAACCAAAGAGAATCAATTCTAAAACAGTAAATGCTTGGATAACAATCAATCAAATGGAGAGACAAGCAGGCACGACGGATTACAACGGGGGCAAAGGCCTGCGTTAACTACCCTTCACTATCTGCAAAGAGAGAGTACTACTAAGAGAAAAGAGGGGGGGGGCAGCGTTCAAAGCACATCAGCGTGCATAAACACGAAAATGTTTTTACCTATCACGTACTTGACATTTAACACCTTTTGATATTTGCTATTAAAAAACCATTGAAATTCACTGAAAAAACCATAGGTTATAGACCATATATAGTTAGGAATTAGCATTTACAAAACCTTGAAAATTCATGGAAAAAAACATAGGTTTTAGGCCATATATAGTTAGGGATTAGCATTTACAAAACCTTAATCTACTCGCACAAAACCATTGAAATTCGCATATATAGTTAGATGCAATAACTATATATCGCGCACCCGCAATCCACTGCTGATGATGTCACATATTACATCATTCATGACATGGTCAGTGACATCACTGATGACATCACTGATGACATCTCAAATTACATCACTGATAACATCACTGAAGACAACATCCAGTGACTGTATGTTTCTGTAAAGTTAAAATATGTCTTACATATTGAAGAATGAGTGGATGTATAAGTGTTTGGATGAAGGATTTAGTAGGTGCATGACTGATTGTATGAGGGAATGATTAAATGTGTCTCACTGAGTGCGGAGCGGTCCATCACTCTGTGAGCCTCGCCAAGCACCCATGATGGAGTTTGGGGTCGAGGAAGGAGCGGGACAGGCGCTGCTGCAGGGTGTTGTCTGCCCCATCACACTGGCAGCACAGAAGCAGGGCAGGTGTCGAGGTGATGCCCTCATCAAACCTACGGGGAAGTTATTTTTTGTAATTGGGACATTTGAACTTGCGCGCTCACTGCAGCAGGATTATGCGCACTACATCATCCAGGATGCCGGGCGGCAGGCTCCGCCCAACTCGGCAGGTGTTTTAACTTCAAGTGCGCATTTGAAAAGCGCTTTCAAGAGTCCAGTCAACATGCCACTGAGGAAGAGAGTTCTTACTCTCGAAACGCGTTTGGCCACAGATTTCATGATGCATGCCTCACCAAGCCGCCTGCCAGCATGCTGCCATGCCTTCATGTGAACACTGGTTGCTCCCTGAGGCCGCCCTCGAATAGGGTGCTCCTGCATAGTTTTGGATATATATATATATATATATATATATATATATATATATATATATAAATATATATATATATATATATATATATATACATATATATATATATATATGTCATTGAGATGTCATCAGTGATGTCGCTGACCATGTCGTAAGTGATGTAATATGTGAGGTCATCGGCAGTGCATTGCGGAGGCGCAAGTTATAGTTAAGGGCTGAATTTCACTGGTTTTTCACGGATGAAACATCAGCCTAACTATAATGTCCCTATTGGACTTGGCCCTTCTTGTAGGGTCATCCCTGAAATTCTTGCATTCCTCCTATATTTTTTCTGACCTGCTGTTGGCTGTTTTATGACTCTGGGCACCGTTTCACTGCTGATCAGTGCTAAGGTGCATATGCTCCCTATTGTAAATTGTTGTAATGGATTAGTGACTCCATGATTGGCTTATTTGATTTACTTGTCAGACCCTAGTCCAGTGCACCATGTGTGCCCAGGGCTTGTAGATCAAATGCTGCCAGTGGCCTTGCAGCACTGATTGTGCCACCCACAGAAGCAGCTTGCAAAATGTGTCTCAGGCCTGCCATTGCAGAGCCTGTGTGCAGTCTAGTAGTGCCATGTCGACTTGGTAAGTGCACCCACACTAGTCCCTAAACCTTCCCTTTTCTACATGTTAGCCACCCCTAAGGTAGGCCCACGGGCAGGGTGCATTGTAAGTAAAAGGTAGGACATGCCCTGGTGTCACTATTGTAAGGCTACCTGTCCCCATTGGCCAGAATTGGCAGTTTGGTTATAACATCTTAAAATTCTAACTGACCCAGGGAACATGGTAGAAAAACAAATTTAGTATGCCTGAACTCAGAATGTTAAAATACACCTTTTAGTGAGGGTGATTTTTACATTCTGTGAAAATACCACTTTTAGAAAGTAGGTATTTTCTTACCTAACCATCCAGCCTGCCTCTGCTAGGTTGTGTATTGCATGTCTGATTTGTGAGTGACAGGAGGGCTTGGACTCCAGCAATCTGAAGAGTCAGGGCTGGGCTGAATCGGACCTTGGCTTAATAGAGCGTAGGGGGCGGAGATTTCCTTTCACTTTCCTGAGCCCTCATAGAATAGAGAGTAGGGGGAGGAGATTTCCTTTCAGCTACCTGGGCCAGGTTTGTTTTCAACAATGCTGTCTCACCTCTTGCCAGGAAGTTGCACATAACTAGTTTTGGCTGGGCACAGGCACCCACTGCCTTCAGATGACAAAGAATTTACTGGTATAAATATTGGGACCTAGACCCCAAGACTTTAGGTCACTTCTGGGAATCAAGACAAACCTTTGCCAAGGAGAGGAACCAAAGATGGTTAAGGATTTGCTGCACCTGTGCCATTGTGCTATTTTATGGGGTTGGCCTGCAGTGGTTACTTATTTGCCACAGAAAGGAGAATGAAATCTTAATGAACTTTCATCATCTTGAAGAAGAATCTCCAAGGGCTTGAATTGTGCTTGCCTCCTGCTAAAGTCTCAAGTATACAAGACTTCACCACCAGCTCCCCCCTGAATTTCCTTGCTGGAAATTCTGTCTGCAGAAGCCTGCGCATTGTTGGGAGCTGGAAGTGCGACGCAACAAGAAGAAAAGTGTCGCCACCACAGCTGTTGCCGTTGCATCACTGGAGAAGCGTGTCTCTGCCGCAGAGTTCGCCGTCACATCACCAGAGAAGCGTGTCTCAGTCGCAGCTGTTTGTCGTTGCATCACCGGAGAAGCGTGTGGCCACCGCAAGGGTCGCCATCACATCACTGGTGCAGCGTGTCGCAGGGCCTGTCGCGGCTCAGAGGTTCCAATTTCACCATACGGCCATCTGGCGTACACGCATTACCTTCACATCGTCGCACCGCATCAAAGAGGCCATCTTGTTGCATCGCACCGGATCGTCGCATCGCATTGAGGCGCCATCTTGTCGCATCATAACCGGAACGCACTACCAGACGGAGGTATCCCCTCCTCTCCGGTAAGGAACAGACGCATCGCCTACTTTGCGCAAGCACTGAGGAATAGACGGTTCGCCTCTACCGAAGCAAGGAACCGACGCATCGCTCTCCCTGCAAACCTTTTGTTTATATTGCGTTACGCATCCAAAGGTACTTTGTGAGAAACGTGTCGCATTTACCATCAACTTTAAACTAAGCTATTTTTACCATCTAAAAGTCATTTTTCTAATACTGTATTGTGGATTTTTGTCATTTGGGTCTTGTGTTAGATCTATATAAAGAATACTTATTTTTATAAAAACCTGTGTGGTGTCCATCTGTTGTGTTTTCACTGTATTACTGTATGTGTTCAAAAATGCTTTACACACTGCCTCTGAGATAAGCCTACCTGCTCATGCCAAGCTACCACAGGGTTGAGCAGGAGTTATTTTTGGAGTGTAACCCCCTTACCCTGACTAGAAGCAAGGGTCCCAATTTGGGCAAAGGTGCAAACCATTGCAAACTAGAGACCCCCAATCCTAACAGTCCCCGTAGCCTTTGTTTTTTGGGGGAATTTATATATATACATGGATATATATCTGGTTATAGATATGTGGGAGCAGTATATGTACTTTGGAAAATTTGGTCTCTCGGTTCTGACCACAACACCAGTGGCAGCTCAGCTCATGTGACTCTGGGCAATAGTTCACTTAATCTCCACGGCGGCGCCCAGCGCTCGAGTCTCTTAGGGGTAGTTTGCGCTATACAAAATACTGGAATACCATATGATAAGGAAACATGAAACATGAAACAGGCTGAGATGATGAGACCCATGAGAGTTGGGTCAGCCCATGCTACCCCAAAATGTTTTTTGAATATAGACTGATAAGGATTCCTCCATGGCAGGGAGATTAAGAGAAAGTTCAAACAGTGTTCATGGAGGACGTTTAGCTTTAAAGAAAATCATAGTGAAATTGATTTTCATGCAGAAAGAGCCAGATTCACAAAAGGTATTTTTGACTATCTAAGGTAGTAGTACAACTTCACAAACTTCAAAATGCAATTCTCAAACCCACAGCTGGACATCTCCACATCACCCTCTCCAATACTTTTAGTAGGAGCAGCTAATTTATTATTCATTGCTCCTTTGCAGGAACGCTCCATAATGCCCTGCAAGGGCTTTATTTTTTAATATTTATTTGATCTTGGTGGTGCTCCTAGAATAGGGAGGGGCACCACCAACCCTTATGTTGTTGAGGTTTATGGGGAGTCCAGCAGCCCCTCAGCAACACTGAAAAAAACAGCATGCCTCCTCTCCCCCAAAAAAGAAAACTGGCCCATTAAATTTGGTTCCCAGGGCCTCCCACAAGCTTGGGGAGGTAAGCCGGGGGGAAACCGCATACCCCTTCCCATATTAAAATACAACAGCACTGGGGGATATGGTCCTCGAGGCCTCCTGCAGACTCAGCAAGGGGGACCACGTGCCCCTTCCCTAAATAATAATTCAGTGGGCCGGGAGATGGTGTCGCCAGGTCCTCTTTGAGGCTTGGGGAGGAGTCCCCGGAGCTTCTCTGAGGCTCAGCGAGGGGGTCACACGCTTCCTTTCCCACACATTTAATAGTGCCACACCCCTAGGCCCTGGCCCACAACAGGGGGGTATTGTAAAAGACAGGAGACTGCCTTTTTTTTATTATATCCACAGATCCTCCGTTGATCTGCAGCACTGAATTAAAAAAATCATGTTATAGTTAGGTGAAAATCTGAGTTAAAACAAATCGTTTTAAACTAACAAAACCACTGATGTTCACTAGTTATTGTTAGCTCAAGTACCTATTACTAGTGTAATAAAGTAACCATAACTCACCCCTTTGCTATGCACTGCTAATTACCTTATATATTTCATCACTCATGACATATTCTATGATATCATTGATAACATCACTGCAGATTCTGAAATATCTATTTATGATAACACTGTTCATGGCGGGGGCACGAGTTATGGTTACTTTAGGGCGCAAGTTATAGCTACTTGAGATAACTATAACTGATGAATTTCAGTGTTTTTGTTTATTTAGAACGGTATGTTTTAACTACCATGTTCAGCTAACTATAACATTCCCTTAAACTTTGTTTTATTACAGTGAATCTATATATATATATATATATATATATATATATATATATATATATATGTTCACAGCATCTCCCCTTGCGGAAAGAAAATGAGCCGCACACGTTACTTCACTTTTGAGCCATTTTATTTAAAGGGGGCCAGCAGAATTAGGGACTTGTTCTGACGCGTTTCGTTTCGCCAAGGAAACTTTTTCAAAGAAATTGTCCTGCACCAAAAGAGCGTGCCATAGGTTTCCACAGCCCAATGTTTTTAACTCCTTTTTAAATCCCTCCGATGGCACAGATATGTGAAATACCTTCTTTCTTGTTGTTGCTGCATTCTGGGGCTTGTGGTCCGAATGGCTACTCACGTTTCAAACCCTCCAGTGGGTGGTGAATTAATCCTGTGGCTCGGTAAACCTTTCTGTGGCAAGAATATATATATATCAGAAAAGAAAGGTTGCCCTTGTGAGGAGCCTCTCACGTCAGGATCGCACACCAAACCGCAGGCAGCAGTGTAGACAGCATGTACCACGCGTTTCAAAAGCCATATGCGTTTCAAGCAATTTGGACGCTCTTGTTCACTGGCAAACACAGGCAGGAAACGGATCTGTAAAGAACATACTTTTTATTGAAATTGAAGAGTCCCACCCCTGTGGGCGTACCTATTAGCATGCTGGTCATTGTAGTCAAATAATCGCTAATGTAAGACTCCATCAGTTCTCTTGCCAAGTGGCACAAATCCTGCCTTGTGTAACAGTATGTTTTAACTACCATGTTCAGCTAACTATAACATCCCCTTAAACTTTGTTTTATTACAGTGAATATATATATATATATATATATATATATATATATATATATATATATATATATATATATATATATATATATGCATAAAAAGAGGCAGAGAACTCGGGGTAGTTCTCAAGTATAGTTGGAAGCAGCTCCTGTTAGAGCACTCTCAACACCAGCGACACTCTAGATCTGCTCACCTCAAATGTCTGTTTTTCTATCAGTCTTTTGCCATTATATATATATATATATATACACACACACACGCAACCACGCGCGCACACACACACACACATATATTTAAATATATATATTGTCAAGGTAAATCTATGTTGAGTTAGGTATAAATAAAAAAATCGATTTCTGTTGACATTTTGGTCCTGCATGTTCCAGATTTCCATCCTTCCTATTCAGTTCCTTTGACCTTTCTGACCTTGATATCAGGATCTCCTTGCAAGTGACTGAGAATTATTGCTGACTTGAGTTGTTTATGAGAGGGATAGAAATATTTTTCAACTCAAAGAGCAGCTATGACAGCTCTTCTTTAAAGCGGAGACCCAAATGGGGCTCTAAGGAACTGCAACTATTGATTCCCAGAGGTACTTTAGACCTTCTGTCTGTGTATTCAGCAGGAGGTGAAAATGGGTTCTAGCAAGGATAATAGGTAGGGCACCTCATCTCATCTTCATACATTGGCTAGGAGTGACGAGGCTCTTGCAGCTGGAAGGTGGGACCATGTGGTAGAGGGATTCTGGCAAAGTTTATATTAGACTGAGAAAGGAAGTGATGAAAATAAGGTGGGAATTCCATTGGCGTAGCTAGCCCATGTGCCGCCTGTAGCGTTCCCTACATTTGCCACCTGTGCCAGGTAACAACAGTGAAAGTTTGGAGGTGCTGGTGATTCCCACGAAGGCTACAAGTAAGGGGGAGAACCTCCACCCCAAAACTCATGTTTTGCTGGGGTGGAGCCCCCCTTCCTTCTATGCCACTGGGGAATTCTGTGAAAATGATTTGAGCTTTGGGTGTAGGGAATATTTCAATCACTTGCTTGTGCACTGCGTAAGATTGCTACCCCCCCAGAACGTTCTTGGACTGGGAAGAAAACATCTTAAATAAAGGAGACTCTTCCTGAAAGCCAAAAAAAGACATAAGGACTCCTGTCTCATGCTGGCACCCATGGACTAGAACTGCACTCCAAGGGTCAAGTGGTTGGGCTAATATTACTTGGAACAGGGACACAAAAGATAGAAGGACTTCTTGGAAGAAGACCAAGCTGACTGCAGTAGACTGAACCCTGCAGCAGCCCTGGCTGGAGACAGACCTAGTGCCTAGAAGTCTGCAGTGATGACTTAAGAACTAACTCTATCAGCAATAGAAGAAACTAAGAGCATATAGTCCTGATAGCAAACTAAAACAGATGAATGTGAAACTGTGTGTAGTGGCTTGCAATGTGACTTTACATTACGAAGACATCCAAAGAGCAAGCAGCAAGGCCATACATCAACAAATAAACTGTTGCCTCAGAAAAGTAAATCTAACGAGCAAAATGAAGTGGATCTCGATTTCACCCTACATATCATGTTATATCTGTAGTTTAACAAAGAGTATACTTGACACCATGACCAAAATCTAATAGGAACACCCGTGGGACACAGTGGCTATCCCCAAGATGCCATGGCATTAGACAGCCCATCCAAATTGAGGAAAACCATGAAAAACACATGAAAATCAAAGGCTGAAGAGGACTGACTCTATGTTCACTCTCTATCGATACTTCTATATACTTCTTTTTGATTAATTAATTACAAAGATGTTTTGCCCCAGGCAGCTAAGGTTGAAAAAGCACGCTGCATTTCTTAGCATCTTTCTGTGATAGAAAAGTCCGACATAGATCTGATGTAATGGGGACATTCACAAACCTAAGAGGCTGAATCATGAGCAGAATCCATCTATAACCCTCATCTCCCTCAGTTTTTAACTCAAGTCAAGCAGTAAAAGCAAGCAGTACATTCTGATGAATGTTTCAGCCCAGGATCGCTCCATGTACAAGTATTGCCTCTAAATTACCTGCTACTCATGACAGTAAGATCTTCCTTTAGAGGATTTTCATCTAATGTCCCTTTATCATTTGGAAGTACCATAAAATACCATAATGTGGCATTATTGTTAGTAATGAGCATTCATTCCATAAAGACACATTTGTCCCAAACTCCTTTGCTGTGCCAAACAAGTCTCGACCACCGAAAGTTCAAGTACCGGTCTTAAATAAGGCAGAGAAAAAACAAATTAGCTCAGATATGTAGAGGATGGCAAGAAATGCTCCAATTAGCTTAACAGACAACTTACCAGTTGGTACCCCTTGGCATGTCTCGATACGGGGGGCAAAACACCATCAAGAAAAAATGCCAATGGAAGCTGAGGGTTCTCAACGTTGCCCTTGAGGTTGAAATAGGCATGTTACTCAAACACACACTGATATATGTATGTCAGTCCACTTTCAAAACTATCCTGATTACATGTCACATAAAGATTAGTGAGTAATGAAGAGGAAGAACCATAGCAGTTGTGTGGATGAAGCCAATGCCCGGTGACTGACAGACAAAGATCTGCTACCAGCATTAGGGGACTCTCTGGCACACCTGGCACCTATTCAGGCAGTGTGAAACACAGCACCTATGCATCCACCCAGTGATCCAGTTGCCAGGCTTCCGACTGTTTAGCCTAGGGACTCACAGACCTACATATCCACACCCCAGCCATGAGACAGACACCAAACAGCTAACTTCCAGGCTTCAGACAGCTAATGTTCAATCCTGTCAGCAGCTAGCCAGTCGGCTGGTCCAAGGTCTGGTGGCAATCAGACAGCAGAGAGCCTTGCACCCTGACAGCTGCCAGCAGCCAGCCCACTGTTTTACCACTGCAATTGAAGGTGACACGGAGTATGATGCAATACTTTCTGCCTGAGGATGTACTCTGTGACATCAATGTTAAGAAAGCCCCTTTGCCGGAGATGAGAAAGTGGTTCATGACCCAACACTCCCCAAACCACAAAATCAAGAAGTCCGAAGTGAACTCTCATGTTCATTTCACACCCACATCATGCTGACTCCTAGACTGGAGGCGCTTGACTTAAATAAGCAGACCCTATTCTTCATAGTCATAAATGGGCAATAACATGGACAGTAGAGATCCATATGAGCGTAGATCAACATCTGGACAACATAGAAGCAAATATGAGAGCCATAAATTGCCAAATGAAATCAAGTCTGCAAGATACCTTGGAAAACCTGGCAGTGCTCCGTGAGTGACAGGGGAAAACGTTATTTCAGTTAGCCCTCACCATCTGCCAGACCAATATTTTCCCATGCCCAAGAGTTTCCACATTGCTCCACTGACAGCCTCAGAGGTTAGGGTATATGACCCATCACTCAATCATCTGTGCAGGAAAAGAAAGAATCCTTTTCGCTTGATCTCCCTACATTTGCTGTTTGCATAGGTTTGTTGTAATGTTTGGACTTTGGGTTGTAGGAGGCTGCTAAATAACTTCCATTGCATGTGCTCTGACCTCTAAACATGGTGAATATTACACTATCCCCATTTGTCCTTGTTTACTTTTGGAAAACAGAAAACGTCGGTAGTGGCATATATATCTGATGTTACATGTGGGCAAGGGGGAGTACTTATCCCACCCACCTCAGCGACTTTTAGATCATATCTCCAGAGCTGCCATTGCAGCCTTGTACTGCTTATGTCAAATGCTGCAGGCGTCACATGACAAACTAAACCATTTTTAAATATTTAATAGTCGATTTCCAATATTAGCAAAGTCATCCATAAGTAGGAATTGAGTATTGAGTTAACATGCCTCTTCCGTGAGAGCATTCAAAGTGGCATTTCACTGTATAGGCTCCAGTAGCCTTTCTCATTGTAAACTCCTGCTAGGGATAAAAAGAAATCACACAAGAAGTGACATTGGGTGACCTTTCAACCTGATGACATCACACACAGTGCTGTCTTGGGACATTTGGCCTTGATGTCATCGTTACGCGTGACCTTTGGAAGCATCAACAAATGTGTCGTTATTTTATGCACAATTCATGCAGATGGCTGAAGAGAAACAATGACAGGATGGGTAGGATTTTCTGTAAACGGACGGAAATGATGTATGATAACTGAATTCCTCTGCATCTGACCTTGGTCACTATAGTCGTGATCCATTTTTTTCCCCTTTCTATCTTTCACCTTTCTACACCTCTGCTCTTTTGTGCCTTATTTCAGCCCATTTTCCCTTTCTCTCCCTCTGCTCCTTCACTCGTTTTCACTCGTTTTTCTACCCTTTCTATCTTTCACCTTTCTGCTCTTTTCTGCATCTCTGCTCTTTTGTGCCTTATTTCTGCTTATTTTCCCTTTCTTCTTTATCCCTTCTTCCCTCCCTTTACCTTTCCCCGCCGCTGCTGCCCCCGCGGCCCCTCCCCCCCAGCACGACCGGCCCAATCCAGCTCCCCTCCCCGCTCCCGCCTCCCAACTGTCAGGCCCTCCCCGACTCCTACTTAATGGCGGCCACTGCAGCATCACCAGCCGACACCCATGGGCCCTTCAGCTGTCACCGCTGCCGGCACACCTGCAGCACCGCCAAGAACACGGATCCAGCACAACCCGCCCACAAGAACACAACCGAACCGAAGACCCTGCAGTGCATCCTCCTCAATGTCCGATCCCTCCACAAACACGCCACAGAAATCTGGGACCTCCTCGACAGCACCACCCCATATGGCCGAGATACCCGCCACCCCCTCTCAACACAATCCCCAAGAATTGGGAAACCGGAAACAGTTCTTGAACTTTTGGAAGGCGGGAAGGGAGTCACCCTTCCCGGCCGTATTTATTAAAATATGAAACAAAAGAAAACATTAAAATAACAGTTTCATATAATGTACAATTTCATTTCCATATTACGATGTTTGGCTAACCTTAACAGATCTCTAATACAAAGGTTCTCCTAGCCGAACTAACATCCTACAAAACATTTGACTTGAAATTGTACATCCTAACGTTAAGGGCCAACGGCAAGGTCGTAACCGGTGTCAGATCCCTAAACCAGAAATACCCCCCTCACTTGTGAGAGGAGCGACCGCACAGAGGCGTACCTCAAGTGCATCTACCAATTTCCCTTTGTACTTGACGGGGGCCCCAATAAACTCGACGCCATTTAACGGTCGTTCGAGGACTTGTGTGAGGTGTCTAAAAAGGTAGCGTAAACCCCCTCCCGCACCCCACACAACTTACCCATCTGCCGTCGCAGATGTCCTGGCCCCGGGAAATTCCCCAGGAGGGGCCGTAGCCCCTCCTATCCAGGAAGGGGCCTTGACCACCTTTCCTTTCCTTCCGGCGGCCTCTCCTTAGACAGGACCGCCTCCCCGTTGAGGGGCCAATTGGCCACCTCCCCCGCGCGCTCCCATCTGTAATGGGTGACGCCCCCTCATAGGGATCTTCGAATTACTGCTCACCGATCATGACCTTACCGCCCGACCAAAATAAATACGACAGTTCTACCTAAGTTACTAAGATTTACAAAGCAAAACAACATTTATTATCAAGCGTAAATACTGATCAATCCTTGTTCAAAATTACTTTATTCGCAAAACATACTGAAAATAACCAATCTTTATTGCATCTTTAAGAAATTTCACGACAATCATCACAACCTGTAAGAAAACAGAGAAAACAAAAAGATACTATATCAACTGTATTCACAACGAATCGCTGTCCTCAGGGGCTGGTGGGTGGGTCAAAATTGCTCTTCGTTCCGTCTCGAGCTCACGTGCAGCGGGGAGGTGCAGCTTCAGAGCACAGGAACAAGAGGATGCTTTCTTGGCTTCCGCTCCTTTTATCCGTCTTCAGGGTGGGCGTGAACCCGCCCCCGCCTGCCTCCGAGGGCGTGGCCGGCCGCGTCGGTGTCTAGGCCAGCCCACTCTAGGGCGGGAAAAAGGCGCGCCCCGGCTACGCCGCTTCGGGCATACCAGCCGAGACTCGCCTCCCGCCCAAGATGGCTTCCCGGGGGGATCGTGGTACTCCACCATACGTTCGGGGGGACCGATTGGTCGCCCCTTTCCAGACGTAGCATTCTTCACCGAAACCTGGACCAACACCACCTCGGGACCGGACATCGCCATCGCCCAAGGATACAAGATCTCCAGGAAGGACCGCCCCACCCACCCAGGAGGAGGAATCGCCATCGTCCACAAATCCAGCCTCCGCTTGAGCACACTCCCTGACGAGTCCACAGAACTGATGGAACACCTTCACTTCAAGATACTGGCTAGCCCCACCGCCGCCCTCCGAGGAACCCTCATCTACTGACCCCCTGGACCCCGCGGACCCTTCGCCAACTCCATCACGGACATTATCTTCCTGCAGGCCATCGCATCCACCAACTACACCCTGCTGGGAGACCTCAACTTCTACCTAGACAATCAACTGGACCCCAACACCACATGCCTCCTGGACAACCTCCACAACATTGGACTCCGCCAGATCGTGACCGAGCCCACGCACTCAGCAGGACACACCCTCGACCCCCTCTTCACTACAGGAAACTCCATCACCTTCAGCCACACCACCGAACTCCCATGGACCGACCATCATTGCGTCCACTTCACCTTCTGAACACCCACCATCCACAGACACCAGCACCTGCTTCCACAAAGAAACTGGACCAAAATCACCGATGACCAGCTCACCTCCTCACTCAACAACTCCACCCCAACCATCGCGGAAAATGACGACCCCAACACCGCAGCCCGAACCCTGCATAGATGGATCTCGGACAGCACCAACACCATAGCCCCCCTCAAGAAAAACAACAATACCTGTGCCAAGAAAGCCAGATGGTTTACCACCGAACTTCGAGAGTCCAGGCGCACATGCCGCCGCCTCGAAAAGGCCTGGAGAAACACCAAATCCACAGAAGCCCACAACAACTTCAGAGCCGCCACCAACGCCCACCATCAACTCATCAGAGAAACGAGGAAAAAAACGATTGAAGACAGAATCTCCACCCACGCACACAACAGCAAGGAACTCTTCAGCATCATCAAGGAGTTCGCCCAACCCACCAGCGAGTCTACCGACATCCATCCCTCTCAAGACCTCTGCGACAAACTCAGCATCTTTTTCCACCACAAAATCAAGAGCATCTACGACAACTTCGACGAAGACAACCAACACACTGAACCCTCACCAACCACCCCTGACACCCGGAAACCAGCGATGGATGACTGGACAGCCCTCACCACCAAAGACATACTGAAGACAATGAAGTCAATCCACTCAGGGGCCCCCACCGACCCCTGCCCCCACCACATCTTCAACAGAGCCGCCAACACCATCGCACCCATGCTCCGCCAAACCATCAACCGCTCCCTGGCGACCGCCTCGTTCCCCGACGACTGGAAACACGCCGAGGTCAACCCCCTCCTAAAGAAACCCTCAACGGACCCCACCGACCTCAAAAACTACAGACCCATCTACCTGCTCCCGTTCCCAGCTAAAGTCATCAAGAAAGCCATCAACAGCCAACTCGCCACATTCATTGAAGAACACAACATCCTCGACTCCTCCCAATCCGGCTTCAGAAAAAAACACAGTACGGAAACCGCGCTCCTCGCCACAACAGACATCCGCATCTTATTGGACAAAGGAGAAACAGTAGCCCTCACCCTCCTCGACCTATCAGCGGCGTTCGACACAGTCTCCCACCGCACCCTAATACGCAGACTCTATGATGCAGGAATCCAGGACAAGGCCCTCGACTGGATCTGCTCCTTCCTCTCCGGCAGGACGCAGCGGGTCAGACTATCCCCTTTCCTCTCGGACCCCACACCTACCACCTGCGGAGTCCCCCAGGGCTCCTCCCTCAGCCCGACGCTCTTCAACGTCTACATAGCTCCACTTGCCCCCATCGTCAGAACCTACGGATTTAACATCGTGTCATATGCAGACGACACCCAGCTCATCCTCTCCCTATCCAACAAGTCCAACACCGCAAGACGCAACTTTCGAGAAGGCATGGGAGCCGTCACCAAATGGATGAAAAACAGCTGCCTACAACTAAACACCAACAAAACAGAAGTACTCATCATGGGCCCAAACTCCGACGCCTGGAGCGACACCTGGTAGCCCACCGCCCTCGGAAACCCGCCAACCCCCACAGACCACGCACGCAACCTGGGAATCATCCTGGACTCCGAGCTCAAAATGGACTGCCAGATCAACTCTGTCTCATCTTCCTGCTTCCACACCCTCCGCCTCCTTCGTAAGACCTTCAAATGGATCCCCCTCGAACACCCAAAGACAGTTACTCACGCCCTGGTCACCAGCAGACTCGACTACGGCAACGCACTCTACGCCGGAATAAACAAAAACCTCATCCGCAAGCTACAGAACATCCAGAACGCCGCCGCAAGACTGGTCCTCAACCTGCCAAAACACTACCACATCTCCCAGCACCTGCACACACTCCACTGGCTCCCCGTCGAGGCGAGAATCACCTTTAAGATGCTCACCCACGCACACAAGGCCCTCCACGGCACCGGACCAGCATACCTGAACAGCCGACTCAAATTCCACGCAACCCAAAGGACTCTACAATCAGCCCAGCTTTCCTACGCTGTGGTCCCCCACACCAGAAAGACCAGATCGGGAGGCCGCTCCTTCTCCTTCCTTGCGGCCAAAGCATGGAACGCCCTTCCGCTCCACCTCAGACAGACAACATCACTCCCCATCTTCGCAAGAAACCTCAAAACCTGGCTCTTCGACAGACCCCCTCCTTGATGGAATGGAATATGCACCCCCCCACCCCCCCACCCCTAGCGCCTTGAGACCCTTACGGGTGAGTAGTCGCGCTTTAACAAACTCCTGATTGATTGATTGGTAAAATAGTTCCTAAGACGTAAGCACAAACTACAATGTGAAAACTACCTCGGCTGAGAGTGGTAACAAAGTCAGGCCAAAATATAATTGCACAGGAATTTCGGGCAGATGTGATGTAGGATAGAATTTTGATTAGCGAAAGTAGAGCACTCGTTCTGGAAAAAATAATAATGCCCTGCTAATCAGTAAAAATAAAGCTTCTTGTGATATGACATGGCTTAGCTTGCTGGTATGCACCTGTACGATCATAATATTCCATTAAACTATAATTTTCTTATATTACCATAAGAAAATTAGGATTTCTACATTATTTCAACATCTGATGCAAAAGTATATTGAGCTTATATTCCCATGTTTTAATACACCTTTAAGGTAGACAGCAGCATCATATGTCATCAAACAAGACAGTAAGATAAAGAACATAAAATAGTTTATATGGAAGATGCGTAAAATATTCTATTTTGAAACTAAATAAATCATTTACATATTTACTTTACTACGCTAAAATAAAGAACAAATCTGAACAAAATATGAGCCCTAATATGACATGTTTATAAACACCGATGAGTATGGAGTTGCTAGGTTCTGTGGAGTTTTGAATAATGTGGTAAATCTGTGGGCCTAGTAGACATTTTCTGCCAGCAGCTCAACTTCTCAAAGTAGCCAAAATCTCAGGACGAAAATACGGGCACGAAATCAGTGGCGGCTTCTCCGCTGAGGCGGAGAAGACTCGCCTATTGCTCTGTGAGCAGTAGTTAAAGAAAATAAAATGATCATAACTACCACTATTAACTAGCGTTATTATCATTTTAGTTTTCCTTTCCTGGTGTGGGGCAGGGGAGGAGTGTTTGCTCGCTCCAAGGTGCGCAATGACTCTTTGACCGACCCTCTTGGGCAAGGCCAGACTGGGAACGAAAACCGGCCCAGGCAAAGTGCTCAGGGGGGGGTGCAACTGAGCTCTTTGCTCGGGCCGGTTTTCGGCCGATTTTTAAATAGGGCCAAATATGCTGCAAAAATGGTCCTGTAACAAAAACGGTCCCCAGGGGCCCAAAACCGGCCCCCACCCTTACAGCGCACCGGGGGATTGCCCGGTGCCCGCAATGGCCTGTCCGGCCCTGCTCTTGGGCCGGCCAAACCAGCATGAGCACTTTGCATGTTCTGTACTCAGGCTGCATTACAGCCTGGGTTGAGAACATGCCCCAGGCTCCCATTTCCTGCTTGAGCGCTGATCCATGGCGCTCAGACCAACCACAGCGCTGCATTGCGATTGGCTAATGGAGTAAGGAGCCTGGGTGCTTCCTGTTCCTGCTTCCAGGACCGAGAGGCAGTGGCCAGCCAAGTGCAGGGCCGGACTGGGAACCAAAACCGGCCCTGGCAAAGTGCTTGGCCGCCCCCCCCCCCTCCCCACTGGGGGTGGTGTTGGGGGTGGGAGGGGGTTGGAGGTGCCGCCGAGCGCTTTGCTTGGGCCGGTTTTCGGCCGATTTTGTTGCAGGGCTGGTTTTGCAAAAACGGCCCTGAAACAAAATCGGCCCCCAGGGGCTCAAAACTGGCCCCCACCCTTGCGGCGCACCGGGGGATTGCCCGGTGCCCACTACGGCCAGTCCAGGCCTGGCCATGTGGCCTGCCTGTAAAGTAAGTGGGCCTTTTTCCCCATTATTTTTCATTTACAATCCTCCCCATCCCCCTGTCCCGCCACCCCGGTGAATTGGGGCCGCCACTGGTATGAATGACGCATAAGGTAATCAGATGTGGTAAATCTGATTTGATCAGTTATTCTCAATTTCTTAGTGGAACCTTCTGAGAGATTTGAGTCATACTGTTCCGCCAATCAAAGTTACTGGACCAGAAGTTACTTCACTGGGAGTCATAGGATGTCTATTCTAAGTAGATGTTTGGCAGTGGTGTAACAACAGCCCCCACAGCCCCTGCGATGTGGGGGGGGGGCGGGTTCGAGCACCAGGGGGCTCCCTCAGCACAGTGCACTGACTGGGTTTGACTCTGGGGCCAATTAGTTTACTTTGATACGCTCGTCGTGCTGACATGGCATTCAACAGTTATTCACAATTGAAGATTTTTAGCCACAAACAGTGCACAGGGAAGCAACAAGCAGCACAGAGCACATGTGGAATATAATTTCCAATAACCTCAGAGCATCGCTAGTACAAGAGGAAACTGACCACCCTTAAAAAAACAGTTTTCTTCTTTTTAGCAGGCAGTACTTTTATTAACAGCGGGGGGAAATGATCGATAAAGACTACATGATATAATACAACCACACAGAAGCAATGATCAAATAGATACACAAGCACTCATTCATACACAAAGGAATATGTGCACACAGACTGACACAAATGCACATCAATCACTATAGAAGTAGGCGGCCATCCACACTGACCAACTGACACGTAGACGCACATATATAAATTAACACAAATGCAAGCACCTGTGGCGTAACATTAGCCCTCGCTGCCCCCAAGGTGCAGGGGGCTAAGCTCCAGGCCCCTGACCCCTCCCCGGTCAGCACAGCCTGCTCTGGGGGCAGTGGGTCGCTGGCCTGAGAGCTCCTGACTGGGTTCTGGGGAGGTGGGCCACCCTCCGTGTACTTTGCGGGGGGCTTATGTTTCGTTATGCCACTGTTGTTTGGAGAATTTGGGGGGTCTTACAGCTGCTCCTGGGTACCCACCAAACACAATATAACACGTCTGCAGGGTGCTTGCCCAACCTGGAGCACCCCTGATACTAAATGTACAGTTTGAAGCCAATGTAAGGTCTTATGGAATCTGTTTCGGGCCCATAGTAATCCCTTTGATGCAGCCCATGTGCAAAAAAATATCTATGTTTGTCCCTTTTGTGGCAACCCTTTGATGTAACTGGCAGTGACAAGGGATCGTATCTGGGAGCCTCTCCCCTACTTGGTGCATGTGATGGACTGCGCTGCAGACTCCTGAGCTACATGGACGTAGGCGTCTTATTATGGTGATCTTCCTTCTATTTGATAAGATTCTCAGAACAAATGCTTCTTCTTAGAAGTGCAGTCGAATAATTATTATGGGACGGAACTTTTAACAGTCGCAATAGGAAAAGTTATGAACCAATCAAATCTCTCCTTTTAAAGTCACATGGCCGCTAAAGTGACTATAATGGGTTTGATACATAATTACCTCCGAGAAATGACAACAGATAGGTTACAACAGTCTGACAAACAGATCCACAACCTTATTACGCTACTTTTGAGTCACTTTTAACATGGGTAAAGTGATGCAAGGAGCTAGTAAATCTACATCTCACTTTTCAATAAAAAATCTCAACTCCAGACTCTGCGACACAGTTTTAATGTTGTTTTCTCTCTCTTTCTCTCTCTCACTCTCTGTGACATCATTTCTCTTTCTCTCTTAAACTTAGACACTGCTGTCTTGGACGTGTAGAAGAATTGTTCAGAAAAAGTTGTGACACCAACTGCCTGAAATGTTTACCCGCAAAGGTTATACAACGGTAAGCACAGAGGCCTAGATGTACAAAGCCTTCATAGGAATGCATTAGAAATAAGTCGCCATAACGGGCGTCAGTAACGCAGTAGGCACTTCCATATAGACACCACTTGATAACAGAACTGGAATGTACGAGTCACACTGCACACGTAAAACCGTAGAGTTACCAAAACTTGTAGGGACATAGTATCAAGAACGGCGATAAAATAATCGCCGTTTCAGCTGCAGGAAACTGCCGCTAAAGCGGCAATAATGGGCTTGATAATATGCCCTTCTGAATTCCCATAGTAACCCAGGTTAGCACCAGAACCTGGACTGCGATGGGAATTCACAACGAAAATCCAAAGGGGGTGAAGGAAGGAGTGTTGACAATACAAACACTCACCTCCAGTCAACTGATCTGGGTTTAATCCATCATCGTTCTTTAGCTCACTCCGCCACGCCAGTTCAGACATGACCATATGCAAATCAGTCTGACCCTGTGCCTCATGGGAACAGTCCAGCTCGAACTGCCAAGCCATGTCTTCCCTGGACCGGAATCAAGCTTCCCAGGACCAGTTTCTGGCATTCCAGCCATCTTCAGCCGTGCTTGCTTGAATCCAGTGGCAAAGTGAGCAAGGGACTCACGCCTGAGCATACCCTGCCAACTTAGGGCGAACAAAGAAAAACCAAAGGGGAGAATGGACGGAGTGTTGACAATACAAACACTCACCCCCAGTCAACTGATCTGGGTTTAATCCTTCACCGTTCTTTAGCTCACTCCCCCACCCCAGTTCAGACATGGCCATATGCAAATCAGTCTGCCCCTGTGCCTCATGGGAACAGTCCAGCCCGAACTGCCAAGCTGGTCCTAGGATGCTTGATTCAGTCCAGGAAAGACATGGCTTGGCAGTTTGGGCTGGACTGTTCCCATGAGGCACAGGGTCAAGGCTGATTTGCATATGGCCATGTCTGAACTGGGGTGGTGTGGAGTGCAAAAAAATGATGGATTTAGGCCCAGATCTCTGTACTGGGGTGAATGTATGACATTGATCTGCATTCTGTCCATCAACTGTGCTTTTTGCATTTGACACCCCGAGTGGGATGGTTATGCTCAGACGTGAGTTCCATGCTCTCCACACCACTGGAGTCAAGCTATCCTGGCTGAAGACGGCTGATAGCCAGACACCGGTCCTAGGATGCTTGATTCCGGTCCAGGAAAGACATGGCTTGGCAGTTCTGGCTGGACTGTTCCCATGAGGCACAGGGTCAAGGCTGATTTGCATATGGCTATGTCTGAACTGGGGTGGTGTCAAGTGAAAAAAAAGATGGATTTAGGCCCAGATCTCTGTACTGGGGTGAATGTATGACATTGATCTGCCTTTTGTCCATCAACTGTGGTTTTTGCATTTGTCACCCGAGTGGGATGGGTATTCTCAGACGTGAGTCCCATGCTCTCCACACACTGGAGTCAAGCTATCCTGGCTGAAGACGGCTGATAGGCAGAAACCGGTCCTAGGATGCTTGATTCCGGTCCAGGAAAGACATGGCTTGGCAGTTTGGGCTGGACTGTTCCCATGAGGCACAGGGTCAAGGCTGATTTGCATATGGCCATGTCTGAACTGGGGTGGTGTGGAGTGCAAAAAAACGATGGATTTAGGCCCATATCTCTGTACTGGGGTGAATGTATGACATTGATCTGCATTCTGTCCATCAACTGTGGTTTTTAGGGCTCGGGCCTACGTCACACTGCATAGCAGTGTAGGCGGAGCCTAAGAGTCCTTTTCTGAGGACTTCGAAAATGTAACCAACGAATTCCAGAGAAGCTCGTGATTTTTGCTCGTTATTTATGTCAGCTGCATGGCAATTGGCCCTCGCATGGCGGTGTTTTTACAAGCCAGCAAGCAATAGGCCATAGGCTGTAGAGTTGCTTTGCTTCCTGCATATTCCGTGCGGACACACGCACTAGAAGGGCATATTTCTTCAATTATCGCAGCTGTCAGGGGCCGCGGTAATTGAATACAGATGCTGGTTTTTTTTTTTCCTTGTTTTTTTTTTTTACAATTGGATCGCTTTCGCGATCCATGGTGTGGCGTTGTGAAGCTTGTTTGTTCGGGGATTCTACGCGCGTTCAGTTTTTCATCGGAGGTACGTGCCAAGTTGTTATGAAGTACATGGGAGAAGTTTAACAGGATGTGAGCACTCGGATAACTCTATTGTGCGTACCAGGCATGTGAGTGAGCACAAGCTTCTTGCCAGCGCGCCGGAGATGCACCTTAACCCTGCGTGTAAAGAAGCGTCGCTGCGTCAGGTACCGAGAACTCCGACTGCTCTGCCGTGGGCTTCTGTCCTGACCCGCAGCATCCTTATCATTGTACAGGGGCACCATAGCTCTGGCATTGGGCCTCAATTCTGATTCCAGGGAAGCTACGCCCTCTGCTCTTTCATTACCAGGCGCGCACACCACAGGTCTGTCGGTGCACCTCAATCCCGACCTGCCACATCGTCTGCTATTTCAGTTCCGGAGCGAGCTTAGCTCCGGCAGTGTACCTCAATCCCGACCTGCCGCATCCTCTGCTATTTCAGTACCATGCGTGCACAGCTCTGTCAGTGCACCTCAATCCCGACCTGCCGCATCCTCTGCTATTTCAGAACCAGGCGTGCACAGCTCTGTTAGTGCACCTCAATCCCGACCTGCCGCATCCTCTGCTATTTCAGTTGCGGAGCGAGCATAGCTCCGGCAGTGTACCTCAATTTTCACATGCCATGCACACTACTCTTTCAGTACAGGGGTGCACAGCTCCATATTCTCCTGTTTTTAGGTCCGGGGCGCGCACAACTCGGTCAGTGTACCTCAGTCCTGAACTGTTGATGATCTGCTATTTTTGTACTGAGGCGCATCCTACCCACCTCAATCCAGGCCGACCGCACCCTGGGCTCCTGCAGTCCCGGAACGCCGCAGCACTGCCAATGTGTCTCAATACGGAGCTGCCGCCCCCGCCCCCTGCTGTGCAATACAGGGCGCACTCACTTCAGCCAACGTATCTCAGTCGGGACTAGCACTGCATCTGTTACAGAACCATCACACTGTGCAAAAGAACCTCGACTCAGACCTTGCGCAGCCTCTGCTGTTACACGACTGAGGCACACTCCGCTCTTCCGATGCGCACCAATCCTGACCCGCATCAGCGTCAGGTATTACAGTACTGGGACATACTTAGTTCTGGCAGTGCCACTCTGTACAGACCCGTCAGACCCTCGGCACTCACAAGCGCACACTATCTCTTCCCTGTGGCTCCTCATCTTTTTCTTTTTTTTAAAAATTAAATTTGTACTTTATTACACCTTTAAATTGTGCACACAGCCTTCATCGCCTACAACCCGGAGGCCGGCGGCAACCGTAGTTCACACCCAGGTCATTAAGTAGAGGTCACACACATAGCCACGACGCCAACCACCCGAAGGCCTGTTGGCGCAACAGTAGGAGAGGAAGAAATGTGAGACAATATCGAGTTATTAAAGCAATTGATGACTGACCACAATATAACAAAACAAAATCTGACCAGCAGCGTTGGTGATGTCACTCCATATCGCAGTTCTGTGTGCACAGGAAATACAGTCTGTATATACATAATAAGCCAACCACCTGATGACCGGAGGATAAAGCCCCCCTGGTAGGGGGAGATGAGAAGGTGTAGTAAACCACTAAAAACCCACCCAAGAACAAGACCCCCACCCTGCAAACTAGCCAGACTACCTATACCCGTGACCACTCGCACACCCCCACCCATTACCACGTCTACGGTCGAATTCAGGACCCATAGCTACTGACTCAAGGGCCCAATGGAACGGAGCAAAGTACTAGAGGGACTATGCGAACCGCCACCCAGAACAGCCGTCATAAGTATCCACCCAGCACACTGCACAGACAAGACGTAGGCGGGATCCCCCACCCACCTTCGGGAAGGGAACATTCAACCATCATTCTCATCAGAGTCAACCATCGACACCCCACCTTCCTGCAGCTCATCCAACACCTCCCCCTCAGAATCCGACTCACTGCCCCCGGCTCCTCATCTTTTTCAGGGTGACACCCACACAGTGTGTGCAGAGTGCAGAGTGAGTGCAGAGTGCAGAGTGAGTGCAGAGAGCAGAGTGAGAGTGAGAGTGAGTGCAGGTGCAGAGTGAGTGCAGAGTGAGTGTGAGTGCAGAGTGAGTGCGAGTGCAGAGTGAGTGCGAGTGCAGAGTGAGTGCAAGTGAGTGCAGAGTAAGTGTGAGTGCAGAGTAAGTGTGAGTGAGTGCAGAGTGAGTGTGAGTGAGTGCAGAGAGAGTGCAGGTGCAGAGTAAATGTAAATGTAAATGTGTTCCGATTTATATAGCGCACTTTAACCCAGGGGCCTCAAAGCGCTTGCTTAGGGAACCCGTCCTGGTATTCCCCTGTGAGATACCCCGGCCGGGTATCCACAAGGTGAAAGCCAGGCATCCCGCCGCGAGGGGCCGTAGTGGAGATTAAGCAAGCTATTGCCCAGAGTCGCAGAGTGTGACCCCGTGAGTCGAGTAGGCACCAGAGCGAGAATTGTCGACTCCGTGGAATTTTTGAGCCTGAGACCCGCCAAGGCGGGGAATCGAACCCTGGTCCACGGCCGATCTCAGCTTCTGGGTCTGCCGCCTCTAACCACTGAACCACGCTTCTCACTCTGCACCTGCACTCACAGAGTGAGTGCAGGTGCAGAGTGAGTGCAGGTGCAGAGTGAGTGCAGAGTGAGAGTGAGTGCAGAGTGAGAGGGGGTGCAGAGTGAATGCAGGTGCAGTGTGAGTACAGGTGCAGAGTGAGTGCAGAGTGAGTGCAGAGGTAGTGCAGAGGTATTGCAGAGGTAGTGCAGAGGTAGTGCAGAGTGAGTATGAGTGTGAGTGCAGAGTGAGTGTGAGTGCAGAGTGAGTGTGAGTGCAGAGTGAGTGTGAGTGCAGAGTATGAGTGATTGCAGAGTGAGTGTGAGGGCAGAGTGGGTGTGAGTGAGTGCAGAGTAAGTGTGAGTGAGTGCATAGTGAGAGAGTGCAGAGTGAGAGTGAGTGCAGAGTGAGTGAAGGTGCAGAGCGAGTGCAGGGTGAGTTCAGAGTGAGTGCCGAGTGAGTGCAGAGTGAGTGCAGAGTGAGTGCAGGTACAGAGGTAGTGCAGAGGTAGTGCAGGTGCAGAGTGAGTGCAGAGTGAGTGCAGGTGCAGAGTGAGTGCAGAGTGAGTGCAGGTGCAGAGTGAGTGCAGGTGCAGAGGTAGTGCAGAGGTAGGGCAGAGTGAGTGCAGGTGCAGAGTGAGTGCAGGTGCAGAGGTGGTGCAGAGTGAGTGCAGGTGCAGAGGTAGTGCAGAGTGAGTGGACAGTGAGTGCAGAGTGAGTGCAGAGGTAGTGCAGATTGAGTGCAGAGGTAGTGCAGAGTGAGTGCAGAGTGAGTGCAGAGTGAGTGCAGAGTGAGTGCAGGTGCAGAGTGAGTGCAGGTGCAGAGTGAGGACAGAGTGAGTGCAGAGTGAGGACAGAGTGAGTGCAGAGTGAGTGCAGAGTGAGTGCAGGTGCAGAGTGAGTGCAGGTGCAGAGTGAGTGCATAGTGACTGCAGAGTGAGTGCAGAGTGAGTGCAGCTGCATAGTGACTGCAGAGTGAGTGTGACTGCAGAATGACTGCAGAGTGAGTGTGACTGCAGAGTGACTGCAGAGTGAGTGTGACTGCAGAGTGACTGCAGAGTGACAGTGACTGCATATTGACAGTGACTGCAGTGTGTGAGTGTGTAGGGTGAACAGTGTGTGAGTGTGCAGGGTGAACAGTGTGTGGGTGTGCAGGGTGAACAGTGTATGAGTGTGCAGGGTGAACAGTGTGTGAGTGTGCAGGGTGAACAGTGTGTGCAGTGTGAACAGTGTGAGTGTGCAGGATGAGCAGTGTGTGAGTGTGTAGGGGCAGTGTGTGAGTGTGCAGGGTACGCACACTCGAACTAAGTCCACCACACACGCATACATAAGACCACTCACATAAGACCACACACACACCACACACATACCACACACACACACACACCACACACTCACCACATACACACCACACACACACACACACCACTCTCTCACCACTACACACTCACCACCACACACTCACCACCACACATGCAACCACACACACAACCACACACACACACCACCAGCCATCAGTGCACACTTTCACCAGGCACAAACACCACCAGCCATCAGTGCACGCTTTCACCGGGTACAAACACCACCAGCCGTCAGTGCAGGCTTCCACCAGGCACTCAACACCAAACGTCAGTGCACGCTTTCATCAAACACACACACACCACTAGCCATCAGTGCACACTTTCACCAGGCACACACAACACCAGCCGTCAGTGCACGCTTTCACCAGGCGCACTCACCACCAGCCATCAGTGCATGCTTTCACCAGGCACACACACCACCAGCCGTCTGTGCACGCTTTTACCAGGCAAACACACCACCAGCCGTCAGTGCACGCTTCCACCAGGCACACACACCTCCAGCCGGCAGTGCACACTTCCACCAAGCACACACACCAACAGCCATCAGTGAACAATTTCTACAGGCGCACACACCCCACCAGCCATCAGTGCACACATCAATTGTTAACACATCCACAATTAACTATTGTAGCAATCGCAGTATGGTGCACTTTACTTTTAAACATATTCATCTAAAGCGCAGCATGCCACCATTGCTACAATTCCAATCCAACCCACATAATTCCAGCACACACCACATGCATACACTCCATAATACATGGCTAAAAGACATTGCCATTTACAATGCCATTAGCTCTTACTCAAATAAATCTAAGCCCTATTGCATTTCCAATGCTTGTTGCATTTTTCACCCCGAGTGGGATGGGTATGCTCAGACGTGAGTCCCATGCTCTCCACACCACTAGAGTCAAGCTATCCTGGCTGAAGACGTCTGATAGCCAGAAACCGGTCCTAGGATGCTTGATTCCGGTCCAGGAAGGACATGGCTTGGCAGTTCGGGCTGGACTGTTCCCATGAGGCACAGGGTCAAGGCTGATTTGCATATGGCCATGTCTGAACTGGGGTGGTGTGGAGTGCAAAAAAACAATGGATTTAGGCCCAGATCTCTGTATTGGTGTGAATGTATGAAATTGATCTGCATTCTGTCCATCAACTGTGGTTTTTGCATTTGTCACCCCGAGTAGGATTGAAGGACTGGGTTATTTAGACCCAGCGGTGCCAGGGCACAACACCTGAAACCTTCGTGGGTAACCTGCTCCGGCGTACTAATCACAGAGACACGGGACACTTCCTTCGGCATCAAAGATTCAGGGTTTATTTACTGCAGGGAATACAGAAGTCACGACAAGCAACACACGTGCAACTTGGGGAGACTGCTTCAAATTGGTTCTGTGGATCGCTCCTTTTATACACGATCCTCCCATAGGTTTGCATAGCAGACAAAAGTTTACAACCCGGTTCCCACAACTATCCCCCAGAGGGGTCGCTTTGGTCACTTTGATACACATAAGGACCGGAACATAAGTGCGGAAACATTTGGTGGTTCCCAACTGAAAAAACCCATCTTCCCATCATTAGTGCATTCCAATCGGCAATAAAACAGATCAAAATAGGAACAAGAACAGGTGTAGAGGAAGACGGAGACAGTGGGGAAATCGGAAAGGGTGAAAAAGGGAGGTATCGAGAGACACGTGATACAGGCATCAAAGGGACGTGCCTAATGAGATGCACGGCTAAGACAATAAACCGGCACGGCGAGATGAGCCTCGAGCGGGGCCATCTGCCTTACAGTATCATCCCCCTCATCATAAAGACACTTACAAAAGACATGTGTCTTCCGCAAATATCTTGGGAGTCCCAGGGTCGCGAAGCGGACATCGTCCGTTCGCTGGCTACTTGAGGGCAAGAGACAAAATGGATGCCGTATCTAAGATGGAACCCGTGGGTATAGATGAAAAACCCACATAGCAAACGAACGGTTTAAGTTAGCACAGCGAAACTGCGCACACTTACTAAACTCGTTATTTGCGGTTCATAGATACCAGACTCGACCATATTCGTGCGAGTCGAAAACACCACTGACAATTGTCACAGAACCTCAGACGCTCCTTTTGCCCTCATGTAGGCAAGCACTAGTCGGAATCATACTCAATATTCATCAGACCATCTAGATGTTGCTGTAGCATAGCTCTGTCCAACCGAGTTCCATTGGTAACAGGCGGCTGTCTCATACACGTTGTAGCACAGAGGCCACATAAGGCAGGACCGCACTGCACACAAAGGCAACACGTGAACAGGAACGCCACGACAACTCCGACGATCATCAGAATCTTCCAACCCCAAGTCGACATCAGGCCCCAAAACCACCCAAGTAGCGTCCAATCCCCTACATCCACGTGTATGGATTCGGAGATCTTATGCAACTTCGAGATGGCTTGATAAACGGTCGGAGCGTTATCAGGAATGAAAATACAACAACTCGAATGGATCACCGTACATACCCCACCACGATCTGCTAAGATGACATCTAAAACCATACGGTTTTGTAACGTCATAAGTCTATCCGCCTGAAGTTCTGTGGTGATATTACCAAGGGCACTGGCAGTAATATTAGCTGTCGATTCTACCACTCGAGTCAACTGTCTCAGGTTTCTACTATTCACCATAGGTCCCCAAAACGGGAGGAAACCCTTGAAAAAGTCTCCTGCCTCTTGACCGGCAGTATCCTCTTCGCTAATTACGCCTCGCACAACTCTAGTCTTGTGATAATCGGCATCTACAGTGAACGTCAGAGGCAACAAATTAGCAATGAAGCATGAGCCCATGAAGTCAGCGGGCAACCATGCATATGCACGATCATGGCAGATAAAGTATGTACCCTTGGCCGCCAGGAACACAGGGGACGAGACCATCGGCAAAATGTAATTTTCAGTGCAAGCACTCTCTCCAAGTCGGGCTTTCGATCTTCGGCCACGACCCATTAGACAAAAATTACCAATGTGGGGTACGACCCATATCGGAGGTGAGCTTTTAAGCTGCTTTTCACTAATGAACACACTATACTCGCCTCTACTCAGGACCCTGTAGGCTTGTACCTCTTCTTCGGGAATAAGCGAGGGATCATAGATATCGCTGTCTAAGTCCTCGATTGCTATCGACAAAGGTTTTTGATACGAGGTAGGACCAGAGTAGGGGGAACGTGGTTCTCGAATGGGGTGGAAACCTAGTGCGCTTCGAAACATTGTTTGAAATGCTCGAGCAGACCCTTGGGAGCTATACGGTAACACCAGATACGGAATTCCCTTATCCGTAGTATGTGGCATCAACCCACACACCCAACAATTAGTAGTGTTAACCACTAACTGATGCTGATGAAGGAGCTGAATAAAGGAATTATTGCGGAATTCTGCACGTCTAGCCTGCTCGTGTTCGGGTAATACATGAAAGGAATGGGGAGAAGCAACAGTAGTAAGTTTAGGATCAGGGGTAGGAGTAGGTACGACAGAAGGTAAGAAGTAAGATATCATGTAATACACCCCACCCGCCAATAATGCAGAAACAGTCAAAAATAATACAAATACTTGAAATATAAAACATTTCGTACGGCTAAGTTGCTGCAGCTTGAATCTTCGAGCTTGAGCTTCTTCCAAGTCCATCAGCTTCGAAAATGCCATTCCCTACGACCGTCCGCAACGTTTCTTGACGCACTTCGTTCTGTGTAGCAATAGTCAGTCCCTAGGAGTTCCCAGGAACCGACGGTCTTTAACCTAGCGTCAAGACCTACTAACCAGAAGGAAGTACGCGCGCGGCCCTACGGCCTTTATTTCACAAATATATATATGAAAACAATGTCTCTCGGCTGTGGAAGCAAAAAGTATAAGGAATGAAGCTCAATGTATATACACACAGGGATAAACACAATAATATGAATGTTCAAACTGATCACGGAAAACGGGATAATGTAGTTGTCAAATACAGCAAAACAGGATCTTTTATTAGTCTTTAGTACTAGATCGCAAAAAGTATCGGGTTTTCCCAGGACGTGTCTGCTCGTCAAACAAAGGATCCTTTGAAGAGACAACGTCCTGCTGATCAGTTGAGTGTTCTGGTCTTGAGTCTTTTGATGACAAATGTTCAACAGTGTCTTTCTGCTGCACTGAGGATTCTCCGACAGGCTGTGCGTCGCTAAAAGGTACGAACGCCGGCAATCCTTCGGTTTCCGTTGATGCAATGCCTCTCCTCACCCACGGGTCTGCCGGCAAAGGGATAGGGACCTTTTTGGTGTGGGTGGCGTGCACCCAGTTTTTCCGTCCCTCAAGACGAACAGCAGTCCTCGTGGCAAGGAGAACCTGGTAAGGTCCAGTAAACCTCGGGTCCAAGTTGTTCTTGCGCGAAAAGTTCAGCGTCACCACCCAATCTCCGGGCTGGAGCTGGTGGCCTGGACCCTCCGTCTGCGTCGGCAGTGCGTCGTGAACCTGTTGGTGAATTAACCTCAGTTTAGCAGTCAAGTCATGAAGATAATCGATCAGCATTGGATACTCAAGATCACAGAAAATACCTGGCCTAGGAACCCCCCAGACATTCGCAGGACAACCGAACACTATTTCATAGGGACTAAGCCCTACTCGGGAGTGTACAGTCGCCCTAGTTGACAGTAACGCTAAGGGTAAAGCGTCAGGCCACGAAAGACCAGTCGTAGCCTGAATCTTTGCTAGTTTTAGTTTAAGGGTGCCGTTATACCCTTCAACCAAACCAGCTGACTGGGGATGATTGGCGCTGTGGAATTTCTGATTAATTCCAAGGCCCTTGCACACACTCTTCATCACACTTCCCACAAACTCACTTCCGTTATCTGACCACAAGACTCTAGGCATTCCGTACCGAGGAAAGTATTCCTTCAGTAGGATTTTCGCAGTAGACAAAGCAGTATTGTCTTTGAGAGGATAGGCCTCGATCCATCGGGAGAATGCGCAAACCACAACTAAAACGTATTTCAGGTTATTGCATCGCTCCATATGGATGAAGTCCAATTGAATCACCTCAAAGGGACATGAAGGGGGAGCAAAACTGCCAGGAGGAGTTGGGGTTCCTTTGCCAGGATTGTACATCATACACACCATACAATTTTTGACCAGACGTTCAGCACATTTCGTGATACCGTCATTCTTCCACACAGGGGACAGCAACTTACAAATACCTTTCGCGCTAATATGTGCTAACCCATGCGCCATTGTCACAACGGCCAGCACATACGCATCGGGCAACAACCACCTTTTCTGATCCGACAAATCAATCCAACAACCATTCACATCCAACTTTCCCGTGCTTTCTTTCCACTTCGTCTTTTCAGTCTCGGTGGCCTCTTTCTGAATTTCTTTCACACTTTCAATAGTGTCTTCACACATGCTCGACTCTGTAGGCCACTTAACCGAACTCGTCACATACATTCGAGTGCTAAGGTTCCGGGCAGTCTCCTTAGCGGTCTCATCCGCAAACGCATTACCATGACCAACATCATCCGTCACCTTACGATGCGCACTACATTTAACAATCGCTACCTGCTTAGGCAACGTCAATGCATCCAAAAGATCATTCACAAGCTGACCATGTTGAATCTTCGTACCATGCGACGTCAGAAAACCTCTCTCTCTCCACAATCGTCCAAAACTATGTGCAACACCAAACGCGTATTGGCTATCGGTAAACACATTCACACGTTTCCCTTTTGCTAGCACACACGCTCTAGTGAGAGCGATCAGCTCTGCAGCTTGGGCAGAATTCTGATTCAATCTTGCAGTCTCAACAACAGTATTCAATGTTACAACAGCATAAGCAGTAGTCACATCGCCATTCGGCAACTTAAAACATGACCCATCCACATACAGTGTTCCATCTGGGTCTTCCAATGGGGTGTTTTTAAGGTCCACTCGACCTTTTGTTTCCTCCTCTGTCCTCAAATAACAATCATGTTCTGTTATTTCATCTGACTCTGAGCTAATTGGTAACAAAGTTGCCGGGTTCAGGACATTACAACGTTTTATTTGAATGTGGCTTGCCAACAGCGTCAACTCGTACCCAGACAACCTCGCACTCGTCAAGTGCTGAGTTTTCGTACGATTCAAAAGAGTGTCGACTGCATGCGGAACCATCACCGTAAGCATATTATCCATGACCAATCCTGCTGATTGTCGGATGGAGACCGCAGCTGCCGCTGTTGCTCTCAAGCAACTCGGCAATGCTCTAGCTACTGGGTCCAAGGTCGAGGAAAAATATGCACATGGACGTTGCTTACCACCAAAAGGTTGCGTTAAAACACTCAACGCACAGCCTTCTCTCTCGTGAACATATAATGTAAACGGTTTACTGTAGTCAGGAGTACCTAACACAGGAGCCGAACACAATGAATCACGTAATTCAGAAAAACTTTTCTGACATTCTTCCGTCCATGGTAAAGGAGTTGAAACATCCTTGCACGTAAGAGCCACTAATGGTTTCGCTAGCAATGAAAAATTAGGAATCCATTGCCTGCAGTACGACGTGATACCTAAAAAGGCACGCACATCTCTTTGGGTTTTTGGCACAGCCATTCGTGCAATTGCTGCAATTCTCTCTGGGGTCAACCGCCTTCCCTCCTTCGACAATAAGTGACCTAGATAGGTTACTTCTTGACAACAATATTGGAGTTTAGAAGGTGACACCTTGTGATTTAACTCGCAGAGATGTTGCAGCAACGACACCGTAGCAATTTTACAAACGTCCTGAGTATCAGCAGCCACCAATAGGTCATCGACGTATTGGATTAAGGCCGCACCAACCGGCAACGTAAACGCATCCAACTGACCCTTCAAGGCTTGACTGTAAATCGATGGACTCTCACAGTAGCCCTGAGGAGCGCGTTTGAACCGGAAGCTGCGTCCACCGAGAGAGAAACCGAAGAGGTCCCTGCTCGCCTCTGCAATCGGGATGCTGAAGAACGCATTCTTCAAGTCAATCACCGAAAACCACGATGCAGAAGCTGGAATCAGAGTCAGTAGTGCCGTGATGTCAGGCACAACGGGGAACTGAGGAACCACAATTTTATTCACCTCCCGTAAATCGATGACAAAACGATAAACAGGTGGTTTCGAAGGATCAGTACGTTTTAGAATGGGCAGTACAGGGCTGTTGCACACGTTTCCCCGAGTCTCTTCAATAACGTCTTTCTCGATCAAATCATAAATGATCGCTAACAATGCTCGTTCACCATCAAGAGAGATACGATACTGGGGAATACGTGGCAATCGCACATTAGATTTCAACTGAACAACATAAGGGGAGATGTCAAGCAGGCCCACATCATTGGGACCTGTTGCCCACAAAGACGCAGGAAGAGAACTCAATTCCGGTGGAAGCTTATCGAGAGACAAATACATAGGAGAGACAACCCTCTCTCCTAACGTAAGCTTTACACCCGCAGGAGAACAATACAAAGTTGCATACAAACGTTTAAGCAAATCCAGGCCCAAAAGATTTTCACCACAGCCAGTAGTCAAAATCAACTGAGCTTGAAGCTCACGTGGCCCAATTGTAAGGGGCAAAGGGCGCGAAACTGGATTGCTAACGGGGGCGCCAGAGAATCCAACGGAAACATTTGTTAAGCCAGACAAAGGTGCGCCAGGGAGTTTCGAATGCATAATAGAACTTTTCGCTGCACCAGTGTCCAACAGAAAAGGCTCAACGACGCCCAATGTAGCAACTGCGACGTAAGGCCCTCTCTGATCAACCGGAACTGATACCACTCCCTCTCCTTGTCTATGGCTGTCCTAGTAATTACTGTCGTCAGTCCCCTGATCGACGTAATAATCATCTACATTGTACTGCGCAGATCGTCCTTGCGATGATCCACGTTGATCGAAACAATTATTAGAATTAGAGGAGTTATCAGAACGATCATTCTGAGCACCACGACCCCTACCACGTGATACCTGATGTGAACCACCACGACCTCCTTTGGACGAATTACCACTATTGCGATCATTCAGAACAGGGCAGTTGAATTTAATGTGTCCCTCCTGTCTACAATAAGCACATTGATTGTACCCTAACGATGATCTTTGGGAGGAGGAATCATTACGCGGCTGCGATCGATTCGATTGCGACTGCGATCTATTCTGTTGGGATGCATTCTGATTTGAACGCGGAGGATACGCTTGTTGAAGCAACACTTTAGTCTTAAGCTCTTTCGTCTTTTTATCAGCGCGGTCGCTCTCTTCTTTCTCTCTGTTCTCATAATATTGTGCTGTGGCCAATATCTGAGCTGAGGTAGAAACGGCCCACGCACTCTCTGAATTCTTTAATTTATTGCTCAAATCGGGCAATAAGTTAGAAACAAATTTATCCACGAACAACCTTTGACCACCCTCGGTGCTCATATCCTGACCACTATGATCAATGAATGCCTCCTCAAACCTCGTAAAGAAGTCGGAGACACTCTCATCCTTCTTTTGTTTACAAGCTGATAATTTGTCCCAATTTACCCTCATTGCTGGCATAAGAGTCTTCATTAACGTTATTATTCTTTGAGGTAGATCAGCAATCAGCTGCTCGGGTTTAGCACCACCAGTTTGTCGGGCATCCGCCGCTACTATGGCAGCCCAAGCACCACCTAATTCATTCGGATAGTTTTCCTGACGAATCTTGGCCCATACCGGTTGCGGTACAACATTGCCAAACAACATATCAATATCGGCAAGATTCATTACCGTAGCATCTACGAGCTGCGATAATTCCTTGTAGTACCCTGCAGGATTTTTACGAGGGTCAGGCAGAGATTGCTTCACCTGTAACACTTCCGAGCGTTTCCATGGGAGATGTATCCACACTCTCTGGAAATGCGCCAATGTCGGAGGTTGAGCATTAGGATCAGCTGGCATCCATACCGGTGGAACTTCGCGCATAGGAAATTGACCAGACTCATCTGGCAGTCTTTCAACATCCTCAACAAACAAGGCTTGAGGTATGGGAGTGGGACGGAAAGATAGCAACCGCTCAACAGCACGTCAAACGTTGGTATCCACTATCAGTCCAGTTGAGAACTGAAGCTGTAGATCAGACAAAGCGGTCAGCACCTCGTCAGGTGCGTCGGCCGATATCTGATCACGTAGGACCTTACACATTTCCTCGAACACAAATCTTTGAGTTGGTATATTGAATTGACAAAATGTGTCGAGTACAACACGTGGCGGATTTCGAAGAGGATGCATCATCCAACCCATCGCCATATTATATAGCGAAGCGCGTTCTCTGTTACCAGGAAGCTGACTACGTCTCTGAGGACCATCGGAACCAGCGGACCCAAAAACAGGTCCGAGCGAATGAAAGAAACTAGCCGCAAGAGGAGAATTACGAGAACGAGTAGAGGGAGAAGTATAGGACACAGGACTAACAAGCGAAGGAGTAGAAACAGTAGCAACAGCAGGAGTTAACAAAACAGGAGCAGTAGCGGGAGCAGGAGTATGTGGAAGCGGAGGAGCAGTAGGGATAGCAGTAGGCAAAGGAGCAGGAACAGTCGGAAGAGCGGGTGCAGGTTGAGGAACAGGCACAGGAAGAATAGGCGGAGGAATAGGTACAGCAGGAACCACGGGAGCTGCGGTACCCTGTACATACGGAGGTGGCGACTTCATAAGATAAGACATTAAAGGATCCTCAACTGATTCTTCCTTCTTTTCCGACTCCGTAGGCAAAGCGGGATAACATTTATCTACGGTCATACGCTGTAGTCTATCAAACACTTCCTTTTCCTTAACCTCCTTGTCGCGCTGAAATTGCTCTGCTTTCTTCACTATGGTAGCAACATTATCTCGCTGATTTCGTTTAGTCTGTCTGATTTCTTTCTGACGGGCTTCTTTACGCCACAACCGAAAGGCATCAAACATGGCCGGCCTTGACTTTCTCTCGAACAATTTAGCCTCTAGATTATCTAAAATCGGGGTCTCAAAGCTACCATGAGGTGGCCAACGAAGGTCACCGTCCTTCTTCGTATATTTAATCCAGTATTCATTAAAAGTAATCGGGCCTAGCCCATGTTTACTGTAGAGCTCATAAGTGGGAGTTCCAACCGGAGGTATCGGACACGAGTCCTCCAGTTGGGAATCCATACCACAAGGTCTGAAACAACTAAACAAAGTACTGCGACCAGGCATCTTGCACACTAGCCGAGTTTCACAAACTTCAAGGGTTACGGGATTTACCAAGTCCCAGCAAAAAAACAAAAACCCTCGGTTTTTGGCGGCTGCAGTCGTCAAACAACACAACAAAATACGCTAGCAAAGTGTCATCGACAAAAACACTCTCACAGCGTCAACAACAAAAACACTCGCTAAAGTGTCAACAACCAAGGACTCTGGGAGCGACCCACAAATACTTAACTCAAAGATCGATGGCGTCACCAGGAAGGCCCGTCAATCGTCTCGCTCTACCAAGGTCTACGCCAGGCGCCAAAACAGGTCTACAGTCAGGGCAGCAGTCCGTCGCAGCCGTCAGGAGGCGGGAATCTTCGCGGGAAAAGTCTTCGGGCCACTTATTTCGACAACAGGATCGATGAAGCGGGGTGCACCTTCCCTCGGAGATTTCACACGAAGTTCCTCACGATCGTCGGGCTTGGACCGGTACCACTGATGCAGCCCCACGTTGGGCGCCAACTGAAGGACTGGGTTATTTAGACCCAGCGGTGCCAGGGCACAACACCTGAAACCTTCGTGGGTAACCTGCTCCGGCGTACTAATCACAGAGACACGGGACACTTCCTTCGGCGTCAAAGATTCAAGGTTTATTTACTGCAGGGAATACAGAAGTCACGACAAGCAACACACGTGCAACTTGGGGAGACTACTTCAAATTGGTTCTGTGGATCGCTCCTTTTATACACGATCCTCCCATAGGTTTGCATAGCAGACAAAAGTTTACAACCCGGTTCCCACAACTATCCCCCAGAGGGGTCGCTTTGGTCACTTTGATACACATAAGGACCTGAACATAAGTGCGGAAACATTTGGTGGTTCCCAACTGAAAAAACCCATCTTCCCATCATTAGTGCATTCCAATCGGCAATAAAACAGATCAAAATAGGAACAAGAACAGGTGTAGAGGAAGACGGAGACAGTGGGGAAATCGGAAAGGGTGAAAAAGGGAGGTATCGAGAGACACGTGATACAGGCATCAAAGGGACGTGCCTAATGAGATGCACGGCTAAGACAATAAACCGGCACGGCGAGATGAGCCTCGAGTGGGGCCATCTGCCTTACAGTATCATCCCCCTCATCATAAAGACACTTACAAAAGACATGTGTCTTCCGCAAATATCTTGGGAGTCCCAGGGTCGCGAAGCGGACATCGTCCGTTCGCTGGCTACTTGAGGGCAAGAGACAAAATGGATGCCGTATCTAAGATGGAACCCGTGGGTATAGATGAAAAACCCACATAGCAAACGAACGGTTTAAGTTAGCACAGCGAAACTGCGCACACTTACTAAACTCGTTATTTGCGGTTCATAGATACCAGACTCGACCATATTCGTGCGAGTCGAAAACACCACTGATAATTGTCACGGAACCTCAGGATGGGTATGCTCAGAAGTGAGTCCCATGCTCTCCACACCACTGGAGTCAAGCTATCCTGGCTGAACACGGCTGATAGCCAGAAACCGGTCCTAGGATGCTTGATTCCGGTCCAGGAAAGACATGGCTTGGCAGTTCGGGCTGGACTGTTCCCATGAGGCACAGGGTCAAGGCTGATTTGCATATGGCCATGTCTGAACTGGGGTGGTGTGGAATGCAATACAACGATGGATTTAGGCCCAGATCTCTGTACTGGGGTGATGTATGACATTGATCTGCATTCTGTCCATCAACTGTGGTCTTTGCATTTGTCACCCCGAGTGGTATGGGTATGCTCAGACGTGAGTCCCATGCTTTCCACACCACTGGAGTCAAGCTATCCTGGCTGAAGACAGCTGATAGCCAGAAACCGGTCCTAGGATGCTTGATTCCGGTCCAGGAAAGACATGGCTTGGCAGTTCGGGCTGGACAGGGTCAAGGCTGATTTGCATATGGCCATGTCTGAACTGGGGTGGTGTGGAGGGCAATAAAATGATGGATTTATGCCCAGATCTCTGTGCTGGAGTGAATGTATGACATTGATCTGCATTCTGTCCATCAACTGTGGTTTTTGCATTTGTCACCCCGAGTGGGATGGGTATGCTCAGACGTGAGTCCCATGCTCTCCACACCACTGGAGTCAAGCTATCTTGGCTGAAGACGGCTGATAGCCAGAAACCGGTCCTAGAATGCTTGATTCCGGTCCAGGAAAGACATGGCTTGGCAGTTCGGGCTGGACTGTTCCCATGAGGCACATGGTCAAGGCTGATTTGCATATGGCCATGTCTGAACTGGGGTGGTGTGGAGTGCAAAAAAACGATGGATTTAGGCCCAGATCCCTGTACTGGAGTGAATGTATGACATTGATCTGCATTCTGTCCATCAACTGTGCTTTTTGCATTTGTCACCTCGAGTGGGATCGGTATGCTCAGACGTGAGTCCCAAGCTCTCCACACCACTGGAGTCAAGCTATCCTGGCTGAAGACGACTGATAGCCAGAAACTGGTCCTAGGATGCTTGATTCCGGTCCAGGAAAGACATGGCTTGGCAGTTCGGGCTGGACTGTTCCCATGAGGCACATGGTCAAGGCTGATTTGCATATGGCCATGTCTGAACTGGGGTGGTGTGGAGTGCAGAAAAACGATGGATTTAGGCCCAGATCCCTGTACTGGGGTGAATGTATGACATTGATCTGCATTCTGTCCATCAACTGTGTTTTTTGCATTTGTCACCCCGAGTGGGATCGGTATGCTCAGACGTGAGTCCCATGCTCTCCACACCACTGGAGTCAAGCTATCCTGGCTGAAGATGACTGATAGCTAGAAACCGGTCCTAGGATGCTTGATTCCGGTCCAGGAAAGACATGGCTTGGCAGTTCGGGCTGGACTGTTCCCATGAGGCACATGGTCAAGGCTGATTTGCATATGGCCATGTTTGAACTGGGGTGGTGTGGAGTGCAAAAAAACGATGGATTTAGGCCCAGATCCCTGTACTGGGGTGAATGTATGACATTGATCTGCATTCTGTCCATCAACTGTGGTTTTTGCATTTGTCACCCGAGTGGGATCGGTATGCTCAGACGTGAGTCCCAAGCTCTCCACACCACTGGAGTCAAGCTATCCTGACTGAAGACGACTGATAGCCAGAAACCGGTCCCAGGATGCTTGATTCCGGTCCAGGAAAGACATGGCTTGGCAGTTCGGGCTGGACTGTTCCCATGAAGCACATGGTCAAGGCTGATTTGCATATGGCCATGTCTGAACTGGGGTGGTGTGGAGTGCAAAAAAACGATGGATTTAGGCCCAGATCTCTGTACTGGGGTGAATGTATAACATTGATCTGCATTCTGTCCATCAACTCTGGTTTTTGCATTTGTCACCCAGAGTAGGATGGGTATGCTCAGATGTGAGTCCCATGCTCTCCACTCCACTGGAGTCAAGCTATCCTGGCTGAAGACGACTGATAGCCAGAAACCGGTCCTAGGATGCTTGATTCCGGTCCAGGAAAGACATGGCTTGGCAGTTCGGGCTGGACTGTTCCCATGAGGCACAGGGTCAAGGCTGATTTGCATATGGCCATGTCTGAACTGGGGTGGTGTGGAGTGCAATAAAACGATGGATTTAGGCCCAGATCCCTGTACTGGGGTGAATGTATGACATTGATCTGCATTCTGTCCATCAACCCTGGTTTTTGCATGGGAATTCACAACAGCATATTATCAAGCCCATTATCGCCACTTTAGCGGCAGTTTCCCGCTGCTGAAACAGCGGTAATTTTATCGCCGTTCTTGATAATATGTCCCGTATTGCTTCAGCTCATTTACTCACATCTACATAATTCTAAACTCTGATTTTCTTTTTTCTTTTACAGATTACCAACCGGACACCTTTTTTAATCCATTTCACAATTTGTTTAAGTTATATTTCCAGTTCTAATATAGTTATAATTGAGTTTCGTTTATATATATATATTGTTTAATAAAAGTTAATTAAAAAAACGACATACTTCTTTTATTTTGTGGAGGAGGGGTATGACGGCCCACAATAAAAATAATGTTGAAATACTGTAGTAAGATATTCGAGACTAGGATTGAAAACTACTAAGTTCTAACTAACAGATATAATAAAAACAATGGTGACGATGGACGGAGTACGTAATCAACGTTTGGCGCCTCGGCACTATTATTATTATGATTATTATTATTTATTTAACTTGTAACGCGCAACAGCTACCCACAGTGGGTTTCCCGGCGCTAGGGATAGACTCAAGAAGAAAAGAACATATCAGGTAATACCAGCAAACTCAGGACAGCGGGGCTGACTAAAGACAAAGATCACTCAAAAAGCAAAGTCTTGAGTCCCTTCCGGAAACGTAACAGATTATTCTCTAATTTTAAGACAACTGATAGGGTGTTCCAGAGCTTGGGGCCTAAATGTGCGAAAGATCGCCCACCCATTCTAGCAAGTTTAAATCTCAGGATACTAAAGTCTCCATTGCCAGAAGATCTAAGGGTGCGGTGTGTCCTATATGGTTGAACTAAGTTCTGTAGGTATTTCGGGGCTGTGCCCTGTCTGATCTTAAACAGGTAACATAAGGCTTTAAATGTAATCCGGCTTGAAATTTTAAGCCAGTGTAAGTCCCGCAGAGCAAGCGATGCTGAAGTTCTCCTGGGAACGTTCCGAAGCAATCGGGCAGCCGCATTTTGGACTACCTGCAGAATTTTAATGGTTGCAACATCAGCTCCCAAATAGAGAACATTCCTGTAGTCCAGGCGGGAAACAACCAGCGCCTGGACAACAGTTCTCTGAGTGGAGAGGGGCAGCATCCATAAGATTTTCTGAAGCCATCTTAAGGTGACAAAACAGATTGCGGCAACCTTTTTAGCCTGTTGCCTCATAGATAACTTGTCGTCAACAAGAAAACCAAGATTACGCACCACTGTAGCTGGTTGAGGAAGTGGTCCCATATCTCTAGGCCAGTGTTGGGGGCCCCATAGATTTTTATTTTTGCCCAGTATCACCACTTCTGTCTTCTCCCCATTTAATTTCAGACAGTTCCTCTGCATCCACTCAGCCACACGTACCAGGCCGAGCCTTTAAGCAGAAGGGCTGTTATCATCACTGCCAGACAGAGAGAAGACAATTTGGGTGTCGTCAGCGTAGGAGTATAGCGTCAGCACCGCTTCCTCCACAATGGTGGCCAGGGGTCTTACATAGATGTTAAACAGTAAGGGGCTGAGTATAGACCCCTGGGGAACACCATAAGCCGATGGACAAACTGCAGATGTCGCTTTGGCCGAAAAAACCTGGAAGGTACGCCCTCTCAAGAAGGAGGCAATCCAGGCTAAAGCCGGACCTGCCACTCCCAGGGAACTGAGAGATTTCAGGAGGATGGAATGGGACACGGTATTGAACGCGGCACTCAAATCCAACAGGATGAGTGCAGATGTTTCACCTTGATGGATACAGTGTCGTACACTCTCCGTAACTCCGAGAAGCGCAGTCTCTGTGGAATAGTGGGCTCAGAAGCCAGACTGGGAAGAGTGTAAAAAACCAGAACTCTCCACAAGATGATTCAATTGAGTATTGATGTGCCTTTCCAGGATCTTCGAACAGATGGGCAACAGGGAAATGGGTCTGGAGTTAGCAGGATTAGAGGCATCCGCACCAGCCTTTTTTAGGAGGGGCACCACCATCGCATGTTTCCATGCCTGGGGTACATGAGTTTCCCTTAAAGAAGCATTAAGCAAATTTATAAATACCTGATACAGGTTTGGGTCTAACATCTTCATGATCTTAGTAGGTAGAGAGTCTCGAGGAGACCCTGATTTCACACTGTTCAGGCATGCAAGGAAAGAGGCATCATCGAACAGTTGCCATTCTGTGAGCTTCACTGGAATAACAGGACTTTCGGGCAACAATAAAGGTCCAGTCAGGGAGTTCTCTGTCGAAGGGGGAGAGCTCAAGGAATCGTAGATGCGCTCAACCTTAGAAATAAAAAACTCCGACAGCGACTGACATTGAGCCTCATCTAAGGGAGGGGGAGTTGGAGTTGTATCAGCTCCTGCTAATTTCTTAACAACAGAAAACAGAACTCGGGGACAGTTTTGCGCTTGCTTTACCGTGTTCACAGTGTAAGGAGCTCTCGCACTTTTGCACTGCTTATGGTAACCTCTAAGGGCTTCCTTATAGGCCACTTTCCGCGAAACGGAATAGTTGCGCCTCCATCTCCTTTCAAGTGCCTTACAGTTGGCCCGAAGAAGCTTCAACTCCTCTGAGAACCACGGCACATGCTGACGATGTGACATGGAACACTTCGATGTCAGCGGAAGCATGGTGTCCACTGCATTACTCAGCCATTTGGATACCACATCGTTGAGCTCTGATACGGGCCGATCAGCATCTGCAAGAGACCCTAAAAGATGCCGATTAAACTTAATGGTATTGAGTTTACACCAAGGACGTATCTGCACGTCTTTGCTTTTACTGCTCCTGACCTTGGTCTTGTTTAGTGGCAGAGAGAAAAAGACAGCATAATGGTCAGACCACTCCAAAGGGCGAGCTTTCTGTGAGCAATCATATTGAAGATTTGAGAAGATTGGAACCAACAGATGACCCGCAGAGAGAATTGGTCCGGAGTTACACAATAAGAGACTGAGGACTTCGAGATCAGATAAGAGATGTTGACTTAAGGTACAGAACGAGTCTTCTAAATGAAGATTTAAATCCCCAAGAATAGTGAAGTTAACCACCCTCAGCATCAAAGGAGCTAGAGCTTCCACCAGGGAAGACACCCTGGAATTGGCATTACCTGGAGAGCGGTATATCAAAATACCCGACAAAGTCAATTGGCCATTAATCGTAAGCTTAAAAAGGGCAGCTTCACTTCCACGGAGAGGGAAAGTTTCAAGTTGGCATGTGTACAAAGATTTAAAAATTATAGCTATTCCCCCCCCTTTGCCTGTATCTCTGTCCTTTCTCATTATTACATAGCCATTCGGGATGGCGGCTGCAATGTCTGGCCCAGAGCTCTCGTGGAGCCAGGTCTCAGTTAAAAAGACAGCATCCGGATTTTTATCGACAAGAAAGTCGTGAATATTAAACTTGTGCTTGGGGAGGGACCTACAGTTGATATTCCAAAATTTCAGCGGAGGGTGAGCCAGGGCAATTTTATTTTTCCTCAGCCTACCGCGTGCTTGAGTACGAGACATTCCTTTGCACCTTGACATTTTTCCCATATGAAATGCGCAGCCCGAGCATATGAAATTATGCGCTGGTAAGACACACGAAATACAGTTGGCGTGTGGAGCTTGCCTCAGTTGTTTGAGTTCCTCACCGGTATATTTATGAACAATGGTCGGAGTAGCATCCGAATTGGAGAATAGTCCAGAGGATCCAGCCCCTGGGCCCGACCAGGCGCGGACAGGCTGGACTCAGGAGTGACTCCGGCGTGCGACCGGCGCTCCCACTGCGCGCTACCGCTGCGCGCTAGCATGGCCATCTTAACTATAGTTCTCGAGTGTCCTGCTGGACACTAGAGCGTAAACAAAGATGGCGCCTCCAGGCATCCCGATTTCCCCCAATATGGCCGCTAAGTCGGTAATGCAAGGGAGGGGACCCGCTTAAAGAGCGGTTAACTAACAATTATGTTGCAAGTGTGCAAAGTGGACACCTAAAAACAGGGGAAAAGACAAGTAAAATAAAGCAAATGACAAAACGGGGAGTTTTAAAAAACGCCACACAAATGCGTCGATAATTATGCTAAAGGCGCAGTCTGACCCGCGCTGATCGTAGAGTCCCTGGTGTTACCTTAGCAAATAAAATATATAAAAAATATGACTATTAATACTGTACAAAATTACAGCAGCGGATGACACACAAGAACCGGGATAAGAAAGCTACAGATTTACTAACTGATACAAAGAAAGGTTTGCTTGTTGAATTTAAAGAAAAAGAAAATGTGGGCTTCGAAACGAAGCTGAGCATACGAAGAGAGTACAACTGCTACACCAAAAAAAAAAAGTATGCTTTACATACTATCATAGAAATGAAAGAGAATTTTATCAACAAAAGGCGATACATTATTGCCGCTTTTATCGACAGGAAACTGACGATAAAGCGGCGATAATAGGCTTGATAATAGGCCCTTGTAACTTCCCATAGCAGCCCAGGTTCTGGTATTAACCTGGGCTCCTATGGTTATTCACAAGGGCATATTATCAAGCCCATTATCGCCGCTTTGTTGGCAGTTTCCTGCCGATAAAAATGAAGATAATGTATCGCCTTTTGTGGATAATATGACTCATTGCTCTTTTTTTGACCAGTAAACTTAGGTGCATATTATCAAAGACCGGTGTTACAATTATCGCCGTTTTATTGGCAAGAAACTGCCGATAAAATGGCTATAATGACCATGATAATACGCCCTTGTTACTTCCCATAGAAGCCCATGTTAACACCAGAACGTAGGCTTCTATGGCAATTAACAAGGACGTAATATCAAGCCCACCCTCCCAACATTAATAAAAAACCATAGGCCCTTCTAAATTCCCTTAGCAGCCCAAGTTCTGATGTTAACCTGGGCTTCTATGGGTATTCACAAGGGCATATTATCAAGTCCATTATTGCCGCTTTATCGGCAGTTTCCTGCTGATAAAAACGACGATAATGTATTGCCTTTTGTTGATAATATGGCCCATTGCTCTTTTTTTTGACCAGTAAACTTAGGTGCATATTATCAAGGACCGGTGTTAAAATTATCGCCATTTTATTGGCAGGAAACTGCAGATAAAACGGCGATAATGACCTTCATAATACTGCCTTTTTATTTCCCATAGAAGCCCATGTTAACACCAGAACATAGGCTTCTACGGGAATTTACAAGGACGTATTATCAAGCCCACCCTCCCAACATTAATAAAAAACTCCAGGCAATGCAGGTACCCGGAGCTGGAAGGTCATTTTACATATCACTGCCCCAGAAATGTGGCGTTCCCCGCGACGTGTACGGGGAGGGTGAGAGAGAGAGAGCTCAAAAAGACCGGTGTTACAATTATCGCCGTTTTATTGGCAAGAAACTGCAGATAAAACAGCTATAATGACCATGATAATACAGCCTTGTTATTTCCCATAGAAGCCCATGTTAACACCAGAACATAGGCTTCTATGGCAACTAAAAACGACGTAATATCAAGCCCACACTCCCAACATTAATAAAAAACCAGAGGCCTTTCTAAATTCCCATAGCAGCCCAAGTTCTGATGTTAACCTAGGCTGCTATGGTTATTCACAAGGGCATATTATCAAGCCCATTATCGCCGCTTTATCAGCAGTTTCCTGCCAATAAAAGCGACGATAATGTATCGCCTTTTGTTGATAATATGGCCCATTGCTCTTTTTTAGACCAGTAAACTTAGGAACATATTATCAAGGACCGGTGTTAAAATTATTGCCGTTTTATTTGGCAGGAAACTGCCGATAAAACGGCGATAATGAGCTTCATAATACGGTCTTGTTATTTACCATAGAAGCCCATGTTAACACCAGAACATAGGCTTCTATGGGAATTTACAAGGACGTATTATCAAGCCCACCCTCCCAACATTAATAAAAAACTCCAGACAATGCAGGTACCCGGAGCTGGAAGGTAATTTTACATATCACTGCCCCTGAAATGTGGCATTCCCCCCGACGTGTAAGAGGAAAGAGAGAGAGAGAGAGCTCAAAACATATTTTTTATAAAAAAAAGACCAGAGGGGTGCCGCTCACAGAGACTGCGGGGAGTAGGACCGTAACCTCCCCCGCATACTTCAAAATAAAACCAGAGGAGTGCCGTTCCCCAACGCTCGGGGCACCTTACATGCCCCCATTATGCAGAATAATTGAAAACAAGTTTTGGGACCCCCCTTTTTTCTCGGCCCCCGCTTGACGAATCACCCCCAATCTTTTAGGGAAGGAGCGGAACTGAGCAGGCCATTTTCTTGGAGAAATTCACGAAGATTCGTCCACCGGCGCCAAAGTTATTCCAAATAGAATGTTGTGGATTTCCTATGGAAAGTAAGTCCAAACTATAACTACCTACTGGCGTCTGCCAGTAGGTAATATATATATATATATATATATATATATATATATATATATATATATATATATATATATATATATATATATATATATATATATATATATATATATAATCATGGATTTTCTTTGCTGTGCTACTGTGGGACCTCAACGCATCGAACCCTTCAAAGATTAGTTTCTGTATTTTATTACTCCCACAGATCTTGGCAATGCTGCTTCCTTGTCTTTAGCTTGTAAGATTAACAGGAGTGTAACCCATAAACCAATTCAGGACTGGGTAGGTAAGATGCAACAAAGAAACAATGTTCTAAGCGGTAAGAGTTGGTAGGCAATGAAAACATGCATGCACATAGCATTACTTGGAAAGAAAGAAGGAGAATACTCGTTGTTATGACAAAAGATAGTTACTCATCTTTAAATTGTAACATTAGTTCCATGGTCGGATATATACAGTTGAAAACAGCACTGCATAAATTGAATTGGTGACAACCATATAAAACTTGGTGCATAAAAGTGCACAAAGTGCAAGTGGCGCAATATCACAGTAGGCAAAGGTTCTTTGAAATAATTGTAGAGCCACAAGGGAGAAGTGCGCCTATTGTTTAGGTTGTTAGGTCGACGTCTTCCTTCACAGAAGCGCCGCGCACGCCGATTAACTTAGCATACGCACTTGAAAACGGCTGAACCACACGGCCGACCGGGGCACAGATTAATTAAGTGCCCTCCTGCAGCCCGCAGACGATCCTTGATTGGGGTTCCATAAGTTGCCTTGGCCTCCTTTTCGAGGACACTAGCTAAAAAGAGGATTTGCATTATCTGGATCCCACTCCAGCACTCCCCAACTCAGACAACCAAGACCTGATAACGATCCGAACTAACCCGGATCGAAACGCTGTCGACCTAACAGCCTAAACAAACAATAGGCGCACTTCTCCCTTGTGGCTCTTCAATTAATTCAAAGAACCTTTGCCTACTGTGATATCACACTGTCACATGCGCCTCTGAGCCACTCACTGTAAATAATTTGCACCTTATGCACAGTGCGCCACCAACGCTGTTCACTTTCACTTGCATCGCCACTTGCACTTTGTACACTTTTATGCACCAAGTTTTATATGGTTGTCACCAATTCAATTTATGCAGTGCTGTTTTCAACTGTATATATCCGACCATGGAACTAATGTTACAATATAAAGATGAGTAACTATCTTTTGTCATAACGAGTATTCTCCTTCTTTCTTTCCAAGTAATGCTATGTGCATGCATGTTTTAATTGTCTACCGACTCTTACCTCTCAGGACATTGTTTCTTTGTTGCTTCCTTGTCTTTAGCAGCAGCTAGGCTGGAAACAACTGGTTCAGCTCTTGGTAACCTTATGATCCTGGGGTCTCTCTTGCAGTAACACCCTGAGGTCCTCAAAGCAGACTACTATCCCTGTCTGCACTTCTCAAGCAACCAAGGCCCTCAGCCACTTAAACATGGCCTGTGTGTCCAGCAGCAGCTTGGTTGACACACTTACTGCAGGGTCATCAGCAGGACCACCTTCCACTGACCCTGAGGGGCATTAGAGAGCTCATGTCACTAATTCTGGAGACAAAGTCCAACAAAAAGTACAAACCCATAGTGTCCTTGCACTACAGACAGGAATTCATCCACCACGTGGGTCTGTCCTTCTTCTGCTGTTCCTCTTCTTCTCTAAAGTTCTTCCTTATGCAGAGGTTTCGAATGGAAGTAGAGCGTTCTAGAAGGTGGGAGACCCTACCTAATCCAAAGATGTACATCACTTCTTCCCTTCCTGAGTGGCACTTCCAGGAATCAGTCCATGTTTTCTCCACCTTTCTACCCAGAATTCTGAGAAGAATCACAATGGCAATTTGAAGGGTTGTTAGAAGAGATCACTCTCTCTGAGCTAAGCTCCTCCCACAGAAGTCTGATTTCTTCCCTCCAAGCTTAAAAGAAACATGTGCCTGCTCTTCCTTGGTTCTGTTTGACAGTATCCTGCCAGTGCTTGTCAAGGCAAGGAAGTCAATTACTTCAGTCTCACCCCCTACCTCTGCAAGGAGAAGGATCATCTCTTTGAATGGGTCTATTGTTACAGACATCTTAAAACGTTCAGCTGGTCTGCAGAATACAAACTTGGTTCTACTGGTTCATGGAGGAGTTTCATTAAGTCAGCTCAGAGAAATATATCCACTTTTAAAAGTACATAAATATATCTAGAGCAAAGCTAACTGAATGTGTGTTTGCAACCCACACTTAGGGTAGAGAAAGAGGTGTCTATAACTTTCCAATTTCAAAGGTTATGCATTGCATTATTTATCCAGTGTATAAACAATGTAACTACTGAAATTTTACACTACAGGCGACAAAATTTGACAATTCCATTATGATTTTTAATTGAATTATAAGGCCTCAGCAGGCCATAATCAATGTATTCTGGGTCCCAACTGCCACAGTGTTACCTGTGCACAGATTGCAGACTGAGGAACACAACAGACATCCTAGCTCAGGCTGCTAACATGGGCACATGCATGTGCACACGTGTTCCACACATAACCTACTCTAAGCCTCATACTCCAGCTCTGCAACAGAGGGCTTCATTTTAAAAGTTTGGTATTGGAGAATACAGCTAATTGTTTACAGAATCTTTCAGTAGGGGAGACTCAATTAGGCTGTCTCATTCACAGCAAAGGAATGAAAAACAAAGATCAAACCCACCCCCCTAAAAAAAATAAAACTGGGAATGCTCACATGTTAGATTCGGCTTCCCTATAACCTTAATAATCCAACTCATAATGACACAGTTTTGTGGCACCTTGGGTTAATGTACCCCTGTGTAAAGTTAATTCCAGGAGGGGGTAGAATTACCAGTATCATTGCCTGGGACTTCCCAATGAAGTCTGTATAGTAGGATTTGATGTGTGTTTTAAACATGCCCAGACATGGGTTCCGGGCTCAATGTGCCACTGGATTCAAGCTAGCCTGGCTGCCGAGGGGAATGCGCTGAAACTGGTCCAAGGATGCTTGTTTTCAGTCCAGGCCGGACCTGGCTTGGCAGATTCATGCTTGACTGTTCCCATGAGGAGCTGGGCCAAGACTGATTTGCATAAGGCTGGGTCCAAACTGGGGTGCATAGTGGGCTAAAGAACGATGGATTCAACCCAGATATCTTGACTGTTGGTGAGTGGTTGACAGGTTTCTGCATCATCATCATCATCTTGTTGTGTTTGCTATGTTTGCCATAAGTGGCCAAGGCTATACCCCGACGTGGGTCCCTTGCTCACTGTGCTCACTGGATTCAAGATAGCCTGGCTGATATTGGGGTGATACCATGAAACGAGTCCCAGGATCCATGTTTCTGGTCCAGGTAGGACCATGAGGAGCACGGTCAAGACTGAATTGCATATGGCTGGGACAGAACTGGGGTGGCGAAGTGAGCAAAAGAACAATAGATTCAACCCAGATCTCTTGACTGTGGATGAGTGGTTAAAAGGTTTCAGCACTCCGTCTATAAGCTTGTTGTGTTTGCTTTTCTGGAACCCTACATCAGTTGCCCATCTCTTTACTTATGAACACAGATTATTTCCCTTGTCTTTCCTGTTCTCTATTGGCCCCTTTCTTGCTTTCACTTTTTTGGGGGGTTTTATTTGAGTACCCATTTTCATAGTTGTTCCTCCAGATTTTGCAGCACAGTACTGTACTATGCAACTATCAGAAACGCTGCCATGTTTTAAAGCACAATATCTGTCTTTCCTATCCATAGAAAGTACTTTTCCATTCAAATGCTGATACTTCCGAATCAATTTTCGTTTACATTTCTTTAAAATTAATTTGTTTTAAACTTATTTTTTCCAGTTAATGTGATTCAAATATTCACTTATTACGGTCAACCATGAGGCAATTGATTGAGCAGCAGCGGGATTCAATCCCTGAAGCAGCGTTTTTTACCACACTACTGCCATTTCTAAGCGCTATAAATAACAAATGGCAATTTAACAGAGCTCAGTTTACGGACCTCAGAAGGATGGAGGGTTGAGTTAATCTTTGACTAAGTCATGGCCCACCCATTACGGCACATCTTAGTGGAAAACATTTAATTCACTGAGCAGGACAGAACCACAATCCTTTTCACACTTCTAGAAACTTGAAATCGCTCTTGCGAATTTGTAGCAGAAAAAATATTTTCACTTCTAAAAAACTGTGTGACGCACATTATTTTACACATGAACGCTCACAACTTTCTATCAAAAAGAATCTTATGAAGATGCCTCTACCACAGCAGCAAATGAAAAAAAATAGGAAACAACACCTGCAAAGCACCGTGCAGAAATTGCAAACTGATAGCTTCCTTCGCACACGAGGAAGACTTTACTTCAGTCAGAACTAGCTTTTCCGCCTGCAGCAAAATTAGAAATGCCTCGACAGATTAATGTGAAAGAAGCCAGCACAGTGCCCATGTACGCACTGTGGCTGACAATCGCAGGAAAATACGAAACAATATCGTTGTAGAACTCCAAAATGTAAAATGCACCCAATTCTTTATTTCTTTTCAAACATTTGGGATGCTTCTCTAAGACTAATATGTTGGATTACAAATCCTTGTAACTGTATTAACATCTCATATGGTGAATAGCACGAACTGGACCATCTCACGGAGCCTCATATAATACACATTAACCAGGGCCAATTGAATTATGTGATTTTGCATCTGTGGAATTTTCCGCAAAATTATAGTTGTGCCTTATTTGACATATATTCCATTACCTGTTGCGAAATCTGCAGATTTTAACAAAAAAATTGTTTCTAGCTCAAACGGATCAAAAGTCACTAAGAACTCAGTGGCAGGTGCTGCTGCACAGTGGTAGGCCGTTTGCAAAAGTTGACTAGTTCCCTTTCCCTTGTTTCTTGTTTATTTGGGTGATAAACTGGTACTAATGAGGTGAAACCTTTACTCAGACAGTGTTGACCTATGAAAAAATGATGACAGAAAGAAGTAAAAGTGCTGCATCATCCCACAAAAATCACCCTTTCTTGACACATAATCTAGTCAACCCTGCCACATAATTTAGTTTCACCGTCACATATTTTTAGTGGCCCTGGCTTTAATATTAGACACATCAAAGATACTCTTTTTATCGATTTCAAAATAATGAGAAGTCAAAACAGTACTTCTACCATTTCGATTTGTAAAACACATATTAAAGGTTGAATACTGCACAAGGCTCTCAACCAACTATGCTATATTAAAGAAGTAGTTTGGAAAGAGATTAATTTGGACATACTATATACCTGGAAAATCAGTGTCTACATTGGCCCCTAGTCAAAGTTCCACAAAAGCCAAACCAAACTGTGGCCATACAATTCCAAGCAGCCTAATATAAAAGTAGGTGTATGTGCAGAGTCCAACAACTACTGCTAGCAGACAATTTTCCCTTGCACTGCCAATCATCAGCGATACCGCATTTACTAGCTGATATTTTCCCATCAATGTAGAATGGAGCCACAGCACTCACGTCCCTTGGTGAGTCCTGGCAGAGTTAAACTTATGTGGAGCATCCCCAAGCTTAAGGTTGAGCAGAACACCTAACATACAACTAAGAGGCTTCAGATTCACGGTAAGAAATTGGGTTACTGGTTTAGGGTGGTGAAACTCTACTCGAGAAGCAACCACAATTCTTGTGAACGTGAAGTCACAAGCAAACCCCAAATTAGCCTGAGCTCAACCCGCTGGTAGCTTGACACAGAGCAGCCAGGCTTAACATAGAGGCAATGTGTAAAGTATTTATGAAGTGCTTCAAACAGTAATAAAGTGAAAATACAGCACAAGAAAAATCTCAGTTTAGAAGAGTACCTTTTAATAAATAAAACAAGACCAAAGTGACCAAAGTCCAAAATCCAATAAGTAGAACCGGAGATAAGCAGTTTTAAAGATTTAAGTGATATAGCACCAAAAAGCACAATGCACAACTGTGGATGTCTGTTCTTGCTCGACCATGACGAAGTCATAAGCTCAGGCTGACCACGATGGGGCACAAGCAAGATACAGGGACCAGTTAGGCCTGCTGAACAAGAGTACTTTAAATTCTGGTTGTGGAGCATTGCATAGTCCCATGCCAAGAATATGTTGTGCAGGGGCTAGTTATGAGAAAGCTGCGGGGCTTGCGTAGCTGAGTCCTGCGTCATTGTTGAGGGTGCTATCAACAAGGGGGTTGTGATCTGAAGGCCTGCGTTGAGGATGTGTCATCAGTCTTTGCATCTGGGAAATCCACATAACAGAGGCGATGCATCGGTTTTTCCTAGGAGTTGTAAATCTGCGATGTAAGGTCCTGCACTGTTGTCGAGAATGCTGTGGATGAGCGGCTTTCAATGCGAAGTCCTCAGTCAAATGTGTCACACACCGGCTAGTTACAAGGAGATGCAGGGCTTGTGATGCAGAGTCCTGTGTCATTGTGGAGGGTGCTGTCAACAAGGGGCTTGTGATGTGAAGGCCTGAGTGAGGATGTGTCTCGCAGCAGCAGTTCCTGGTAGGCTGCAGCCGGGTAATTGAAGTCTTTGCATCTGGGAAATCCACACAACAGAGGAGATGCATCGGTTCTGCTCTGGGTTGTTACGCGCAGCAGAGGAGATGTGTTGGTTCTGCTCAAACCATAGATGAGCTGACAGAGCACTTTCAGGCTCACTTCCAAGGGTCAGCACTGGGGTGGCACTACTTGGCAGGGAAGGGCTCACAGATGACAGATTCCAGGTGCTGGGTTCAAGGTTGCCAAAGATGTCTGTCCCCAGTCAGGAGGCCAGCCAGCTAGCCCTTGGAGTCACTCTGGGGTCCTGGGTTTAACAGATTCAGATCCCGTCCTCACCCAGGCAAGAAGGCAGCAGGTCAGCAGAGTGGACCAGCAGTACTTCAGAGCTGCAGTCCAGCAGAGTGGCAGTCCTTTCAGCAGCACAGCAGTCCTTCTTCCGAGCAGAGTCCACAGGTCTAGAAGTTTACTGAAGGGTTGGAATCTGCGGTCCAACATTTATTCCTGGTGCCTACTTTGTTGAAGTGGAGGAATCTTCTAGAGGTTTACAGCCCCCTGAGGTGTCGGGCATTCCCCTTCCTCCCTTTTCTGCCCTCAGTTTGTCTGGGGTCACAATAGACTAGTAACAAACACTGTGAGAGTGCTCAGGTAGAGCTTTTGTGATGTGCAAGTATGGTAGGTAACAGCTCCTCCCCATTGTTAACCAAGAGTGGCCCATCCTGCCAACACCTATCTTCCCCTTTGTCTCACTATCTGGGAGCAATATACAAAAACTAACTGCCAGCTACACCTAGTCATGTGCCCCAGGATGTGGATCCAAACACCAAATGGTTAGGACAAGAAAATGCCAACTTTCTAAAAGAAAAAAGAACAGTTGATGGACGGAATGATAAACATTGTTCAGCATTCCATCCATGATCTGTTCTCTTTGCTTTTGTCGCCCTAAGTGGGAAGGCTATGCCCAGACGTAGGTTCTGTGTTCACTGTGCCACTGGATTCAAGCTAGTGTGGCTGATGAGGGGTGATACCCCAAAACCAATTCCAGGATGCTTGTTTCTGGTCCGGGGAGGACCTGGATTGGCAGTTCCGGCTGGACTGTTCCCCTGAGGAGCTGGGCCAATGCTGATTTGCATATAGCTGGGTCCATGCTGGACTGGCATGGTGAGCAACATAACAATGGATTAAACCCATATCTGTGACTGGGCGAATGTTTGCATTGTTCAGCATTCTGTCCATAATTTTCTTATAACTTACTAAAAGTGGCATTTTCACAAGTGTGATTACAAATCTGACTTTACCATTAAGGAGTGCTTTTAACTACAATTCTTTATACACTAAATTCAATTTGCCGGCCTGCTCTGAATTTGAAGTTCTAGCTTATGAAATGTAATAATGTAACACCAAAGTTATCCTATGGGAGAGGTTGGCCTTGCAGTGGTGAAAAACAATTTTAGAAGTTTTTCACTACTACCACATGTAAAACTTGTCCTACATTTTAAATACTCTGCACCCTGCCCTCTGGGCTGTTCAGAGGCTACTTTAGAGGTGAATTATATGTATTAAAATGGAAGGCTCAGGCCTGGCAAACAGCTTATTTTGTCAGGTCAAAGTGTCAGTTTAAAACCTCACACACAGGCTGCAATGACAGACCTAAGACATGGTTAAAGGGCTACGTAAGTGGGCGGCACAATCAGTGCTGCAGGCTAACTAGTAGTATTTAATTTACAGGTCTGGGTCCAGCCAGTAACACTTTACTATGAACTTATAGGTAAATTCAATGTGCCAATTGGGTGTAAGCACATTCACCATGTTTTAAGGAGAGAGCACCAGCACTTTAACACTGGTTAGCCATAGTAAAGCGTGCAGAGTCCTAAAGCCAGCAAAAACAAAGTCTGCAAAACAGGATTGAAGGCAAAAAGGTATGGAAGAACCACTCTAAGGATTACAGGTACAACGTACACCATGTATCAGCTGTCGTCGTAACAACCCTCTCACCAATTCGACCAAATAATTAAACACAACACCTTTCCAAAGACAGTTATAATTTGCTTTTGCCAAATGGAACACTCTAAACCAATACCCAGATACCTTCATGCACACAATACAACCACAAAGCCATATAGCAAACGCAAAGCCCATGGGAAGCCAAGCGTTTGAAACAGAGAAAAGGAGCCCAAAACTCTCTCGTAAAAAAAAGTAGGACTGGCCTATAGGTCACACAGGCAGTGCCCAATGGGTTGGTCTGAGAGGTCATTCACTGTGTGGGTCGGTTTTTTGGATGTCTGAGGGCCTATTTTATGGTGTGGTGTGCCAGTTTTTACTGTTGATTTCCTGGGATTACTACAAAGATTGCCTGCAGTATGTTATTTTAAACAGTTCATACATTATCAGTAAGACTGTGCGTTTGGACAACATAAACATTAAAACTATGGGAGACTGACTCCATGCACATCATCAGGATATGTTGGCCTTAGTCCTCGCTAGTTCACAGTCTATACCTTACAGGATACTGAAGGGCATGCACAATCTCGGAACATGACAACTCTCACTCCCCAAGGAAATCGTGGAAACAGATCTGTCCCTTTTGTTAGTAACTCTTGAATGATCCAAGAGAGACACAAGGAATACTCAAATTGGCATTTCAGTCATTTATTGAAGCATTGTGATTCTTGTGTAAAATACGTGCACTGCAATCATTAATAGAAGGAAACAGAAAGAGCAAGCAGCATTACTAGAATCGTAAAGAAGATGAACAATTCAACCATCGTGCTGTTACATTGATGATAGAGGAGTACATTTGAGTTGATATTAACCTTACATGGATGCTAAATTTTACCTTGACAATTACATAGAGAATGCTTAACAAAAAGAAACAGTAGTAAAATGTGCATTTCTTAACAGTGCAAAAACGAACCTGCAGTTTAATAAGTTCACATAAAGCTCCCATTTTTCATTGTGCTTAAATGATTAGGCCCCATACTGTTTTCTTTTTTTCCTTTCTCTTTCCCTTCAATAAAATAATGCCTTTTAGAACTGCTGGTTGATTCCTATATTTAACTGCAATACGTATAGTTGGAAAATGTGCTGTTTCAAGAAAATGTATGTCTTTCTTTCCTCACACCATATGATTTTGTCATATTAGAACAAGGCAAAAGCTATGCGCTATAATAAATAAAATGTTTAATACAATTAAGGATTGCTGAAAAAATGTTTCTCATGATCTAACCAGGACATGCCGGATATTCATGGTTCATTTCATAGAGCAGTCCATTGGTACACAATGGGACACTGAACAGCTAACAGAGTAGATTTGCAAAGGTTTTCATGAGAATCTTCCTAGATGTATCTTTTTATAATATGCTGTTGCCATATTCATATAACATCATGCCGACATGGACGTTTACTGTGGGAACCGAGATGAGAGGCGAAGGACCATCGGAAGGTCCTTCTTCATTGGCTCGAAATGACTTAAGCATCTGTTTTTACAACGTATGTTTTGTGCTTTTTATATAGTACATTTTCCTAGTTAGAGAGTTATGGCATTTGATGCATTCTATGCACAAATACCTTGCCATGCCCCTTAGCATTTTGTTGTGCTAGCCTGAATTACTACTGCTAACAGCGATTCTCTTGTATTCCTCACTTTTTGTGAAGAGCCTCGTTGTCTTTATGCCGAATTATAGCTATTGCTGTAGTTCATTTACTTCTAACCTGGATTGAAGGTGGCTACTGCAACTGTCAGGCAACTTGACTGAGTTTCTCAGAATGGCTTTTAATGAGGAGTTCGCTCTCTTGCAACTATTAACTTGATGCTCCGAATCCTTGATCTTACCCACAAGAAACTCTTTTTGAGTTTCATGCTAGGTTAGGTCCTTTAGATTAAGATAAGGAATATTTCCTTTTTTGAACACACTGAGTTTTTTTCATGCTGCCTCTAACCAAATTCATCTTGATATTTCGGTTACTGGATATATCTGACTAATCTGAATACAAGACAAAATTATTACTAACCTCTTAATGAGAAATGTTATGTTATGTTATGTTAATATTAATTTATTAAGCGCTCGTACGCCCGGGGGCTTCATGGCGCTATAGGAAGGGAACACAACACAACAGTTAAGAGTGAAATATAGCTCAGCAATAGGCCTGCAGGAACAGCCTGGTTTTAAGAGAATGTCTGAAGGTAAGAAGGTCTCCACTCAATTTCAGTTGTAAGGGAAGCGAGTTCCAAAAGGTGGCTGCAAGATGGTCGAAGCAGCTGCCACCAAGGCGCTTCCTTTTGAAAGATGGAACAATCAATAAAGATTTTTGAGCAGAGCGAAGATTTAAAGATGGATTGTATCTAGAGACCATCCGCCCGATTCATGAACCTAAATTGCGCTCGCAAGGGGCCGAATTCTGAGAATCCGGCCCTTTGCGAGAGCGATTTTTGCATTTGGGATTCAGCATCCCAAATGCAAAAATTGCTAATTGCGATGTCGCAAATGTGCGAGGAATTACATTTAAGGAATCTCTATTAGAGATTCCTTAAATGCAATTCAACATCCAATTTAAATTTGCGAATTCGCAATTTCTTGCCGCAATTTACCGCAAGGTCAGACCTCGCGGTAAATTGCGAAAACTCAGAAAAAAGCATTTAAATGCATTTTTCTGAGTTGCATGTTACACACACACATGTCCTTTGGACATGTGTGTATGCAACACCTGTGTGAAATTTCATTTGAGGGGTGCTACAGGGTGTCCTGTGGACACCCCTGGCACCCTTCAAATCGCAATCTTATTTGCGATTAGCTAATTGCTAATCGCAAATAAGGAATACTCCCCATTCATTCCTATGGGCCTTTTGGCCCATAGGAATGAATGGTGAGTTATTCCTTATTTGCGATTAGCAATTTGCTAATCGCAAATAAGGAATCAGTAGGAATCGCATTTTATTATGCGATTCCTACATGATTACCGTTTTGCGAGTCCTTAATAGCGAATCGCTATGATTCGCTATTAGGGGCTCGCAAAACAGCCCGTTGATGAATCAGGCTGAAGATCTTTTATAAACTTCGGGGCAGAGTTTTGTAAGACTTTAAAAATAATACACCCGGTTTTAAATGCAATTCGCTGCGCAACAGGTAGCCAGTGTAGTTGTTTCAAACCAGGTTTAATAGATTGCCACTTTGTAAGTCCAAGAATAAGCCTGGCGGCTTGATTCTGGGCCAACTGAAGTCGTTTTAACTCTCGCGCTTGGAGCCCCAAGTAGAGACTGTTAGAAAAATCCAGTTGGGATAGGACAAGGGTAATTATGACCTGGGTGAGAGCGGCCTGCGTAAGAAAGTGAGCTATTTTCCTTATTTCTTTGAGTTGAAAGAAACTGGAGGACACTACAGTACCTACTTGTCTTTCCAATGAAAGGTCCTCACTAATTGTTACTCCCAAGCTTTTGACTGAGGACGATCTCGTAGGTGGGGCCCCCATGCTAGAAGGCCAAAAGCATGGGCTCCAGCTTAGTTCACTTTGCCCAGGCAAGACCAATTCCGTCTTGCCTGGGTTAAGTTTCAGATGGTTAAGACTCATCCATCCCTGAATGTGTGTCATGGTGTTATAAAATTCTTCCACAGAGTGCTTGGTGTTCAAAGGGAAGATGAGTTGTAGATCGTCCGCGTAGTTAAAGATGGTAACTTTAGCATTTCTTAGGGAGTACAGTAGTGGGCGAAGGTACAAATTAAAAAGCAGAGGTGACAAAGATGAGCCCTGGGGTACTCCACATGTGGTGGAATTAGTGGTAGCTGTAAAAGGGCCCAATCTTACTGATTTAGTACGGCCTGTGATAAAGGAGCGAATCCAGCTCAAAGCGGGCCCCCTGAGGCCAGCTTGTTCGACACGGTTGACCAGAATGGAATAGTCAACCGTGTTGAATGCTGCCGAAAGATCGAGTAGTACCAGGGCCTGGTGGATTCCTTTATCCGCATTCCGCCTGAAAGTATTTTGTAGCGCCAATATTACAGCTTCCGTTGAGTGACACGAACGGAAGCCTGCCTGATTGGGTTCAAGATATTCCGTTTGTTCAATGAAATTAGACACGTTTGCACAGACGTGGCCTTCCAGTAACTTAGAGGTATAAGGCAGCAGTGATATAGGCCTATAGTTTAATGGATCAAGTGGATCTGCTCCAACTTTCTTGATCAGAGGAATAAGCAAGGCCTTCTTAAGGCTATTGGGAACTTTGCCCTGTAGAAGTGATCCATTTAGCAAAGGAAGCACGCCCTCAGGAATGGCTGTCCCTACCTCTCTCAGGATGTGCGGAGGGCAGGTATCATCGGGTGAGCCAGATTTAACCCTTGTGAAAAGGTTGGACAAGATCTTAACATCAATAGGGGGAAAGGTTTCTAAAATGTGAGGATTATAGTAAGCGTCATCCAAAGGAGGGGGGGGCAAGGCATTTAAAATACTCTGTTTTATAGTGCAAATTTTGTTAAAGAAAAAAGAATTCAATGAGTTGCAAAGATCCTGGGTAGGGGTAACCGATGGAGAGGTTCTATCACTACTGCTGAGATCATTCACAATATTGAACAGGTCTTTCGTCTTATTACGGGAGTTCAATATGTTTTCGGAAAAGTAATCAGTTTTTTGTTTTAGGACGAGTTTTTGGTAGTCTTTACGGGCCTTGCAATAATTGGCTTTATCTTGTGTCAAATAGCCGATTCTCCACTTCCTCTCTTTTTGGCGTACTTCCAATTTTAAAGACTTCAAATGTGGAGTGAACCACTTATGTGCGTCATTAGGGCGGGAGCGGGGGATGTTTATACAAGGAGCGTGGGCGTCAGCTGCCTGACGTAACCAGTTAGAATAGGCTTCTTCAATGGCATCGATGTCCTTGGACATGGGAGGGAAGGGACAAAGCCAAGGTGTCCAAAAAAGCTGAAGTATCAATGTCCTTTCATTTTCTGATTTTTCCGCCTGTTTGGAAAAGCTGCTTTTTGCCCTTCTCGATGGTAAGTGTAAAATGTATGAGAACATGGTCCGACCAGATACAAGGAATTATAGAAGAAATAGAGAGGGGGATATTCTGGGACCATATTTGATCAAGACTGTGCCCTTTTTCATCGGTTGGTAGATGGATCTGTTGTATTAGGTTCATATCTAAAAGTAAGTCCTTAAGTTCTGCTGCCTGAGCGTCCAAAGCAGTAGCATCAACCCAGAGGTTCAGATCACCCAACAAAACAATTTTAGTGTGATTAATTACAAGAGAGGCTAGTTGTTCTGCCAATAAGGCAGCACAAGTGGCTATGAGTTGAGGGGGGCGATACATTAGGACCATTAACAGTGTTCCACTGTCAGTGTCCATTTTGAAAACGATATTCTCTGAGCCGGTAAGGACAAGAGGCGGTAGTAGGGAGAACTTGTAAGTATTACGAATAATGGCTGCAACTCCTCCACCTCTTTTGTCGGCGGATCTATCAGCATTTAAAATGTAATAGTCCGAGGGAACGGCCGCCAAAATGTCTGGTAATGAGTCTGCGTTGAGCCAAGTCTCCGTAAGGAGCAGGATGTCGGGTTGCTCAGATCGCAACATTAAAAATATGTCCATGTGGTGGCCATCGACCTCGTATTCAAATATGTACATTTAAGCTTGGTCTGTGATTCTAATAAGAGTTGAGAACAAGTGCGGGGGCTGGGGTGGGTAACATTTCCGGCTGTATACTTGGACTTTGAAATACCATAAGTGGCAGTGCGCTTGAGTACATGAGGTAATAATTGCGGGCATAAGTTGTCTATTGGTCTTAAAAGCATCAAATCATGTGAGGAGTATGTGTAAATTTGACCAGGGGCTTTGGCCCCCAGCCCCAATTGGCCGCGGACGGGCGCAGGCGGGCTTACCTTAGGCGAACCTTCGGCGCACCTTCGTCGCGCCCGCTGCGCCCGTCCGCTGCGCTGCCGGATACACATTTAGTTTTAAGCCCTGCCTCCCGGAAGAACTAGACCGCTAGCTCCGGTCCAGCCCCACCCAAGATGGCGCCTCGCCTCGCCCTCCACACAAATGGCACCAGCCGCGGTGGAACAGGGCGGGGTACGGATAGGATGGACCACAACACAGTGAGCAAAATTAGTGAGTGCTATTAAAATTTTTAAATTCAAATTCAGGCATAAAAAAACTGCGCTGACATCTCGATCATGCCAGTACTGTCTGCAATGACAACAAGTAAAATTTGTAAAACTTTACCAAACCTCTCATCATTGACTGAACTCTGAAACTGCTGTACGTTGATGAATTTTGATTTATGCTCCAATCTAACATGGTGGCAAAGAACTGTCGACCAAGAGAAGGATTTGGCACAGAGTTGGAGATCTCTGTTGTAAATTAAAGCGTGAAACTGTTTATATATTTCCGCGCTAACAAATCTGGTAGCAGTTGAATGATTTACATCTTGTATGGACCTATAAAATAGTTACCTAAACCTTTCCTTAAAAATCAACAATTCCTGAGATCAATGTTCAGAACTTAAGGATCCGACAAGGCGGTATTCGAAGGGGGCTGCTTTTTTGAAGGTGTGAGTATAAATAGGGCAAATGTGTTCTGGTTGCAATTGTGTTTTTCATTTGGATCAAAAGCTTGGATTGAGTCTGTGTGTGAGAGAAAGTATTGATAAGTTGTTGAAGAAATCACATTAAGATTTCAGGCTCATCGTAGTCGAAAGAGCCTGGGATATTACAAATGTATTTAAAGAACTTGTTTGCAGGCTTGAGTTATGGAGTTTGAGGTACCATCACCTATACCACTGACATAAGGCTATCAATTTTTATTGTGTCTGCTTAACATTGATCAGTGTTAGTTGAACCTGATGGTGCAAATGGGGGAAACTACATTGATTTGGGTGATTTTATGCTGGTCGTGATTTCACTTGTGAATGTGAAGTTTATTCTTGGATGATTGTAATACTTATTTCCTCAGTAGAGCTAACAAGAAGGGGTTTTAAAGGTCAATAATTACAGTTGTGCGAGTACGAAGAAAATTGTAAAGGAGGGCAAGTTGCTGTGAGATGTGAGGTTGTGCGTCTTAGTGTTTTACGGATTGGTAGGTTGATGTGTTTTTGCAATGTGATTAGTTAGTGATGGATTCATCAGGATTCAAGCAAGCCGGGCCGAAGACGGCTGAAATGCCAGAAACCGGTCCCCGGAAGCTTGTTTCCTTCCCAGTATAAGAATTGGCTTGGTAGTTTGGTCTGCCCTGTTCCCATGATGCACTGGACCAGGGTCAGACTAATTTGCATGTAACCAGGTTCTGAGCTGGGATGGTGCAGTGAGGTAAAAAACGGTGATGGATCAAGCCCTGATCTTTGGACTGGGTAAGAGTGGTCTGCTTAATTCAGACACTCTGTTCATCACCACCCCCTTTTCTGAATCGTCTTGTGACAGCCAGCCAGACATGTGCACTTTGAAAGCTCTAACCCAACTATCTTGAGACAGCTGGGTTAGAGCAAGTACAAGGCTCCAGTGTCCTCAGAGGAGGCGAGAAAGGTCACTCCTTTTAATCCTGGCACTCCTCTTAGCAGCATGAGAGCAGCATCAGGACTGGTTAGGGGTGTTGTTGAGGTCCACCGCTGGAGAAGATGAGAAGATGAAGACTGGACTGGAGCGCTGAGGATGTTCGTGCAGGTAAGTTTTTTTCTTTATTTCTAATTTTCTTAATTTAATTTGTTCCCCACGCACCACTCATTCGGCCGCCCCACCTCTCTCTAGTTGTGCCAGCCACGACTGGTAGTAGCAAATGCTCCTCCACTTGTGTGGACCAGACCTGAGACTCAACTAGTTGCAAGAGGTTTACCCACCTTGAGATTTATCCCAACTCACAGAGAGTTGCTTGGAAGCCATCACTAAGAGTGCAAGTACTAATAGATCGAGGGTTGTTAGTTCTCACAGCCCCAGTATCACCAGAAGAAATAGTTGCGATTGAGGTGGGATATATATACACCAGCCTGGTTTGATGAAACAGCAGGACCTAGCAAGGCAGAGAGTTCAGGAACACCAGAGAAATTAGAGGTTGAGAAAGAGAAGCCCTTAAATGTCTCTCAATTGAAAGTTGAAGTGGAAGAAATAATGAGGGAATGTTTGGAATTTGAGCACGTAGAACAATACTAAAGGAAAGAATTAATATATTTGTGCAAAGAGGTCATGAGAAGGGCAGCCTTAGCTCATGACAGATTAACAGAACTACCACAAAAATGTAAAAAAGATCTTAAAACAAATGTGCATTTATACAGAAGTTATAGGGTCCAATTAGATAAACTAGCATTCGAACGTTTGGGGATTATAGGACGCCTTTCACATATTATAGAATTGATCAAGTGCATTGACAGTTGGAATGAGACTAAACAAAATGAACTAAGAAACGTGAGAAGAAAAAGAGGGAAGCATCTATTACAGGGAACCAACATGAAGGAAGTGAAGGAGAGGGGACAGTTTACCCACTTATAGAAATCACAGGAGGAATGTATGTACATGTTCCTTGGAGTCAAGGTGATTTGGCAGCATTCACAAACAATTTTCCAAAATTGAGAGATAAGCCTGTGCAGTGGTATGCACAAGTTGAACAGTGTGTAAATATTAAAAAAATTGTGGACAGATTTGAATACGTTCTTTGACATTGTGATACCTGCTGACTTATGGACTGAATGTAAGTCTGTAATACGGTGGCCTAGAGAGGAACTATCAAGAGTGCCTTGGACAAATACGCTTTCTCCTACGGTGATGAAGAAATATGAGGTAGTTATTACAGTTTTGAAAGGCAGAGTACCCCCGAAAGATATGGATTGGCTCAAAATAAAAGAGCCACACAGGAGACTGTAAATGAGTGTTAAACATGGGGTCTCTAGTTGGCAGTGGTTTGCACCCTATCCAAGTAGGGACACTCACTCCAGTCAGGGTAAGTCAGTCACACAGCTAAGATAACCCTTGCTCAACCCCTTTGTAGCTTTGAACGAGCAGTTGGGCTTATTGCAGAGGCAAAGTGAAAAGTGTTTGTTCATACACACACACAGTAACACAGCGAGAACACTTCAATAGGAGTCCACACCAGTTTAGAAAAATAGCCAATATTTATCTGAATAAAACAAGACCACAAAGACAAAAATTCAACATAGTCAAGTCAAAATATACATTTTAAAAGGTTAAGCAAGTTTAGTACATAGAAATCAATGGATGCATTTGTTTTAGCACAAAGTATCTTAGAAGCGTCAAAAATCTAAATTGTGCAAGGCATAGGAGAGGTGAGGCACCGGAAAAGCAAAGTGATGCATCACTTCCTACGCAAGGGAGGTGATGCATTGGTTCCTTACTGACAGGGGAGGTGATGCATTGGTTCCTTACCGCTAGGCAGGGGAGGTGATGCGTTGATTCGTTACTAGCAGAGGGGGTGTTTCATTAGATTGCGGACATGCAGACTTGGTTCCTTACTCTGCTGCAGTGTCGATAAAGAATTGGCGCCCAGAAACGATGCGTTGAAAATCCTGATGTGCTGCATCAAAACAAAAGTGTCAAAGTAGGCAGGGGGTAAATTCTGCAGCTGCAAATTATGTGCTGCATCAGAGTCGGAGCTGGTGCCACAACACAGTGCTCAAAACTCACGCTGGTGTGATTTTTCCAATGTGCTGTGATGGCAGGTTTGGGCCTGCGGTAAAGGTTGTGGTCGATGCTTCGAACTGGAACCACTGTTCAGGGTAGGCAGCAGTGATGCATTGATCTTTTATAGCAGGCCATCATTATTACTGGTGCTGGAAGTTGATGCATGGAATACCTCCTTAGGATCATCAGGTTACACTTCCAAGGGCCCATGAACTGGATTTGGCACCAATGGACAAGTCAGGACTCAAGCTCAACAAGACTTGTTAACAGTAGACAAGACTTCTTAATAGGAGACAAGCTCAACTCAAGCCCTTGGAGAACCTTAGAAGCAGGATACAGAAAGCAAAGTCCAGTGCTTTCTACTCCCTGTACAGACGCATCAAAGCAGCAGGCTAACACAGCAAAGCAAACCGCAAAGTGGAAGTCCCTCCTGATAGCCTCTCTATCTCTTCTTCACAGCAGAATGTCATCAGTCAAGAAGTGTTCTGATTGTGTGGTGTCAGGGGTCCCATACTTACACTTCTTTCTGACTTTGAAGTATGCAAACTTCAAAGGAAAGTCTGTGTACTGCACAAGACCTGGCCATTCCATGACCTGGCTCCAGACACACCACAGCAGGGTGGAAACAGCTTTGTGAGAGGATAGCCACAGCCTTATTCAGTTATAAGTGATGACTCACCCCACCACTCTAGCTCAAGAAGGCCCATCAGCCTGGTGATGGGCCATGTGGATATGCAGGGCACACCTCAGCTCACTTTTTGTGACTGTCTAGCATGAATGCACAAGAGCCCAACTGTCAGCCAAGCAGAAGTGTATTCTACAGGCAGGCATATATAGGCACAGAATGATTGAGCAAGAAAATACCCACTTTCTAAACTTTAAACACAAACCAAAGTGTTTGGTCCCTGGTCAATAAGGCTAGGCCACTTATAAATGAAAACAACAATACATTTGCTAATACTGACTCACATTCACAAAACCTTACTTGAATCTGTGATCACATGAATATACTTCTCATACTTCCACATTTCGTTATACGACCAATACTCATACTCTTGATTGTGTAATCATACACAGAACATACATGACATACATGACATACAATAAACATGTACACCATACATAACACATGAAAAATCATCACAAATCAAAATATATATATATTTTTTAACCCCTTCGCTGCTAGGCCTCCCCCACCCCGTGCTAAGCCTTTTTGTGGCTATTTGGGGTAATTCTCACTTAGGCCCCTGTAACGGTTTGACCACATAAGTTATCCATGCTAAATCTGCGTTCTTTTCTTACAACATCATGGGGATTTTAAAGGTACTCAGGGTTTGTTGATTCCCCTAGAGGGGACCCAGAAATTAGCCAAAAGACAGCAACATTGGTTTTTGGGGGGGGGGGGGGGAGGTCTGCAGAGGAAAGCATCTGTTTTTTTCCCTGCGAATGGTATCAACAAAGGGTTTGTGGTGCTGCACTCACCATATTCCCAGCTTTCGGGGACTGACAGACTTTTGACAGAAAACCAACATTTTTTACACAGTTTTAGCATTTTACTGGGACATAGCCTATTTTTGCTATTTTTTGTGCTTTCAACCTCCTTCCAGTTAATGGTAAAAAAGGGTATAAAAGCATGATGGAACCTGGAAAGCTATACATTTCTGAAAATTAGATACAATTTTGAATTCAACTAGGGGTCATATGTGTTGATTCTTCAAGGTTTTCTTATAGAAACTAATAGTTGAAAATAGGAAAAATTATGAATGAGTTGAAAAAAAAAACAGCCATTTGTGCCAACGTTTTCACCTGTAACTTCTAAGTATGACAGATTTTTTAAAGCAAGATACTGTTACATCCGCTGGTCCTTTCTAGCTGTGAGGATATATAGGACTTGTGGGTTCACTAAGAACCCAACAAACCCAGAGCCAATAACTAAGCAGCGTCTTGCAATGGTTTTTTACTCTGTACTGGGTATATAGCAAATAATTTGTAAAACAAAAAACTAATTTTCCTCACATTTCTATGGCAGAAAGTTCTGGAATGTGTGTGGATCCACAAAATTCTACCCACCCCTCATTTACCAAAATCTTCCGTGAAAAATGGTACCTCACTTGTGTGGTTAGGCCTATTGCCCTCGACAGGCAAGGGCCCAAAACGTATCAAAATCGCCTATCAAAAAAAGACCTGGTTTGCAATGGAGGGGGCACCTGGATTATTGGGCCCAGGCTCAGCGGCCATCTAGGGAAACCTACCAAACACACATGTCTCTGAAAAGTAGACACCCTGGAGAGTCCAGGGAGGTATGGCTTGTTTGGATCCCTCAAAGTTTCCCTACCCAGAACCCCCTGCAAACCTCAAATTTAGCTGAGAAAATCTAATTTCCCTCACTGTTCTGTGTGGGATTGTTGTGGGATCACCAAGTTGACACAAGCGTTCCCACAGGTCTCTCGATTAAAATGGTGCCTCACTTGTGTGGGCAGGCATTGTGGCTGCAACAGGAAATGGCCCAAATCATACTGTGGAGACCTCAAAATTCCCTATCATAAAACTACCTGGTTTTGCAGGGGGCACCTGTTTTTTTGGCCCCGGGCTCATGGCCATCTAGGGCAACCTACCAAACTCACACATTTCTGAAAACTAGACACTCCAGTCCAGTGAGGTATGGCTTGCGTTGATCCCTCAATGTTTTCTTACCCAGAATCCCCTGCAAACGTCACATTTAGCTATAAAAATCACTTTTTACTCATTTATGTGTGGGATCACTGTGCCGGCACAATTTTCCTACCACCTAGGGTTCCCCTTGGTCTCCCAAATAAAATGATACCTCACTAGTGTGGCTGTCCAAGGCAGAATCCGCTACAAACATATATTTTTTTAATGTAGCGCTTAGAATTTGCGGTGTTATACCTTTAATCCCTATGTTTTTGGCTCTTCCCAGTCACAGGCATTTGGCCCACCCACACAAGTGAGGTATTGTTTTACTCGGGAGAACAAGGGAAAGGCTGGGTGGTAGGATATGTAGGATATGTCTGCCGGCATGTTGATCCCAAACATAAATGTATGCAAAAGCTAATTTTTTCAGTTAAATTTGAGGTATGCAGGGGATTCTGGGTACAGAATCGTTGGGGGATCCACGTAAGCCATACCTCACTGGAGTTCCCACACTAAGTTTTGGACCCTTGCCTGTTGCGGGTACTTAACCCACCCATACCCACCCATACGAGAGAGGTACCATTTTTATTGGGAGACCTGGAGGAATGCTGGGTGGTAGGAAATTTGGGTCAGCCCAGTGATCCTACAACTTTCCAACACAGAACTTTGAGAACAATTTGATTTCTTCTACTAATTTTGAGGTTTGCAGGGGATTGTGGGTAGAGAAACGTTAGGGTATCCATGCAAGCCATACCTCCCTGACCTCCCCCTGGTCTCCAGTTTTCAGAAATGTGTGGGTTTGCTAGGTTACCCTAGATGGCCGTCAAGCTTGGAACCAAAAACTCATGTGACCCGTGATGCAGATCAAACTCTGTGAGATTTGAGTCAAGAGCGCTGGCATCAGCTGGCATCGGGGCTGCAGTGTGAAGTAGAGTGGTGTGACATGCAGTGCCTTCAGGTTTCTGGGCAGGCAGCGGTGTCGGTGAGGCCAGGGCTGTGGTGCAAAGTGCGGCGGTGCTCGTTGCAGTGCTGACAGGTCACTGTGCAAGCAGCAATATTGTCGTTGCTGAAGCGCTATCGTAGGTAGACGATCTAGAGTCGATGGTGCGGGCACCGGTTAGTCAAAGATGCAGTGTGGGAGAGGGCGACGCATTGTGTAACTTAAGAGAGGTGCCCCCAAGCCACAGTGCAGGCAGCGGTGTCGAAGTTGGTGTAGAGCAGTGTTGTTGGGGATACCAGGGCAGTGAGGCGGTGCAAAGTGCAGTGTCCTCAGGTCATAGTGTAAGCAGCGACTTGGTGGCGATGTTGGACATCGTCGTCGGTGAGACTAGAGTTGCTGTGCGTTGATGACATTGTGTTGCTTTTTCTTTTGTAGAACAACACACAGTTCCCAGTGTTGGTAGCAGATGATCTTGAAGTCTTTGCTGTTCCTGAGACTTCTCGAACAGGTAGCAAGCTCTACTTCAAGCTCTTGGAGAAACTCAGGAAAATAAGTTACTGAAAGTCCAATCCTTTCACTGCCCAAGACAGAAGCAGTCACTACAGGCCAACACAGCAAAGCACACAGCAAAGTGATAGTTCCTCCTGACAGCTTATCCAGCTCTTCTTCTTGGCAGGTTCATTAGTCCAAAAGAGTTCTAAAGTTCTGGGGTTAGGTCCCCAATATTTATGCTTCTTTTCCCTTTGAAGTTTGTTTAGGCAACAAGTCTCTCTTGCTCAGTAGAAACCAGTTCTGTCCTCTCTAGTCCAGCTATAGGAGGTAGAGACAGCATTGTGTAGAGCAGATATTGCCGATGCAGGTGCTAATGAAAACTCATCCCTCCACTCTAAATGCAGACAAGGTCTATTCAGCCTGGCTATGAGTCACCCAGGAAAGGCAGGACACACTTCAGACCCCTGGTGACGGTCTAGTGCGACTTCACATCCCCAGCACCAGACAGTGAATACACAAACAAGCAGAGGTACACAGAATGGCTAAGCAAAAAATACCCACTTTCTAAAAGTGGCATTTTCAAATGCACAATTTTAAACCACCTTTACTAAAAGATGTGTTATTAAATTCTGAGCTCAGGGAGCCTAAACTTAATTTCTCTATATTTTCCCAATTGAAAGTTACACTTGTAAAATGTTAAAAGGCAGCTCCAATAATCACCTATGGGAAAGATATCCTTTCAATAGTGACTCATGAAATGCACAGTATTTCACCATGTAGACATGTAACACACTACTACATTTCCTACCTTTCACATACACTGCACCCTGCCCACGGGGCTATCTTTGGCTACCGTAGAGGTGACTTACATGTAGGACAAGGGACGGTTAGGGCCTTGCAAGTGGGTGCACTTGGTAGGTCGACATGGCACCTTTGAAAGGCTACTTGGATGAGTTGCACAACCAGTGCTGCAGGCTCACTAGTAGCATTTGGTTTACAGGCCCTAGGCACACACAGAGCACTGTACTAGGAACTTACTAGTAAATCAAATATACCAATCATGGGAAACCAATCATAACACAATTTACAGAAGGAGCACTTGCACTCTAGCACTGAGTAGCAGTAAAAAGGTGAGCAGAGACATTAAACCAGCAAAAACGAAGACCTGCACATCATAAAAAAGGAGGTCAGAAATCAAAAAGACTGGGGAAACATGCCAAATGAATTTACACTCACAAGTAAAGGAAATGGGCACAGCTTGGTATTATATATTTTCTCATTGCCCATAAATAATGTGAAGGGTTACAAAAACAACGTAACCTGTTTAATGCGACCAATAGACAAGGCTTATATAATGGCTTTGGAAGAGGGATACCCTAATATGACACAAGCTACTGACAAAAAGAGCGATGTTCCAGAGAATCCTTGGAAGAAAGAAGAAAACAATCTTAGAATTGAAGATGGTTTTCACATTCGAAGTAACAGGCGGATCTTATCAAATTTTACAGTGAAACAAAAAATGCTAATTCCAGGAGTTTATTAAATTTGTGGACAAAATGCTTTCTTTTTATTGCCAGCAAATTGGGAAGGTGTTTGTACTTAGGAATACTAATTCCTAAAATATATCATCTACAGAGTTTAGATAAATTAACATTAACACCCACACATAGATAGAAATGCGGTACAAACACAGGAAATGGACTAGTAGGAGATATATTTGGGCAGCCATTCCACCTGTAGGCGCATCTTGAAGGACAAAAAGATTAGAAAGCTATTGACAGTTGGTGACAAGATGGCAGAAAGTACATTTGGAGGTTTGCTTGGTATTAATACAGAATTAGTTGTTATACAGTCAATAGTTTTACAGAACCAACTTGCATTAGACATCTTACAGAAAAGAACGGAGTCTGCAGGATGCTCAAACTAACTCACTGCTGCACATACATACCTGAGGAGCATAAGGAAATAGAATGCTTGCAAAGAACATTTCAGGCTTAGCACCTAAGATACGTGAATTGGAAATACCAAGTCTGTTTGAAAAGTTTGGAAAAGGGCTTTGTACAATTAGGAACTGGTTTTCCACAACAGGGAAGGGGATATTGAATGCTATTCTGATCCCAATAATACCAGCGGGACTATGTCTAATATTTCATTATGTTCTGATCTTGAGGTGTAAAAATGCACTACGTAAAAGAAGAGAAAAGTTACAGAGAAAATTAAATGAAAAGGATTTGGGTCTAAGGGGCATGATGAATGATGATTACATGAAATATTTGAAATTTAGAGGTCAGAAAGGAAAATACAAAACTCAACTGAAGGCAAAAGTGCCCTCTAAGTCGATCTCAAATGTGAAACAGTTGTGTGATGATTTAGAAAATCATCAGAGGGAGGGATTTGATAGAGCAGAACATTTTAGACGCTATTAACCTTACACGGGTGATAAACTATATCTTGACAATATCATAGGAAATGCTTGACATAAACAAACCATATGAAAATGTGCATTTCTTACATGTGTAATTACAAACGGGCAACTTATAATTAGCCATAAATCTTCCACTTTCATCATTGTTACATGACTAGGCCTCATATTGTTTTCTTTTCCTCTTTTCTCTTTCCCTTTCATACAAATAATGCATTTTAGAACAGCTAATTTATTCTAATATTTAACTCTCAGAAAATGTGCGGTTTTAAGAAAATGTAATTCTTTCTTTCCTCACCAGCAGCTGCTTCTCCTCCTTAGCGGAGGAGGTCACCCCACTGCTCAGCGAGCAATGTAAAAAGGCAAACAAAAATGATAATAACTAATGTTTTTATCATTTTTGTTTACCTTTCTGCTTGGGGGTGGGGTGGGGCTGGACTGGCCAGTGCAGGGAGCAGGAGAAGGAGTGTTAAACACACTGCCTAATTTTGCATGACTGCTTGGGCCGGCCAAACAGTCCTGCACACTTTGCATCTTCCCCACCAGGCTGCATTACACACCTGATGAGGAACATGTCCAGCCTCCAAGCCCCTGTCTGAGCACCGAACCATGGTGCTCGGACCAATCACAACACTGCTTTAAGGCAGTGTTATGATTGGACATGGGATTCTGGGAGTCTGTATGCTTACTGTTGCTGCGACGGAGGACGATGGAGGAGAGGCGGCGGCACCCAGGTAAGTCTTTTTTTTTTGTATTTCCTCCCTTCCCCCCCTCGCCTCACCACCCGCACTCAGTAGAAGTTGCTACTGTTCCTCACACCATATGATTTATTAATAGTAGTTCACTTAACCTGCTATGTGTTATAATAAATAAAATGCTTAGTAGAATTAAGGATTGTTGAAGAAAATGTTTCTCGTGATCTAACCAGAACATGCTAAATGTAATGTTTCATTTCATAGAGCAGTCTATTGTTACATAATGGGGCACTGATCAACTAACAGAGTAGGTTTGCAAAGGTTCTCATGAGAACCTTCCTAGATGTATTTTTTTGTAATACGCTGTTGCCGCATGCAAATAACATCATGTCGACATGGACGTTTACCGTGGGAAACAAAAGAAAGGGAGATGGACCATTGAAAGATCCTTCTTCATTGGCTGGAAATGACTTTGGTCCCTTTTTTAGCAACATATGTTTTGTGCTTTCTATATTGTACGTGCTCCTAGTTAGAGAACTACGGCATTCAATACATCCTATGCACACCTACGCTGCCATGCACCTTAGCATTTGGTTGTGCTAGCCTGAATTACTGTAATCTACTGTTAATGGTGATTTTCTTGTCTTCCTTACCTTTCATGAGGAAACTTCTTCTCTTTATGCCAAATCATAGCTACTGCTGTGATAAATTTCCTTCTACTTGGATTGACGGTGGCTACTACAACTGTCGGGAAACTCGGTTGAGTTTCCAGAACTGCTCTTAATGAGGAGTTTGCTTTCTTGCGACTTCAGCTTACTGCTCTAAATCCTTGCTGTTTTCCACAAGGAACTCTGTATGGGTCTCATGCTAGGTTAGGTTCTTTAGATTAAGATAGGGACTATTTTCGTTATGGAACATGCTGTTATTTTTCATACTGTCTCTACCCAAATTGTTCTCGATATTTCTGTAACTGTATATATATGACTAATCTGAATAAAAAACAAAATGAATACTACTCTCTTAATGGGATATAAATCTTTTAAAACATTACCAAACCTCTCATCATTGACTGAACCCTAAATCTGCTGTACGTTGCTGAATTTTGATTTGTGCTCCATTCTAACACAGTAGCAATGATCTGTCGACCGAGAGACGGAGTTGGCACAGAGTTGGAGATCTCTGTTGTAAGATAAAGGGTTAAACTGTTTATCAATTTCTGCACTATCACTGATTATAACACACATGTATAATCATGTCTATACTTTTGCCTATCGCTTCCTAACCAAGTGGGTTTAGGTGGTGCAAAATTTGCAAGAATATCTAACTCCCCAGTTACCTGTGGGCATGTTTCATCTGGGAACCCTTTGTGCAGAGCAGGCCAGCGTCCTTCTCAAGAAGGATAACAGGATGTAGCTGGGCTGGAATTCCAGCATGTGGTGACCTTGGCAGTGACAGTGAAATGCTTCACTCCCTAAACAAAAGATTGGTGTAGTTTGTATAATAAACTTCACCTGTGTTACCATACGGGAGCCACAGTCAGGCCGTCATTATTGATTCTATCCTTGCAGGGCTTTCGCCGAGCGGACAAAAAAAACCATCCACATTTTGCACAGTGAACTTAAGCCTGGTATAGAATGCCTGATAACATACCTAGGAAGAAGTGTAAGTGTAAGCAAATCCATTTCAGTCAACAAGAAGTATGTCAACTTTAAACGTGAGCATGTAAAATGGTGGTGTTCCTCTCCTGTGTCCTATATAAATATATAACAGTTCGAATCCATGCAGGTTCCACACCTTGCAAAACACTTCTACAGCGTGCCATTACAAGTTCAAAACTGGCCCAAATTGCTTCAGGGGTTTATTTTTGAAAAGCCAAAGTTTGATGAGCGATGAACCTGATCAGCTAGTCACCAAACTTGATGTGCCTTCAGAGGAGCCGCGATCACGCACAGAGATCACCTCCATCCCAGGAGCGATTGCAAAATATGGCATTCCTCTATTCATCAGGGTTACAGACATAATGTCCCCCGCTACCCTGATGAAGAGAGTAAATATTGCCATACTGGAAATCAGGCCAGCATAATTTCTAATGATTTACAAAACATATCATCAAATATAGAAATTAGGCATGCCGCTAGTGACTACATGTTTTGTCCTGATTTGTGATTGCATGTTCTCGAGAGTGCCCAAATCACCAGCTATGGGCATAATATTGTAAGGCAAACAGCAACAACAGCCATATGTAAACTAAATGTACATTTGCATCCTACCCTATTCAGTCACTGCCATCTTATCACAGCCAAAATTATTGTGAAGAATAGAATGCAATTGCTTTGTGTATAGTAAATATGGTAAGTATGTCCATATTATCTAATTTCGCAGCTCAGGAGTGTATTGCTAGATAAATCAAATCAGGGTGAGCGGCTTTATCTAATAAGCTGGGGCAACACATGAGATGTTTGTGTTCAGGTTTGCACTTTCATTGATTCTCATTTGATTTAAAACAACATATTTCAGCTTCCATTTGAGCTTTTGCAACATCACCTTTTCCTGTAACATAAGAAAGGCGGAATATTCAACATCAAGGAAGGAAGGTGAAGCTGGAAATAAGTAGCTTATAGAATAACATAAGGACAAGGAAGAATGAAAAGAAATCAAAATGGGGTGGATGGAATTTTTATTTATTTAATAATGTAGGGCATTTGTAGTTCAGCACATGTTGCAGATGCCTCTAGGCACCTGGAGGAGATGGGCGGTAGGGAAACAGGGAAAGCGGGAGAGAAGTCAAGGTTGTTGGGTTTTTAATCACATGTTTTAGGGAACAACCAAGGTTGTGTTTGGAAGACAAAGGGTTTGGAGGTGACAGTCCGCTACTATAGCAGCTGTTCCAGAGGGATGATTCAAGAATGGCAAATCTTCTACCTCCATAACAAGGATTTGAATTAACAAATGTCAAGCATGTTCATGTCTGTAGAGCGTTGCGGTTGTGCATTCAGCTTAGGAGTAATGCAGTCACAAATGAGCTTGGAGATTTTAGGGCATATTTATGACTTTTGTGGCGCCGATGACTTGCTGTGCTGCCCTCCGTCACAGGGAAAGGGCAGGAATGCACTGTATTTATCCAATACGGTACATTTCTGTGTTCTTCCCTTGCGCCGGCGCCGTTTTGGCAGCCTATTGCCAATGCAGGCACCCATGCACACTGGTGCAAGTTTGCCTGTGTCATAGGCAGGATTGTATTTGTGCAGAAAGGGACAAGAACAATCCAGAGAGCCCTTTTCCTCTTTCTATGTGTGCTGCAGAATTAAATAAAGTGCTCAATAGAATAGGACGAGGAAGGGATCAATGGAAGTAAATTAGTTAAATGAAAGAGAATAGTGAAAGAGAAAGGAAAAAAGTGGCAGAGAAGTGCGATCTCTTGACTCGGATGTACATAAGAATATTGACAACAAAAAATCGTCTGACATAATTATCATGGCCTCAAAATTGTTTACAAAAATATTATTCTTTTGGGTGTAGATTTTCTATTTGGAACAAGAATGAGGCAACATTTTCACAAACAATGTTTAGGACATAATATTTTTGGCAGTCAATAATACTTAGTCCACGATATTCTATGATACCACAGTGAAAGAAAAAAGAGCAAGCAAAAGAACAATAAAAAAGTAAAAGTAGAGAGAAAAATTGTGAAAAAGAGGCAGGGTGAGAGAAAGAAATTAATGTATCTGCCCAGAAAGTGAGAAAGAATAAAAACATTGAGTGAGGGTGATATACAAACAGTGACTGAACAACTAAAACCGCAGTAGGCAGAATGAAAGACGAGAGAGATTTTAGTGGAGATGAAAGGACAGGAGTGATGAAGGGAATTGAAGGGAGGAAACGAAGGGAGGTCTGACGTGAGGAATAAAAGGAGGGTGCTAAAAAAGAAAAAATATCCATCAAAAATGTACTAAGTTCAGAAAACTCGCAGATTCCATTTCTCTTCCAGTATGCTAAAAAGGAACAAGGAGTTGGGTGTCTGTTCATTTACATTTTCCCAATAACGCTTTAGTGGTGTTTGCTAATGCATCATTCATTAACCATCACCCACTATAAAACGCATGATCTATCTCGCAAAGTGGACATTATTATCGCATTAAATCATTTCACAATATACCTGAGCAGCTCCACATGATGGGCTTGGCCTGACTGCGCCGCCATGCCTCGGGGGCGACTCTTCAGCGGTAATGAGATATGAGGTCTGTCTGTGATGAATTCGATATTACTCGTGTCAGTGACTGCGGACTGACTCTGCGTAGAATATTTCTCCACGTTTTTTTTATTGCGAAGGAACTGAGGCAAGGCATTATTAACCCAGTAAATGAAGCTCTAAAGACCACGGAGTGTGTCCATTAGTAGACACGGAGGCCACTAATCCTGTCTTCCTCGCAGCGAGCAGGCCTGGTGATGCCACAGCATCTGGACCGTTTGCACCCCCCTTCCTCTCGGTGTGACAGACAGAAATTATTTCACCCTTTATTATTTTTCAGTCCATCATTTCCCAACTTTTCCCGCCCTGCATGACCTCCTCAAAGGCGATTAAAAAAATGTTCCAGACACAGGGTTGAAAATGGCAGTAGCGAGATTGTGCCACGAACTTTCAATATTAATTTGACCTATTCTTAATACTTTAGGCCACCACGGCAGAGCGTCTGCTGTATGCTGCAGAGTCGTAAAAAGGGTTATTATGCGTTGCTGAAGTGTGAGTACAGCTCTGCTCAGCAGCCTGGCTCCACGCACTGGGCCTCATTTACAAGGCCATTGCGCTGCGGGTGCGTCACTTGTTACACGTGTGTCACCGGTGCCATTGTGCCTGCCCATAGTTACAAGGCATGTAAAGCGTCACTTTTCATGGCCTTGTAAATATCGGCCCCTTTCACGCAATACTCTGTGTAAAAGGGGCGTTACATGGGTGGAGCCTTGGGTGTGCCCATGCAACATCCATAGAACCTGACACATTCCCAGATTTGCAAAGTTTTGCAAAGCTGGGAATGCATCAGAATCCTACGCCTCTCCAGGGGGAGGCGTAGGAGTGGCGCATTGAGGAGAAATACTTCTATTTCTCCTCGTTTTTTCCTTTCCTCTTTCTTTTGCGTTTTCGTAAATAACTAAAAACTTTTCTCTTTTGTTAACCCGCTGTGCCTCTTACTCACTTAAATTGTTACTCTGTTTGGTTAAGCGCTGGGATGCTCCAGGGTAACCACGCGCTATACAAAACTGTTTTAATAATATTATTAATAATAATAATAATAATAATAATACAACACACAAAGGAAGAGGAAAATGCCATCAATGATTGTTTTTGTGCAGGAAGATATTCCTTCCTGCACAAAAGCTGTCATCCCCGCAACACACATACCCTTGCAACATGATATAAGAGTTCCTGCACTGGCACATGGCTCGGCCCAGCAAAATGGCTTGCGGCGCCGCGCTGCATACATTTTTTGTAAATGAGGCCCACTGCATCTTCAACAGCATCTTCCCTCTTGTAAATATGTTATGATATGACTGGTTTTTCACACAGTACAAATATCAGTAAGACAAAGGCAAATACTTCTAACATGCTTTCGGTCTGAGTGGCCTGCCACATGTCTCTATTTCTTTGGCCTTAATGATGTTTTGCTTTTGAGACCTCCTCATAGTAGCCAGATTTGCTGTGTCCCCTGAATACGGAAGCAACAATATCAATGGGAGGCAATACTGAGGACAGAATATCAAAAGCGACAATAGACAGGGGAGGTAATGCGGCTTTGATCCTTTTAGATCATTCAGCCACATTTGATACTGTCAAGCACACTCTCCTAATTGGTTGGCTTGATTCAATTGGGATCAAAGGCAACACTCTTAAGTTTATATTTTCATTCCTGGCTAACCGCATTCAGTCGGTCCCCCTTGGTGAATTCACCTCGCCAGCCTCTTCGTTGCCCTGTGGGGTCCCCCACGGCTCATCTCTGAGCCCCACTTTGTTCAATCTTTATGCCACCCCACTTGCAGTCTTAATTAGATCATTTGGCCTTTCCTTAGTTTCTTATGCGGAGGATACACAGATTTCTATATTATTCACTGATAACCCTGGAGCCATGGCAGCTCAGTTCCACAACTACATGCTTCACATTGGAAAATGGAAGAGCAGCATTTGTCTTAGACTAAATTCCTCAAAAACGGAGGTCCTGCTGTTTGGCAATAATCCTTCTTTTTGGTCTAACAACTGGTAGCCCCAAGAACTAGGGACTTTGCCTACCCCCAGTGACAAGGTAAAAAACGTAGGGTGATTATTTACACCAATTTGTTCTTCGAAGGACAAATAAATCAGATCACCTCCTCAGGTTTCTTTAACTTGAAAACTCTAGGGAAAGTGTTGCCTTATATTCCTTCAAGCCTGCAGAAGAGGGTAGTTACAATTCTCATCTCTTCCAAAGTTGATTATTGTAACGCCCTCTTTATCAATATCCAAAAGCATTTTCTTCACAAATTACAAACATTACAAAATTCTGCTGCTCAGTTACTATTTGATATTCGGAAACATAAATCAGCTTCCCAAGTATTGATCCAATTACACTGGATCCATGTGGATAAACACATTGAGGTTGAGGCACTTTGCACTGCCTTCAGGGCTCAACAAGCTGTTGGCCCTGACTACTTGATATAATGTTTTCAAATTTATATTCTGACAGGTGCCTTATGCTCATCCACAAGCAGCACTCTTGTGGTCCCCAGATTTAATAAAGATAAATGGGGAGGGAGAGGCATCATTGTATGCACCTCAAGGCTATAGAACTCCTTTCCTATAGAACTTAAACTTAAGACAGATCTTCTGGATTTCAGGAAACTTCTGAAAACCTGTCTCTTTAGTAAATGACTACGTTTTTTCGGGATCTTCCTAGCCTAGTATCTGCTCAGCACCTAGATGCCCCCAGCTAATTCATTGCGCTTTATACATTTTATTATCATTTCATCTCAATACCAAAAAAATAGAAGATGATATATTTTAAACATTAGATGCACAGAAAGAGCACAATAAGCCTGTTGAACTATATATCTTGGGAACAAACCCACGTTAGGTAAAAGACATTGCAATACTCTGCTTCAATTTTGAAAATTATATATTCATCAATTAACTATACAGGAACAAAGACAATCAGGACTGACCTTGGGCATGAGCAAGCTGGGCCCATGCCTGGGGCGCCTATATGCCGAGGGGTGCAACAGGGAGCTGCCTGACTTTAATTTCATGCAAAGAGCAGCTCATCCATCCCACGTGGGCCCAGCCAGGTCCCCATAAAGATTTTGAATTCATCCCTTAATGTACCCCAGTGTAATTGTTAGCACCCATCCACCCTTCAACAATCTTCCTTACACATCCTGACCTCACACCGCAACAACCTCCTGCCTCCACAACAAACATTACATTTTCTTCCCACCCTGAGCTGTGTCCCGGTCAATCCGATTCAGGGCCGGCCCTGACGGTAATGTATCCCGGATATTAACAATCCTGTTTATGTTGCTGCAATAGAGATTTTGCACTAAAAACTGATTTTTGTGCTTAAAGGCAGTTAGGCAGATAAATTCGATTGTGCCCCTAAATACATTTTACACTGTTGCTGATGTTGCACCAACACTGATTTTGCACCTTAATATGCTGCCAATCATTTGGGAGGTCATGCTTATGCACACTTTTTACACCTAAGGTGCCATTTTACACCTGCATTTTCTCTATATACTGAATGATATGACAAGGCGCTTATTGTGGTTATCCTGTACTGAATCTGTTTCTTACCAAGAATTACCTTCGCTTCTTTGTATGATCCTAGTTTGGCAGCCATTCCTGTAGTAAAATTACTCTGACATACTTAGCTGTTACAGCCAACCCAAAAACCTTAATCATATTCAAATACCACAGTGTCAGACTGGGGATCATTAATTACAATTTGACTACACATGTTCTATTATTACCACCTTGACTGATATGTTATGCCTCAGGTTAAATAATATTTTTGAGGGCGCTCACATAACACAAAGCAGGGCAAATGGCAGTGTCAAACCACTTTCAAATTAGAAATCTGTTATCTATACACTATTTATCTATTTACATCCCATTTATATATGCAGAAGGGAGTAACAGGACGTTAAAAGAGCAAACACCTATAGGTTTTCACCCACAGTGAGGTACACTAAAATAGCATGGCCTGGCTTTCCATGAAATACTAGCGCCAAATGAAACCAGGCTCAAGCAAGGGTCAAGTGGTATATAGAGTGCTACTCCTATGTGTATGATGTGTGGTTACCATATACACACACATTTTAAGTGGCTTACTCATGCACGGCTGTAATCACATTAATATTTGCATTTCAAGATATGCCTCAACTACACATTTTATGCAAGGTAACACTGGCTCATGAATGTTAGTAAAACAGGGCCTATGCTTTTTCTTCTTAGTCTCAAAGACCAAAAATAAATCTCTTCCAGGAAAAATAAATATTAGCTAAAGAACCATAATCAGAAATGTGAGCTACACAACAAACTCCATTAAATTGGAAGCTTGTTCTAGTCCTGGAAAATCAGCCATTATATCTTTATCTTTTTTTATTCCATGTAGGCCCAAAAAGCTTGCACCATAGCCTAGGGAGTGGGTGGGGGAGTCTCAGGGCAGTCAAGGGTTACTGAATTATAACTGCATTAATAGAAGTCTTTTATCATTGTTGCCAACAGTGCCAGTTTTTTTCAGATCAGTGAGAGGGCAGTATTCAGCCTATCTTGGAGGAGAAATCTTTGGGTGACCCTTCGAACATTATACCCAGTCTGTTCGGTTTTAGGTTTAAACCTATAATAACTGATAAAACCCCACCGAAAGGAAAATAGCCCTCACCAGTGTAAACATTTAAACACTGAAAAAACACCTTCACAACCACAGACTAACTGCCATTCAAAGAAAGGAAATGGTGAGTGAAAAAGTAATTTGTATTTCTTCTTGAAGGGGTCAATACAATGTAACTTTGTTACATAAGACAGCAGTAAGAAAGACTGAGCTAATATTCTGCTTGAGTTTTGTTGTTTAGCGGTGTCACTAAAATATTGTTTCTTCTACCTTTAATGTTTTTTCAGTTGTGTGCTCTTTGGTCTAAAGAGGCAGGGTTTCGAAGCATGTTTTAGGTCTTATTTGATTATTTTATAAACTTTAGAACCCAGGAAATACATTTGATTCTTTCACTGATAGGTAACATGGCCGGTTTCATACGAATCTTTCCCAATATTTACCATCACATTTACCCACAGAAAAAGAATGGATACATTCTTACATCATTGATACATCTGCCCCCTTTTTTAGCCTGTCATTATTGATCATTGATACATCAGCCCCCTTTTCTAGCGAGCCATTATTGATAGTAGCTGAATTACCAAACACCCTAGGCTTTAAATATTCAATGCAAATGTAAATGTACAGGAATTTATATAGCGCAAATCACCGAGCGGTTTCTAAGCGCTTGCTTAGGGAACCCGTCCTGGTATTCCCCTGTGAGATAACCCCGTCAGGGTATCCGCAAGGTGAAAGCCAGGCATCCCACCGTGAGGGGCCATTGTGGAGATTAAGCAAGCTATTGCCCAGAGTCGCAGAGTGTGAACCCATGAATCGAGTATGCACCAGAGCGAGAATTGTCAAGTCCATGAACATTTTAGGACTCAAGACCCTGCCGAGCCGGGAATTGAACCCTGGTCCCGGGCTGACCTCTTCTTCCAGGTCTGCCTCCTCTAACCAGTGAGCCACACTTCTCCACTCCAATGCAAGGTGTAATGACAGCTATATGTGAAAAGAGTGCTGTCATCAAACATCTGGAGTCAAGCTTTCCCATCCGGTGATCACCCCCTGCATCTGGTCCGACCATTTCCTGGTAGACGCCACCCTCACTATTACTGGCCATATCAGAGCCCCTCCCTCCGAGGGCGGCATGGCACGAAAATGGAGGGCTGTAGACACGCAGGTCCTTCTTGACCTCCTCTCGAAATCCCGCCCTTCCCCCTCGTCTGACCTCAGCACTGACAAGCTAGCTCATGACATCTCTCACTGGCTCGTCTCGGCTAGCGACATCTTAGCCCCCCTCACCAAATTCCCTCGGTCACGGCACAATCACTCCCATAAGTGGTATAACCCCGATCTTAAAAAGCAACATCTTGAACTTCGCCAACTGGAGCGTAGGTGGAGAAGGGACTACCACACCTCTAGCAGGGAGTCTTACTTGGCTGCGCGCAACAAGTATAAGAAAGCCATCATTGCGGCCAAATCTACATACATCGCGGAAAGAATCCTCTCTGCACCTATTCAATCCAAAGAAATTTTCAAGGTGATTGGGGAACTCACTACTGACACCAGGACTCTCCCGACCCAGGCCCCTACCCAGGAATCCTGCAACGCCCTTAGCCACTTTTTTGTTGAAAAAATTGTTATGATTAAGGACTCTATCACCACCCCCTCTCCTGACGCTGTTTCCACCCCGGTCCCCCATAACTCTTCCTCACTTCTACACTTCCCTACTCTTGACTCGACCACCCTAGCAAAACTAGCTACTCGGGTCAAGTCTGGGTCCCCGGATGACTGTTGCCCCCCGTCTATACTGCGAGACATCTGTATCTCTCTTCCCGAAAGCATTCTCCCATTGCTGAACTCGTCTCTCTCCTCTGGTACGGTGCCTGGCTCTTTTAAGGAGGCCGTTTTAGTTCCTCTCCTGAAGAAGCCAGGGGCCGACCCATCGGTCCCTGCCAATTACCGACCTATTTCCCTCCTTCCCTATTTCTCCAAAATCCTGGAAGCCCATGTAACGGCTAGCCTCTCACTGTTTGTCGAAAATTCGAACTTTCTGGAACCCAACCAAGCCGGCTTCCGACCCGGCCACTCCACGGAGGCAGTCATCTTAGCCGTGCTCGACACTCTGAGAGACAATGCTGACAAGGGCATCCCCCAGGCCCTGGTCTTGTTAGACCTGTCGGCCGCTTTCGACACGGTGGATCATGACATCCTTATCCGCCGTGTCGAGCAGGCCGGCCTCCAGGGCCCGGCGCTGGCTTGGATCCACTCCTTTCTATCTGGTAGGTCTCAGACGGTCAGTCTGGGGACCTTTCGTGGACCCAAAGTCTCCTCCACTTGCGGTGTACCCCAGGGTTCTTCTCTGTCCCCTCTCCTTTTCAATCTCTATCTTCGCCCCCTTCTTCTTTCTCTGAGGCAGTGGGACGTCACCGTCTTTAATTACGCTGACGACCTACAACTCATCTTTCCTCTCTCCACCCCTTCTGCTGTCTCTAATTTCCACTCTGTTATGTCTCATATTCTTCTCTGGATGAGCCAAAATCAGCTTAAGCTGAATCCCGGAAAGACAGAGCTCCTTCTCCCCGGCAGGAGCTCCATCCATTGGGGCCCACACTTCTGGCCCTCTGAACTTGGTCCTCCCCCTGTCCCTGTGACATCTGTGAAGAGCTTGGGTGTCATTATTGACTCCGAACTCTCCCTCAAGGCCCAGGTGGGGGCAGTGGTTTCGTCCTGCATGTTTCAGATCCGCAGGATCAGGAAGGTTGCTTACCTCCTGTCCCCCGCTGTCCTACTTCAAGTCACTCTGGCCTTAGTCCTGTCCCGTTTGGACTTTTCCAATTCTCTTTATCATGGCCTGCCTAAAACCCTGCTTCACAGGCTACAGGTCGTGCAGAACCAAGCGGCGCGCCTTGTATTTAGGACCCCCAAATGGCAGTCGGCCAAGCCCCTCCTTGCTAAACTGCATTGGCTCCCCATCAATCTCAGGGCAGCCTTCAAGATCGGCTGCCTAGTATTCAAGTCCCTCACTGGCCCTTCACCCAGCTTTCTGAAATCTCTTACCACCCCTTACTGCCCCCCCCGCACTCTCAGATCTTCCCATCTTCACCTCTTGGTCGTCCCACCCTTCAAGCTTACAAGGATGGGAGGCCGAAGCTTCTCATATCTTGCCCCTACATTCTGGAATTCTCTTCCTTTTTCTCTCAAATCTGTCACATCACTTATCCTTTTCCGTAAGTCCCTTAAAACCTGGCTCTTTACCCAATCTGGATAAACTCTAATTTGCCCCTCTCAGTATCCCAATCAGCGCCAGGAAACCTACGGTGATAGTGCGCTTTACAAAAACCTCCTAACATAACATAACATAACATCTGGGATTATTGGGAAAACATGACACCAGATGCTTGGAAAACATTGAACACAGTGTCACTTGGAATGCTGCTGCTAAAAGTTCTTACCAAGTTCAACCAAGAATGTCGTGACAATGTTTGTATTTGCAGTGATTCAGCTGTGTAGATGAAAAAGTTATGTGATGACCTGTCAAAATCAATACCTGAGCTGAAGTGCTTCCCTGTAAAAGATCCTTGTCATTTGCAAGATGGTATGCTGAAAGCATCTTTACAATCTTCAGAGTTAATGAAAAATTCTATTGACTTTATAGTCCATTCTGGTGCGCTGTTTCATTATGCATGGGAACTAAAACACAAATATTTGTAATCCTGTGCTTTGTGTGGCATCAAAGAAAGAGTAATCCCAATTGTTTCAGTTAGCCAGCGATTCTCAGTCCTTGAGGCCATGAATGCTATATTATTCATGTGGTAACCGTTTATAGAATTTGTGCTTAGTGATGATGCCAAAGGCAAGAAATGTGAGGATCTTTGGTCGCATATTTAAACTGATGCAAAAAGAAGTACACTCTACTGCATTCTTAGATTTTTACAGGAAAACATGATTGCTGTAGTGAACATAATAAAAGAATTAGAGTCTGAAAACACCCTTGACTACCACGTGTTCAGCGTAGTGTAGCTGTGAAAGATCCCAACCACAATCACAGTTTAATATGGCAATGCAAAATCAGAAGGGAAGGAGATGTGCCCTAATGGCCTGACCTGCCAACTTTGGAGCTGAGTAGCCAGCTCTGACTGCCAGCTTCAGCTCAACATGCTGTAATTCTGGGAAAATCACTTAATCTCTCCATGGCTACAAAAAAAACAAATCTTACCTTATGTAACATATTTTGGTGCTCGTGTAAAGCGCCTCTGATGCCTTTGGACCATGTTTGAGGTATATAAAGCTGCAAAAATAAAAATAATAAAGAAGGATCATCTCCTCTATATACAGTGAGCTATCTCGAACACATCACATCAAAGCTCCCCTCCTAAACTGTAGACGTGTGGCCTCTAATGCAATGTCCCTATCTTCCCTAATCCAAGACTTTGACCTTAGTGCTATTGCTCTAGAAGCAAGAAAAAGAAAACAGAAAGTAAGGCTTCTTCTATGCAACCAGGATATGGAGCACAATCGCCATTAACATTAGGACCACGACAACCTTCCTGAAATTCAGAAAGACATTGAAGACACAAGAGTACATATCTGTAATCTACCTCTTGTAAATAACATGAGGCACAGGCAGACAGCAGTCCCCTGGGCTGACAACACCCATGTCAAGTTCAGCATCTCCATCCCGGTCTCATGCACGTGTACCACTGCCAGACCAGCCCGTTGAAATTGGAACAGCATCACTGACATGAACTGGAACAGCGCTCTCACCACCCACTGACCGGAACACAGCAACAGTCTTCCCAAAGCCATCAATAATTTTTAGTAATTGGATCACTTCCTGCATCTGTTGTGCGGCGATGTAAGCTCCGCGTGAATTTTCCTGATTCATGCCCTCATATAGGTACAATTCACATTGCCCTTACATAGGCATAGAAATCAAGCCCTTATTTAAACATAGCCTATGCTACCCAAATACAGGCATGGCTACTTCCACCCGTACCAAACGTTACAACGATTTCTTGGAAAACCAGCTTAAGCAGTTAGGGAACTTCCCCTTGCTTGAATATTGATTTGTCCAAGAACTCAGCTACTTTACAAAGAACAACTATTCCCTAGGGGTTCTTTTCTGACGTTCATATGCCTGACTTTACATTAAACTATGGCATTCCTAAAAACCTTCAAGGTATAAATATACCTTCACTTGCTCTAGAAAATATATAGTGGTTCGGAGCAGTTCGAAGACCTACTTGCCTGACGCAGCTCGCAACAGCAAGTGCAGAAGGAAGCCTACTCTCCAGCTGACACACTGATCAGGAAGTTGCCTTTCTCCTGCCAAGAATTCAGCACCAGTGTTTCCGCCTCCCCTTGCGGGGTGTTGGGAAATCGAGTCCCGAGACAGAGATACCAGACCTCCTTCATTCTAACAAGGTATGAAGCTGATTAAAACCTAGAGAAACCTTCGTTGAATTCTTGGCAAAAACTAAACCTAAGCTACACAATACTTACTTCTTCCCTCGTACTAGACTTAGGTTATGGACATTGGGGTAGGCATATTTTGGAAGCACCAGTTGAGAATTTTAGTCATTGTTATTTATGTATGTATTTTTATATAGCTTAGAAACCATACAATGCTCACAGTATTATTTCATATTACTGTTTACGCTGTACGCATTATACTTTGCAGTCTGCATAACAATTGTAGCAGTTCACCTCTCTTGCATGACAAAGAAGACTGTTCAATAAACCCTTTTTATTGAAAACGCCTGTCTCACTATTACTCTGCAACTCTGTAGAAACGAAGCATGCACGATTGACTGGTGAAATACTTATCTATATTTTCCGCGACTCTGAGAGATATATTCTTATTCCTCGGAAACAAAGTTGTCATGTTTATGCAGTTGTCAGAAACTAATCCCTTCTTGTGTATTCGAGAAAGTTTCTAGTGACCTCTGAGTTAGCTGGCACATACACAATTAAGTTTAGTATATTCGATAGAGACCTAGTTGACCTCAGTCCTACATCAAATCTATAGGATATATTATTCCAATGCGCAGAGCCTATTGGGAATATAGGAACTACACTAAACGTCGACTCCCTGTCCTCCCTCAAACACAGCAATACAACAAGATCAAGAGCCCAGTCCAGCTGGTACATAGAGGAACTCAAACTGATGAAATGCCACTGCAAAAAACTAGAGCACAAATGGAGAATGAGCCTGAACAATGCAGACAGAAGCACTACTATCCGCCCTAAGATACTACCACCAAATGATCCAGACGACCGCCACTCTGATGGAGAGCATCAATGCAAGCACCAACAAAAGCAAAAAAATCTTGGCCATTTTGAAAGAGTTTGTTGCACTAGAGACTGCCTCCAAATCGATCACCTCCTGCAGGACCTCTGCAACAATCTTTTTCAATTCATCAGCAACAAAATCACCTCCATTTACGGCAAATTCAACCTGCAACCAGACCAACGGACATCACCAAACACTTACAGATCTTAACCAAAGAAACAATGCTTGTCACATGGCCCATCATCAACCCAGAAGTAACCACCCACATCATGAAGTCCATCCATTCAGGGACCCCATCTGACCCCTAAACCCACAACACCTAATCCAGAGTATTGCAGTCAATCAGCACTGTGCTCACACCCATTCTGAATGCCTCTACCTCTTCTGTGACCTTCCCCGGGGATTGGAAACACTCAACTTCCCTTTACTGAAGACACCCTGTGCGGACCCTTCACTGAATACCTCAGCGGCCACTAACTCCTCAACAGCCCTCAATCTGGTTTCAGACTCAATCACAGAACAGAAACTGCCCTCCTCACCACCACAGATGGCATCCGCATGACTCTGAATGGAGGAGACACAGCATCCCTCATGTTCCTGGACCTCTCCACAGCATTTGACGTAGTCTCACACCTCTTCCTCATCCAACGCCTACACAGCATTGGAATCCAAGGTCACGCACTCCAGGATCTTCTCCTTCCCGATATGAAGGATGCAATCAGTCAGGCTGGAACCAAACACCTTTGACACCTGTGACCTCATCTACAGAGTTCTGCAAGGATCCTCAATGAGCCAAACATTCTTCAATGCATTCATGATCTAACTAGCAAGCATCATCTGCTCTCACAACATGAAAATCCTCTGCTATGCTGACATGCAAGTCATTCTCTCCCTCTCAGAAAAAACACCCAGTGCCCGAATCAAGTTCAATGCCTGCATGACGGAAATCGCCCACTGGATGAAAACCATGACCCAGATTTACTAAGGGCTGGCATTGCCCTTGCGTCGCGCAAGGTGATGCAAGGGCAACACAAACTCTTAAGTGAGATTTACTATGCCATGCAGAGCCACCTTGCATGGCTGTGCATGGCATACTAAATCTAGAGTAACGCAAGGCAGCGCAAGTTGCTGTTTTTCGTTACTGTATCCAGGGAAGGCGTTCCATAGGTGGAGTGTGATGTTTCCATGGATCCACTCATGGATTTTGGCACATTTCCATATTTACTAACAATAGTAAACCTGTTAATGCTTCAAAATACTACGCTGGCCCAGGGTAGATGTAACAAGGACAAATGTGTTTATTTCTCCTTGTTTTCATCTCTTTCTATGAAGGAGAAAAAATCCTAGGAGAATTGATTTAGCTCTGGAAGGAGTCCCTTCCTGCACAAACATAATCCTACCTGCAACACAGTCATCCTTGCGCCATGGTTCAATGGTGCCTCCATTGGCGCTTGACAGCCACTAGTGTTCCAGTGCAGAGAGAAAGCAGGGAAGCTCTATATCTTATTAGATATGGCACATTCCTGCCCTTTCCATTTGGCGCTGCACAGCAAGTCATCTTCCTGTGTTGAGCTGCGTCAAATGATAGTAAATCTGACCCCAGCTGTCTAAAGCTGAACACTAGTAACACAAGAAGGGTACAAAGTTCCCCAAGGCGAGTGAAGAGAAGTAGGTATCTTGCTCTGTACCTTCTCAGCCCATATCTCCCCTCCTACTATTTTAATCAACGGTGTCAGCCACGCCAATAAAGCTTATTGTGGACTGACCCACCTTTTTTAACTCACCACTTTCTCACGACAACACTTTTCACTTGCCCTCCTACTCGCACGCACCATATGGCTGGAACAAAAGATCTCCGATAAAGAGCCCCTTCAAGGGTGCCCGTCAGACATTGCAGCGCCAGTCTGACGAGGAGCCGAACCCATATGATGAAGCATGACATCTAGCTTGCTAGGTGTGTGAGGTTTTTAGTTCCGAAAAGGGAATTCCCCTCCCCTTTTTTCCTCTTCTTCTATGCTCTCTTCACACACTTCTCCTCTTCACTCGCCTTGGGGAACTTTGTACCATTCTTGTGTTGCTAGTCTTCCGGACACGTACACTGGACCCCGTTAAATATCGTCCGCTCTTGGTTCCCCCCCTGTTGTTGATATAAAGCTGAACACTGAAAGACTGAAATCATGAGCTTTGGGAAGAGCCCATTACAGTCGGGCTCCACTTAGTGAGCTAGGACCGACACCCAACCCCACCACCTATGCCAAGAAACTCAGGATCATCATTGACAGCAAACTCAACATGACAGTACAAGTTAATGCTGTCACCGCCTTATGCTTCCATATCCTGAAGATGCTGAGGAAGATTTTCAAATGAATCCCAATTTAGCACCCGTAAAACCGTTACACATGCCCTGGTCACAAGTATGCTGGACAATGGGAGCTCATTCTATACTGAGATCAATAAAAAGCTCACTAGAAGGCTGCATACCATTCAGAATTTGGAGGCCAGAATCACCATCAAACTTCAACGCTGCACTCACATCAATTCACACCTAAAGGAGCCCCACTGGCTCCAAGTTCACAAATTAGCACATTTCAAACTCCGCACCCACACTTTCAAGGCACTACATCACACTAAGACAGCATACCTCAACAATCACATCTGCTTTCACAAACTTTACAGACACCTCTGCTCATCTAAACTCCTACTTACACACATCCTTTGCATATAAAAAACAGATATGGCAGTTGCTCCTAAAGCATGGTATGACCTGCCGCTATACATAAGAACCTCCTACTCACTTCTTAGATTCTGCAAGAAGCTGAAGGCCTGTCTTTTCGAGTAGTCCCCCAAGGCCCTAGGTGTGGCTAGACTCACACCTGCTCAGCGCCAGGATACCCTTCCAGGTAAAATTGTGCTCTACAAATATGCAGAACATAACATGATATAACATAACCTAACATTAAATAACATAGCATAATAAGCATCCTATAGGGCTCTTGCTTATTGGTCAGTACTCTATTGCACCCCAAAGGCTAATCTCTCCTGGTCTTGGAATTAACTGGACAGGGAGACTGTTCAGGTAATTCAAGCAACCCAGTGGTGCAGACCCACATGTTATCATATTGCCTTTTGCAAACTTTGATCAGGTTCTTCCTGTGGTTAAGAATGGTAATGAGCCTCAACGGCCTGATAACTTCTGGTTTGCAGAAACTTAAAAACTGAGAGACCTCTGGTATAACAGACTGAACATAATTGAGGAATTTGTCTTTCAGAGGCTTCTCAATCAGCTCAAAATGAATAGTCAAGGCATTATTTACAGTGTATTTTTCAGGTAATGTTCTCATCTTTTATAGTTAAACTGTCTCTCAGTTCGCAATCTTAACAACATGCCTTCTTGAGGTACTCTGTAATCTGATCAATCCAAGTAGCATCAGTACTGCCATTCTCCACTTTTCAGGATTTATTTGGCAAGTTTCCTCATTTATCCCCAGACAAGACAGAGCTAAATACATCACAATAATTCTGGATGGAGGCAATCTTACTCCACCTGTTATCTATGAGTATGGGAAATTAATACAAGACCAGCCACTAGTCATCACTGTATGTGCTTTATCAATATTATCTTCCTTGGTTCTATTGATGATGTTACCCAGAGTTGGTTTGAAATTTTAGGGCTGTCAGTCTCAAGTCGTCACTAACCTGTAGATCTGAATGTTGCTGCAGGAATGATGTGAACACCTTGAACAGTACCAAACATGTCCAAGATGGTAGAGAAGGGGGGCGAGATAGGTATATGGATGCGCAAGAAAGAATTCTAAAGATATTGTCGGTTTGTAATAACACAGCATGTCCCATCTTATGGAGGTTCTCTGGAATGTTCTGCAGTCTTTGCAAGCAACAGCTTTTTTATACCAAACAGAAGTTCTAAAATAAACAACAAATACATGCAGGGCACAAACAAATGACAGCAGACTGAGCTTGCTGCGAGTGCGTTCTAGGTCTCCCTCTTCAGCTTTGTGAGTTTGCTGAACGGCTATTGGAAATCTCCCCTTCTAACTGTTCTTACAAATTTGATAAAGAAGGTGTGAAGATCCTAATGAGGCTGCTCTGCTCCCGGGCTCAATCAAAGATGACATTGAGCAGTTGGAGGATCTGTTTGCTGCAGCTGGACAGGGTTTCAATGAATTGAGAAAAATTGTGATCCCCTGAAAAGAATACTAAACCCCAGGGCAGGGAAATTTCATTTGAGAAAAGGAAACCTAGGCAATTAACTGGTCGTGTATTGACTTATACTAGGCACATTGATATGAACAGTGACTCAGTGTACTCAACATTTATATTAAAAATCTCATTTTATAAATGGTAATTCATGATAAAAAAGTTTTTGTGAGACAAACAAAACTTACTATACTTAACAGCATAACATAGACAAATAAGCATAATACAGACAAATATAAAACAATTGAATCCAAGTAATTTTTTCCCCAACAGAAACAAATAATTTTTCCATCACTCAGCCACTACGTTGTACAATGAAACAAACCTTTATATCTATGTTTTTTTATATTAATGTTTGAATTACTTGGATTTAATTGTTTTATATTTGTCTGTATTATGCGACTATTGATTAAGTCATACAGAAGAATCGATTGGCAGCTTTGCAGCATTATTCTCAGATTAGAGCTGGAAAAACAATATTGCATCAGACCTTCTCTGAAATAACTGAGAAAGTGACTATGCTAACTTCTCAGATGTTTGAGCTGCAACACAGGGTCACAAATTCTGAGACAGTGGGAACAGTGCCTGCAAAAGCAGTTGGAGAACATTCTGTCAGATTATCGCTGGTGCAGTCCAAGCTGGAGGACTTGGAGAATCAACAGAGAAGGAATAACCTCAGGGTTTTGGGGAATCTCAAGGGAAAAGAGTGAGATGACCCAAGTACATTTATGACACAGCATTTTCAAAGTGCTTTACCTGACTTATCAGATTGGGATTTAGACTGTAAAATACAAAGAGTGCATCAGCTTCTGCTTTCTCGTAAGGGGGTCTGTGCCAAGGTGAAAAATACTAGATCAAAACCATTTTGGCATATTTTAGGAATTTCCTACTGAGGCAGGCCATATTTCTGAAAGCACCAACTGTTGTTGACTTGATCTAATTTCATGTACATTCAGACTTCTGCAAGTTCACATTGTATTGAAGATAAAAGCCCTAAAAGCTGTTGGGGCACAGGTTTTTCTGCAGGAACCGGCACACTTATTCATAGTGCCAGCAGTCAAATACAGATCTGAACTAATGAGGATAATTTTGCTGGAGTTCTTCAATGGCAAGGTATCGGAGAGTACTGTAATAAGTAGACTCCAGCACTCAGATGCTATCTTTTTTTAAGGGGGTGTTGATTTTTACTGTGGTGAAGGGGTTATTTTTGCTTATTCTTTGTTTCTCTGTAAAAGTGGGGCAGGAAGCCAGGTTTCACTAATGGCTGTCTATGAGGTCTGACAGCCAATGGGAGGGATGTTTTTTCCCTAGGGAGACACTGGGTACTTGCTTGTTGGAAGGGTATCTGTGGCTCACAGTTGGGTTACAGGGGTTTAGTTTGTTTTGATGGTGGATATGTGGGTGGGTGCAAGATAAAATGAATTGGTCTGGTCTTGAATTAAAATGTTTGTTTTTTCTTGTGTTAATTAGATAGTTGATAGGATCAACTGTAGGGGGGCTGTTGCTGAAAATGAGAATATTGCTAATATAGTATGGCTCAAAGTAAATTAATTTGTGGAATGTGGAGGGGTTAACTGCTCTTTTAAGCAACGCTTCATCAGAGAAGAAATCTGCACTTATAAACCGCAGACTCTCTGCTTAACAGAAACTGATCTTGCGTATAAAGATGAGACATTGTTAATGCAATTGGGGTATGATATTATTGTCTGTACAAGTCGACAAGTGACTTGTAACGGGGTTCAAAGATGACTCAGAGCAGAATAGCTTTATGCATAGATTTATTATTGAAGAATATAATGTTTTTTATAGCATATGGGTGCCAAGTCCCAGTCCACTGAATCTCCGTTTTAGATAGGGTCTTCTTCCTGGGCTTCACTGGTTGTCCTGCCGGTCTCACCCTCTGTGAATTAGAAACAGGAGAAATACCTATATAATCGGGTTCCTCATAAAATAGGGCCCAACACCACACTGTGTGCTTTTTATCTGGAGACAAGTACGTGGGTCATATCCCCCCAATGGATCACTGTTACGACCCTTTTTTTCTCATGTTGTTTGGTAGGCATGCATTGTTTTTGTGTGTTTTAGGCTTCCTTTATAACTTGCAGAGCTCCCCTCCTTTCTATGCTGGTGACAATGCTCATGATCTTGTTTTGAGGCAAAAAGTACAATTAGTGACTTTGTTTACAACCCAGCCAGATAGCCCTGTGATACTGCCCAGTAAACCACCTGGCACATACTCCACTTCAGTACTTACCTGATACTGTGACTGATACTGTGACTCTGCCGCAGTCATGGCGGTCTCGTCCGTTCTATTTTTCCCCAAGGTTTCTGCCTCGTCTTCTTCCTCTAAGGATCGATTCAAAAGATATGGCTGCTCAGTGGTGATCTTCACCTCCCCTGCCATCGCTGGGTCTGGTGGCTCAGTGGACTAATGCATCCACTACAGGAGCCTGTGTTCGACCTCATGGTACCACAGGTTCAAATCCCGATGGGTCCACTCAGCCTTTCATCCATCTGAGGTCAATAAAATGAGTTCCATTGAGTTGGGTAACAATAAACACCTGTTATTCAGTCCCAAGATACCTTCAGGTGAACGTGCGCTTTACAAATACACATGTTATGTTATCGCAACTCAACCTCCTGCATCTCTCTCCTTGTCTGCCATCTCCTCGACTTCTGGAAACTCCTCTCTGGACATACTCATCCTGTCATCCTTGTCCCTCCCTCCAGGTGCTGCTTCTCTCAACACCTCCTCTCAGCGTGTACCATACGCTGCATGCTTCAGCCAAGTATTGTCCATGGACCAATCCAGTGCTCTCAACTGCATTTTTCTAAGGTCCCTGGCGGGGACGGTGATAAGCGTATCACCAGGCTTCCGATCTTATGGCTATAAGAGAGGTAACTATTTTGGATCCTTAATTGTTTGATTATATCATCCTTAAAACATCTTGAGGGGGTACAAAGGTGAGGTGGGCGATTGGCCAGGTTAAAATAAGGTGCAAGATATGTCTAGAGCTTGCACACTGGCCTGAAGGCCTGATACCTATGGGTAATTTTAACTGTAATATGGCCGATGAATAGACACAGCGAATCAGACTGCTTTTTTTCATAAGGTAAGAATTAGGAAATCTATCCCAGAGCTAGCATGGGTGTACGGTCTTGATGACATGTGGAAGGTATTGCAGTCAGATAACCCCAGCTATACCTTCTTCTCCCCACCTCACCAACACTATTCGAGAATTGATATGGTCTTTGTTCTACACAGTCTTATACAACAAGCAAACATAGAGGTGTTTCTCAAGATCAAGTTGGATTGTAATCCTATGCTTATTTAGGGGTGGGCGAGTTTAGACCTCTCCATGTGCCGCTTAGAACACAGAGCTCTGGCAAAACTCCCCCAACCTTCGTATGGCTCAGTTTTTTCTCATGAGTGGCTTGCCAAAATTAAGTTAGCATGTGTGAGCAAGAACTAATGTTTCCTAGCATGATTTTCAGGTGTGAGAACGCCTCCCGGCGAAATTTCTCATTGAGGGCGGTTACGGCAGGTCAGCATTGTTGGCATCGAGAAAGTAGACCCTCAAGTAGAAAATGTACTCAAGCAGCAGAAAAAAGCGACACTCTCTGGCACGCAATGTGATGTAGTTTGTGCAGATTTTGATACACGGAACAAGCTTCCTGTGCTAAAAATCAATGTGAGCAGCACAACATGCCAAATTCTGACCGCTCATGGAACTCCAGGGAATCTCACTGAGTTTCCGCCCAACCCTAAACTTATTGCAAACCACTTGGGTAATAGTAATATTGAAAGGTGCTGTTTCAAGTTTCTAAGATTGATTTTATCAAATCCAGATTATAGATCAGAGTGGAGTGATCTTATGAGTGAACTTATTAAGATAAATTTAGGCTCTGTGTCACCCCATGTGGTGTGGGATATGTTAAAGGGAGGTAGGTTCAATGGGTTACAATGCAATATATCTCACAGAGAGGAAATAAGCAGGAGAGAGAAAGGTTTACAAAGTATGCTGAAAGGCTCAGGAACTGGAGCAACTACACGCTCTCGCAGTTCTGCATCAAAAACTGAGTGAGCAAGAGATATATCTGAAGTTATTAGAAAACTGGCCCATACTTGACCATGATTATAGGGAGAGGGGTGGGTATTAGCGCATCAGATTTCAGAAAAGAGGTGTAGGAACTCAGTAAGATGCATTAGGAAATGGGGGTGATGTATGCCATTACTGTATTTAAGCTATTCTTACCAATTTAGGAATTATTAAAAAGAACTATATGGCCCAGTTTCATTAGTGATAGTGGAGTGAATCTTACAATTGAATTATGGGTTGATCTTGTATAATTAAGATGCAGTACTGGAACCGTCTTCCCATCAGTATATTTGGGCAGTGTAATATCATTAAAATGAATAGTGTCCCCAAATTTGTTTATCTATTTTGCCCAGTTCCATTACATGTTCCAGACTGCTTTTTTTAATGCTTTAAAGGGGCAAATAGTAGTTTTATCTGGGGATATAATAGAGCTAGACGTATTGTTCGATGCTTACAGCGTCCTTTTAAACAGGGTGGGCTCTCACTGCGAGATTTTAAAGTTTATTTCTGGGCAGGATGTTGCACCCGTATTAAGAATTTACTGCCCAACTGTGAGCCAGTTTCCTATGTTCTGTGCTATGACATGACTCTCGGGCTAACTGGAGATTTCTTCTACGTAGAGTCTCTGTCTCAAATTATTTCAAACAGGTGCGTTTTAAGACAATTAAGGATGTTAGTATAATATGGGGAGAAATTTGCTCCAAATATTCAGATCATTGTATAATCTTGGTTTGAAAACGGTTGGACAATTATATGATAACACTGGGTTGTCTGAGTTCACTGCCCTGCAACCTCTTTATGATCTTCCTCAACAGAGATTTTTTAAGTGTCTTCAAATTTGCAATTATTTTGTACACAACTCCACATATAATATTGAATTTATTGATCCTGATATTCTAGTATACCTTTATACAGTAGTGGATAAGCCAAAGATCAGTGATTCATATAAAATTATGTGTAATCACAGAGAAGATGATTTAGCTACCATAGCATCTAAGTGGAGCCATAGGCTAGGACAGATGGTGGTACCTGAAGAAATTTCCGAATCATTAGATAGATTAATTCTTCAGTGTCTTCAGTTAACCTTAAGCTCCAGCAACATAAAACCCTCTGTATGCTTTACTACACTCCAGATAAAGTTTCAAAGTAGGATAATAATATAACCAATAGAAAGTGGTACTGTCCAAAGTGTGGACTGCAGGCAACAGATATTAAGCATATGAATATATGAGGTGAGGCGGTAGTAGTGGTATATAGAGTTGCACTTCCAAACAGTATACAGCAAGGTGAGTGACACCATGAAGCACAGCCAACAAGTGTATTGTCGCACAAATGACTTCTTCAAGGCTGCAAGAATTTACAATACAGAAACAGACAATCAAAAATCATGATATCAAAAGCAGGAACTTAAAAAACGTTGGAGTAAGACAACAAAACTACAGATATTTTTCAATTCCCGTAAAAGAGAGTACATAACGAGATGATCCCCCAAATGTGTCCTTGTGACAGACCGAATACAAAGGAAGAGGAAGATTAAAGACATGGGTAGATATGTTTAAGTACTATTTGGTGCAGTAAATAGAGATGACAACCTATCACAGTGAAGTTATCTGTGGATTGTGAAAGCGTGAACGTGAAACGTGCCCCCATCACCAAGATACAGTACTAACCTAATTACATGCACACAACACTTAAAGTATGGTCCAAATCACGAAAGGTTTAGAAAGGTCAGCCAGTCTGGTAATTCAATGCTGCATTTGGTGTCCGAAAAAAGAAATATTTCTAAGGAAATATAAGTGGACCGATAGTAATGAATTTATTGTATCTAAAGCTATGAGAAGAGAAGACAATAGTATTAAAGGACGAGGTGAACTAAAGCTTACACTAGAAAGAAACATCAACCAGTTGTTGGTCATCTTTCTATACAGTGAAATCAATAATCGCATGTCTCCAATGATAGTGAAGTATTACGCAGTGTAAACCAGTGACTGTTAAGGCTGTAGAAGGTAAGTAAATAATTTGAGATGTGTTAATAAACACTGTGTAAATTTCCATACATTTAGAAAAAATACATGTGAACGGATGAGCCCACCTAAAGGTGCGTGCAATAGTAAATAGACACCTACAATTTGAGTTCAAATTATCACCAATTTTCCGATCCAAGTCCTACAATGCTACTTAAGTGACTATATCGTTGATTAGATTAGATTAGATAAAGTTTTTATTAAGCGCTAAAATCACCCTGGGGCATCTCAGTGCAGACTAGAGATTGGACTTCTGCAGGGTGAAACCGGACCAGGACAAAGTTAAAATAAGAAGGCTTTCAGATGTTTTCTAAAATTGCCATAGCTCGTGATGGCTCGTAGAGCCTGTGGGAGCTGGCTCCAGTACCTTAGACAAAAAAACACAAAGGGCCTTGACTCAAAACTCAGCAAGGCTGAGCCAAACTTATATGATTAAACGAAACAAATGCCAGTGCTGAGAAATTCACTTGAAAGCTAACAAGATGACAGAAACAATTGTTATGAATGTAGCATAAACAACTTGCTTAAAGAATTGCAACATATGAATTTATTAATGCTTCTTTTTTAGTTCCTCCACTTTTTAAACACAAATTTTCGTGCATGGAAATACAAAAATCTTTTATATACAAAATATATACAAAAAACATTAACACAATGAAAATTGACAAATACACACTTCAAGCATTCTTGGCCGTTCATTCAACAACCCATTCATACAAACAAACAAACAGTAGTTGATCTCGGTGTCAGTTGAACTATAGTTATAAACTCAGGGAATTAGTCCTTTTCGTTTTACAATGTCAGAATATTTGACAAAATGCAACTCGATAGAGTGTCCAAGAGCTCTTGCTATTCACTAACAGCCGTTGTGAGCAAGATATTTTAAATGACCCGAGACCAGGTTGGTCGACGCGTTTCAAACCCCGCTAAGTGCCGGGGTTCTCATCAGGACCAAAATTGGCGCTGCAACAGATATAAAGACATACATTTAGAATTGTGATCTGTGCTAAGAGACTGGACCCCTATGCTACACACTGGTAACCTTGTCCTACCTTGATTCCTTGGTTATAAATCCAAATTCGCACAAGTTGTATCTCCAAAAGAAGTGCGCGCGGGGGCTAAGACCAACCGGGTCTTGGGTCATTTAAAATATCTTGCTCACAACGGCTGTTAGTGAATAGCAAGAGATCTTGGACACTCTATCGAGTTGCATTTTGTCAAATATTCTGACATTGTAAAACGAAAAGGACTAATTCCCTGAGTTTATAACTATAGTTCAACTGACACCGAGATCAACTACTGTTTGTTTGTTTGTATGAATGGGTTGTTGAATGAACGGCCAAGAATGCTTGAAGTGTGTATTTGTCAATTTTCATTGTGTTAATTGTTTTTGTATATATTTTGTATATAAAAGATTTTTGTATTTCCATGCACGAAAATTTGTGTTTAAAAAGTGGAGAAACTAAAAAAGAAGCATTAATAAATTCATATGTTGCAATTCTTTAAGCAAGTTGTTTATGCTACATTCATAACAATTGTTTCTGTCATCTTGTTAGCTTTCAAGTGAATTTCTCAGCACTGGCATTTGTTCCAGTACCTTAGAGCCATATAGGCAAAAGCTCTCCCACCTGTCCGGGTGAGACGAATTCGAGGGATTTGTAACAGCTCCTGTGAGGTGGGTCTAAGCCTCCTACTGGGGCATTATTTAATCAGTTTACGTTGTAAGCAGTGGGGCCTTTATCATTAAGAGTGTTATGGGTTAGGCAACAGATTTTGAAAAAGGATCTTTTTTCTACATTAAGCCAATGCAGTTGTCTAAGCAGCGGGGTTGATAAAGAGCCATCCGAGCGGTTTAAGATCATTCTTGCGGACGTTTTCTGAAGAATCTGTAATTTGGCCAGGAGAGTCTCACTCACCTCTGCCAGCAGGCCATTGCCATAATCTAAACGGCTAGTTACCATTGCGTGCACTAAAGTCCTCCAATGGGAAGTAGGTATGAACTGAAGTATTTTCCGAAGAAGTCGGAGACCGTAAAAGCATGTGCGGTTCGTGGTCGCAATATGGTTTTTCTTAGATAGGGAACTGTCAATTTGTATTCCTGGGTTCTTTACGGAGAGTTTAGGGGAGGGAGCAGAGCCTAATTGGTCAGGCCACCCGTCATCGACCAGATGTCAGGGGCTTTTCCCATTACCATGATCTCCGTCTTACCTGGATTCAATTGAAGGTAATTCCCAGTCATTCAGTCTGAGATCAGCTTCATACCATTGGCGAAGCGTATTTTTTCTAGCTCTGGACATTTCCCAATAGTGAACATAAGCTAAGTATCATTTGCGTATGAGATGATTTCAAAACCCAGCTATTCCACAATATGAGCCAGAGGGGCCATGTATATATTAAAGAGGGTAGGACTTAGACAGGAGCCCTGTGGGACCCCCTTCTCTAAGGGCATTTTGGCAGAGGAATAGGGACCTAAAGTGACTGTTTGTGTTCTCTCCGACAGAAAGTGTTGTAGCCATTTTAAAGCTGTTCCTTTGATACCGCAATCAGATAGTCTCTCCACTAGCTTAGTGTGAGAAATAGTATCAAAAGCTGCGGAGAAATCTAAAAGAATCAGTATCGCGGAACCGCCCGAGTCTATAGTCTGTCTTAATGAGTCAGTAACCGCTAGAACTGCGGTTTCTGTGCTAAAGCCTGGGCGAAAGCCCGACTGTGAAGGGTCCAGGATTTCGTTCTGTTCCAGATAGGAACTAAGTTGGTGGTTTATGATATTTTCCAGCAGTTTTCCCAGAAGAGGTAAAAGGGAGAGAGGCCGATAATTAATTACTAAGGATTGTGGGGTCCGCTGTGGGTTTCTTAAGAATAGGGCGAACCACTGCTTCTTTCCAGGAAGATGGAATTATGCCTGTAGATATGGATCAATTGAAAATATCGCAGATTGCTGGGACACAGCTCTTGGCAAGGAGGGCCATGATTTTTGGTGAACATGAATCATTGAGGGATCCTGATTTTCCCAAGGCGAAGCCTTTTTGGACCTCCTCGATGGTGACTAACTTAAAGCTCTCCAAAGAGCAATTTGGTGTCTTCCGCTTCTCCTCCAGTTCTGCCAAAGTTTCAAAAATTGAGGGGGCTATCTGAGGGAAATTATCGTATATGCTGGCACAGGGTCAGACTGATTTGGATATGGCCATGTCTGAACAGGGGTGGCAGAGTGGGCTAAAGAACGGTGAGGGATTAAACCCAGATCTGTTGACTGGGTGTGAGTGTTTGATTGGTTCAGATGCTCCCATCACCACCCCTTTTGTACCGCTTTGTTCGCCATAAGTTGGCAGGGTATGCTCTGACGTGAGTCCCTGGCTCACTTTGCCACTGGATTCAAGCAAGCCTGGCAAAAGATGGCTGTAATGCCAGAAACTGGTCCTAGGAAGCTTGAGTCCGGTCCAGGGAAGGCATGGCTAGGCAGTTTGGGCTGGACTGTTCCCATGAGGCACAGGGTCAGACTGATTTGCTTATGGCCATGTCTGAACTGGGGTGGCAGAGTGGGCTAAAGAACGGTGATGGATTAAACCCAGATCTGTTGACTGGGTGTGAGTGTTTGATTGGTTCAGATGCTCCGTCCATCACCACCCCTTTTGTACCGCATTTACAATGCAGCGCATCATGGTGCAAGGATAAACCGCATCTGCCGGTGTAAGGTTGGCGCGGTACTGGAGTTGCGTCGGAAAAGTGACTGAGTGAAATCTTGTAGATTTCACTCAGACACTTTTCCGAGGCGTTATTGCGCCGGAACGCCCACCCTGCGCCAGAATGCCCACATGAAACCTGCATCGCAGGGCTTTAAAACGTGATGCATCTCCCTAGATGCGTCACGGTGTAAATATGGCGCAACGTGGCGCATGGTTTACACCCCGCTGCATTAAAAAAGTGATGCAACAGTGGCGCAAATATGGCTCATGGGGCTCGTAAATCTGCCCCCTGGTATCTATTGACAATTATTCCCTGTTAATCCTTGGATTTGACAAGCTTCCTTTGCATACTCAGAACACCTTTCATAATTGCTTATCGACCACTCAACAAGTGGTCCAACTGACCAGTGACCTTCTTGAGGAGGAAAACAAAATTAGAGAACACCCGACAATAATTGAATGGAACAATAACGAGAAAAACTTGGTTATCAAAAACTTTATATTATTGATTAATCACAAGTTTGCAATTTCAATGGTTGCTCCAAAGTGAAAAGATGAGGAAGGTGCTCGAGGTAGTGCTCGTGGAGGCATGGGGATGTGATAATAAAAATAACAATATTTGGGGCGTGGCTTCAGCGCTGAGCATGATGTCCGCAACTCCACGAGGCTCCTTGACTCCCTAGGCTTCTGCCCATAATTAATCCGTTTAATGGTCCGTTCTCACATGTCGATCGAGTCAAGTAAATACCGGTATACAAGCGGAAGATGCAGCCCGGACCTTTAGAGAACTATTGACTGTAGCTGTTCCGTGCTGGGAAATGCGGCCTAGAGGGCAGTGAGGCCTCGGGCTCGAGTAACGGGCGCGCCTCACCATGAACACCGTAGGTGCCAGTGGGGACTGCATGCCACAGTGAGAAAAGAAAAAGTGGTTCTATCGGGTTTATGTTGGTTACTCCTGTCAGCACACTTAGTGTTGCATATGGTATTCTTTCCTATCATAACATTCGTATCTCAAGTGCCTAGACACAGAAAACATTTTCACAAACAGTAAGGTATATGACTTAAATTGCTGTCTACTGCTTATGTTTTATCTGAATTATATCATTCCTATTTTTTACACATATAATCACGGCTGTCAACACAGGTGAAATATTACAATTAAGAGGTGATCAAGTGATGTGCGCTCAGTGATGTGCAATGTATACATAGTGGCGAAAATGATGTACACGTGGGTGATCGGCCAGATAATTATGGAGATACAATGACTCTGCTGGCTGCTTTCCAGGATTCACTCTGGTTCCTTTTGAGCTGTCAGTATCCTCCCCAGTTCTGACCTGATGAAGAACCGCTTTTGACTACCCATTGGAGCAGAGTTTGGGTTGAATCGTCGACGACCACACAAGGCCCAGATTGACCAAGGCTCTGCACACCGAAAGATTATTCATCTGCCAGCAGAGTCATTGTATCTCCATATTTATATGACCGATCACCCACAAGCAGGGACACAAGTGGGACAATGGGGAGGGGGTAGGACCTGGTGAACTGACTATCCACAACCCCCCCCCAACCCCCCGCCCCTCTTGTTGGACACATTCGATGCGGGGAAGGGAACTCCGGCACTACACATGGGGATGAGTAGAGTGCGGAACTATGGGCCCCACAGGTGAGAAACGATTCATTCTCCTGTCCTGGAACGTAAATGGACTACAAGACAAACTTAAAAGAGAATTAGATTGCAGTTTCTTAAACGTCGCTCCACGGAAATGGTACTACTTCGGGAAATACCCCTAATAGGAAATATGTGCAAGGTCTTAGCTAGATGGGGTTATCAATTGATGGTATACTCAGGGTTTACCACAGGGTCGAGAGGTGTGGGTATTTTAAATAAACGATCCCTCCCCATGACCATCGATCGCATATGCACTGACCACCTGGGGAGATATGCAGCAGTGTCTGGAATCTGGGAAGGGGAAGTACTAACCCTGATATCAATGTATGTGCCACCAGGCTTGCAGGAAGCAGCGTTCAATGATTTAGGGAATGTAATGCTAGCGTTTCCCAATGGAAAGTTGATAATTTATGGAGACCTCAACTCTGTAATGTTGGGAAGATTAGACCGTTATCCACCCAGAGATATCGCCCACTCACACCTGACACTCCCACACTTCATAGATGCAATGGGGCTAGTAGATATATGGAGGGTTCATCATCCCACTGAGGCACAGTTCACGTTTCACTCGGGGGCTTTTTTGGATAGACTATATCCTTACCCTAGCGGATCAGGTATGAAATGTTAGAGAGATCTGGCACCTAGCGAGGGGAATATTGGACCATTCCCCTGCATGGATGCAGGTGGAGGTCGGAAGGGGGAGTGGTACTAAATTGGCACTCATAAACCCCTGGCATCTCCGAAATCCAAAAACTAAACTAAAGATCATTAAAGAAATTGAACACTATTTCAGTGAGAACTAAGGTTTGGTCACATCCACTCAGATCCTTAGGAAAGCCTTCAAAACAGTGATCTGGGGCCATGCGGTATCCCAGATAGCGGGCGGGGGGGGGAAGGAAAAGAATGCAGGATTGTTAAGGCTAGAGGAAGAGATACTGAAGCTAGAGAGTGAACTTACTACGTCAGACATGAAGGACAGGACTCTTTTACTTATTCTAAAGAAAGAAGAGTATAGAAGTGAAGCAAAGGACATTGCGAAAACATTGAACAATCACAAATTAGGGTGTATATATGAGCTAGGAGACAAGGCAGGGAAACTGTTGGCATAGCTAGACAGGAGAGAAATGGCAAATTGGCTGGTTAAGGATGATGGCGATTGTCTCATAGATACACAAGATATTGCGGACAAATTCACCCACTATTACGAAAAGCTCTATTCTTCCAAGATCACTAGACAGGACAAAGAGGTAAGGGAAATACTGTCAGAAATGCATCTAACAGTGCTGACGGATGATAAAAGAGCACAACTAGATGTGGATCTCGCACCGGAAGAAATAGCACTTGCTATATGTGCCCTCCAATTGGGGAAGGCAATGGGCCCGAATGGTTTCCCGATTGAACTCTATAATCTTCGATCGGATAAAATTGCCCCCCACCTTAAGAAAATGTATGAGGAAAGTCTTGAGAAGGGATTCCTTTCACACGACCAGAGATTAGCCAACCTGGTAGTGATACATAAGGACAGTAAACCCAAAAATAAATGCTTATCATATTGACCGATATCACTTCGGAGGTAACATTTTGGCCAAATTGCTGGCTACCCGGCTGGCCCGGGTAATTTCCGGATTGGTGCATCCAGACCAAACAGGATATATGCCATCCAGAAATACATCCTTAAATTCACGGAGATTACATGGGGTGATGGGGCGGGTGAATACCATAAGAGAGGATGCAGTGGTGGTGTCCCTGGATGCCACTATGTCATTTGATACCATAGAGTGGTCATATTTCTTCGCTGTGCTGGAGAAACTTGGGTCCGGTCCAGCATTTCTCAGCTGGGTGCGACTCCTATATATGAACCCCCTTGCAACAGTTGCAGTTAATATTAATAAATTGTCTATCTTCCATCTTCACAGAGGGACCCGGTAGGGTTACCCCTCGTCCCCGCTTTTATTTGCATTAACGTTAGAACCATTAGCACACTGGATCCATACAGATCCTATAATACAGGGATTGCATTGGACAGAGGAGAGGAAAGATCATATCTCACTCTATGCTGATGACATTTTGCTGTACCTAGCCTCTCCAGAGAGATCCCTACACAGGGTACTAAACATTTTCACTAACTTTGGTACAAACTCAGGTTACACCATTAACTGGTCAAAATCGCTTCTATTTGTATTGTATGAAAATCCACCCCCATGGATAGATTCAAATATCTTGGGCTGTTCATCATTAAAGACCCTAAATTATACTATGCGTCCAACTTGTTGCCTCTGTTACGGCTGAGACATAACGTAGAACACTGGAAGACTCTTCCAGTGTTGCTATTAGGTAGAGCGGCACTTTTTAAGATGATGTTATTACCACATTTTCTGTATGTCCTCCAAAATTCACCGGTATTGGTCCTGGCGTCATACTTTAGATCTGTAGAAAGTGCGCAGAGAACTTTGCTATGGGGAAACAGTCCACTAAGAGTTGCATTCCCAAAACTGGTTAAAAGTTTGTATGACAGGGGAATTGGTATGCCGAATATTAAAAAGTACTTTTGGGCGGCACAGTTAACCACTGTGTATACTGGCCTCCACATGACCCGGGTAAACTGTGGCTAGGTGGCTCTTGCCTGGAAGTAACTACACACAGGTGTTATACTCTAGGCTGTTGAAATTCCAACTGACAGGCCCCACAAAGCACTCAGTCCAGGTTTGGCACAAGGTGCACAGAAGCGTGGGATGGGCAAGCACCATTACACTGACCACCCCACTGTGGGCTACTGAACAATTGGGCTCCATCTGGAGAATGAAGGGTTTCGATAAGTGGGATACCATCGGATATCTCGAGTGGGGGAATCTCTGGAAAAAGGGGGAAGTGATACCCTTCGTGACTTTGCTACATGTGCATGAATTGGCAGAAACTGAAAAATTCCGGTATTTACAAATAAGACATGCCCTGCAGACAGTGATCCGAGGGGGAGTCATGCCTCCTGAGGCCTCGCAACTTGGGGATTGACTGTTGGGCGTGTATATGTCAAAAAAGGCAATTTCACTGACTTATCTGAAAATTGGTTAATCATACACCTGGTCCTCTTTCGCAACTCTGTGACAAATGGGAAGGGGATTTACCGGGGCTGGAGGAGGAGAGCTGGCAAGAAGCACCGGCATCACCAAAGGAGGTTGCAAGATCCTCTAAATTTAAACTGTTGCAACAAAAAATATTGCACAGAGTCTATGTCACGGGACCAGCCTTGGTCAAGATGGGATATATAGAGGACCTCAGTTGTAGAAGACAGTGTGGCCGGAAGGGCACATTTTTCCATATTATATGGGAATGCCCGTATATACATAAGTACTGGAATGATGCCGCCCTGAGTATGGGGGAGGTACTGGGTGGAGAAGTAGTACCTAAAGCAATCCTGGGCGTAGTTTGCATAGTAGCGCTACGCGTAGCTACACAAAGTGCACTTCAAACTACGCGAGCTACACAAACTGGTAAGTGTCCTGTGCAAAATGCTGTTCACACTGATTGCACAGTGCGGGATGCTTGTCCGTACTGTGCAATCAGTGCACACCACATCTTGCACAGTGCAAGCGGTAGTTTTCTGCCTCTCGAGTAGATTTCTACTCGAGCAGCAGCTTTCTCAACGCGGACTGGTAGTTTCTCTTTGCGAGCGGTCGCGAGCATACACGACCACTCGCAATGAGAAACCTGACCTCCCCACGTTGAGAATCTCGCCTGGAGGTTTATTTTCCACGCTCGCGATCGTCAACTTGATGTTGCTGATCGCGAACGAGGAAAAAGTCTCACCAGGATGTCATTTCGCCTGCTCGCGGTCACCAACTTGACATTGAGGATCGCGAAATGACCGCTACACTACGCTTGTTTGCACTGTGCTACGTGCAATTTGCGTAGTGCAAAGTAGAGCAAACTTCACAAACTACGCGAGCGTAGCATAGTACTTTTCCCAGGGTTAACCTAAAGCCAAATGCTGCCTATTGAATAAATGGAAACCAACAGACTTGGGTAGTAAAGAGAGGACATGTTTGACATTAGGCCAGATGGTCGCAAAGAGAAACATAGCAAGGAAATGGGGAGCACAAGATGTCCCTAAAGTGCAGGATTGGAAGAATGACATGGATTGGTGAATGTTCAGAGAGAAAACGGTATACATATCCAGGGGGTGCCCGAGAAAATGGATGCAGATATGGATACATGGAATGCATACAGGGGGGCTATTTGTGTACCACCTACATTACCATCGCAATTTTCTCCTGATGAACCGGAAGCCTGAAAGATAGGAACAACTCAAATTATGGGAATGTTATTTGCAGAAATTGCCCAAGTGTACTACTTAAATGATTACCGTGATTTAACCCCTTTGCCGCGGCCGCGATTTCGCGGCAGTGCGGCACTTCCGCAAAATGGGCGGGGCCGCGTCGGCCAACGGCCGACAGCAGCACTAGCGAGGTAGTGCTCCAGTCGGCCAACGGCCGACAGCAGCACACAAGGGGTTAAAATTTACACTGCTCGTGAAATCTGTATTGTTGATTGTTGTTGTCAATAAAACGAATCTTTTTAAAAAAAATATTTACAATATGTTACAAAGATGAAAGCGACCTGTCTAACAAGGTATCAAAAGACTGACTGGACAACCCAAGTAGTGCAATGCCATAAATGCATAATAAGTTCTTAGCTTCTGGGCTGAATGGGTAAGTACAGGTCCAAATGTAAGCAAAGTCGATGTTTCGACCCCAGAAACTGGAAGAAGGTGATTCATTCCTCACAACGGAGTCTTCATCAGGACAATTGGAGGAGCAACCTCAGTAGAGCACTCTCCGGTCGACAGTGGAATTTGTGCGATGGGGCTAGGTTGCTTCTGGTACATGAAAATGTAGGAAAGGCTTCACAGTCCTCAGATGAGAGACGCCCGGGCTGATTCATTGTTCTAAAAAAGAAAAACATGGATTCATTTTGCACTACAATTACATTTTGATTAAACATTCACACGTGTTGGATACAATCCTATATGCCTGTGCATTTCCAAGGCTTACCTTCACCAATTGCTGTGAAGCCTTTCTATCTTTCAATTCTGTACCAGCGGTGTCTTACATTTTCATGTACCGGGAGCGACCAGTGTTTTAGCATCATCATTGCCTTTATATCCCGTTTATATTGTGTTTCCAATTATTCTGTGTGTCTTTTGATCATAACATTGTCAAAGAAATTTTGTAAGTAAAATGATATATCTTGAAACGATTGTGGGCTGCTAGAAGTCTCCAGTTCGTGAACGTATCAATATTTAAACCAATATTGTGTGTTCATATTCAATGTAAAAGCCCTAGTTTCCAGCTTCATTTCACTTTTTGCAGCTCTCTTTACAGTCTATCATCCTCTCTTCGATAATGAAAGTTGATGATTCTATCCAGCCTCGCTGGCAGGCCCAGACACGCTCTGTAGCACTTCAATGCACAACATGGTCCTCTGGCCAAGTTTCCTGTGTATGTGTCCATATGCTGCGTGCTGTAGATACTCCAAGAGATTGGGCAATATCACATTTACTAGCCTTGGTTTTTTAATAGGGCATTTTCTTCCTAGTTGAAAGCATTCCAGCTTCTCAATCTGTGATCTATCTCTGACTCTGGTACTTTGACATTAATCTTTGATCTTCGGGGCTGGGGAATGAAGATTGCAAAAGTTGCTGGTTAAGTATAGGCTCTGGTTAATTTAAGTTTCACTTTCAAAGCAGATCAGGGGTAAGAGTTTCAGCTGTTTTAATATAGATATTGTGATTTGGTTTTGCTAGAAAAGGCCCACTATGGCAGCGGGAAATTATATTATGAAAAGTCTACCTAGACGAAGAATAAAGTTGTAAGATGAAAGATATTTTACTGTTGGGGTGTCATATCAATATGCTCCTCATATGCATAGTCGCAGTTTCCATTAGATGCTGATAATATTTTCCCTGGTGCATACTGTTGGTCCTGCTTGTAGGTGTACATATTGGTTTACCTCTTTAGGGAGGTATGTGTCGATTTCCACACCATTATGTGTAATCCTTTGTTTTACAGCAACTAAATCCTGCAAAGGCAAAGCTTTTTAAATGCAGAATACACACGTTAGGGCGTGGTTTAAGGCAAATTGTTAAGGGAGGGAATATTGCCATCTTCTTCATAAAGATGTATGTACTTGCCCTGATTGACCACGACGACCTATTATTATTTAAATATTCTGTTCTCGGCATTTGGGTCTTCACTTAAAATCTATTGAAAAAAACTAGGCATTACAATCTCTGGTGCAAATACTATAAATATATGATGATTTCTCTACCCGCATGCATATGGTATGTGTGTCTGTTATTTCTGCAATTTCTTCAGTTTAATGTGTGCAATTACCACCAGCTGAAAGGAGGGAGAATGTGTGAGCAAAAATCATGGCAGAGCAATATCAGCTCAGCTTTAAATTGTTGCTAATGCTAAAAAAAGGCATGAAAACCATTTGCACTCATTTCAATATTATTTCTTAAGTCAAAATGAACCATTGATATATTTTTATAGAAAAGGTGTAAAAAATGTGTTTGACCTGCCTAAAAATATTTAACGCTTTAAGGTGAATCATTCTCTTGCATCTACCTAGTTTTTGGTTATCTAAGTCAATTTAGTGAGACAATATAAATTGCAATGTTGGTAAAGTTGGTGGGATGAACTTTCGTGAAATATCCTACCTTTTTTATTTTTTTTAAACATGCCATTTTTAGGTAGCTCATTATTTCTTCATATGTTAACTAACTCTGGGCGTAGTGGGGCTACGCGAAGCTTCGTGAAGTGGGCATGAATCTACGCCCACCCACGCGCTTCACGTAGCCCCACTATGCGCGGCCCGCCTCCCTCCCACCCTCCTTTACACTCCTAATTTGGATTTTTCATAAGTTAAAAAGTAAAGAAAAACACCTACCTTTTATTCGGCGTCCTGGGGCTCCATCTTCTTCTTTGCGGCGACTTCTTCCAAACCAAATGCGCATGCACGGCGCCCGCGCATGCGCATTTGGTGGGATGAAGTCGGTGCAAAGAAGAAGATGAAGGCCCGGGACGCCGCATAAAAGGTAAGTGCTTTTCTTTACCTTTTAACCTATTAAAAATCCAAATTAGGGGTGTAGAAGAGGGCGGGAGGGAGGCGGGCGGCGGGCAACTTCGCTCCGTCCATGGGTGTGTGTAGTGTTGCCTACTACGCCTACGTTGCGAATCGCATAGTAGGCAACACCACGTGCACTCCGTGGGCGGAGCGAAGTGCTCTGCCCAGGGTTAATGTTAACTGTACAAGTTCCCTCTGGTGAAACGGAAGGTAATGGTGCGTAGGCAATTATCAAAAAGCAAAATGCTCAATTCACAAACTGCATTTTGTAGTATGTAAAGTAGTACCACAGAAGTACCCCTTCCGTACTACAGAATGCAATTCACAAACCTACGGCCAGAGATCTCCGCCTCCCCTATCTTTTGTGTTTGGAGATCTCCGCCATGGTGGCAGAGATCTCTGCGTATGTAGGTATATGTTTTAGTAGTTAATGTGAGAGGGGCCAAGTGGAGTGATGGTAAAATGGTGAATAATTACTATTATGGTTTATGGAAATGTAAGGTGCGGGTTAGGAAAGACAACCTAATACAAAATACAGACCCACAAAGGAGTACAGCAATTGCAATTCACAAAAAGTTCTCCTAAAGTTACTAAAACCGAAATGTGTTGAAATAGGCTCAAATGTACTCCAGTCCAGCCTTGGAGTATGTCAATCAGCACACATGGTCAACCACTGGTACTGCAACCCACTCCAATTGAAAATAATGGAGGCAGGGAACTAAAATAACATACCATAGGAACTAATGCTAAATTAATTAAATACAGTCAACATTTAAAATTATATACATTTTTAAGCAATAAAACATCCCCCTTGGCCCTCTCTAATGTGATCACGCACACGCCTATTTCCAGGGAAGACGGTCCGGCCAGGGGAGTAGGAAGGGCGGTGCAGTCGGTGGGGGCCAACCAGGTTGTCATCACTGAGGGGGGGTGACAAAATGGCAAAAAGGGGTAACAAGACATTTTACTCATTGGGTACCACCTGAACTTGCTACGCCACTGGTTCCAGCAATCTTTGTGAGTACTCCAAGCGTTCGAATGGGGAAAAGGAAGGCCACAGAGCCCATAAGGGGCTTGGCAAAGAATCCTAAACCACTCAAACAACATGCTGCTGAAAACTGTACTTTTGGATAATATTGACAATCTAATAGAGAAAGTTTAGGACCTGCTAACTAAAGGGAAATCATGAGTGGAGGGCCAATGTGCAAAATCATAAATAACTCACTTCCGGAAAAACAAAAAGAGCACGATTAGTGTTTCCACCATGAGCCCCACCCTGGGCCTGGTGGCTCCTAATGCGCCAGAGATTGTTAGCCTAGTATTCCCCTTCTTAACCCAGCCAAGCACCATCAAAGATCAACCACATGGGTTAGAATTATAAGAAAATCCACCAGTCCTTATCCCCAACATCATATGTTCCAATCGCTTTGGCCCACTGGCTGACCCAATACTCGAAAAAACACATAACCCATACAATCTTTCCCTAAGAGTGTGTCATCAGCTAGCAGCTTGGGGGACATAACGTTGCTTATTGATAAATAAAGGAAGGACATTGCCGATATGAAGGCTACCCTGAAGCTATCAAAACAATGGGTATTAGATCTCTCTGAGCTGAATACAAACCTTTTGAAAGAATTTAAGACTCATCCATCAAGAAACTGTGCGATGCGGCAATATTGCCAGCACTGCCAGACAAACTCCCTGTTAGTGGGGAGCGAAAATCACAGGATATAGCCAATTTGTAACCTGACCAAAGTTCCTCAGGTCATAGCAGCATCTGGCTACCAATGTACTAACCAACAAGGCTCAGGGGCATAGGTAAATCCCTTTAAACAGCAAGTTACATCCCAAGGACATGTGTCTAACCGAGGGATTTATTTTCCTTCATTGCACACCAGGGAGCTATTTTATCTATAAGCAGCAGCAAACAACCCCCTTTGATCTACCAACTGACCATTTCTCAGGAACGGGGATACTTCCTCTCAGGCTGTAAATCAAAAGCACTTACCTACACGCTGGCAGAGCAATCAATCCTCAGTATGTAGGACTAATGTCTAGAGACTTGAGCCTGATCACAAGAAGCCAACAGAACCCATGGTGAATAAGGTGACCCACTGGATTAGATCCCAAAGAGAATGCCCTTCAAATGTATACTCGTACATTGTTTTTGCCCAATACCTACTGAACCCAATGGAGAACTGGGATACAATCAAGCTAACAATGAGGGATTCCTTGTTAGTCAATGGTTTATTGGCCTTGAATGTGCAATCCTATCCACTTACAGGCTCAACATTTTAATTCAGGAGTGCCTCAGGCTTCCAACTCAGGGTCGCACCTTGTTTGTCCCCTCTGCACTTGCTGCAATTACAAAACCCAAGTGTCCAAGAGAGGGTGGTTGTGACAGCTACAACAAATGCAATTACCGTAAAGCAATCCGAGAAATCTCGTTTGAAGGAAGTTGACTGGCAGAAAGCAGGGCCACTTCCTACCTGTCCTACTAGCGTATTTATCCCCCTAAGTCCACTTTCAATTGCCTCTGCACTAGCACCGTCTGGTGGTACTCCAAATCTCTACACTCATAGGTATATTCTGAGCCAATCAGTTAAGTCTGCCATGTCCCAGCAGCCCCAAATAAGATGAGATATGTCTGTTCATTCAGTTACTACTGATCTAAACCAAAGAGACCCTGTATTGTTAGGTCTTGATCAAGTTACAGCAGACATAACCTGACTAGAAGATAGTAGTGCTATACCATTTGCACTGCTGCCCTGGAACGTAGCTGGCGTACAAGGGAGACGTGCAGATCTAGAGTGGGGCAACTTTATCAAAGTATTTTATATAGGTATAATACAAGATACATGGGCTTTGGAAAGAAAATGTAGGCAAGGGTACATGAAACACAGTGTAGAGCGGAGGTCTTCAAACTTTTTGATGCCAAGACCCCCTTGTCAAAAATATTTAGGTAAGGACCCCCTCTTGCAAAAATTTCCAGGACCTGGTACACCTCATCATCAACAACTATTGACAACCATAAATAACCACAATTCCCATTGCAAAATTAATTTTACGATGGGGAAATAATATTAAACAGTATTTTGAAAACCAAAGGTTAGTGAGCGTGGGGGGGGGTGGTCAAAGGTGTAGCTAAACACAAAGGGCCTCATTTATGAGGAATTGGCGTAGGCAGCACTGCAAGCCTTCTTGCGGCACTGTCCTACGCCAATGTGAAAGGGCAGAAATGCACCGTATTTAAGAAATACAGTGCCATAGACTTAGTCAAACAAGCTTTATTCGACGATTGTCATAAAAGCAACTGTACATATAAATACAAGTTTAGGTAAAATTATACATATTTACATTTAATAATCATTAATCCATTAAACATTTAAAATCAGATTATTGTACATTGGTTAAGGGATTTTAATTTATCACCATGAATACATATTAATCTGTTAGCCTTCTACTTCTGATAGTCCACGCCCAGCCCAAGAATTCTGCCACAGAAATACAGTGCATTTCTTTCCTTTCGCTTTGCATTGGCCGCCCAAGTTGGTGCCGAGGACAAACATAGGCAGGATTGTTTATTGTGCAGGAAGGGACACCTTCCTTCATGAAAACAATCCAGAGAGGCGTTTTCCCCTTTCTATTTGAGCTGCAGAAAATCTAGGGCAGCATCAAAATCCATGGATGTTGCTTGGGAACCCCCACGTAACGCCCATTGAATGACTCAATGATGCAGAGTGAGGCAACTCAGTTTGTCTTACTCCATATCTATGAGGCCATGCAAAGCCATGCAGGGTGATTTTGTACTGCCTCAATGGTATGGTTAAGATGGTTGCGCTACCGGAGCGTCAAAAAAATGATGCTCTGGTGGTGCAAGCTTCTCATAAATAAGCCCCAAAATATTTGGTAGGTTTTTTAGGTCTTTCACCATCAGGTAGCTACATATAAAATAATGGGCAGCTTAAATGAAAAATAAATGTAAAAAGTTGTTACTCAGTGGGAAATATACTGTAGTACATTATGAAACCTCTATTAGTGAATGCACTGTAGAGGTATGTGTGTAACCAGAGTGCCACAGAATAAAATCTTGGTTGGTGCAGGGAAGAATAATGACTTGTGTATTTTTAGTGCAATGAGGTCACAGCCTTTGACATAAAGCGCTGTGAATATGTAAGCCATTATTTTATACGTGCATTACACACAGTATAAGATAGAATGCTACAAAATGTGAACATAGTTTTATGATTAAATGGTGCTTCCAAAATGTAGATTTTAGTAATACCAGAGTTTTGTAATGCTATTTCTTCTTTTTTTTACATAACTGTCCCTTCAACACCTCCTTAGGGGTACTAAGGGCTGTGTCAATACAATTATGATTAAAAGCATGTACTTCAAAGCCCAGTTGTTAACTCTATGCACTACCACTCAAAAAAAAACATTGTCATCACAAAGCTTTGGAGTGATTCGATCAATGGCTCCCAAGGACCCTTTACATTTGCAAATTAACTAATAGCGCACATTTGCATTTCTTTCAGGCAAGAAGGCACCCTAGCACGAAAGCTTTTCACAGCACAGGAGACTCTAATGAAACTTCAGCTGAAGCTTTTTAACTATCAAAATTAGCCGTCCTGGGAAGGTTGTCTTTTTCCAAAATGAAATCAAATGTTTTAGATTTCAGGCACCAGTGAGGCTGGAGAATGCATGCCATCTTCCCAGGACTCCACAGCCCCCCTGGGAGTTGCGCCCCACAGATTGACGACCTCTAGTGTAGAGGCAATACCTTCTAAAGCAGGTGGCCCATCTGGAGGTCTACTGATTTGGGTTAAACACATGCCAGGTGTCACTATAAAAAGATTATATATCAATAGTAATGACATCTTATGTTTGTATATTAGTGGGCAAATGCTCTACAAGCAGGAATAAAGATTCACTCATATTAAAACTGCTGGCCCATCATCTCTCTGAGAGCTTGGATAACTCCCCTGTTGTACTTGCAGGTGACTTTAACACAAGCTATGACCCCCTGGAAGGGTGAACAGCCATTACTGAGGGGGAAAGCGAAGCAAGGTGTACCCAGAAATTGGAGGCAAAACCACTTAGCACTTGGTCATCCACCATGCTTCAATTATTGTCCCTTACCATGAGCATTGGTCTGCTCACCTGTAAAGGCAGATTTAGATAAGATGAGTTCCTCGCTCCAACCTTTGTCAGAGGGAACAGCCCGAGTAGAATCAATTATTTTCTACTTGATATTGACCTCTGGCACCTTGAGCTTGATTTTGTAATCTGGGCCCAAACTGACAGTGACCATAATGCTCTTAAATTGAGAATGAAAGATAACTTGTTCAAGACTAAAACAACTATAATTCCACAGTCTGAAATGACCCTGACATCTATACTACTATTATAAAGGAAGAACTTTGAACCTTTGAGGCGGGTAAACTCGGGAACCACAGCGCCAATCCACACAACCAATACATCGTTATAATCGTCAGGGTGTGCAGATGGACATAGGCTATATAAATGTAATAAATATACGTTATTTAAAAAATTTACCGAAAAAAAAGTAGTCCCTTGGAAGAAGCGCCGGCCGCAACGTGCGTGCCCGACGTGAGGAGCGCGGGGAGGAGCGGCGTCCAGGAGCGCGAGGAGGACCGGCGGACATGGCGCGGGGAGGAGCGGTGAGGAGCGGCAGACAGGCGGTGAGGAGCGGCGGACAGGCGGTGAGGAGCGGTGGACAGGTGGGGAGGAGCGGCGGACAGGCAGGGAGGAGCGGTGAGCGGCGGATGAGGTAGGTTATTTATTTATTTATTTAGGAGCGGTGAGCGGCGGAAAAATGAAGCAAAAATGAAAATCGTGAGCAAGAGGAAGCAAACGGAGCATTACAAAATTGAGCCAAACGGTGCATTACAGGAGGAAAAAGTTATGTGTGCAGGTTACAAAAGGGTACATCGTGAGCAAGAGGAAGCAAATGGAGCGTTACAAAAGTGAGCCAAACGGTGCATTCCAAGAGGAAAAAGTTACGTGTGCAGGTTACAAAAGCGTAGAAAGTAAAAATAGAGGTATAGGAGGAAAAAGTGACGTGTGCAGGTAGCAAGAGAAAGCAAACGGAGCATTAAAAAAGTGAGCCAAACGGCGCATTACAGAAGGAAAAGGTTACGTGTGCAGGTTACAAAAGCGTAGAAAGTAAACATAGAGGTATAGGAGGAAAAAGTGACGTGTGCAGGTAGCAAGAGGAAGCAAACAGAGCATTAAAAAAGTGAGCCAAACAGTGCATTACAGGAGGAGAAAGTTATGTGTGCAGGTTACAAAAGTGTACAAAGTAAACATAGAGGTATAATACTGCAATATATGGAGGAAGGCTCCGGGGAACCCACGGACAACGTTGGGACGGGTGGGGGCCCTGAAGCCTAATTCCTCCCGGACATCGTCGGGACGGGATGCTAGTTATCAAAAAAAATTGAAGCCGCCAAGTAGTGTAAAATGAGCCTCAATTTAGAATTACGTCTGCAAATATATGCTGCATTAAATAGTATCGTAGGCCCATTTGAAACTACTTCATCAAATGAGATACCCTTGGACAAACTGCATAATGATCTGTTTAATGCTCTACAAGTCTTACGTACCAATGAAATGAAGGCCAGTAAGGAAAGAGCCAATTATTCCCCATCCTGGTACTCGAGTGAGTGTCGTAAGGCAAAGGAGCACTTACTTTGGGCGATCAAACAAGGTGATTGTAAATCAATTAAGCAACATCCTGAAAACTATAAAACAATCACTGCCTTACTCAAGCAGGAGTGGTTTGATTCGAATTGATTAGCCTAATCAAAGCCTAAAAAAAAAGATCAAAAATCATTTTGGCATATTTTTGGCATGGTGATTTAAAAACACCAAAATAGATTTAATTTGATTTCCAGCCCTGAGGAAGTCAAAGGGTGATAAACCCACTGGCGAAACATGTGTTGGCTGGTGGAAGAAAGGAAATAAAAGAAAGAGTTTGAAGAACATGATGAAAATGGATTGACTTACAATTTTGTTTATTGATATTGCGTGCGCTGGGGGAATTTAGCTTAGAGATCCTATACCCATTGATCTTGACCATTGTGTGCGTCAGGAATGTGTGCTCACTCGCAACCTATTTTCCCTCTATATAAACAATTTGGTGGAACATTTACCAACCTGTGTTCATGATTGTCCTAGGCTGGGGGGGGTTCATAAATTCCGGCACTATTATTTGCGGACAATACTATGCCACGATCTCACACTCAAATTGGACTGGAACATTTTGAGAGCAGCTTCGCTGAGTATTGCAACACCTGATGTTTGGAAGTAAACACCTACAACACTAACATTATGGTTCTTAAACCACATAAATCATTCAAAGGGGGCTTCCCTGTGAGTGAGACAAAACTCCAGCATGTAGATCACTTTGATTATTTGGGAGTGAGGATTGATAAAACCACCAAATTGAAGGCCCAAATTGTAAAATCAAAACTATTTCTGTGTCATAGGGCATCAGCAGTTATTAAGCGCTATAAAGATTCTACTCCGAAAATTCGCATCCCCACTCATTGAAATATAGAGGGCAAAAGTACAGTCTAGTGCCCTTTAAAGGTGCAGAAATTTGAGGTACAAAGAACTTGAGTGGGCTGACATCCAAAGAAAATAGCCTCATTACATCTGTGTTCAAACTTCCGAGAAGTATCCCATTTCCTTTGTTCTTCGATTCTCAGAGAATACCACCACCATCTTGGCTCAGTTTCATTAAACTCCAATAGGGCATTTTAGGCTTGGGTATGAACTGGTTCAATCCATCCCAAATCAATAATATCTCAAAGGCAGCTGTTAAACAGAAATGTTTGGCCTATATTACTGATCTATACCATCTTAATGCAAAGGTAGGAGGGTGACCAGCACATTTTTATCCTTTTCAGTCGCACCATCACTTAAACCATACATAGATGATTTCATACCACATTTAGCTCACACCCTACTGATACAATTCAGAGTTCAGCTTGTGAACAAATCTACTTATAAATTGGACCCAACACACTAAAATCTCAAAGTGTCCATTCTGTAGCAATTGTATAGAGGATGTTCAACATCTACTATCCTGTTGTCTGGCACATACTAAACCCAGGAGGTCTTGGCTTAGGCCAATTTGCATTATCTTGGGCACAAGCCACTTTAGTGAAGCCTATTGAATTGTAAGGTCAATTACAGCATTCCAATCGCATTAAGTCTTGGGTGCTACTTACAAGCTAGTCTGGTGACTAAAGAAATCTCTGGAAATTGTGTTGTAGTATTTTAACTTATCTATTGTTCTGAGAAATGCTGGTTTATATAAATATAACAAACTGTATGTATCCATTCTCGTTCTCTTCTTGCTGTTTTACAATATATCATATTGATGAGAAATGTAATTAAATGAATTGCTTCTATGTACTTTGTTTTATATAAGTCGTTATTTATTAATATTTTATATTTTTACTGTATGCTTTATGGGCTTGATCCTGAAATAACATTTAGACAGATAGACTTTTAACTAAATGTATTAAATATTATGTAAAAGAACATTAGTAGGGAAGAATCATATTATTAATCAATGTTTACAAAATATTTTATTAATTAAATTATTATATTTAAATAATTGTATTACTCAATACACATTTAATTTGATGAGTTGGTGTGCTATACAATATTATTTTATTAAGGCCAGGTTAGTAATATTTGTTTAATGTTGCATTTATATTCTACATTAAAATAGTTGTATTCATTTTTTAGAAGAATAACACACTTTAATATTTTCTGTATTCATACCCTAGAAAGATCTCCACCTCGTGGCTAGTTGGCCCCTAAGGACCTTCAGGAGCGAAGTGGACTTCATTCCCTATCCAAGAGCGCCAGGAGTCATGTTTGCAGAGTGGTGGAGAAAGGGGGCAGGCCTCCTGCAAGTTGTAGGCTTCGTTTTTATTTTATGTTTCTAGGAAGCAGGCCCACTTCCCTTGACCTTTTTGGGCCCCAGAGACCCCATCCCCTGGGGCCTCACCACTTATTTTTTTTAATCAAAATTAAACGGGAGTGAAGCAGCACAACCCCCCTCCTGAGGCCAATATCTGACCGGGGTCCCCATCCCCCTGGGCTGGACCTTTGTCTATATTTTTAAGGGCGAGAGTGACATGCAGCCCTCTTCTCCAGGCCAATTTCAGCCTCGGGAACCCCATCCCACAGGATCTGGACATTTGTTTTTTGCCTCAAAGAGTAGGGGGCCAAGCTTGTCCCCTTCCCAGGCCATATTCAGCCCCAGGGACCCCATCCCCCAGGGCTATGCCATTTATTTTATTTTACTTTAAAAAAATTGTTTCAAGGGAGTGGGACCATGCGGCATCCCTTACCAGGCCAATTTTGGCCCTGGGGGCCCCATTGCCCGGGGCCCGGCCATTCCTTTTTAAAAAAAATAATGGGAGGGGGCAACGAGCCACAAATAGTAGTGCACAAGAAGGCACGTTTTCAGAGTGGTGGAGAAATGTCATGGCCTGCTACTACCTCTAAGCAATCCCACTGTGTGGGGCTTACTGGAGGCAACAGGTGGGCTAGTTGGCCCCTAAGGGCCCTCCCCTGTTAAGAGGAATTAATTCCCAAACAAAGAGCGAGCCAGAAGGTGCGTTTGCAGAGTGGTGGAGAAAGGAAGCCTGCTATCAGAACTCAGCATTCCTGCTATATGGGACTTACTGGAGGTAATAGGATGCATAGTTGGCCCCCAAGGATGTCTTTTGGGGCCAGCTACACCTCCTGTTACCTCCAGTAACTCCCACACAGCAGTGTTGCTGAGAAGTTGTCAGAGGCCACGCCCCCTTTCTCCACCACTCTACGAACATGCCTCGTGGCGGGTAAACAACCATTACCACGAATCTTTTATTCCTCATACCATCACCCCAAATACCTTGAAAACGCATCTACCATGACTCCACAATGCCATTACAACGCATGGCATTATATTTTACCTGCTTTTACCACGCATGCTTTTCCAACGCAATTCGTTGTAAATGCATGAATGGTAAAATCTTTTTTTTTAAATGTAAGTATAAGGTAAGTATAGAGTTTGGGGTTGGGGTGTAGGGGTATATGTTATGGGGGTTTAGGGGTAATTCTAGGGTTGTGTTTGTTTGGGTTTTGGGGTGCTGGGGTACTTTTAGGGTGGGTTTAGGTTTTGGGGTGCTGGGGTAATTTTTGGGGTCAGGGTGGTTTAGGGTTTTGGGGTCTAGGGGGTAATTTTAGGGTTCAGGGTGTGTTTTGGTTTTGGGGTACTGGGATATTTTATGGGGTCAGGTTGGGTTAGGGTTTGGGGGTGTAGGGGGTATTTTCAGGGTTAGCTTAGGGGTCAGGATGGGTTAGTGTTTTGGGGTGTAGGGGTAATTTTAGGGTTCAGGGTGCATTTTGGTTTTGGGGTACGGGGGTACTTTTAGGGGTCAGAGTGGGTTAGGGTTTTGGGGTGTAGGGGGTATTTTTAGGGTTCATCGTAGGTTTTGGAGTGCAGGGGTATTTTTGGGGTTCAGGGTGCATTTAGGTTTAGGGGTGCTGGGGTAATTTTAGGGATCAAGGTGGGTTAGAGTTTTGGGGTGCAGGGATATTTTTGGGGTTCAGGGTGCATTTAGGTTTTGGGGTGCTGGGATAATTTTAGGGATCAGGGTGGGTTAGGGTTTTGGGGTGTAGGCAGTAATTTTAGGGTTCAGGGTATGTTTTGGTTTTGGGGAACTGGGGTATTTCTAGGGGCCGGGTGGGTTAGGGTTTTGGGGTGTAGGGGGTATTTTTAGGGTTCAGAGTGCGTTTAAGATTTTGAGGTGCAGGGGTATTTTGGGGGTTCAGGGTGTGTTTAAAGTTTTGGGGTGCAGGCCTGTTTCTGGGGTTCAGGGTGTGTTTAGGGGTGCTGGGGTGACTTTAGGGATCAAGGTGGGTTATGGTTTTGGTGTGCAGGGATATTTTTGGGATTCAAGGTGCATTTAGATTTTGGGGTGTAGGGGTAAATTTGGGGTTGAGGGTGCATTTAGGTTTTGGGGTGTATGGGAATTTTTAGAGTTCAGGGTGCGTTTAGGATTTTGGAGTGCAGGGGTATTTTTGGGGTTGAGGGTGCGTTTAGATTTTGGGGTGCAGGGGTATTTTTGGAGTTCAGGGTGTGTTTAAGGTTTTGCGGTGCAGGGGTATTTTTGTGGTTCAGGTTGCATTTAGGTTTTGGGGTGCAAGGGTAATTTTGGGGATCAGGGTAGGTTAGGGTTTTGGGGTGCAGAGGTATTTTTGGGGATTCTGGGTGTGTTTAGGTTTTGGGGTGCCGGGATAATTTTGGGGTTCAGGGTGCATTTAGGTTTTGGGTTGAAGGGGGAATTTTTAGGGTTCTGGGTGCGTTTAGGGTTTTGGGGTGCAGGGGTGCAGGGGTGCAGGGGTATTTTTGGGGTTCAGGGTGCGTTTAGGTTTTGGGGTGCAGGGGTATTTTTGGGGTTCAGGGTGTGTTTAAGGTTTTGGGGTATTTTTGGGGTTTAGGGTGCATTTAGATATTGGAGTCCACGGGTAATTTTAGGGGTCAGGGCACGCATAAAGTTTTGGGGTGCTGGGGTATTGTTGGGGTTCAGGGTGCATTTAGGTTTAGGGTGCAGGGGTAATTTGGGGGTCAAGGTGGGTTAGGGTTTTGAGGTGTAGGGGGAATTTTAAGGGTTATGGGTTCATTTAGGGTTTTGGGGTGAAGGGGTATTTTGGGGGTTCTGGGTGCATTTATGTTTTTGGATACAGGGGTATATTTGGGGTTCAGGGTTCGTTTATGGTTTTGGGGTGCAGGGGTATTTATGGGGTTCAGGGTGCGTTTAGATTTTGGGGTGCAAGGGTAATTTTAGGGGTCAGGGTGGTTTAGGGTTTTGAGGTGTAGGGTGAATTTTTAGGGTTCAGGGTGCGTTAAGGTTTTGGGGTGGTGGGGTATTTATGGGGTTCAGGGTGGGTTTCGTTTTTTATATATATATATGTAAATTAAATTTATTTTAAAAAACTAAATATATATATATATATATATATATATATATATATATATATATATATATATATATATATATATATATATATATATTCACAGAAAAAACCATAGGTTATAGTGGATATATAGTTAGGAATTTGCATTTACAAAACCTTGAAAATTCAATGAAAAAACCATTGGTTTTAGGCCATATATAGTTAGGGATTTGCATTTACAAAACCTTATTTTACTCGCATAAAACCATTGAAATTCGATATATAGTTATAAGCGCTAACTATATATCGCGCACCCGCAATCCACTGCTGATGATGTCACATATTACATCATTCATGACATGGTTAGTGACATCACTGATGACATCACTGATGACATCTCAAATGACATCACTGATAAAATCACTGATGACAACATCCAGTGACTGTATGTTTCTGTAAAGTTAAAATATCTCTTACATATTGAAGAATGAGTGGATATATAAGTGTCTGGATGAAGGATTTAGTAGGTGCATGACTGACTGTATGAGTGAGTGATTAAATGTGTCTCACTGAGTGCATGGGTTAGTGACTAAACTGTCTTAATTTGTGCATCATTATGTCTGTTGTTCTGTAAACTGTTGCATGTGTTGATAAGTAGCTATATGAGTAACTATATGGGTTATTGATTGGTTGCCCAAGTATTTGTATGGGATACTGAGTGTGTGTGTGGGTGGCTGGGAGGTGTATGACTCTGTGCATAGATGTGTGAGCAGTTGATTCACTAGATGTATGGTTTCAAAAGTGCATGTGGAAACAGCTGTATGGGCGGTTGACTGTGTGCATGAGTGCATTGGTGAGTGAATGGATATCTCAGTGCTACATGTCAAAGTAAGTACATATGTAAAACACAGTACATGTGAGAGTTGACATATATAAATAACTGTGCATAAGAGCCAGTGAATGTGTGAGTGGCTGTATGGATCATTGTGAACTTGTATCAGGGATTGTATAATAGAGTAAATATGTGTTAGTATATGTTTGAATAAGTAAAGTTTGTATAACTGTATAGTTGAGGAAATGGAGGTGTGATTGATTCTTTGCATGACTGACTAGGTGTGTGAGTAACTCCATGGATGAGTGACAGTCTGTGAGTGTCTGTTTACACTGATTGTATCTAAGGTTATATTAGAGTCTGAAGAGGTTCATCGTATTATCACATGAATGATATCATCAGTGATGTTATCAGTCATGTCAAATGAGATGTTTTCAGTGATGTCATCAGTGATGTCATTTGAGATGTCATCAGTGATGTCATCAGTGATGTCACTAACCATGTCATGAATGATGTAATATGTGACATCATCAGCAGTGGATTGCGGGTGCGCGATATATAGTTAGCGCTTATAACTATATATGGAATTTCAATGGTTTTATGCGAGTAAAATAAGGTTTTGTAAATGCAAATCCCTAACTATATATGGCCTAAAACCAATGGTTTTTTCATTGAATTTTCAAGGTTTTGTAAATGCAAATTCCTAACTATATATCCACTATAACCTATGGTTTTTTCTGTGAATTTCATTGGTTTTTTAATAGCAAATATGAAAAGCTTTAAAATGTCAAGTACGTGATAGATAAAAACATTTTCGTATTTATGCACGCTGATGTGCTTTGAACGCTGCACCCCCCCCTCCCCTCTTTTGTCTTAGTAGTACTCTCTCTTTGCAGATAGTGAACGGTAGTTAACGCAAGCCTTTGCCCCCGTTGTAATCCGTCGTGCCTGCTTGTCTCTCCATTTGATTGATTGTTGTCCAAGCATTTACTGTTTTAGAATTGGTTCTCTTTGGATCATTCTCTATTTACAAACAAGCACAAAGTCGCAATACTCTGTTTAGTCTTTGCAGATAGTGAAAAATCGTGTAAAAAAATAAAAGTAATCGAGCAAAATCAGTAGGCCACTAATTGGATCTCTTTTTGACCTCGCTAAAATAGAAATATTAGGAACAACCCTTCATGAGAAATACGAAAATAGTGAGATGAACTGAGCTCCACACCATGAGGGCTGCAAGACAGCTCGGCTCCATCACCCATCCCGCACAAAATAATGACAAACCCTATGCAAATATTAAAAATATAGACAACACACCAGCAAAGAAACAGGGTAAAACATTTTATTAAAAAACTATTTACATAACGTTGGTTTATAAGATGATGTCAGTAGTGGACCGATGTGTGAATAGATCGAAAGCAGCACAAGGCTCCAAGATCCGGATGGCAAGCTCCTGGATGTTGGGTGCCATAGTTCAGAGTTCTGAGTTTGAGCCTTTTTCAATGCCTGTGCTTTGTTGAATCAAAATGGCGGCTTGACACAAAGCTGACTCAAGCGTTGCTACTGATGCTAAGCAGACCAAAACTGGTTTTCAGTTTGTACATTTTTCTAGATTTTTCAATCCAAGTTTGGTTGACTTTGTAGAACGATGGCTTCAAATTTTCAACATACGGTGTGGTGGCGCTGACTGGGAGGGGGCGCTTCGCTCCTGCCCCCTCCCCAAGTAAGATTTTCATACGTGAAAGTACGTTAATGGTTTTGGTCCCTGAGTTGCTTCGATGTCACTGCCATTCTCAAATAGCATAAGTTCTGGATGTTGGGTGCCATAGTTAAGAGTTCTGAGCAGTGCTTGTAACACTGTCTGAAGCTTATTTCCACCTACTGCAGCTTCACTATTCTCAAAGTAAGTGAGTGTCGTTTGTGGACCTGACTGCATTAGAAAACAATGTGATATGTTACCTTCCTAAACAGCTTGACGGAGGCCCCTGAGGGGCGGTGTGATGGCCATGGACTCGGATAAGACGCTTGGCTCCGACACCCTCCCCAAGTCTTATAGCACTGGTGTAGCCTGAGATCGCCCCCGACATAGGCGGCCGGCTCCCGGGGTCCGGCGGAACTTTTTGCCTTTTGATGACTCTTCAATTCTGGACCTTGTCCCACAATCCGTTTCACCTGAAGACAAGCTGTAGTGGGGCGCCCCTTTACCGTTTTAGTTGCCATTCCGCCCGCTTTTGCTACACTGTGCCTCTTCCGCCATTCAGCTGTTTACCGCCCGCTCTTGCGACTACAGCGTCTCGCTCACCATGTAGTTGAGTTGCTCCCGCTCTTGCGGTGCAGCGATAGGCGTCTGCCACATGGCTCTCAAAATGGCGGCCGGCTCTTCGGTTTTGGGCCTGGTCCACTAAAATGGCCCTGGGACACATTGGAACTCGGACGCTTCCCTGATAGGGCTTGGGTCCCATTCTCGAAAAGCGTCCCCTCAGCCGTGAAGATTCTACAAAAGTCTTGGGGGCCTCCGACTCCCGCAGGCTTCTGGTGGGGAGCGGCTGCCATGATTGCTCGTGGAATGGCCACGACGGAGCTACGAGATGGTAGTGGTCTCATGCTGACGCCAGCTTTAGTCTGAAACATCCAGAAACACTGTAGACTACCAATTCGATCAGTTCCGGTAGCGCCCCAACATGACCCGGAAGAGAAGAACTTGCCCTCCCCTCTTTGACTGATGGTTCTTGTTGCCTGTCCCCTCTGTTGTCATTTAACAGAACTTTTTGGACTGCTGAAAGGGGTTGTGTTCTGAACGCTGGTTGGTGGAGACATTTTGACTATATTCTTGACCTACGTTGTCGCGTAATGCGTTATATGACACGCCGCGTTAGCGCACCCGGAAGTGATCCGAGGCGCAGCGCGCAGCGCGTAACGTAAGCATAACAGGTCATGTGACTTGTTAATAAAACTTTTCATTGGTTCATTTTACTTTTGTTAATTTAATGATGAAAAGCTTGGTCATATGACCTAAAAATTACGCTTTTTATTGTTTTCGAATATTTTTTTTTCAAACATATGTTATAATATTCCAGGCTAATGTACTTTCCCGGAAAATTTACAACTGTCTTGCAAGTAAAATATATTCCTTTTTCGAGAAAAAGGGCGTTTCTTCCTTCCATGACGGAACCGTTGAGTAAAAGAGATTCGGCCTGCTGTCTTAGTCGCCGATACGCCTGATTATCAGATTCTTATCGATCACTTTATGTTGCAGACATGAAAAACACAACTGCCCTTGACCATTTATCTTTACTGCGTTCCTACATATTATACCTTTTATCCGTCATGTAATTGGACTGCTTTATTTCACTTGCCTTTTACTGATTCGAAAACAGTGACTAAAAGTAAAAACTTTACCAATGTAAATACTACTACCGTGTTTTGTTTTAAAAACCTTTATTGTGAAAATGTCAGTATACAAATACGGGCCTATAACCACGTGGGCCGGCCACGGAGCAAACTGAAATCGTATATGATGAGGAGACATTTACACTGTAGAGGAACGTAACGAGCGGGCCATTAGGTTGCAAGAACTAAGGTGTCTAACAGTTGCGGAATCGGTGGACATACATTTTGTAATTAAAATAGGACAGGGCCACTTACAATAACATTTTCTAGATATACATTTGCGGGCAAGGAGTTACGAGTCCCATTTATACCGGCGCCATTTTGGGCGAGGCCGGGCAGGTCCAAGATATAGTCAAAATGTCTCCACCAACCATCGGCCAGACCAGAACCCCTTTCGGCCCTTTATGCTACAAGATGGTGTCTTCCATTCAGAAAATATTGTTGGCAGCATTTTGAAAGGAAACAGAAACAGCCGTTCTCCTAGTGAGTTTCACATTGTTACATTTAGGAAGAATGTTGAAGAGTAGTATGTGGAAAATCTGAAGCCATTTTTCTACAAACTCTTAATCAGACTTGGATGGAAAAAAAAAACATGAAGAATGTACAAACTGAAAACCAATTTTTGTCTGTATAGCATCAACAGTAACGCTTGAGTCAGCTTTGTGTCAAGCCGCCATTTTCATTCAATCAATAGCGTCCCCCTGCACACATTCAGGGACCTGGTCGTGTCTTCAGATGAAACGGATTGTAGGAAAAGAAGCAGAAAGGAAAAGGCAAAAAGTTCCGCCGGACCTCGGGAGCCGGCCGCCTATGTCATGTGCGACCTTTGGCCACACAAGGGCAATAGTGAAGCTGCAGCAGATGCTAATAAGCTTCAGACAATCTTACAAGCACTGCTCAGAAATCTCAACTGAGGCACTCAACATCCAGGACTTGCCATTCGAATCTTGGCGCCTTGTGCTGGTTCCGACCTATTCACACATCGGTCCTGGATCTCGGCGCGTTCGACTCACTGTACCGCAACAGTGACCGCAATTCAGCTGGACAAGCCGCCATTTTCATTCACTCAATAGCGTCCCCCTACACACATTCAGGGACCTGGTCGTGTCTTCAGATGAAACGGATTGTAGGAAAAGAAGCAGAAAGGAAAAGGAAAAAAGTTCTGCTGAACACCACCTTGGGCAATAGTGAAGCTGCAAAAGGTGCAAATAAGCTTCAGACAGTCTTCAACCTACTCTGATTCTTATAATAAACTTCAGATAGTCTTACAAGCACTGCTCAGAACTCTCAACTGAGGCACTCAACATCCAGGACTTGCCGTTCGGATCTTGGCGCCTTGTGCTGGTTCCGACCTATTCACACATCGGTCCACTACTGACATCACCTCATAAGCCAACGGGGCACCCCACGCCGACTTTCGGCGCAGCATTGTAGGATGGCCACACCAGTGCGGCAACTTGCTGGACACAACATCGGGGCCATCCAGATCTCGGCGCGTTCGACTCACTGTACCGCAACAGTGACCGCAACTCAGCTGGACACGCCGTCTTTCGGCGCAGCATTGTAGGATGGCCACACCAGTGCGGCAATTTGCTGGACACCACCTCGGTGCCATCCGGATCTCGGCGCGTTCGAGTCACTGTACCGCAACAGTGACCGCAATTCAGCTGGACACGCCGTCTTTCGGCGCAGCATTGTAGGATGGCCACACCAGTGCGGCAATTTGCTGGACACCACCTCGGTGCCATCCAGATCTCGGCGCGTTCGAGTCACTGTACCGCAACAGTGACCGCAACTCAGCTGGACACGCCGTCTTTCGGCGCAGCATTGTAGGATGGCCACACCAGTGCGGCAATTTGCTGGACACCACCTCGGTGCCATCCGGATCTCGGCGCGTTGTGCTGCCTTCGGCCTATTCGCACATCGGTCCGCTACTGACGCCGCCTCACGTGCCAACGGATTTTCTATGCTTTTTGTAGCCCTATGCCGCATAACAGGTCATGTGACTTGTTTATAAAACTTTTCATTGGTTCATTTTACTTTTGGTTTCCTAAAGATGGAAGGCTTGGTCATATGACCTAAAAATAACACTTTTCATTGGTTTAGAACATTTTTTTTTCCCAAACGATGAAAGCCCCACCTTGTTTCTGGATCATTCAGACTGAAGCTGGCGTCAGCATGAGAGCACCACCATCTCGTGGCTCCGTCGTGGTCATTCCGCGAGCAATCATGGCAGCCGCTCCCCACCGGAAGCCTGCGGGAGTCGGGGGCCCCCAAAACTTTTGTAGAATCTTCACGGCTGAGGGGACGCTTTTCGAGAATGGAGCCCAAGCCCTAGCAGGCAAGCGTCCGAGTTCCAAGGTGTCCCAGGGCCATTTCAGTGGACCAGGCCCAAAACCGAGGAGCCGTCCGCCATTTTAAGAGCCATGTGGCAGCCGCCTATCGCTGCACTGCAAGAGTGGAAGCAACTCAACAACATGGTGAGCGAGACGCTGTAGCCGCAAAAGCGAGCGCAACTCAGCTAGATGGCCGCCACCTGGGGAGGCCCGTTCACGCCGCCTCCCCCACCCCCGGGCCGCCGCACGCCAATTTTCGGAGCAGCATTGTAGGATACCAAAACCAGTGCGGCAGTTTACTGGACATCACCTGGGTGCCTGTCGTACATGTTGTGTCAGCCATGTGACACTGGACACAGTCCCATCAAAATCTCAACGCGTTCTGCTGCCTTGGGACTATTCGCACAACAGACCGCTACTGACGAGGCCTCCCCCCGCACCACCCGGGACGCCCCACGCTGTTTTTCTGTGCTGCATTGTAGGATCCCAAAACCAGTGCGGCACCCAGGCGACATCACCTGGGTGCCGTCCAGAACTCTGCACGTTGTGCTGCCTTGGGACTATTCGCACAAAAGACAGCTTCTAACCATTGTTGCTTTTTGTGTTGAAAAATGTTTAAATGTTTTTAGTTTTTGTTCCGTTCGTTATAGTTTATAGTTAATAAAGTTTTATAATCTTACTTTGTTGGAGTGTTATCTATTTTTTTTAAAACGGGTGAATGGGGCCTTGAATCGGGTTATTGTCATGTGTGGGCTTTGGAAGTGTGCTGCTGCAGGATCGGACATTTCAAACTCAAATGCACGTTCTTTTTCTTACCTTTCCGAAGCATGGAGCGCAATAGCAGGCAGAGAAAGGGTGATGCACGTGTTGAACACTACCTGACCTGGCAAGTTGCTGGCAGTGCCCCCCCGCCCGCTCCTGAAAGAGGGCACACACACACCGCCGCCCCGAGTACTTCACAAATCTTTAAAAGACCATGCGCTTGTTCATGAGGCTTAAATGGTTTATCACCTCTTCTAGAACCCCTGCATCGACCCTCTGACGTTTCCTGGAAAAATTACCATGTAACACAATACCAAGCCCTGTCAGCTGAAACCCCCAAGGAATCGTGGGGCATATTATCAAGGGGGTTTATCTCCGCTTTTTTGGCTTTAAAAGCCAAGAAAGCGGAGATAAAAATATCTCCCTATTACCAAGCTGTCGCTAACACCAGTTAGTGACAGCTAAAAGGAGATAGCGACCATCTTGGGCCCCGCTTTGCATGTCAGTGATACTTATCACTAATGACATGCAAAGCGGGCGTGCCAAGATGTTAGCGACTGGAAACAGTCCCTAACATCGCTATCTCCTATTACCAACTTTTGGAGATATTCGCGCTAAGCGCGAATATCTCCAAAATCTAACACCTGCCCTGAGCAGTTCTTAGCCATGTTATCCAATGGGAGGTGGATAACATGGCTAAGAGCATTTGCTCGATAATACATGAATATCGCTGACTTTTCTGCGATAATAGCAAGGTTTATCTGCGATAAAAATCGCCGATGTGCGGCGATAATTTTTGTCTCTAAACAAATAAGAGACAAAAATTATCGCTAGTTGTTCGTAATATGCCCCCGAGTTTTTGCTTGCAGAAATCGGGAGGCGGGAGACTAGCACTGAAATCAGTAGTCACACGCCTGAATCGGGAGGGTTGGCATGTCTGAATTCTCTACAGCTGGGGCCATAAACTACATCCGCAGGGGTAGGTGATAGCCTAGGTCCGGCCTGGACAATCGGACACAGAGGAAGAGGAGTGTCAGAGGGTGCGGTAGTGAATAGGGTGAAAGAGAGGTGTCGGGAGGGCACAGGGTGTGATTCTCAGAGAAGAGCAGCGCAGATGGGGAGAAGTATATGGCCCATGCATGAGAGACAGAGCGGGGATGACCAGTGCGTGGGGGAGATGCTTGCGAGGGTGGGAAGCCATGCTGAGGATCGGCGGCGTGCAGAGAGTGGGCCTGGTCAAGGCATCTAAAATGGCTGCCGTGCACGACAAAATTGTGGCATTGGACAAAAAGGCAAGATGGCGCAGACAATGTTTTTCAATAAGGATTCATTTATAACAAAATATTTACTCGCAGTGACAAAATGGTGGTCAACACTTCCTGATTTCCATCGAATCGAACGTTAACAAACGTCACGCAGCAAAAAAAAAAAGCTCACGCACAGAGCAGTTTTTAACCATGTTATCCAATGGAAGGTGGATAACACGGCTAAGAGCATTTGCTGGATAATGCATGAATATCGCTGACTTTTCAACGATACTCATGCATTGTGGCCGATGCGCGGCGATAATTTTTATCTCTAAACAATTAAAACGAAGCACAAAATGGCGAATTCCCGTTTCGCTACCAGTTTGCAGCCCAGTTCGCGGCCCGTGAAGCGCTTCTACCGTGAAAAATCATTTTTTTTTTCTTTTCCCCACGGGACCCTTTAATAACCCCAACAACATTCCTAGGGGGTCAAGAGGGGGATACCTTGCCCCCTTTCATTAAATTCCCCTTTCGTTTTTCACCTCTTCTTCTCTCTCGATCCTACCGAGAGACAAGATGGCGGCCGCTCCGGACTGTTTAGAATGTTGACAGACACCGGAGAGCCAATCAGCTTTCTGCACGCAAAGTTCCGAAACGCGAAAAGTAAGCGGACCGGATCGCTGCCCGGAGCGCTGTTACAGATATATATCTTGATTTAAACGTTAATTTCTCAAAATCCACTGAAGCACATATATTGAGACCTAGCAAAGGCACATCGGGCTAACAGTCCCTACAATTTTGCCAAGTTTCGTGCAAATCCATTCAGCCGTTCGAGCTAAAAGTGAGTCCAACCGCCCTATGGAAAACTCAATGCAAAAAACGCGTTTTGGGACCCCCCTTTTTTCTCAGCCCCCCCTTGACGAAACCCCACCAAATTTTCAGGGGCTGCTCAGAAACAAAATGTGCCATTTTCCTGAAAATTTCAGCCGATTCCGTCCACAAACGCCAAAGTTATTAGACATAGAATTTTCAGAAATCCCATAGGGAATTAATCCTAACTATATATACCTACTGGCGATAGCCAGTAGGTAATATATATATATATATATATATATATATATATATATATATATATATGACTTCACCACGCATGCATTTGCATTGTAAAGGCATGTGTGGTAAAGTCATATGAGGAGTGAAAGTTTGCGGGGTATTGGTATCACGGAGCAATTGCATTTTCGTTGTTAAAAATGCAGAGTAATGGTATGCGGGACGAAAGTATGCAGGATAACATCGTATATTTCTCCTGGCGCACTACTAGTTGGGGGATAAAGGCCCCTTGGCTCCAGAGGGCCCTTAGGGGCCAAGAAGCCCTCCTGTCACCTCCTGTAAGCCCTATGCAGGGGAATTCCTGAAAGCTGGTCAGAGGCCCAGCCCCCTTTCTCCGCCACTCTGCAACACACAACTGCCAGGTAAAAAACCTTAGAAATTGTCTAAGAAAAACAAAAGTTACAGGGACATTATAGTTAGGAATTAGCATTTAACTGTCGTCATAGTTAGTCTTATAGAATTTTTTAAAAACATAGAAATTCACAAAAAAAACAAAGGTTACAAGGACGTTATAGTTAGGCTCAGATTCTACTCATACAAAACCAGAGAAATTCAGCCGTTCTAGTTACCTGAGTTAACTATAACTCTTGCCCCCGCAATGCACTGCTTATGAACTCGCATATTACATCACTCATGACATGGTCAGTGAGATCACTGATGACATCGCTGATGACATTAAAAATTACATCACTGATGACATCAGTGATGACATCACCCACATCATCTCTGATGCACCCACTCACATCCCTATTGAATCTTTTAAACACCCACTGGCATCCCCAGACAACAATTCACAAACTGATTGACAGAGCCATACCAGTACTTACACAGCCACTCACTAATTCTTAGTTCTACACACAAATCTACTTCCTCACCCATACTGCCACTCATACACCCACTCAGTCACCAATGCAGTCATTGACATAACGACTCATATACCCATACAGGCACTTGCACACTGAATGAATCTCCCATAGAACTACTCACACACCTACACACTCACCCATACAGTCAATCATACAGGTACAGACTAACTCAAACAGTTACATACACATCCAATAACCTGCTCATACAAATAGTAACACATACTCATTCACCTATACTGTCACTGACGGAAGCATGTACTCATCCATATAGCCACTCTCACATCCACTCATGCATGCAGTCACTCAGGATCACTGACAAAATATAGAATACAAAAATTTAGAACACTAAAAATATCGAAGTAAAAATATAGAAAGCAAAAATATAGAAGTCCTATCTACAAACAGGTAAGTACAAAAATATTGAATCACAAATATCGAAAAAAAATACATATTAGTCAAAATATCGAATTGTTTTCAATGTCTTAGAAGTAATTTAAAATTAATGAAATAATAACAATAATTAAGTAAAACATACTTAAAAATACTTAAATAACTTTAAAAGTATTAAATAATTAATTTAAGTAAAAAATATAAACATACAATTTAATTTTTAACACATTTATTTATATATATATACATAATATTAATTAATATTATACAATCATTTTACTGTAGGATAGCGGGAGGGTAAAATGTACTATTACCACTCCAGCAACAGCAACAGTAGGGTAAACGTTGGATAGCGTAGGGGTAAAAATTACTATTCAAACTCCAGTGAGTGCAACAGTAGCGAAAGCATTGGATAGCGTCGGGGTAAAAATTACTATTCCCACTCCAGTGAGTGCAACAGTAGGGAAAGCGTTGGATAGCGTAGGGGTAAAAATTACTATTCCCACTCCAGTGAGTGCAACAGAAGGGAAAGCGTTGGATAGCGTAGGGGTAAAAATTACTATTCCCACTCCAGAGAGTGCAACAGTAGGGAAAGCGTTGGATAGCGTAGGGGTAAAAATTAGTATTCCCACTCCATTGAGTGCAACAGTAGGAAAAGTAAATACTTCATATATTAATACAAATAAATTAAATATTAATACCAATAAAAATTATTTAAAAGTAATAACCAATTTAATATTTTATAATAATTAATCAATTAAAAATAAAAATAAAAAATAATTATTAAAATTAATTGCCTATTATTACAAATTAATTACCAATTAACAATTATTTATTTAGCAATTAAAAATTAATTAACAATTCAAAATAAATACCAATAAATAAATTAAAATATTTAATTAATTACAATGAAATCACTTCCCACCTTATTCCCCTATAAACCAACAACCGGCTACGGGAAATACATTTATAAAATTAAGATAATTATCAATTAATCAATTATTAAAAATTAATTACCAAGTAAAATGTAATTAATTACCAATTAAATTTTTTTTAACAATTAATTCAAGATAAACACCAATAAGTAAATTAAAATATTTAATTAATTATAATTAAATTGCTTCCCACCCTTTTCCCCTATAAACCCACAACCCGCTACGGAAAATAAATTAATAAAATTACCATAATTATCAATTAATCAATTAATAAAAATTAATTACCAATTAAAATGTAATTAATTACCAATTAAATATTAATTAACAATTAATTCAAAATAAATACCAATAATAAATTACAATATTTAATTATTTATAATTAAATGACTTCCCACTCTATTCCCCTATAAACCCACAACCCGCTACAGAATTCAATTACGCAAAAATTAAGTAACATAAAATTCATTACTTAAAATAAATTATAAAATAAATATACACTTTTCACACATATACTAACATACAAAACACTTTAAAAAATTCGGTATTATTAAAAATTTGATATATTTAATACCTATATTATATACTTCGATATTTTGACTTTCTATATTTATGAAAATCGATATTAAATTACTTATCTTAAATTCAATATGTTTGTTGACTATATTCTGTCCATTCAATATTTTGTCCATTCTATATTTTCACTTCGATATTAGTGCTATTCTATATTTTTGATTCAATATTTTGTCTGTATACCCCCACTCATATACCCAGTCACTCACCTATAATGCCTTTGACACACAGTTACTGACCCATACTGACACAAGCACTCGATCAACGACACAGCCATACAGACACTCACTCACAACGAGATCGTCTCTCACACACATACTCACTACCCCATACATGCACTGACTCACTCATCCATACAGGCAATCACATGCCTTCTCACCCACACACCCAGGCACCCAGACAACCATAAAAATATTCAATCAATCAATCAGTCACCCTAACAGCCATTCACATACCTCCTGACACACTCATACACCCACTTAGACATCAACTGACAGACAAATAAAATCACACAACCAGTTACTCATACATACATTCACTGAGACACCTAATCACTTACTTATAAAGTCAGTCACGCACCTACTAAGTCATCCAAACAGTCACTCATACACCCATTGATTCACCAATACACCTAGGTATATATTTAACACTCAAACTTTTTAAAACCACTCTCAGTCATTGAATGATTTCATCACTAATGTCATCAGTGATGTCATTTGAAATGTCATCAGTGATGTCACTGACCATGTCATGATGTAATATGTGAGGTCATGAGCAGTGCATTGCAGGGGCGCGAATTATAATTAACTCAGGTAACTATAACAACTGAATTTCTCTGGTTTTGTATGAGTAAAATCTGACCCTATAACCATTGTTGTTTTTTTTATTCATTTCTACGGTTCTTTTAATTCAATTAGACTAACTAGAACGTACTTGTAACCTTTGTTTTTTTTGTGAATATAAAATGTATATATATATATATATATATATATATATATTCACTGAAAAAACTATAGGTTATAGACCATATATAGTTAGGAATTAGCATTTACAAAACCTTAATTTACTCGCACAAAACCATAGAAATTTGCATATATAGTTAGTTGCAATAACTATATATCGCGCACCCGCAATCCACTGCTGATGATGTCACATATTACATCATTCATGACATGGTCAGTGACATCACTGATGACATCACTGATGACATCTCAAATGACATCACTGATGACATCTCAAATGACATCACTGATGACATCTCATTTGACATTACTGATCACATCATTGATGACATCATTCATGTGATAATACGATGAACCTCTTCAGACTCTAATATAACCGTAGATACACTCAGTGTAAACAGACACTCGCAGACTGTCACTCATCCATGGAGTTACTCACACACCTAGTCAGTCATGCAAAGAATCAATCACTCCTCCTTTTCCTCAACTATACAGTTATACAAATCTTACTAATTCAAACATATACTAACACATATTTACTCTCTTATACAATCCCTGATACATGTTCACAATGATCCATACAGCCACTCACACATTCACTGGCTCTTATGCACAGATTTTTATATATGTCAACTCTCACATGTACTGTGTTTTACATATGTACTTACTTTGACATGTAGCACTGAGATATCCTTTCACTCCCCAATACACTCATGCACACAGTCAACTGCCCATACAGCTTTTTCCACATGCACTTTTGAACCCATACATCTAGTGAATCAACTGCTCACACATCTATGCACAGAGTCATACACCTTCCAGCCACCCACACACACGCTCAGTCTCCCATACAAATACTTGGGCAACCAATCAATAACCCATATAGGTAATCATAAAGCTACTGATCAACACATGCAGCAGTTTACAGAACAACAGACATAATGATGCACAAATTAAGACAGTTTAGTCACTAACCCATGCACTCAGTGAGACACATTTAATCACTCTCTCATACAGTCAGTCATGCACCTACTAAATCCTTCATCCAGACACTTATACATCCACTCATTCTTCAATATGTAAGACATATTTTAACTTTACAGAAACATACAATCACTGGATGATGTCATCAGTGATGTCATCAGTGATGTCACTGACCATGTCATGAATGATGTAATATGTGACATCATCAGCAGTGGATTGCGGGTGCGCGATATATAGTTATTGCAACTAACTATATATGCGAATTTCTATGGTTTTGTGCGAGTAAATTAAGGTTTTGTAAATGCTAATTCCTAACTATATATGGTCTATAACCTATGGTTTTTTCAGTGAATTTCAATGGTTTTTTAATAGCAAATATGAAAAGCTGTAAAATGTCAAGTACGTGGTAGGTAAAAACATTTTCGTATTTATGCACGCTGATGTGCTTTGAACGCTGCCTCCCCCCTCCTCTTTTCTTTTAAAAATTGGAAGAAACAAAAAGTATTCCCTTCCATAAATAACCCAAGACTTTTATTTTGTTATGGCAAGGGAACGAAATAGAGAATAAACTATAGTTGGTCACCATGGGGTTTAAAGAAGGGATGGTTCTTCACCAGATTAGATATTTACCCAGACCCTCATTCTCCAATGTGATGAACTAGGCTAAAATTCTTCTGGTGTCTGCACCCTGTCACAGAATATCACCCTAAAACATGGAATCTCCCAAACACCAGATTGAGTTGAACCCCACAGTAAGCCTTATTTCTTCAGGGCCTCAGAATTTCTTTTGCTTTGCTCATGGAAATTGTGGGATATAGGAGAGATAAGGTGTCACCATTAAGAAAGGGTAGTATTTAAATTTGCATATCAATTATGTTAAACCTTTTAGACATATGATATGCTAGCTTGAACTTATGTTTTACATTTGAAGCCGAATTCAACAGCTTAAGTAAGTAGGTTTTCGTAGTTGTAACTTTAAAGGGTGATCTAGCAAGCTGTAAAGATTTTCTAAAACAGTGGAGCGTATTTAGTTTTTTAATGTACATGTTTATGAAACGATTACACAAATGAAACATTTGTGAGTTTTAAATTTCCGGAGAAGTATAATTCACCAATACCTTTCTCTGTAGATGTTTTTCCATTAACAATCCCAGTTCCATCACCCGCCCAGGATATCACTACTGTTAGTTGGCATTGTTGCTTCTGTTTTAATAAATAATGTTTTAAGGTGTTTACTGTTTTTGTTGCGATGTATATATTTATAAGTTATTAAAGTGTTATAATCCTTTTATTGATTATTGCTCTTTGAGATATTCCCTGTCTACAAACAGAGAAGAATAGGAATATTCTGTCTCCCTTTGCAGATAGTGAAGGATAGGTAATGCAGACTTTTGTCCCCCGTTGGAATCCGTCATGCCTGTTTTTCTCCCCACTGATTGATTGATTGGCTGGACATTTATTGTTCAAGGAATAGTTCTTTCGAGGTATTCTCTGTTTGCAAATAACGTGGAATAGAAATATTCTGTCTAGTCTTTGCAAGTAGTGAAGGGTGGGTAATGCGGACCTTTGTCCCCCGTTGTAATCTGTCATGCCCATCTAATCCCCACTGTTTGATAAACTAGTTCCACCCGGACCATTTATTAGAGGTACATCATCTGGCTCAACCGGAGGGTACCCCTAATAAAGAAGACATATATAAAATACGAAGTAATCACTGTATCCTGTTAAACAGAAACTTTAGCATGAAACACACTTGAAAAGGAAGGGAAAGAAATCGAACAAAATCAGTTTTTGACTTCGCTAGAAATAAGAAACATGAAAGTGGTGAGAGAAGCCAAGCTTGACGTTACGGCAGCCACGAGGTAGCTAGGCTCCGCCACCCCCCCACTGCTCCAAGCATGTCTGTCCCACCGCCCGCCATGCCCAATAACGGTAACATGAAATAGATACAAATCAGCAGATACCTACCCCCATTCCGGAAACTCCCGAAGTGCAACAGGTCCACGGTTACGCCCATCCGGAAGATGAGGCCTCGACACGTGCAGGGCGGGGCGCGACTAGCCACCATCAGCCGGAGAAGTCGTGGGATGGTTGGCCCGGAATGTACTGGTCCTCCCATCCTTTTCTGGCGCCCTGCAGGCCACGGGGGGGGATGTCTTGCACATGCCACCGACCCCCCCTCCCCTCGTATCTCCTGGTCTGGCACCGGCTTGGTATGAGCTCCCCGTTCGGCCCTGAAGCGGCGCCCTGCAGGCCACGGGGGGGGTGTCTTGCCTCTGCCTCCGACCCCCCCCTCTTCTTTCTTCAATAATGGCTGCGACAACGGGGGGGATGTCTTGCACATGCCACCGACCCCCCCCTCCCCTCGTATCTCCTGGTCTGGCCCCGGCTTGGTATGAGCTCCCCGTTCGGCCCTGAAGCGGCGCCCTGCAGGCCACGGGGGGGGATGTCTTGCCTCTGCCTCCGACCCCCCCCCTCTTATCGCCTGGTCCGGACATCACGGATATCAACGCTAGGTGTCGGCGTGGGGTGCGCTGGGAGGGAGAGGCGGCACGAATGAGCCTCTCCCACCCCCCCAGGTGGGGACCCCTCAGCTGCACCCCCAACGCTCCACTCACCCAACAAAGGGTCTCGTTTACTTTTGCGGTGCAACGGCGCTTCTGAGTTCAGCTAGAAAAGGAGTCCTGCATCCAAAAACGTTCTCCTCGACTTTGAAGATTCTGTAAGAGCCACGGGGCCCCCGACCCCCGCAAACACCCCCGATGGGGAATGTCTGCCATGATCACCCACGGAACGACCACAACGTAGCCGCGGGACGTCGGCACGCTCATGCCGGCGCCGGCCTCAGTCTCGAAATGACCAAAATCCTGCAAGACTACCAACTTGATCAGTTCCGGTGGGACACCAGTATGACCCGGTAGGAGAGATTGTTGCCTCCCACCCCACTTTCACTGATGGTTCATGTCGCCAGTCCCCTCTGCTACCCTTCAACGAAAACTTTTGGACTGCCGAAAGAGGTCCCGGTCCAACCACGAGTTGGTGGAGACATTTTGACTATACTTGGACCTTCCTGACCTCACCCAAAATGGCGCCGGTACAAATGAAACTCTCAACTCCTTGTTGTGCCCCGATTGCTCAGCCTTGATATCATGAGATATGTATGCAGTTTTTAGCACATGAATTGATATGGGAGAAGACTGATTATATGTTCGGACAATGAATTGATCCGGGATGGGTATTGATTATACGTTCGAACAATGAATTGATATTAAGTTCTAATGCATCATTGATTACTGTATTTATTGAAGGTTCGAATTGTCGACACTTTTGGTACTTGATCACAATGAATTATCGATATGATTTTGTTGCACTTGTCGCACTTTTTACTATGAAATCAACGACCACTTACTCTGTTATGTTTTCCACAAATAAATACCCCCCCCCCCCCATTTACAGTTCCAGCCTGCTCCGTGGCCGGCCCACGGGGTTGTAGGCCCGTATTTGTGCACCAACATTTTTATTTAAGGTTTTTGAAAAAGCAAACGTAGTTGTAACGCGTAGATTGGTAAGTTTCGAATAAATGGCCACTGTTTCCGATATAAAAAAATAAAAAAAAAGCAGGTGAAATGAAGCAGCTCGATTAGTTAAGGGTTAAAAAGTATAGTATGCAGAAACATTGCAAATATGAATGGTCCAGGTTTGTTGTATGTGTTTTTCATTTTTGTACAGCATAAAGCAATCGATAAAGATCCTGGTATTTAGCCTCTACTTTATATGCTACCTGTATCAGAGAAGTTGTTTTAAATGCCCATAAGCCACCCCGAAGGAATGTCACCAGGCCCCCCTAGTACAAACAAAAACGACCCCGTACCACTGTAGGTTATCTCTCTTCCTCAAAGGAGAGCACGAGCTCGCCCCCACTTTACACCAACTGCCCTTTGTTTTGACCCTCCCCTGCACACGATCCGTAATGCCACACTTGGGCGACCTATGCTATCCACAGGCCTCCGATAATTATCTCTCCCACATTACCGGTCCCCCCTGGGCTTAAACGCCGAGATGGTAGGGACTGCATCCCGTGGAGATAGGCCGAGTATGTAAACTCTGTTCTTGTGTTCCTGCTTCTGGCGCCCATCTCTTTATTTGGTAACCATAAAAAGATGGGAACTAAGTGGCGTCTTGTGCCAGCAGCCTGGGCATCGGTTGTAATCTGGGCTGAATTTTCCTCAGCACGGGGTGTGATTCTCAGGGAAGAGCAGCGCATATGGGAGGAGGTTTATGGCCCATGCATGAGAGCGTGGGTGAAGGCAGCCGACGATAAGAGAGAAGAAAAAGGTAAAAAGAGCTCAGCCCCCAGATGAACAGCACCACTCTAGGTAAACACTACTTTATGTAAAACCTGGGACATAGCACTCATTGGAATGTTTGTGATCTTTCCTGTTAAGTTGCATCATAAGTTAATTTAACCATTCCATATAAAGTCATCCATAAAAATGAACACACAGACACAAATAACATGTGAACATGTGTATCCAAAAACAAAATACAGATTTCGGCCTTAAATATTTCCTCTAGTTTTCAAAGGAAAATTTCTGTGGAAAACATGCACATTAAGGGTTGCCTTTCCTTAAACCTTTGTTTTAAAAAAAACAATTGGAAGAAACAAAAAGTCTTCCCTTCCATAAATAACCCAAGACTTTTATTTTGTTATGGCAAGGGAACGAAATAGAGAATAAACTATAGTTGGTCATCATGGGGTTTAAAGAAGGGATGGCTCTTCACCTGGGTGCCGTCCACAACTCAGCACGTTGTGCTGCCTTGGAACTATTCGCACAACAGACCGCTACTGACCATTGTTGCTTCTGTTTTAATAAAAAAAATTTAAGGTGTTTACTGTTTTTGTTGCGATGTATATATTTATAAGTTATTAAAGTGTTATAAACCTACTACTTTGTTGGAGTGCTATATATTTTTAATGTGACACATAATTGTGAAGACTTTGATGTACAAAATGGCATCCCTGGAATCTTCCGCTTCAGGCTCGGTCCCACACACCCTTACAGTGAGAATCCCCTCCCCAATCACAATACAGGATCGTTGTCAGATAGTAGGAACGCGTGTGGTGTGACGGATCTCATGGGGTGGGGGCCTTGATCTACTGTAACTCCTTTGAAGAGGGGTGATTCTTTACAGTTGAGGCCATAAACTACATCCGCAGGGCTAGGTGATAGCCTGAGACCGGCCTGGACAATCGGACACAGAGGAAGAGGAGTGTCAGAGGGTGCGGTAGTGAATAGGGTGAAAGCGTGGTGTCGGGCGGGCACAGGGTGTGATTCCCAGGGAAGAGCAGCGCAGATGGGGGGAGGTTTATGGCCCATGCATAAGACAGAGAGCGTGGGTGACCAGTGCGTGGGGGAGATGCTTGCGAGGGTGGGGAGCCATGCTAAGGATCGGCGGCGTGCAGAGAGTGGTTCTGGTCAAGGCATCTAAAATGACTGCCGTGCACGACAAAAGTGTGGCATTGGAAAAAAAGCAAGATGGCGCAGACAAGGTTTATCAATACGGATTAATTTATAACAATTATTTTTAACAATATATTTACTCGCAGTGTCAAAAGGGCGGTCAACACTTCCTGATTTCCTTCGAATCGAACGTTAACAGACGTCACGCAGCAAAAAAAAAAAAAAATGCTCACGCGCAGCCGCTGGAAGACAAGTATCAACATATATGAGCCTCCTCAACCACCCTCAGAAAACATAGGGGGTCAGGATACGTCTCCCGTACCCCCTTTTACCCATTTCTCACATTATTTTTCCTCCATCTTGTAATTTAATTAAATCGAAACACAAAATGGCGAATTCCTGTTTCGCTACCAGATCGTGACCCGGTTCGCGAACCGGGAAGTGCTTCTACCGCGAAAAATCAATTTTTTTTTATTTGCCCCACGGGACCCTTTAATAACCCCAACATCATTCCTAGGGGGTCAAGAGGGGTCTACCTTGCCCCCTTTCATTAAATTCCCCCTTCGTTTTTCTCCTCCTCTTTTCTCTCGATCCTACCGAGAGACAAGATGGCGGCCGCTACGGACTGTTTAGAATGTTGACAGACGCCGGAGAGCCAATCAGCTTCGCTTCGCAAAGCTCCGTTATACGAAAAGTACGCGATCTGGAGCGCTATCCGGTACACTGTCACAGATATATCTGTTTTTTTAAACGTTAATTTCTCAAAATCCACTGGAGCACATATATTGAGACCCAGCAAAGGCACATCGGGCTAACAGTCCCTACAATTTTGCCAAGTTTCGTGCAAATCCATTCAGCCGTTCGAGCTAAAAGTGAGGCCAAACGCCCTATGGAAAAATGAATGGGAAAAACGCGTTTTGGGACCCCCCTTTTTTCTCGGCCCCCCCTTGACGAAACCCCCCAAATTTTCAGGGGCTGCTCAGAAACAAAATGTGCCATTTTCCTGAAAATTTCAGCCGATTCCGTCCACAAACGCCAAAGTTATTAGACATAGAATTTTCAAAAGTTCCATAGAGAAAAAATCCTAACTATATATACCTACTGGCTATCGCCAGTAGGTAAAATATATATATATACATATATATATATATATATATATATATATATATATATATATATATATATATATATATATATATATATATATATATATATATATATATATATATATATATATATATATATATATATATATATATATATATATATATATATATATATATATATATATATATATATATATATATATATATATATATATATATATATATATATATATATATGAATGAAAGAACTTTTAATTAAATATATTGTGTTGTTCAAATGGCAAACACATTTTGTTACAGGGAGAGGCTTCAGCAGGATTTGGAGGATGTACTGCAAGTTTCGAGGATCCTAAGCTTAGAGAATCGACCGCAGGATTTGAGAATCCTAGGATTTGAGGATTCTGCAGTCTATAAATGCTTGTCCTTCCTCCTTCTATTGATGAGATGAAGCCTCTGGTTGGGCTGTACTCTTCACTTGTGTTTTTCTGCTTAGGCTCATCTCTTCATCTGTGTTCCTGGCTCTCCAGTCAAGATTATCTCTAAGTCAGATGTTGAGAACGTCTTCCAAAACGTTTTCTGTTTGCGGCGCTTCTTATAGTTCCTTCTGCAGCATTACCTCAAAGACTCTCCTTGCATTCTTGAAAATATTCAGCCTCTCCCAGCTGTGCCTTCAGAGAACTCAGGTTAGTGATAGCTCGCGACAGTTAAATATTACTTGTTAGGACTGTGGAACAGCCCAAAACATAACGCAGCAGGCTTTTACACCAGTGGCAATCGCACAGGTAATGATGTGGGGCAGGAATTAGTGATTGGGTAAATAGCAAATTGAGTCGCAAATACCACATTTTTACCTGGCAGTGAGAGATGACATCACAAACAGGAAGTAGAGCAGCAGAACATTGGAGATCCCTGAGACAGGCGATAGCCAACACAATCCAATTGGGATTTGCAGGAGTCACATCCATCCATCCCTGGAAAGCAGGAAAATGCTAAGGTAGAATCCGTGGAAGGAGCTTGGAAGGAGTAAGAGAAAATTAAAATTCTCTGAAAAAGAGTCAGAAATAGTCACTGAAGAGTATGCGGCAAACCATGATGCCTTGTTTGGCAAACATTCCTCTCTTTCAGAAGAAGAAAAACTGAATGACAATTCAGGAGCGCATGAGCTCTGTGGGGGTCACACAGAGATCCCTTGAAGAAAAATACAAAAGGTGGTAGGACCTCCAAGCCAGGACCAAAGAAACAATGGCAACCCATAGAAATGAGGTCCCTGCAACAGGAGGAGTACCTCTATCCCAGCCACCACCACCACCTATGATGGAAATGATTGCGTCCACCCTGGAGTCAGAAACTTAAATATAAATTCAGTGTATGAGGGAGGACATATGGGACCATGGGTACCATCAAATTTGGCAATGCTGTAAAAATTCAATTTTGCTACCTGCAACTCCTGTGCTCTGCTGGGGAAAGTAATATGTTGATGTATTCTCCCTACCATTGCATCTAGAAAATCATTGAAAAACCTAGAAAGGGCACTAAATGGTAATGACCCCTTGGTAACTCCCAGAGGCTAAAAGATGGAGTGAGCATAGTGCCTGCACATGGGTGGGTATGTCATTGCTTCTGAGAGTGTTTCTCTCAAGATGAGGCGTTATTTCTGCAATTAGGATTAAAATAACTGCAATACTCAGCCTGTACTTGTCACAACGTTCCTCCTCTTTTTGTAGGGAAAGTGTCTCCTCCACCTTCTCTGCAGGGAATTGAGAATCTGCATTGTCCTCGCAATCACATATAGTGCTGCCATTGTGGAACACCCTGATGCAGTTTGGGCCTCTTAATATAGGTTGCACCTGGTTACCACCTGATCATGGTTGGTGGACATTTGCTAAATCCACATTTTGTGACTATTTGGCATTTGTGAATGGTTGATACATACTATTTGTGACTCAGTATTTGGGAATCAGTAACAGCAACTCACAAACTCTGGTTGCTAAAATACTGATTCGGTATCTTTTCAGTTCTGAAAAATATTACGCATAATAACGCAGTTGATACATTCGAACACATTAATTTTTGGGGTCCGTAACCAGTTTGCATCAGGTTACCAATTTGATAACTTTTCGCAAATATAGCCCAACATGAGGTACTCCAGCTTTATGTTAGATTGTTGGAGGGCTATCTTGTTAAGTTTTGAAGGGCTGCAGCTTTGTTAAAGACTTCAAGCTGTTACATATGACTCATGAAGGGCATCTAGCAAGGAATTGAGGTACTGTGGCTATACGAAAGGCAAGACCCATTGGCTTTGCCAATGCTTGTTTCCAGTAGGATCGCTCTTTGTGGGGTAGATTGTAATGCTTCTGCAGAATAGTTTTTGTAGTGATGCAAACAATAGTGTTGACACTGTAAATACACTTTTGCATTTTTGGCAAATTATTAATTGCCTTCAGATTCCAAACACAGTTTCTTCATTTTCCTAAAAAGCAGGTGCTCTCTAAGTGAAAGGTGGCACCATTTTTTGCAAGTGGATGTTTTGTACAACTAGACACACCGTTAAGCCATACAAGTGCCTGCCCTGTGTGTCTTCGGGACAAGCAAATGTCATCTGCGTAGCAGAGCAGCTCAAATTAAGGTTCATTATTATCAGCTGTGTATCAGGGTAATATGATTTCTGTTTACCAAAAAGGGCCCAGGGGCATTGGGACACATACTTTCTAAAAAGAGGTTAAATGGTTCATTGATCAGAACGAGGCCTAATAAGGGGAACCGTTTTTAAATGAGACGTTAATTTCGAGAATTTGTCATCTCCCACCAGATACCCCCCTCTGCCCCGTTCTCTTTCCTTCTCACTACCAGGGATATGTTAATATATCACATTAAGTAATTGCAGGTCCCAGCTGCGGATTATTCTGCCACTGCGCAGATCTAATTAAAGCCATCACCTACGCAACATCTGCAGTCACTCCCGTATGCTGATTAGGACACCTGAGAGACACAACGATAACCTTCAAATAGGACAGATATTTGGAGGGGGCATGGGAAAGACGCAAAGGAGATGGAAAGACCAGAAACACTGACTGGAGAGCGAGGTGCAGGTAGGGGGTGTGGGGGGGATGGCGTCTCAGTTGGAACAGAGGTCGAGCCGAAGCTCAGGCATAATGTGTGGCGCACATGCATACCAAGGCCCTAACCATCACAGACCTCTTAACAATTCATGAGCGGAAATGGAAGGCACGAGATTGATGGAAGGCAAGATGGCGCGGGGAGGGGGGACTACTAGGAAAGGGATGCGGGAAGATTGATAAACTAAGTATGCACAAACTGCGTCTGCAGTCATAAATAAGCAGGACGCAGGAATGTACTGGTTGCACATAAAGTGACACGGAGATTGACTATGGCTAGTTGTTTTTAATATCTTTAACGCATGTGTTCAATACAAAATGTATAACATTATGCAGAACAATGAAAGGGCTAATGCTTTCCTTTGCAAACATAGTGGCGCGCATTCAAAGGGTGACGTCTGATTGAGAGCACCATTATCAGCGTTAAGGGGGGAGGCAGGTTCATTGATCGTGAATGTCCATCATTGCTAGAGCCATATCATTGTTCACCGAGATATAAATCCGATTCTAAATTGTTATTGAAACAGATCGGATGCTGTGATCTTCATACGGAGTTGAGGGCCAACAAGGACTGGCCATGAGTTTATAATTTACAAATAAGAAAGCGAAATTTAAAAAGATTTAGGTAGTTACAACGGCAACTCTTTCGGATATGTATTGGTCCCTCCAGTTCATCGCGAACACTTTGTTCAGGCCTTGCATTTTTCAGCTAATCTACTATTATTTTCAGCTGTGTTAGTCTAATTAGTTCAAAGGAAGCAGAACAAGACTACAACACCCACAATGCATTTCGTGATCACAAGAAAGTGCTGGACTGGGAACAGTGTCCATATTGCCTTGGAGGGAGGTAGTCACCTACCGGTGTCAATCCAGGCCACTCACCTTTGGGCTTTTTTGCCAACGTTCTCTCTATATAATAAAAGGATGAGGAATTGTGGGAAAAGTCTCTGCAATTGCTGCAAGTACTGTTTTTACAGTGCTGCTTTATGTAATTCCTCTTTTTGGAGCACATTGATATTTGTAGATGCAATCAATAGTTTTTATGGTAATCTTGATGGGTCGGATGTGTGACTAGTAGTATGTTAAAAACAACAAATGATGGAATCGGGCTGCTACAGGTTTGATGGAACAAAAGTAATTAAGTGAGTGATGCAATAAAATGCACATTTGCCAAGAATTCGTTTTTTGTTTAGTTAGACTTTTATGTAGCTTTAAATGTGTTGTGTTCTGAAGCAGATCTCCTGGCAACTGCATTCTTCCACTTCTGGAATCTATATTGTTGTATTCCAAGAGGTCAGTAAGCAGGCAGTTGCTGAGAAGAAGGGACATGATAGGGGTCACTGCATGAACCTAATTAAACTTCCCAACTCGTATTTGCTGGGCCCTATCGTCATGATTGTGGCGACGAGGATGGGATCCTACGAAAAAGGACACTAAGGAATAGAGGAATCCCAAGGAATTTTGCTTCAGAGCAAGTTGTGCAACTGCATGCGACCCATGATCTCTAATGCATTGGTGTTCAGAGACTTTGTTTGAGTGCACCCCGCGTGAGGAGTGAGGTAGGCATGGAATTGTTGGGATAAATGGGAAAGTTCAACCCAAATTCAGCGGTGAGAGGCGTTTCCATGCTCTGTTCAGTGCTACTTAGAAGGCCAAAGTGTTTGTGAAGAATCAAGCCTAAGGGAAGCGCTTGAGAACTGAGACGTGTGAACACTTAAGGAGCCTTATACTCAGAGCCTGAAAGGAACATTGAGGACACACATGCAGCCTGAATGGAACATTGAGGACGACCGTGGCACTGTGGGCGTGAGAAGCTCTATTAGAGCAAGCCTGATTATTCCTTTTGAAGCCCAGTGTGCGTGAGACCCATCCTCACGCCTTAATTCAGGAGAGAGCTGATCTCAACCATGCGCCCCTCAGTGCTGTGGAGACAGTGTAGGAGGCGGCCTCAACTGGAGGTGGTGATAGCCTCGATAGGCTGACACAGCTAGAAATGGGGAGCGAGAATACCCGCTGTATGTGGAGCCGGTGAAGAAAATAAAAAATAACAACTAAAAAGCGGTCTCAGTCAAAGACAGAAATTGAGCCTCGAGAAGCTGGCAACATTATTTTGAACAACAGAAAATAAAGAAGAATTACCTGGTGAAGTATGGCTGTTTTCCACTGACTGTGGATTGTGGGGGAAAAATATTCAGAAGACTATATTTGACTAAAGGTTACCCCAATGCCTTAGCTGCCCCCTATTCTGGAGGGAAAAGTCATTGGATAAGCTGTATTGTATAAAGAGGGAGCTTGGGGGAAAGCCAGACTGTGGAACCGCGATAGAAGTGTAGCTATTAAGTGTTGAGAAACCTGGAGCACCGAACTGTTATATAAGAGTATATAGTGCTGAGGTGAATGACAACTAGTGTGGTGTGAAGAAAAAACCCCACAGAAAATAGGTATTAACTTTGTGTTCAGTCATGACAACGCAATCAATATCTGCACCTCCAATTTTTATTTTGAGGCCTTAGGGGGAGTTGTATTCATTGCTAAAAGAAAATTGTCAATTCTAAAACACGATTTGGGGGTGGAAGGCAGAAAAATCTTCAAGACTCTGCCAAGACCTGTAAGGGAAGAGGGAAACGCAGATAAGCGGTCAGATGCTGAGGAGCATGATGAGTACAAATCTGCTATGAAGGTGTTGGAAAAGAATTTCGGTAGAAAGATTAGCATTGTAGTTGAAAGGAACACATTAGTTTCTCGCAACCAGATGCACGGGGAACCCATTGAGCAGTTTGTAGCTGCTTTGAGGAGATTGACCATGTCTTGTAGATTCGGAGACCTCCAGGTGGAGCTAATAAGAGATCAAATGATCAACAGGACAAACAATATGAAGATCCAGGAGAAATTGTTAGGGCTGAAAGACCCCACTTTAGCTAAAACCATTAAAGTGGCTAAGCATATGGAGAAAACCTCTCGCTATGTCAAAGAATTGTGTGGTGCTGCTGCTGATCCAGTGGCTTACCAGAATCAGGTAATCCAATACCATAAACTCATCTGGGCCCATACACACATTCACAACAACCTGGCAATAACCGCTGGGGTCATGTTTATGAGTTTCTTATCATGTCAAGATTAATTACCTCTGGTTCCTAACTAAGCTTTCACTGATCAAAAAGTTCTTTCCTCCAGTCGATGGACCAATAGTTGAACTAGTTGATGGTGAAATTACATAAATCAACTTACTTTCAAATATGAAATGATCACAGAGTTGGGAAGTATTTTAAATCTTTATCTAAGATTAATTTCATGTGAACCACTTACAAAGTACAGAACAGTCTCCGTCTCTCATGGGAAGGAAAATTCAATGAGAAAATGATGAAATGCATTCATTTATACTATGCAATGACTATGCATGGGAAGGAGAGGCTAGAGAGAAAAAGAAGGCATATAAACAGACATATGATTATAATGACCAAGTATGGTATGAAAACCAACCCCCTGGCCAAGGAGCTGGGAAGGATCCTCAAGGAAAGATCTGGTGACCAAAGGCTTCAGGACAGGAATCAGGACAGGATAGATGACCTCTCTACCACCGAGACTTACGTAGCACCCCTCTCTGACACTCTCTTCCTCCTCGAGAAACTTCTGCAATCTTCTTCTAGATTCATTATCTTAAGGTAAATGGTTCTGCAATTCGATTGTTCTTCAGCATCTCTTGACACTTCGACAGCATCATGAGCTCTGCAGCATTCAGCATATCTCCCAGCGGCGTCACTAGGGGGGGCGGGGGTGCGGACCGCACCGGGTGTCACCCCATCGGGGGTTACACCAATCTGGTTAGTTACGCTGGCTGGCTCCGTGGCTCGCTCTGCAGTGCAGCCTGAGCCACGGCTCAGCCTCCCCTCACGTCCCAGAGTGTACTGTGTAGGTCTACAATCCGTGCCGGCCGGGAATGATTCAAGGGGCTGCATGCACGTATACCCCATGCCTGTATGAGCGTTGAGCGCTGTACACTATATGAAGTGAAACAAAAGGGGATGATGGACGGAGCATTTGAGCAAATCAAACACTCAACCCCAGTCAACTGATCTGGGTTTAATCATCCATCACCATTCTTTAGCTCACTCAGCCACCCCAGTTCAGACATGGCCATATGCAAATCAGTCTGACACTGTGCCTCATGGGAACAGTCCAGCCTGAACTGCCAAGCCATGTCTTCCCTGGACCGGAAACAAGTATCCTGGGACCGGTTTCGGATTCATAATCCTCATCAGCCAAACTATCTTGAATCCAGTGACCAAATGAGCAAGGGACTCACATCTGAGCATACCCTGCCAACTTAGGGAAAACAAAGCGAAACAAAAGGGGATGATGGTTGGAGCGTTTGAGCAAATCAAACACTCACCCCCAGTCAACTGATCTGGGTTCAATCCATCACCATTCTTTAGCTCACTCAGCCACCCCAGTTCAGACATGGCCATATGCAAATCAGTCTGACCCTGTGCCTCATGGGAACAGTCCAGCCCGAACTGCCAAGCCATGTCTTCCCTGGACCGGAAACAAGTATCCTGGGACCGGTTTTGGATTCATAATCCTCATTAGCCAGGCTATCTTGAATCCAGTGGCCAAGTGAGCAAGGGACTCACGTCTGAGCATACCCTGCCAACTTAGGGCGAACAAAGCGAAACAAAAGGGGATGATGGACGTAGCGTTTGAGCAAATCAAACACTCACCCCCAGTCAACTGATCCGGGTTTAATCCATCACCATTCTTTAGCTCACTCAGCCACCCCAGTTCAGACATGGCCATATGCAAATCAGTCTGACCCTGTGCCTCATGGGAACAGTCCAGCCCGAACTGCCAAGCCATGTCTTCCCTGGACCGGAAACAAGTATCCTGGGACCGGTTTCGGATTCATAATCCTTATCAGCCAGGCTATCTTGAATCCAATGGCCAATTGAGCAAGGGACTCACGTCTGAGCATACCCTGCCAACTTAGGGCGAACAAAGCGAAACAAAAGGGGATGATGGACGGAGCGTTTGAGCAAATCAAACACTCACCCCCAGTGAACTGATCTGGGTGAAATGAAGATAAATTCAAGGATGATTAAGGTAGAGGCTCATTTAATCGAAGAGCACAGTACAATTAATCCAGCATAGATCAGCATCAATGGATAACTGACTCTTACAAAGAATGCACATCAGAATGACATATGCAAGGTTCTACATTCAGCAATGACATAGGAAGGAATGTATGTGGTTAAAGGAGCAGAACAGAAGTAAGCAACACAACACATCCCCCTATCTATAATAAAAAGAAAAAAAAAGAAAAAAGAAAGAAAAGAAACATATAATGAAAAAACAAATGCAGCAACATAAAACAAATGCAGCAACCTAACAAGGTTGTGATAAAGCTCTGACTGTTACTAGTGATATGATCTTTAACTGTTACTAGTAATATAATCTTTAAGCCACGAAGGAACCACCCTCTTCCTCGAGGAATGGCGGAGAGAAGAATCCTCACCAGAAACCAAACAATCCTCCCTAGGGGTGACGACTGACTCCTCAGAAGTACCGCTGGGAGAATCTGAGTTATTGCTACCAGTGACAACCAAACTCTGATCTGGGACTTCACACGAATTTGGACAACTCACAACTCCAGAGCCATGGGAAGAATCCAAATCACTATTAGAGTCATCAACCTCCAAATCTTCAGGTTTCCACACTCGACTGGGAACATCGACCTTAAAAGAAGAATCAGGATTGCATCTGGCAACTCTACCTAAATTCCAAACTTTCCCATTACTGAGTTTAACAGAATTTTTCAACACTTCCAAAACTTGGAAGGGTTCAGAAAAAGAAGATTCACCCTTCTGTACCTTGAAAGGTTTTTTAATTCTGACCCAGTCACCAACATTTATTGTCACCTCCTTTGATCCATGTCTCGAATCATGATATCTTTTACTTTTATCGTGGACTTGAACTAACCGTGCCTTAACTAAATCTTTTGAGTAGGGATCAATTTCACCAGAAAATAACCAAGTGGGAATGGCTTTAGAACGTGGGTTCCTACCCTTCATCAAAACAAAAGGAGAAATACCTGTAGAGTCATTCACCGTAATGCGATAGTTCCAAACAACTTTTCCAATCTGAGTTTGCCAATCCAGATTGTTACTAATAGAAAGTTGAATAGTGTTCTTCAAAACCCTGTTAAAACGCTCCACAACACCATTGCCACTAGGATTGTAAAGAGACGTAGTCCTGTGTCTAATACCAAGTTTGCTAAAATACCTTTTTGCCTTAACTGATAAAAATTGAACACCATTATCGGTGAGAATGCAAGAAGGAATACCTTCAGTGACAAAAGTTTCATCCAGAAAACTTAAAACAGAATCAGTATCTGCTCTTTCTACAACTTTGACCACAGGCCATTTAGAAAACAAATCAATGATTACAATTAAATACCTCTGAGAACCATCCTGATCCTGAACAGGACCCATAATGTCTACGGAAACCGATTCCCAAGTAGATTCTGGAGGAGAACACTCCAACATAGGAGGACGGCAGGTACGCAAGGTTTTGTCTGCAGAAGCACAAATGGTACAGTCTCTAACAATTTTTTCTATTTGAGAATCACAACCAGGCCACCAGAATAAATTCTTTACTAAGGATTTGGATCTAACAATCCCAGGGTGACCTTCATGGCAAAGTTCAATGATTCCTTCCCGCAACCCACCAGGGGGAACGATTCTTTCACCCCTTAATAAGGTGTCATGAGAAACAGAGAGTTCGGACCTAATCTCCCAAAAAGGCTTTAAATTATCATCAAGAACATCTTTTTTATCTGGCCAACCCTCAATAGTGAAAGAGATAACTTTCTGTAAGCATTCATCAGCGAGATAGTCCTTGTTCCACTCTTCCTTGTTAAAGGCTGAAAGTCCTTCATCATGAACATATGCAATTTGTAATTCATTCCACTCATTATTATCAACTTCCTCTAACATTACAGGCATTCTTGACAGAAAATCAGCCAGAACGTTGCTTTTACCTGGTACATAAATAATCTTGTATATGAAATTCTGTAACCTCATGGAAATCCTAGCCAGGCGAGCAGAAGCATTGATAACTCCTTCGGTAGTCAAAATCTTTACTAATGGTTTGTGGTCACTTCGTAACAAACACATTTTGCCCCATACAAAAGACTTGAAATGATCAAGTGCCCAGGCACAAGCTAAGGCCTCCCTTTCTATTATAGGGTACTTCTCTTCACAAGGAGAAAGGGATCTAGAGGCATAGGCTATTATATTTTCCTTCCCCTTCTCATCAATCTGCACTAAAACCGCTCCCAAACCCTTGTTACTTGCATCTGTGGTAATTACATTCTCGAAAGATGGATCAAAACTGTGCAAAGCAGTGGTCTGGGCAATAGCATTCTTAATATTCAAGAAATCTTCATCACAAGACTTTGACCATTCGAACTTCACACCTTTTTTTAAAAGTTGCCGAATGTTGTATGAGACACTCGCAAAATTAGGAACATATTTTGAGCAAAACTCAGCCATTCCTAAGAACGACTTGATGTCATCTTTACTTGCAGGAATAGGAGCCTCGGAGATTGCAGAAACCAAAGAGGGTTTGGGTTTAACCCCTTCTGCGTCAATGATATGGCCTAAATAAGTAACACTTTTCTGAGCAAATTTACATTTGGAATGTTCAACTGTAAGACCCTTGCTTTCAAGAATATTCAAAACTTTATGTAGCCTTGATAAGTGCTCATTCTCATCGTCTCCAAAGACCAGAATATCGTCTTGAAAATATCTGACACCTTTCTCTCCCTTGAATAATTGGTACATAAGCCGTTGAAAAACAGCAGCCGCTGAGGCTAAGCCAAACGGCATGCGTTTATAACGGAAGCATCCAAAAGGTGTCACAAAAGACGTAAACTTCATTGAATCAGGGCACAGAGAGATCTGGTGGTATGCAGATGACAGGTCTATGGTAGAGAACCACTGGGCATTACCAACACTAGAGACCATCTCATTGATTTTGGGAAGTGGGAATTTGTCAACCACAATGTTGTTGTTTAAATACCTTAGGTCTACACACAACCTGATTTTGCCGTTGCTCCGTCTTGCGACGACAATTGGCGAAACCCATTCACTCGCCTCAATAGGTTCTATGATGTCAGTAGACACAAGTTTATCCAGTTCTTTACTGACTTCATCTCTCACCAAAATAGGCACATTTCTACACTTGTGCACTTTTGGACAAGCATCATCCTTTAGTATGATTTTATGTTCAAAACCAATTAAATTTCCCAAGGTTTTACTAAAAACCTTTGGAAATTTCTTTAAAATGCTATCTGTAACTATAGAACAGTCATCAACTACTAAGACTTGTTCTTTACTATTAGGATCCAAGATAATGTGGAGTTGTTTTTGGTCGAACCACCCTAAAACAGGTGGTCCTTTCTTTGAAATGTACAATTTCCCTCTACATTCCCTGTCTTTGAACCTGAAAACAAACCAACGAAAACCCAGTATAGAAATAGGGTCTCCTAAATAACCTTCAGGGTGGATATCTGATGGTAATAATTTCTCCCCCACCTGTTGAATAAATGAGGATTTCCACATATCTTCATTAACAATGGTATAAGGTGAGCCCGAATCGGCATAAATTTTTACAACCACACCACCAATACTCATTGTACAAATAGGTTTGTTAACCATGTCCTCATCTCTTATTCTTAAAACCAACTTATCATGGACATTCATCACTAGGTTATCTTCAACATCATTTTCAAAATTCTCTTCCTCATCAATGTCATTAACGAAATTAACTTTGCTTCTCTTTTTCCTATTACATGCTTTCGTTAAATGACCTTTCAACCCACAACTAGAACACTTGGTTTTCAACCCAGGACATCCTTTAAAGTCAGCCAAATGGTCTAAACTGTTGCATCTATAACATTTAAGTTTAGCATTTGAGGAAGGCTGAGGATGTTTAGAAAATTTGTTGTTAGGGCCAAAGGATTGCCTAGAACTATAGTTAAACTTTTTCCTGTCCGTAGCGTTAATTTTGCAAACTACATCATTGGACATAGCACTATTATCCTTTTTTATCACATTAGCGCATCTGCCAGACATTTCTGCCTTGCGTGCGATGGCAAGAATATCATCAAGAGGAGAGTCCCCATTTATCCATAACCTATCCTGTATGGAGGTATTGTAAGAATGCATAACGATTTGGTCTCTAATTAACTCTTCTTGTATAACACCAAATTTGCAATCCAAGGATAATTTCTTCAAATCAGCTAAAAAATGATCAATGTTTTCTTCTTTAGTCTGTTTCCTAGAAAAAAATTTATACCTTGTTACGCCAATACACACTTTAGGAGCGAAATAAGTGTCTAAATGTAGAAGTGCTAACATATAAACATTTAAATCACCAGGAAAGGAGGGTTTAGTCATAGTTTCATAAACTTTTAGTCCAACAGGACCTAAAGAATGAAGAAGAAGTCTCTTTTTCTGAGCATGAGACATTTTTCCCTCCTCATCTAATGCATCAATGTAATTACAAAAATAAGGTTTCCATTCCAACCACTTAAGTGGTGGTTCATTACCAGAAACCCAAAATGCCTGAGGAGGACTAATATTGTAGTTAGGTTGAGTCATCCTAAATTAACCTACTGCTACAATAATTCAACGGAATGTAAAATTAGCTGGATTAATGCTTTAAATCTATCATTAACTGTGTTAAAACACACTTACAATGAAAGCTATGCAATAAAAAAAAATGTACTGTAAATCAACTAATCAAAATGTACTGTAAATCAATAATAAAATATTACAATGACAAGGTGTGCGAATCACCGTGGATGGTAACTCGCTTGAAAGTAGAGAAAGTGTGCGAATCACTGTTACTTGTAAAACGCTGTTGAAATTGCACTGATTCTTTTCTTCTCTTTTGCGAATCACCGCCGACAGTAACTCGCTAATCCGGTAGGACAAGGTGTGCGAATCACCGTTAAGGTAAACCGCTATAAAAATAATCCATTTAGTTGCTCCGTTTCTAAGGTAGAACTGTTTTTGTTGAAGTTATCAGCAAACCATGAAACGGCGGTGTCCGCGCCTTCAAACTTTACTAAAATGGCCGCCGTTACGTGTTACGTCACACGTAATTCCCAGAATTCACAGCGAAACTCCCAGAATTCACAGCGGAATGTTGAAGAAGCTTTGACGAAGGAACACCGTGGCACAGCAAAGGTACGTTGGTTAGAATTGTTTACCTTCGAAACTGATGTGCGCGCTGGAGCAAATAGTCGGTCAGAAATGTTTACCTTCAAAATTAATGCGAGCGCTGGAGCGAGCAGAATGCGAATAGGCAAGCGTATTAAATAACGGTAACGCTTAACAACTTAAGACGCTTCTCGATAAAAGCGGTAACAACAAACAAAAAAAAAAAAAACGCTTTCTTAATGTCACCAAATCCATTAGGACAATGTCGTTTCTGTGAAACGAAATGCTGATTTTTAAAGGAGAAGTTAAAGTCAAAGTTCTTGTTACTCTATTCGCAAAAAAAGGCTCGTATTTAAAAATTAAGCGCTTAAAAATTACGATATGCAAGAGCATATAAGATTGATCCAAGGTAAATGGAGAATACAGTATAATTACCAAGTCCAAGGTTGGATGAAGTCCTTCTTAGAGAATTGAGGAAATAAGATGAAATCCCAAATTAGATCAGGCATCCACGTGGGTTCTGCAGAACAGAAGTAAGCAACACAACACTGGGTTTAATCCATCACCATTCTTTAGCTCAATCAGCCACCACAGTTCAGACATGGCCATATGCAAATCAATCTGACCCTGTGCCTCATGGGAACAGTCCAGCCCGAACTGCCAAGCCATGTCTTCCCTGGACCGGAAACAAGTATCCTGGGACCAGTTTCGGATTCATAATCCTCATCAGCCAGGCTATCTTGAATCCAGTGGCCAAGTGAGCAAGGGACTCACGTCTGAGCATACCCTGCCAATTTAGGGCGAACAAAGCGAAACAAAAGGGGATGATGGACGTAGCGTTTGAGCAAATCAAACACTCACCCCCAGTCAACTGATCTGGGTTTAATCCATCACCATTCTTTAGCTCACTCAGCCACCCCAGTTCAGACATGGCCATATGCAAATCAGTCTGACCCTGTGCCTCATGGGAACAGTCCAGCCCGAACTGCCAAGCCATGTCTACCCTCGACCGGAAACAAGTATCCTGGGACCAGTTTCGGATTCATAATAAAGACATGGCTTGGCAGTGTCAGACTGATTTGCATATGGCCATGTCTGAACTGGGGTGGCGTGGAGTGCAAAAAAACCGATGGATTTAGGCCCAGATCTCTGTACTGGGGTGAATGTATGACATTGTTCTGCATTCTGTCTATCAACTGTGGTTTTTGCATTTGTCACCCCGAGTGGGATGGGTATGCTCAGATGTGAGTCCCATGCTCTCCACACCACTGGAGTCAAGCTATTCTGGCTGAAGACGGCTGATAGCCAGAAACCGGTCCTAGGATGCTTGATTCCGGTCCAGGAAAGACATGGCTTGGCAGTTCAGGCTGGACTGTTCCCATGAGGCACAGGGTCAAGGCTGATTTGCATATGGCCATGTCTGAACTGGGGTGGTGTGGAGTGCAAAAAAACGATGGATGTAGGCCCAGATCTCTGTACTGGGGTGAATGTATGACATTGTTCTGCATTCTGTCCATCAACTGTGGTTTTTGCATTTGTACACTATATGAAGGCTGTACCTACCTATTTAAAACCCTGGGGCAGAGCTGACATTGGTCATAAAAGGTCCGGGGCCCTCTGCATAGACTGTTACATGAACGAGAGCTCAGTTCTGAGAGTGTGTGACATGCGTGCAAGCCGCAAGCGCACGCCACCACGGTGCCTGCTTACAAAAAAATACTGCTACTAGTACAGTACTACTGCAGTCAGTGCAGTGAGTGTGTGCACTCACTGCAGCAGTACGTCGGCAGCCACGCACGCACGCACCAGATGCATTTGACAATTCTGGTCACTGGTGTGATGCAGATGCACAGCGTACCCAGCAGTTTGTGGGTCCCAGGGCCGTCAATCTTTAGCGCTACCAATGACGGCCCTGGGACAGCCCCCGCGCGCTGTGCGCTCCTGCTCTGAAGCGTCGTGGCGGTCATGCGCCAGGGAGGAGGAGACAAGACTGACGGCAGCGCAGGGGAGTTTGTGGTGCTACTAGAATTAAGAATTAATACAGACGGCATCACACCACTATCTCATCTTTGATATCGCCAGCGCCGTTGTGGTCCCACCTTCAAATTTGAGACTGACTTAAGTTGGGTCCGGACTCGGAGGCAGTCGGTGAGAGAGAATATTATAGTATCAATTATTATAAATTAATATGAATCATGAACTAAGTGAAATGTGGCAGTGCAGTGGCACACAAATGAATCAGATTCAGTACACAATGCTTTTTTCTTGGGCGGACATTCGCAGAAATGAAAACACGGCCCTCTTCAGGCGGATCTAGTGCACCAGGCTAAAGCTTTCTTCTATGGGCAGTCACGATAGGCCTGGGGACTGCGTTAATGGCATTTTGTTTGGTTTTTGTTACTTACACAAGTGCCACACCATTGCCTACGTAACGTTTGTTCTTGTGCTTGAGTCGAGTGTCTACCATATATTGCAGTATGATACCTCTAATTGTATTTTGTTTTCTCTTGTAACCTGCACACATGTCACTGCTCCTGTAATGCACCGTTTGTAACCTCATGTATTTTGTTTGCTCACAATTGTCACTTTTGCCTCTTGTAACTTAACGTTGCTTTTGTAATTTGTTCACTTGTAATTTTCTCCTCATGTTTCATTACTGTTCCTATTGTGAAGCGCTCTGACGCCTTTGGGTAAAGTCTGCGCTATATAAAAACGCATAAATACATAGAAGACCCTGTCCGGCCCACCCCTTCCAGCCTCCTAGGCTAGTCCTGACTGGTCGGTGTATTGTGCTTGCAGTTGCACACGGCCGGCCTGCATGTTTCATTGCTCAAGGCAGGAAGCAGGCCTTTCCTTGAACTCGTCACTTCACTTGCAGGTGGTTCACTTCACAGTTCACTTCATACGTATACTATGAAGTGAACTGCTTTGGCTGAAATATGCCTGCTTTGCTGGCCGGTCTTCGTCCTGCTGCCTTATTGTCCAACCTGGCAGCTTTTATGTCCCTGTGCTTTTGACTGTGGATTTGTGTTTCTGCTGACTTGTGATTCGGTATTTTGGTCATTCCCTAGGTTGGGGCCCTGCTTCTCTGGGTACACTGGCTGGGCCATTTCTCTTTTGAGTTTCTGGTCTGTTGGAGGTAAAATCGGCGTTATGGGGTTACTAGTTAAAAAATAGAGCATTCATGCTGCACCTTTCAAGTGCTCACAAAGAGAAGAGAGGAACCAGATTTTAAAGTGGAAGAGACAGTCAATCACGAGATGAAAATGAGGTTCTGTGATCTCATCACGTGCCGTAGTAAAGAGAAACTGTATGAACATATATATATATATATATGTGTGTGTATATATATATATATATATATATATATATATATATCTATCCAACATGACCTCCCTCCAAAGAGAAAGACGAGACCACAGCAGGGGAACCGTTTGGAGCCAGCTTTTATTAAGGAACACCTCCGTACAGACAAATTCATTTCGGCATCTTCACAGCCTTCTTCAGCGTCTCGGGTATTCTGCAACAGAGAAGGCGTTCATATGTCGGTATAAATACCCGCCTCCCCCTTGCTGTTCTGTGCTTGCTCCGCCCCTTCCAGGTACAGTCCATCTGCATATGCCTCTCGTTTGGCGCTAAATTGTTATCGCCTACAGGTCCCAGAATGCAGTTCAAAAGTGGGTAGGCATTGCGGGGATAGGAGCAAGTACGGGCTATGATGTAATAAAGTATACCCCAAAGTACGAGTGTCCCAAGATTCAGCAGGCTCCTCTGGTCCCCTAAATATATATATATATATATGTGTGTGTGTGTGTTTTAAAGGGTACACAGTCAAAATATCGAGTTTTAAATTTCGACCTACCAAAATATCGTGTTTGAAATATAGAAGGAGCAGAATATCGATGGACAGAATATCGACCCTAAGGTAAGTAAGCATGGGCGAATTTTGCGAATCTGGCGTTCGCGCGGATTTGCGAACTCGCAATCCGCAAAATCCGCGAATTCTCGCGAACTTGCAGATTTTTTTTTTGTGTTCGCAAGGATTTCTGCCAGTTCGCGAGGGTTTTGTACCAGTTCGCAATTGCGAACTTACATGTCGGTCCGCAACGGTCGCGATTATGTTGTTTCTACGTCTGGTTCATCGTCACAGGTTCCCAGCACCCTCTGTTTCACCACTGCCACCCTCTGTTTCACCCATGCCACCCTCTGGTACATCAATGCCACCCTCTGGTTCATCATCACTGTAGATTATGGGGGGGAAAAGCAAGCACACCTGCCCTGCTTCAACTGACATGAATTAATTTGGGGTTGATTTATTAATGTGTCACTGTTTTAAAATTCCAGTCTGCACCTGCTTCCTTATCTGTGATTTGCTTTCTGTTGCAGTGCAATTTTTTTTTCCAGGACCTTTGTGACCTACTTGTAGCTATTCTATGATCCGGTTGTGAGGGTCAGAGCAGGGTCATACAATTGTTGCAACTAGCGACTGAACTCTGGAGGGGCCCCAGTCAGGAAGCACTACAGGGAATGGTTACTAATGATGAATTTGAACTTTTGCACCTGCTGCTGAGTGCTTTCAGTTTAGCAAAACTCATTTTTCTGCAGAACAGCAGATGTAATGCCAACAAACTTACTTGTGAAAGTTTATTTCTAATCCAAAAGTGATCCAAAGAAAGTCAAAAGGCCTCAAATCCAAAAAAGGGCAGGCAAATGTCAACCTGAGGAGTTATTCTGATAAAAATCATCATTTTCAGAAGGTCTATGCTGCTTGCTAGTGGATGTCTTGTGTAGAATTGCAAATTTTGTAATTTCGCCGCACCTACAATCCGCTGCGTCGAATTTGCGGATTTTCGGTAAATTCGCGAGCGTTCGCGGATTGCGAATTTACCGAAAATCCGCAAAATCCGCGAGCGGAACGGATTTTCCACCCATGCTTAAAGGTAAGTAATATCGAAATTCTTTATATCGATGTAAGTAATATCGAAGTTAGTAATATCGATAGCCTATATATCGATGTAACTAATTTCGATGACACTAATATCGCTATTTGTATTTTTTTGTTTTTTATTATTTATGTGTTATATGTTTTAGTTAAGTATTTAAAATAAATAATATTATATGTGTATTAATTTTATATATTAATAAATATTTTTTATAAGTAAATTATATGTTTTAGTACCGGAGCGGGTAGTGGGTTTATAGGGGAATAGGGTGGGAAGCAATTTAATTGTAATTAATAAAATATTTTTTATGTATAATTTATTTTGTAATTAATTATTAGTTGGTAATTAATTATTTTAATTGATAAATTAATTATATAATTGGTAATTAATGTTAATTTTAATTAAATGTTATGTTTTAGTACCGGAGCGGGTTGTGGGTTTATAGTGGAATAGGGTGGGAAGTAAGTTAATTGTAATTAATAAAATATTTATTGATGTATAATTTATTTTGTAATTCATTTTTAATTGCCAATTAATTATTTTGATTGATAAATTAATTATATAATTGGTAATTAATGGTATTTTAATTAAATGTAATGTTTTAGAACTGGAGCGAGTTGTGGGTTTATAGGGGAATAGGGTGGGAAGTAATTTAATTGTAATTAATAAAATATTTATTGATGTACAATTTATTTTGTAATTAATTATTAATTGGCAATTAATTATTTTAATTGATAAATTAATTATATTATTGTAATTAATTTAAATTGTAATTTTTAATTAAATGGTATGTTTTAGTACTGGAGTGGGTTGTAGGTTTATAGGGGAATAGGGTGGGAAGTAATTTAATTGTAATTAATAAAAAAAATTATGTATAATTTATTTTGTAATTAATTATTAATTTGCAATTAATTATTTTCATTGATAAATTAATTATATAATTGGTAATTAATGTTACTTTTAATTAAATGTTATGTTTTAGTACCTGAGCGTGTTGTGGGTTTATAGGGGCATTGGGTGGAAAGTAATTTTATTGTAAATGTTTAATTATTTATACATTTTTAGTTATGGAAAATTAATGTTTAAAAAAATTATTATTTGGAAAATATTTATATTATTCGATAATTATTTTTTAAATTGTCAATTATTATTAGTAATTTGTAAATATTTTTTAATAACTAGAAAAAATAATTAAATAATTGTTAAACTTTATTTATTCTAAAAATATTAATTTGTATAATGTTTTTTAATTTTTAATATTGATTTAAATTTAAATAATATTTTATTGTTAAGATAAATAAATAATTCTTTAATATGTATTATTTGGTGAATAATATTTAATACTTATTATTTATTTGTGTTTGTTGTTAATTTATAGTCAATAAATTATTGAAATGTAATTGGTTTTATTAAATTGTTTTATATTGATGTTGATGTATTTTAAAAATTATTTATACATTATTTCAAATATAAACATTATTTAGAAGTATGTGACAATAAAATTCTATGTTATTAAACGCTTTCCCTACTGTTGCACCCTTTGGAGTTGGAGTAGTAATTTTTCCCCCTATGCTATTCAAAGCTTTCCCTACTGTTGCACTCTCTGGAGTGGGAATAGTAATTTTACCCCCTACACTATCCAACGCATTTCCTACTGTTGCACCCATTGGAGTGGGAATAGTCATTTGTACCTATCCGCTATCCAACGCTTTCCCTACAGTTGCACCCACTGGAGTGGGAATAGTAATTTCTACCCGTACGCTATCCAACGCTTTCTGTACTGTTGCACTCACTGGAGTAGGACTAGTACTTTTTACCCGTATGCTATGTTTTTCCTACTGTTGCACCCTTTGGAGTTGGAATAGTAATTTTTATCCCTACACTATCCAACACTTTTCCTACTGTTGCACCCACTGGAGTCGGAATAGTAATTTTTACCCGTACGCTATCCAACGCTTTCCCTACTGTAGCACTCACTGGAGTGGGAATAGTAATTTTTACCGACCCGCTATCCAACGCTTTCCCTACTGTTGCACTCTCTGGAGTGGGAATAGTAATTTTACTCCCTACACTATCCAACGCTTTCCCTACTGTTACACCTTTTGGAGTTGGAATAGTAATATTTACCCTTACGCTATCCAACGCTTTCCCTACTGTTGCACTCACTGGAGTTGGAATAGTAATTTTTACCCGTACGCTATCCAACGCTTTCCCTACTGTTGCACTCTCTGGAGTGGGAATAGTAATTTTACCCCCTACACTATCCAACGCTTTCCCCACTGTTGCACCCTTTGGAGTTGGAATAGTAATTTTTACTCTTACGCTATCCAACGCTTTCCCTACTGTTGCACTCACTGGAGTGGGAATAGTAATTTTTACCCACCCGCTATCCAACGCTTTCCCTTCTGTTGCACCATTTGGAGTTGGAATAGTAATTTTAACCCTTACGCTATCCAACGCTTTTCCTACTGTTGCACTCACTGGAGTTGGAATAGTAATTTTTACCCGTACGCTATCCAACGCTTTCACTACTGTTGCACTCACTGGAGTGGGAATAGTAATTTTTACCCACCCGCTATCCAACGCTTTCCCTACTGTTGCACTCTCTGGAGTGGGAATATTCATTTTACTCCCTACACTATCCAACGCTTTCCCTACTGTTGCACCCTTTGGAGTTGGAATAGTACTTTTTACCCTTACGCTATCCAACGCTTTCCCTACTGTTACACTCACAGGAGTTGGAATAGTAATTTTTACCCGTACGCTATCCAACGCTTTCCCTACTGTTGCACTCACTGGAGTGGGAATAGTAATTTGTACCCACCCGCTATCCAAAGCTTTCCCTACTGTTGCACTCTCTGGAGTGGGAATAGTAATTTTACCCCCTACACTATCCAACGCTTTCATTACTGTTGCACCCTTTGGAGTTGGAATAGTAATTTTTACTCTTACGCTATCCAACGCCTTCCTACTGTTGCACTCACTGGAGTTGGAATAGTAATTTTTACCCATACGCTATCCAACGCTTTCCCTACTGTTGCACTCACTGGAGTGGGAATAGTAATTTTTACCCACCCGCTATCCAACGCTTTCTCTTCAGTTGAACCCTTTGGAGTTGGAATAGTAATTTTAACCCTTACGCTATCCAACGCTTTCCCTACTGTTGCACTCACTGGAGTTGGAATAGTGATTTTTACCCGTATGCTATCCAACGCTTTCCCTACTGTTGCACTCACTGGAGTGGGAATAGTAATTTTACCCCCTACACTATCCAATGCTTTCCCTACTGTTGCACTCACTGGAGTTGGAATAGTAATTTTTAACCGTACGCTATCCAACGCTTTCCCTACTGTTGCACTCTCTGGAGTGGGAATAGTAATTTTTACCCACCCGCTATCCAACGCTTTCCCTACTGTTGCACTCTCTGGAGTGGGAATATTAATTTTACTCCCTACACTATCCAACGCTTTCCCTACTGTTGCACCCTTTGGAGTTGGAATAGTACTTTTTACCCTTACGCTATCCAACGCTTTCCCTACTGTTGCACTCACAGGAGTTGGAATAGTAATTTTTACCCGTACGCTATCCAACGCTTTCCCTACTGTTGCACTCACTGGAGTGGGAATAGTAATTTGTACCCACCCGCTATCCAACGCTTTCCCTACTGTTGCATTCTCTGGAGTGGGAATAGTAATTTTACCCCCTACACAATCCAACGCTTTCATTACTGTTGCACCCTTTGGAGTTGGAATAGTAATTTTTACTCTTACGCTATCCAACGCCTTCCCTACTGTTGCACTCACTGGAGTTGGAATAGTAATTTTTACCCATACGCTATGCAACGCTTTCCCTACTGTTGCACTCACTGGAGTGGGAATAGTAATTTTTACCCACCCGCTATCCAACGCTTTCTCCTCAGTTGCACCCTTTGGAGTTGGAATAGTAATTTTAACCCTTACGCTATCCAACGCTTTCCCTACTGTTGCACTCACTGGAGTTGGAATAGTAATTTTTACCCGTATGCTATCCAACGCTTTCCCTACTGTTGCACTCACTGGAGTGGGAATAGTAATTTTACCCCCTACACTATCCAACGCTTTCCCTACTGTTGCACTCACTGGAGTTGGAATCGTAATTTTTACCCGTACGCTATCCAACGCTTTCCCTACTGTTGCACTCTCTGGAGTGGGAATAGGAATTTTACCCGCTACACTGTCCAACGCTTTCCCTACTGTTGCACCCTTTGGAGTTGGAATAGTAATTTTTACCCTGACGCTATCCAACGCTTTCCCTAATGTTGCACTCATTGGAGTGTGAATAGTCATTTTTACCTACCCGCTATCCAACACTTTCCCTACTGTTGCACCCACTGGAGTGGGAACAGTAATTTTTACCCATACGTTATCCAATGCTTTCCCTACTGTTGCACCCACTGGAGTGGGAATAGTAATTTTTACCCACCCGCTATCCAACGCTTTCCCTACGGTTGCACTCTCTGGAGTGGGAATAGTAATTTTACCCCCTACACTGTCCAACGCTTTCCCTACTGTTGCACCCTTTGGAGTTGGAATAGTAATTTTTAGCCTTACGCTATCCAATATAATTTATAATTATTTATGTATTTTATAATATTTTTATTATGTTACATAATGTTGTGTTTAAATAATTTTTTTAATAATTAAAGTATATTTCATTGTTTTTAAGTATTAAATATGAATACTTATTATTATTTATGTTATTATTGAGTGTTGATGTATTTGTAATTTATAGTATTTGTTATTTGTTTTTAATTAATTAAAAAAATTATGAATATTATAATTAATTAAATATATATTACATATTGTAAGTTTAATTTTAATTAAATGTTTAACATTAAATATGTATTATTTAATCATTTTAAACATTATAAAATATTTTTACATAAGTTTAAATTATATAAAAGTAATATTTACTTTATATTTCTTTTTTTTTAATAATAATAAAAAAACAATATATTTACTTACGATAATTTTAACATCGATATTTTATTTTCGATATTTTTGTACTTACCAAGTTGTAGATAGGGTGTCGATATTTTGAGTGTCAATATCCTGTCTCTCGATATTCTGTCAGAGATTCGTTTTAAAGATGTTACAGATTCAGGGACTGGGAGGATGGGATAAATAACTAATTACGTGCTGTCTTTGAAAAGGTGACAGTCTTCCCAGTAGACAAATTGCAACCCCGTCAGATATGGTGGTGTTTTCTCACTGCTGGGACTTTTATTTTAAGCAGTAATATTGTTTTGGACATGTTGTAAAAATCTATTGTATTGTGAACGACCATTAGTTTGTTCAGTTAGTTAAATGCTTGCTGCCACTACACACGCGTAAGGCATGCTGGGAACAAGTGTGAATTCTAATAGAGGTGAGCTAACGCCTTCATTCTCAAAAGGTGAAAAAATAAAGCGACTTTTACATTAGTGCAAATTATTAATTACATTGCTACAAAATGGCAAGAATATGAAGCAAACAGAATAGAAAAATCATTTTATTATTCAGTCTGTGGGCGCACTTTCTTTTCAGTAATTCCACAAATGTTTCTTCTTTAAGCTCACATTTAATTTCACTTCCAGCCTCCTAGTCCTGGCCTGGGGCATTGTACTTGCACACGGTGCCCGGTGCAGGAAACATGATTTCTCAGGGCAGGCCTTAGACTCCTCACTCAGTGATTGACTTCACAGTTCACTTCATATGTATGAACTGAACTGTGAAGTGAACCACTGAGTGACGAGTCTGAGGCCAGGCCTGTTACTAAGGATTTTGTATGGTCCCGTTATTTGCCATCTGTAACCACTGGCGGACTCGAAGCGGAGGAGGTCCATGCGGTATGTCATGAGGGTGTGACACCATGAGTTACCCGCACCGGGTGACACCAACCCTAGTGACGCCACTGATATCTCCATCTCTCTAACCAACTAAAAACTTCCTCAATTATACCCTTCTGTGTTCATGTACCACCCATTAACGTTTCAAACTTACAAAAATACTAACTCTGATTGGACAGGCAATGGGAGGTGATCATCACACCATGCTTATTTTTCAATATAGTCTTTTGGTTTTTTGTTCTAAATCCCACACCTTAATTTTTATTCATAAGTATTTATTCCCACCCACATTCACATCTTAATTGCCACAAATTGTAAATGTTCATGGGTTCCCATCCGTGTCAGTAGACTGTTGTTCCTTTTCTCAGGATATGTATCTCTTTATGTCCTTGATCGGTGTTCAAGAGTCACATCACTTCTTCTGAGTCAAGTGTACTACGCATGTGGAGCAATCAGGAGGGAACAGACTGTGGTTCACACAAAAGGCCCATTTATACGTACTAATGAAAGAGTCAAAAAGACAAATGTTAAAATCAAAAATAAATGGTTTCACTCTATACCACCTATCTCTATTCTAACCCCATTTACTTATTACTGCTTGCCCCGCATTAGCATTAGTAAAATAGCTAGTTTTAGTTTTCAGCAAACCAGATGCCAAGCATGTGAGTTTCAAAGGAGCCATATTGTTAGCAACTGCGCAAGCGCAAGACATTCCCTCCAAGCGACAGCACATCATACTACGTAGATGCAGTAGACGCATGCTCACTTAAGTTTTTTAGTTAGTGGCCATTTTAGAATCTCAAGTGATAATTTTAACGCCGTTTCTTGATAATATGCCCCCAAGTCTCTACTGAAGAAATACTTTTTCTTAGTCTTTCCCATACACTGTCAACCTCCAGTGGTTTTAATTCTTCTTGCATTTTTGTAATATTCTTTACATATCCTTTAATTTCTGTGCTTTTATCCGGTATGAAAGTGCAACATCTTACAGAGTTCGCCCTCTTTGGCAAATAATATGTGATGCGCAAGTCAATTCTGTAAAACCATAGATCTAATTGCAACCATTTCTGTATTGATGACCAAGAAACCTCCAGCAGTATCATTTGAAAGACGATCAACTACTTTTGACAACTGACAGATTCTATGTGAATTTAAAATGACTCCCACTGAAGGTATTAATGCACTAAATATGTCACCTATTATTTCTGAAACACTAGCTCTCTTTCTTCGTGTTAGTTCATTAGCATTTTCATTGCTTCCAGTGATTCTCTTTACATGGTAAATTTTCAAAAATACTATTCTAAAATACCAACTCCCGTACCACTGTGCAGTCAGCTAATAATAAGCTTTATTCCCACACATGTAGTAAACTCCAGCAAATACTGGATCAGTTCCCCCTTTTAGTCCCCAACCTCCCAAAATTAGGAAGTTATGTTCACATTCACTGGAACCAATAAATACGTTATTATAATCTGTCTTTAATCTATGGAGGCATGTTTTCCCTGTTTTCACAAAGTCTAGGGACATCGCAGCATGAGCCTTGCCAGCAGTATAAAATCCCCTCTTTTCAGCCTATGGTGGAATATGGTGTTTCTGTTCGGTAGTTTATCTTTGGAAATCCTGCCTCCTTTCTTCAACTAAATAAAAAAAACACTTTTCCGTCTTCACGTAATGAACATGCTGGATTGTTTTTATGGGCCTTTTTTATAGCTAGTGACTTCACAGTCAGTAAAAATTCACCCATAAACTGTGCATCTAGACTACTGCATACTGGATTCATATCCAACTGCTGCCTCCCAATCCATTGTTCCTTGCTGGACTGCAATAATAGACGCCTCTCTCCAACAGGGATCGGTTCCGGACCCCTTGAAAGCCTGCCAAGTCCTCCCTATTTTAAAAAAAGCCATCACTGGATCCAACCTCCCCGACAATTTCAGGTCCATCTCCAATATCCCTCTACTAGCCAAAATACTTGAGAAATGTGTACAGAAACAACTAAATCAGCACATCAATAACTTCCACCTACTTGATGACTTCCAATCTGGGTTCAGACCGGGGCATAGCACTGAAACTACTATGCTCCACATCGTGGACGATGCTCTCCGAGCCCTGGACCAAGGCAATACCTGCCTTCTAATCCTCTTAGATCTATCCTCTGCCTTCGACACGGTCAACCATGATAAACTTCTTGAACGCCTCAATCTCAGGATGGGTCTGGATGGTGTGGTCCTAGAATGGTTCAGGTCCTTCCTTCATAATCGATCCCAGAGATTCCTCATCAATGGCAACCTAACAGCTCCCACCCGGGCATGGTTGGAGTCTCCCAAGGCTCAACACAGTCCCCCACCCTCTTTAATCTTTACTTAGAGCCACTCACCGAAGTTCTTCTTACCGCCAACATTTTCTACCATATGTAGGCGGACGATATCCAAATATAGATCAATATCTCTTTGCTTGAGGAGATCCTCTCACTGAACAAGACCCTGAAACTGACTGTCCAATGGCTAGCCGCTAACCAACTAAAACTGAACGCAAAGAAAACCAAATTTCTCCTAATCTCCCCTTCTAAATCCAACCCGGAGATTCAGATGTGGATCAAGGCCATCACAGCCCTAAACTGCCCGCCGACCATTGTGGACTCTGCCAAATCCCTGGGCATAATCCTAGACTGTAACTTGAACATGCAGGACCACATCAAATCAATGGCTAAAGCAGCTAGATTCCACTTGAGCTACCTTTGGAAGCTGAAACCTTTCATTGAGGCTCCTGACTTAAAAATGGCAGTTCAAGCACTAGTCATCTCCAGACTGGAATATGGTTGCTCCACCCTCACTGGTCTACCCAAGATCTCCCTAGCCCCCTTAAAAGCTTGCCTCAACTTGGCCACCAGACTACTCACCGGCACCATAAAAGTCAACCACATCTCTCCACATATGAAAGCACTGAACTGGCTCCCCCTAGAGGCCAGAATTCAGCTGAAACTGGCATGCATCACACACAAGGCTCTTTACTCAAACTCCCCTGCTTATCTGGCACAAAAACTAGTGGTATCTGGAGGAAGCAGGAACTCCCGGTACGCCAGAAACCTCTTACTCCAACCTGCCTTTTTTCAGAAAAAAAGAACCTATAATAGGACATTCACAAGGGCAGCACCTAGAATCTTGAACTCTTTCTCACCCACCATCTGAAGAATTCCTTCTCTAGCACGTTTCAAGAAGGAGGCCAAAACCTTCCTCATGGGTAAATACCTCGTCTAATGCCTGCCATGCCTGACCACAAGTCTGATGTTTCTAAGACTATCGCTTCTTCCCCAGATCACCAACTCTCCCTGCAGAGAATTTACGGGCCTTTATTTTTTTACCGACCTTAACTAGGATTCCAATCTTACTTTTGTATCCCCAGTATCCCCTATGTTCCCTACACCCCTGCTCCTCGCCATCCATTTGTACAGTTCTGTATATTTCTGCACCTTGGACTTTGTTTGAGGACCTCTGTATATCTTGTAAAGCGCTCTGATGCCCTCACGGGTCAAATTCGCACTCTATAAAACACTAAAATAAATAAATAAATATTCTTTTGAATAGGAATTTCTGTAAATACTAAATCTGTATTAGAATAATAATATTGTAATTTTCCTGTACTATAAAATATATTTGACAATATACTAAATTAAATTCCCTTATGTTAAAGGTAAAGGATAGGTTACTCCCTCTGCTACTCACACAGGTAATTTCATACAAACATAACAATTACTAATCTCCATCATGTCTACATACTGAAACAACAACTTGTAAATACACTTAATGAGATGTCATTATCTGTTACTGTGTGACGTAAATCTATCTCATCTGATGCTTCTAATTCTACTCTATTTCCTTTCTGGTTAGCAATCTTTATATTAGTTTTTGTGTCATTCTTTTTGTCCGTTTTCATAAGATAAGGAACTGCTATGGTTAGAAATAGCCAAACTAAAATCACTAATAATATACCACATATTTATGATCTACAACATTTCTTTATACAACTTTGTTTTGGTCTTTCTGCAACTCTGTGCTCAGCCATTTTGATTCAAGAAGATTCCTCTTCTTTTCTTTACTTACGAACCAGAATCTTAAGTACTTCAAGGAGTCCTACTTTCTTTTCGTCAATCTGTTCAGCATTTATTTCTTCATCAGATTCTTCATTTAGATCTAGATTTTCGAATTCCTCAAGAATCACGTAAGTCCATTCAGGTCCTTTGAATTTATTATTCAAGACCTTTAATCTTGGACTTCTTCGAATATTTTTAGTATCTGACTGCTCAGTCTGAGTTTGACTGGTTACTTCATTTACTTGTTCTGGGTCTTCATTTGTTTTTCTCAAGTGATATTTCAATCTTTTTACTCCCCCAGGTCAATTATCACCTTTTTCTGACCCGTTTAAATTGTACTGCACTTTCACCTTCTTCGTCTTTTTCATAAGCTCTTTTATTCTGGTTACGTTGTGGCACAACTTGATTTTCCTTGTCCTCAGAGTTTCTCTCTACTTTTCCTTGTTCAGATCTTGCTGTGTGGATTTTTCTGCCTGAACTCCTTCTTCTAACTGTTCCTGTTCGGGTACTCTCTTAGATTATTCTTCTTCTTCCCAAAATTGTTCTTCCTTTCCTAGCTTGTCCTGTTCAGGTCTTACTACAATTGTATCTTCTGCTGCCTGAACGTGTTCTTCTATACCTCTGTCCCTGCTCAGGTCTTTCGATTGATGTGTGTACCTGTGTATGTTCTTCTGTCCTTATCTGATCCTGCTCAGGGTCTCCAGTTTGTTTGTTCACTTCTTCCTGAGCGTGCTATTCTATACCTATCTGGTCCTCTCTAATTTCTTGCTCTTCTAATCTTGTTCTACTCCTTGTTTTGATAACCACCTCAGGTATATCAACAACTGGTATCCAGTCCGCCTGACTTGTGCTCGGTTGTTCTTTGTCAGTCTCCCTGAAATCTTGTGCTCTAGATTCTTTGACTGCACAACCTTCAGCAGCCTCAACTGTTTGAGTCAATTGCGGTCCTTCTTCATCATGGGCTGCCACCCTTTTTGTATGACTAGTATGTATCCAGTTTGGCAAACCTGCACACTGCTGTGGTGGTGACTAATATGACTTGCCATGGTTCATCCCACCTGGGTGCTAGGCAGGACTCTTTGATGTGATTCTTTACTACCACCCAATCTCCAGGATTCAAATCATGTGCTTGATCCGGCTGCCTGGTCACTGAGTGTTCTCCAACTTGGTGAGAGACAAAATACACTAGGTCAGCCAATCCTTTGCAATAATCCAATACCAGAACATCAGATATATTCAGCAATTTATATCCTGATATAAATGCTTGTCTCATTGCACTTCTGTTAGAAGCCGGCGTTCCTGCTGGCACCGTTGTTGTCAAGTGCGCAACCCGGACCTCCCCACTCCCACATTAGGACAAGAAAGGACACCGTCCGAGGCAGCCCTGCTCACCCCGATAGTAGCTTGACACGAGCAGCCAGGCTCATCTCCAAGGCACAAGTGTTCAGTATGTGCAAGCACCCCACAGCAATCTCAATATAAAACGTATAAAACGAGTATACTTCATATAGAAAAATATACAAAATGGCCAAACAATACAACTTTCACACTATATAATGGGTAATATTGTTTTCGGTGGGTTGGGAATTTCTAATCCCCAACCACCGCTTCTAACCAACAATTACGCTGACTCTTAACTGTTCTCAACAGGTTAGGTACGTCGTATCACTAGAATCACACATGTTGCAAAATACTAGAAATATTGCACTACTTAACGATGGGTTCCTGTACAGTGCCGCAGTGAAATAATTAATGCGTATCGTCACGATCATGTACTGATTCAACCCAAGATAATGCAACTCAGTTCGCTACCAGACTGCCCTGTTCAAGGAAGAAATACAGCAATGCGTCACACTGCAATTACGTACAGTACAATAGGAAGTCAATGCAATGCATATTGCTACCAGCATGCCCTGTGCCAAACACCCACCAGCCAAACACCTACGACGGCTACAACGCATCCAAAACGCCTCCGTCTGACTGATCGTCAACGTCCCCCGCCGCAGCAACATCACCCCCACCTGAGAGACCTACACTGGCTCCCCATCGACAAGAGGATCACCTTCAAGCTCCTCACCCATGCACTTAAAGCACTCCAAAATGCCGGACCAGCCTACCTGAACAGCAGACTCAGCTTCCACACCCCCACCTGCCAGCTCCGCTCCGCCAGCCTCGCCCTCGCCGCTGTCCCCCGCATCCAACGAATGACCTCCGGCGGCAGATCCTTCTCCTACCTCGCCGCCAAGCCCTGGATCACCCTCCCTACCCACATACGGAAGACCCAAGACCTACTCGCCTTCAGAAGACTCCTCAAGACCTGGCTCTTCGAGCAGTAGAAGCACCCCCCTCCTCCCTCACGGGAAAGTAGCGCACTTTATTTATTTTTTTATTTTAAGAGTTTTATATAGCGCTGGCTAGACCCGGAGGTACCAGAGCGCTTTACATGAGGTTCCACAAAATTACAAGATTACATCAGTTCCAATTTACATCAGTTGCTAGACAAACAATTACAAGAGCTTAGAAGACGAGATAAGTGAAGTGTAGAGGGGAAGGGGATAAAAGTAAAGGGGTAGGAGGGAGATACAGCAGAAAGACGAAGGAAAGTCTGCCCAAAGTCCGGCTGGGTAGGTGGCGGTCGAGGGGGAAGTCCCAAAACCCATCTCCTCTATACTATAGCTATCGGGTAGCTCCACCGGGCATTGGCCAAATAGCTAGGTCTCAATGGGAAAACATTTAAAGAACATGGAGGGCAAAATAAATGGAGCGTAGAGGGTAGAGGCAGGGGGCAGGGAAGGTGAAAAAAGGCAGGATAGGGGAAGAGACAACAAGGAGAGACAAAATGAAGTCTGTCTAAAGGCCGACTGGGTAGGTGACGACCGAGGAGGGAGTCCACGGCCCATCTCCCCTATAGCTAAACCAGGTAGCTCCATCGGGCATCAGACAAAATAGTTCAGTCTCAATACATTGAGAGAGGAGAGAAGGAGAGACATAAATAGAGGGAGGATGAGGGAAGAGACGACAGGAGAGACGAAAGGAAGTCTGGCTAAAGACTGACTGGGTAGGTGACGTCCAAGGAGGGAATCCCCGACCTGTCTCCCCTATAACTAAACCAGGTAGCTCCATCGGGTTTCAGAGAAAATAGCTAGATCTCAAATGACGAGGGAAAATTCACAGATAAACAGAGTGAGGACTAAGGGCCAGGACAGGTGAGAAACGTGTGTTACTAGAGCATAAAACGACAACCAATGCAGTGCGCTACAATAGGATCCTGTATCCTGCAAGAGAAACCTAACTTAGTGCGTAGCGCACTAACCCCTGAGTTCTCTAGGCACCACTAGTGTCAGACGTTGTCCAATAGTTCGATAGTTTGATAGCAGCAAATATGCAAAGTGTTATACAACTGTTTTTAGAAGTTATGGGACTGGTTGCCCCTAACACGGATCAACGATGACGCTCAAGTTCCACTCCGGGTCCTGTCCCCTGTACTGCCCCGTCCGGGACCAGCACTGGCCAAGATCTGGGCTGAAGCAACAGACGCACACAGCTGCCAGCAGCGAGAGGCCAAGAGAGTGTCCCTCCGAGCCCGCATCCTGCCCCAGGCAATGATCCACTTTACCTGTGGGGGCACGACCCCACTCTCCTCTACTGCAGCAGTGGATTGGCCTCACTCCAGAACCTTGTCACTACGGGAAAGGCACACTCGAGCCGGTAGTTCAGCTCCTGCGGAGCTGCCGGTCCGTGCCGCCAACGTTCAGCACAAACTCCTTCCACAAAGCCTTTCACACAACGCTGGTGCCACCCCACTTTGCCTTCAAGAGCCCGATCACTTGGCCCTCCTCTCCAGCGCTGTTAGGACTCCTTCGCTCTCCGGTGCTCACCGCTCCCCGGTACTCCTCACCAGCACCTCCGGTGGCACCTTCGACACGCACCCCCGTTGCGTCCGAAACTCACTCCTTCTCCTGCCTCCGATGATCAGGCGCGCCTCACTACGCCTTGGCTGGCACATTGACACACACCCTGCGTGTCTGAGTCTTGCACCGTCTCCAGGTGCACACGATCTTCAGGCACTCTCCTCTAGTGCCACAACTGCACCCCCGCACGCACTGAGTGCGCTTGAGACCCACCTCATTTCTTGGTGCACACGATGATCCAGGCGCTCTCCAGTAACGCCCTGGTCGCACCACGACATGTGCCCTGCGCGTCTGAGTCTCACCTCTCCTCCTGGTGCACACAAGGAGCCAGGCGCTCTACACTAACACCCAGGCTGCACCACCACATGCCAACCCGCATTTCAGAGACTCATTCCTTCTTAGTGCCCACGATGTCCCGGCACTCTTCACTAGTGCCTGGACTGCACTGTGACACGCACCCCCTATGCGTCCCGAATCTCGGCTCTCTTCCACAATGCCCACAATCCACAGGCGCTCACACACCTGTAGCCACACCAAGGCACGCAACCTGCGCATCAGAGTCTTGATTCCCTCCGGGTGCCCACGATCACCATAGGCACCGCTTTGGAGGTCTAAAGCTGCCACAACACGGTCCCACCACCACGCCACTTGAGACTTCATGGAAACTTTTATGTTCCTGTGTTTCCAAACAGGGAGCCAGCTCACCTCGGGCCCTTGGGGACAGGACGCAGCACACAGCAAAGTCCTGCTCAGGAAGAAGGGGGATACGACCCACTGCAGCGCACCTTTAGTGTTTCCTTGGTCAAGAGCTACAAACTACCCACAAGCCCCATATCATGAAGCACGGGTCAAGTGTCTCCCGCAGCCTATTCAGCAACTCTTCCTGAGGCAGGGGTTTTCTTCTCGATCGTGGACAGGTCAAAGTCGCCAGAGACTCGGCCAGTCCACGGCATCTTCAAAGCGCTCCCAGCACTTCTCTAAAAGATACAGAGACCGTTCTCAATGACATCATAACCAAAGTCTTGGGGTTACAGTTCTTCTAGTTATATCCCTCATTGTCTTTGAAGTTTTCTTCTGCTCAGGGGTCCCCGACCCCTCCCTAAATCAGTGTTGGGTATCTCCCCCCAGTGTCACAGTCCTTTCTCTGATACGGGTAGCCTGGATGTTTAATCACTCAGAGGGAGATGGGTCTATTGTTTTATGGCTTTGACTCATGCCTCTTCACCTCGCAAAGCCTCTTCATCTCCCTGTTCCAAGTGCAGGGCAGCCTGGCGCCGTCTCCACCCCTCCCCTGGGGCACAACCTCCCTCAGCCTTTCCCACCTCTCCCAGATCCAGGCAGGAAATTCACATTCTGCTGAGACACACAAAAAGGTCTAAAGCACAAACTCAGCCTTTTTCTCAAACAGCGGTTTCTGGACTCACAGCGACAAAACCATCTACCCAAAAAGGTGCGTTATGACGCTGTGAGTTCAGACATACCAAACGTCACTGTTCCATTTCCAATTCTTGGAAAACTAGGCTAACAATACTACACCCAGCTTCCCCCATTCTATCCTATGGGCAGGATGGCCTTTCACCAGGAAAAATGAAAGGGAGTATTTTCCACTGTTGAATCCTAGCACCTACACTGGCACCGGTCCTGCCTTTTACCTGCACTGGACCCTGCCTAGGGGTTACCCAGGTTGTCCTACAGGGGTGCCCCATGTGTATGCAAAAGGGAAAGTCAGGCCTGACAAGTGGGAGCACTTGTCAGGACAACATGCTAATTTAACATAATGAGCGCAGACCCTACACTAAAGACCTATGTTCCCTGTCTAGGGGAAAAGCAAAAGGTTTAAGTGAATTTTGGCCAACAAGGCCAAGTCCAATATCTTCCCATGATAATCTCATGGAGACTCAGTCCTGTGTTTCTGTAAGGAATACTTCTGAGTCCTATCAGTACAAAAGGCAATGCATCTGGCCAACTCATTGAGGTGGATGCACACACCTTCGCCAGTCTTGATTTGATTGTGCCATTCAATTGTTCTACAGCTCTATCTGATTCCAAAGTAACTGGAAAACCAAACCGTGGAATAAGTTCCCTCAACAATAATTTGGCAACTGTTATACTATCATTTCTCCTAGTAGGGTATTCTTCCACCCATCGTGAAAACTAGCACACTAGCACAAGTAAGTATGGGTGCAAAATCCGCTCTGCTCGCGAAATTTGCGAATTTTTTGGCAATTTCGCGATCCGCGAATCTCACGAAATTGCTGAAAAATTAGCAAATTCGCGAGTGGGCGTATTTTCTTTTGGGCCCACAGGAAGCACAGTTAAGGCAGGTGCTCGAGTTTAAGCTAACTTTGTAACCATTTTAGAATGGCGCCGGCAAGCTGCCAGAGTGCTTGCTGGCGCCATTCTAAAATGGTTACAAAGTTAGCTTCAACTCGGACACCTGCCTTAACTCTGTAAGTGCTTCCTGTGGGCCAAAAATTAAACCTCAACAGGAAGTACTTACAGATATAAATAAAGCAGGTTACCGAGTTGAAGATTCAGTAAAGTTTTAATCAGCCCAAAACATTAGTGAGCACGGTCGAGGCTGGGCAAATATGCTTTACCCCATATCTGCCGTCGAAAATTATCGGTAATACCCGAGGTAGGTCTTCGCATCCCTGAGTTTCACGAGCGCAATCCCCGTTCCTGTGACCAGGAGGCTGCTTTCTCCTCACCTCCTGCCCTGCTCGCTCCCTGACCCTTTTTTTACACGAGGCATGTTGACACGCATAGAAGCCCCGCACCACAAACTAGCGGTATCAAACGTGTTCCTGCCCTTTCCCAACTATGATGGACAGCTCACTCAAGAGACCTCAGGCGCTATGGCAAAGTTACAGGCACACATGGTCAGTGGAGACAAATCTTCTGACCCTTTACGCAGCAGCAGTGTAGGAAAAGCGCTGTACATTTACCCAACGAGGTAGCACTTACTGATTAGCGAGTAAAAAGTACTCCAGTTGAGTAGATGGAAATCGCAAAAAAATCTGCGATTTCACGGGAAAATCCGCTGACTTTTTTGCAATTTCACTCGAATTTGCAAAACGCAGATCCGCAAAATTCACCCATACTTAATCACAAGGACATATTTCATTCCCCTACATGGTGGTAATGCTATGAAATCTAGCTGTAACCTTATGAAAGGTCCTTCTGCTTTTCCAATTTTTCCCCAACTAACCACTGTTTTTCAGCCTGGATTTACTTGCTGACAAATTAAACATCTCTGGCAAAGGGTCTCTGCGACTACCCTAAACCTCGGATTGTACCAATTTTGTCTGAATAGTCATATCATAGCGTCCCTGCCTACTTGAGTGTCTCCATGGAACCTTCATGCCATTTGTGAAAGCAAACAATCTGGCTTAACTGGTCTGCCATCATGGGGCACCCACACATCTTCTGCCCTCTTTCCACAAACCTGCTTTATCCAACTTTCCTTTTCACTCTATAGCTGAGAACGACATAAGTTGCCAGCTGATTCCACTTGTTTAATTTTTTTGGTTTATTGACATGTTGTTTTTAGCACAATACTGAGCAACCTGGTCAGCATATCGGTTACCAGCTGTCACATAGTCATTTCCTGACTGTGGAGCAGCACATTTGACCACTAGTTCTTTTGGCAATTGTATTGCTTCCAATAGTTCCTTTAGGCATTTCCCATTTCAAATAGGGGATCCTGAAGAAGTCATAAATCCCCTCTGCATCCAAAGTTGGCCAAAGTCATGCACAACCCCGTAACTATGTTGGCTATCAGTAAATATGGTCACTTTCCAATTTTTCCCAATTTTGCATGCTTTTATTAAAGCTGTCAATTTGATTACTTGTGCAGACTGACTGCAGCTAAACAGGATGTTTCAACAACTCCAGTTAATTTGCATACAGCATAAGCTGCACTCAATCCAACTTCCTCAAGCCTTAAACAGGAGCCATCAACAAATAGTTCATGATTGGGCTCCTTCAAAAGGCTCTTCCTGTATGCCAGGGTGGGGCTTAGTACACATCTCGGTCACGTCTAAACAATCATTTCTACCTCATCCTTTACTTCTTTACATCTTGAGTCTGACAATAATGTAGCTGGGTTTACCATGGTACACTGAATTACAGTCACATCTTCTGCTCCCAGAATTATTCTTTCATACTTAGTCATCCGACTAGGGGTAAGATGCTGTGTTCGAGTTCTAGTTAATAAAATCTCGACTGAATGTGGAACTTATACTTTCAGTGAATTTCCCATCACAATGGACTCACTCTGTTCTATGCTCATACAAGTAGCAGCTACTGCTTTTAGGCAGCCAGGTAATGCTGAAGCCACAGGATCCAAGGTAGCAGAAAAATATGCTACTGGACGTCAGCTTAATACGTGTCTTTGGGTTAAGACTGAGAGTGCACAACCTTCTCTCTCACAACAGAATAGTGCAAATTCTTTCGTATAGTCAGGCATAGCTGAGCTGGGGCCTCACATAAACAGTTTAGTAATTTTACAAATCCTTCTACACTTTCATCGTCCCAAACTATTGGATCCTTTACTCTTTTTTGGGCCATCTGAATTAATGGCTTCGGCAGTAAGGAAAAACCTACAATCCACTGTCTGCAGTATCCCACGACTCCAAGAAACTTTCTGATCTCTCTCTGCGTTTGGGGGGGGGGGGGGTTTATTGCATTTGCTTGATTATTCTGATTCTCTCAATGTGATCACTTTCCTCACTCTTTCTATTTGGTGACCTAAATATTTTACCCCTGTTCGGCAAAATAAAAAATGTTCTGGAGATACTTTGTGTCCCCCATCAGCCAAATGATTTAGTAATGCGAGTGAATCAGTAACACAGTCATCTCTGGATTTCGATGCCACAAGAAAGTCATCAATATACTGCACAAAGACATAATTTTGGGGCATAACTAACTTCTCTAGGCACTGTTTCAAAATCTGATTAAAAATTGAAGGACTTTCTGTATACCCATGAGGAACTCTATTCCACACAAAAATACAATCCTCAAATTTAAAAGAAAAAAGATACTGACTGTCAGGGTGTAAAGGAATTTAGAAAACGGGTAGGCATAAATCAATTACTGTAAACCTTCCAGGGTATCTGATAAAGATTAATTGCTGGATTTGGTACTACAGGACAAGATGGTACTATACTTTTATTAATCTTTATCACATCCTGGACTATTCTGTACTTTCCACTAGGCTTTTTAAGTCCTATTATAGGCAAATTACAAGGATTGCTAATTGTTTCTTTTAAAATACAGTGTTTAAGCATTCGGTCAACCTTAGAAGCTACTCCTGCTTTGACTTCTGGACTAATTTTATATTATCGGGTGTTAGGGTAAACTGTACCTTCTTTCACAGTCAGTTTCACTGGGTCTACACCTGCCATTAGACCTATTTCTTTTCCAGTAAAATCTCATACTTCTGGATTCACAGTCATTTTCAGTTCTTCAGGTAAGTCATCTTTTGTCATTAATGAATACATTTAATCTATTTCTGTGCCTTGTTTAGCTAACATTATTTTGTATATCATATCTTCGTCAGGGGTTTGAAAAGCAACATGATCCAGTGTGCAATACGTTGTGCAATTCATCTTGCACAGAAGATCTCTGCCTAATAAATATACTGGACTAGAATCACAAACTACAAATTTGTGCATATCTTTAAAAGTTCCAATTTTTACCTCCAAAGGTTTTGTGATTGTGGTTCTATTTTGCTGGTTCGAGACTCCAACTACTTGGATCGCTTCTCCCGAGAGTAGAAGGTTAGGGATGTCTGCTGTTCTCACAATAGAACGGGTAGCACCAGTATCCAATAGAAAAGTGATATCATTGCCTTCCACTTTTCAATCAATAAATGGACTTGACTGGTCTACCGGCAAGGATGGGCCAAGTACGCATTCCTCTTTCTCCCCCCTCAGACACCGTCATTGCATATAACTACTTCCTTTATTATTGTTTTGCAAACAATATTGTGAAACCACAGAGTTTTTCTTACCACTTTCTTGAAATCCGGCGTTCACACTGCACTTTTGCTGGTTCACAAAATTTGGCATAGGGGCAGGTGGAAACTGACTGCAGTTGATTCACAAACACAGATTCTGCGTCTGTGGATTAAAAATATGATTTGGGCCATTATTATTCTGAATATTCTTACAATAATTTTTCCAGTGTCGGGTGGCGGAGCTTGCTCGAGTCCGCGATGGTTGCTTGACTCCGGAGCTCCGCCGAGCCGGCCAATCATCCTATAATTATCCTTAGCCATTAGGACACTGGAGAGTAAAGAATAGGCGGAGGACGTTGGCGAAGCGATCCGGCACTCACTCACCGCCTGGGAGCGATAACTGAGGCTGCGCTCCGACGATTCCCGGCCGGCAACAACTCGGACGGCTGGGCCGCGAGGCACCGGCCTGCAGTGGAGCGCTGTTCCGGGCGACATCACTGTACGTGCGCCTGGGTGCCGCTCAGGCGAGTCGGGTGCGTGAAGCTGGTACACGCTGGTGCCGGGACTGCGGAGCGCTGACGATCTTCGCGACTGCTGATGCATGCCTGGGCGGCAGATTATAAGAACTTCAGCTGGACAGTGGACTGCACTGGGCTGCGTGGTCTGGAGCATATAGGAGCCGGCGGGCACCACACGGATTCACGTGGCGGCGGTGGCTGCATCGGGTCTGGGTGGCGGCGGTGGGGAGACCTCCCTAGCCTTGGCAGACACCTGGTAACGCCGTTATTGTAAAGTACTGCTTGGTGTGGGCGGCGGCGTCCTGATGTGAACATCGCGGCATACCTCTGAGGTTCCGTGACAATTGTAAGTGGTGTTTTCGACTCGCACGAATATGGTCGAGTCTGGTATCTATGAACCGCAAATGACGAGTTTAGTGGATGTACACGTTTACGCTGTGCTAACCTGAACCGCTCATTTGTTTCGTGGGTTTCTTCATCTGAACCCACGGGTTCCATCTTAGATACGGCATCCATTTTGTTTCTTGCCCTCAGTAGCCAGCAAACGGACGCTGTCCGCTTCGCGACCCTGGGATTCCCAAGCTCCTGCGGAAGACACGTTTCCTTTGGAGGTGTCTTTATGATGAGGGGGATGGCACTGTAAGGCAGATGGCCCCGCTCGAGGCTCATCTTGCCGTGCCGCTCTATTGTCTTAGCTGTGCATTCATTAAGCACGTCCCCTTTGATGCCTGCAACTCGTGTTTCCTGGTACCACCCCTTTTACACCCTTTTCGATCTGCTCACTGTTCTCATCTTCCTCTGCACCTGTTTCTGTCTCTTCCTCGATTCGTTTACTACTGATTGGAATGTACTTATGGTGGGAAGATGCGTTTTTACAGTTGGGAACTGCCAAATGTTACTGTGATTATGTTCCGGGCCCTGAATACATGAAAGCGACCCCTTTCGCCTTTTACGATGGGAACCAAGTTGTAAACCTTTGTGCACCATGTCATCCTATGCTGGAAAACTGTATAAAAGGAGCGATCCACAGGTACAAATTGAATCAGACTCCGCGAACCTACATGCTATGTACTTCTCGTGACTTCTGTGTTCCCTGCAGTAATAAACCTCGAATGTTTGACGCTGAAGGAAGTGTCCCGTGTCTCTGTCATTTGTACGCCGGAACAGGTTACCCACGAAGGTTTTAGGTGTTATCCCTGGCACCGCTGGGTCTTAGCAGAACCCGGTCCTTCAGTTGGCGCCCAACGTGGAGCTGCATCAGTGGTACCGGCCCAAAGCCCGACGATCGTGAGGAACTTCGTGTGAAATCTCCGAGGGAAGGTGCACCCCGCTTCATCGATCCTGTTGTGGAAACAAGTGGCCCGACGACTTTTCGCGCGAAGATCCCCGCCTCCTGACGGCTGCGACGGACTGCTGCCCTGACTGTAGACCTGTTTTGGCGCCTGGCGTAGACCTTGGTACAGCGAGACGATTGACGGGCCTTCCTGGTGACGCCATCGATCTTTGAGTTAAGTATTTGTGGGTCGCTCCCATAGTCCTTTGTTGTGGGTGCTTAGTTGTTGCATGGTTCCATTGCATTTGTGGTTCTTAGTACTTGGTTCTTTGTTGTGATATTTGACGTCTGCAGTCGCCAAAAACCGAGGGTTTTTGCTCTTTGCAGGGACATTGTAAATCCTATAACCCTTGAAGTTTGTGAAACTCGGCTGGTGTGCAAGATGCCTGGCCGTAGTGCTTTGTTCAGTTTTTTTAGAAGTTGTGGTGCGGATTCCCGACTGGAGGACTCGTGTCCGATACCTCCGGTTGGAACTCCAACTTACGAGCTGTACAGTAAGCATGGATTAGGTCCAATTACATTCAACGAGTGTTGGGTCCGTTATACTAAAAAGGATGGTGTAGTCAGTTGGCCACCCCATGGTAGTTTTGAGACCCCGATTTTAGATAATCTTGAAGCTAAATTATTTCAGAGGAAAGCAAGGCCGGTCATGTTTGATTCCTTTCGGTTGTGGCGTAAAGAAGCCAAGCAGAGAGAAATCAAACAGATCAAACGTAATAAGAGAGAAGGTATTGTTACTACGGTAAGAAACGCAGAGCAGTTCCAACGAGATAAGGAGGAAAAGGAAAAGGAAGTTTTCAATAGATTGCAGCGCATGTCTATAGATAAGTGCTATCCCGCTTTGCCGGCAGATACGGATAAGAAGGAGGAAGTTACAGAGGACCCCTTACTGTCCTATCTCATGAAGTCACCACCTCCGTATGTACAGGGTACCGCAGCTCCTGTGGTTCCCCCTGTCCCTGTTCCCCAACTCGCTCCTGTTCCTGTACTTACAACTGTTCCTGCTCCTCTGCCTGCTTCTGTCCCTACTGCTCCTCCGCTTGTACTTCCTCATACTCCTGCTCCCGCTGCCTCTACTGTTCTGGTTTCTCCTGCTGTTCCCTCTGTTTCTGATACTTCTCTTGTTACCCCGTTGTGTTACCCTACTACCCCGTCTACAGGACGTCGTGTCCCTTCTGTTGCTGCTAACTTCTTCAATTCTCTTGGACCGATTCTTGAGTCCGCTGGTTCCGATGGTCCCCAAAGGCGAAGTCAGCTTCCCGGTAGTAGGGAACGTGACTGTCTATATAATATGGCGATGGCTTGGATGAAATATCCCCTTAGGAATCCTCCACGTGTGGTGATTGACACGTTCTCTCAGTTCAATATACCAACACAGAGGTTCGTGTTTGAGGAAATGTGCAAGGTTTTGCGTGACCAAATATCGGTTGACGCGTCTGATGATACAATGACTGCTCTAACTAATCTTCAGCTTCAGTTTGCGAGTGGAATGATAGTGGGTAGCAATGTTCGACGTGCTGTCGAGCAGTTGCTGTCTTTTCGTCCTTCTATAATGCCTCGAGCATTGTTTGTAGAAGACATTGAGGGACCGCTAGAAGCGCCTGGTCAGTATCCCATGCGCGAAGTTCCACCAGTATGGATGCCAGGTAACCCTGGCGCTGCTCCGCCGATCCTGCCACACTTTCAGAGAGTATGGATACATCTTCCGTGGAAAAGATCGGAAGTTTTGCAGGTAAAGCAATCTTTGCCTGACCCTCGCAAAAATCCTGCAGGGTACTATAAAGAATTGTCGCAGCTTGTGGATGCTACGATAATAAATCTCGCTGACATCGATATGTTGTTTGGTAATGTAGTTCCGCAACCAGTTTGGGCAAAAATTCGTCAGGAAAATAATGCGAACGAGCTAGGTGGTGACTGGCCTGCTCTTGTGGCAGCAGACACCCGTCAAATTGGTGGGGCTAAGCCTGAACAGCTCATTACCGATCTCCCTCAGAGAATAATCACTCTTATGAAGACGCTTATGCCAGCTATGAAGGTGAATTGGGACAAGTTGTCCGCTTGCAAACAGAAGAAGGACGAGAGTGTCTCTGATTTCTTTACGAGATTTGAGGAGGCATTCATCGATCATAGTGGTCAGGATATGGGCACAGAGGGAGGTCAGAGGTTGTTTGTGGACAAATTTGTGTCTAATTTGTTACCGGACTTAAGCAACAAATTAAGAAATTCTGAGAGTGCGTGGGCTGTTTCTACTTCTGCTCAAATATTGGCTACGGCCCAATATTATGAGAATAGAGAGAAAGAGGAAAATGATCGTGCCGATAAAAAGACGAAAGAGCTCAAAACGAAAGTGTTGTTGCAGCAAGCGTATCCTCCACGTTCAAATCAGAATGATTCGCAACAGCGGAATCGATCGCAGTCTCAGTTGAACAGGTCACAATCCCGAAATGACTCCTCTTCTGAGAGATCTTCATTGGGGTACAATCAGTGTGCCTATTGTAGGAACGAAGGTCATCTGAAATTCGATTGTCCAGTTTTGCGTGATCGAAACAGTGGTAACTCATCTAGAGGAGGTCGTAGCGGCCCCCAACAAGCATAACGTGGTAGAGGTCGTGGTGTTCAAACTGATCGTTCCAATAATTCTTCCGATTCTAACAATTGTTTTGATCAGCGTGGATCATCACAAAGCAGATCTGCTCAGTACAATGTAGACGATTATTACGTCGATCACAACACTGACGACGGTAATTACTAGGACAGCCATAGACAATGGAAAGGGGCGACCAATCGGTCCCCCCGAACGTATGGTCGAGTACCACGATCCCCCCGGGAAGCCATCTTGGGCGGGAGGCGAGTCTCGGCTAGTATGCCCGAAGCGGCGTAGCCGGGGCGCGCCTTTTTCCCGCCCTAGAGTGGGCTGGCCTAGACACCAACACGGCCGGCCACGCCCTTGGAGGCAGGCGGGGGCGGGTTCACGCCCACCCTGAAGACGGATAAAAGGAGCGGAAGCTAACAAAGCATCCTCTTGTTCCTGTGCTCTGAAGCTGCACCTCCCCGCTGCACGTGAGCTCGAGACGGAACGAAGAGCAATTTTGAGCGTTGTAATCCCTCTTTTTGTCTTACAGATATCCCGTCTAAGAATGCCCAAGAAGGTCGGAAAGCGGGTCGGTACCGATGAGATGCTCCGTATGCTCATGAAGGAGATAGCCGATCTGAAGAGAAAGGTTGAGGCCAAGGACGGGGAGGGAGGACCGAAACGGCCTTTACCGGGAACAATTCCCGGTGGAAAGAGCAAGAGGCCTAGAAGGGGAGCACTTGGGGGGGAGACCCCGGTTCCCGAAGCGCCACGAGAAGAGCCAACCCCGGCGCCAAAGGAGGGGAACCCAATCCCTGTAGTGGTCACCCCTGCGAACAGGGAGGATATGCCCCCCGAGTTAGCGGCGCAATTGGCAGCGTGGTTGGGAAACGATAGCGAGGGCGCCACGGCTGACGACACCCGGGCAGTGATGAGACAACTGCGGGAATCGAGGGAGGCTGCGAAAGCTCCATCTCCTGTTCCCCCGCAGGTCCCAGCGGTTGGAAGTACAGCAGGCCCAAGTTCGGCGACAAGCGTGGGGTCTACTTCAGGTAAGCGGCCATTGCCGATTGCGGGGGGGGGACTCTGCACCTTCTCGAAAGGAGAAGATTGCCCAGCACGTCCCACTAGAAGTCAAGGAGTTGATTTGGGCGGACAAATATGTAAACATGTTTTCATTGCTTACCGACCATTACGAGATCGAGCATGTAAAGAGTCAAAAGGAGCTCATGCATCCGAGTGTTTGGCGCGCTAAAATGGCCGCCTTTAAGATTGATGAGACCATTGGTACTTGGGGCAGAGCGTGGGGAATTTTTACTTCCATCATGGGGGAACGCAGACCTGAGTTGTTGACCGAGTTACCCATCTATCAGTCACGTATTATGGAGTATTCTGTGGCATATGGGGGCAATCAGTGGTTCTGCTATGATAATCTGTTTAGAAAAGCTAAGGAACACAACCCGTTGTTGTCCTGGGACTGTTACGACTCTGTGTCTTGGCAAAAAATGGAGAGTACAGGGATGTTGAAGGTGCCATTAGTAGGGAGTAACGGGGGGGAATCCTCCCGCCAAAACTCTGGGACGCCCTTTCGGACAGGTTCAGGTAACGAGTCCCACACGAAGCCGAGTGGCAACACAGGTAAAAGGGGGATATGTTGGAATTTTAACAGGGGCAAATGTACCAGGCCCCAGGGGTCATGCAAATTCAGACATGAGTGTGGGGGATGCGGGCAGCCATCCCATCCTGAGTCCATGTGCAGAGCCAAAACGGGTGATAACGGTGGTAAGGGAGGCGCCAAACAGGTCTAATATAGTCCGAGGGGCGCCTTTACCGACCCCGATTGATACCATGGCAATGATTCCTTGGCTCAGCGAATACCCAGATTATGCTTCCGCTGGGGTGTTGCGGAACGGGTTTTCATATGGTTTCCGCATCCCAGTGGGGGATTTTCAGGGGGTACCGGACTGTAAGAATCAAATGTCGGTCTTACAGCACACGGCGGTGGTTCAGGTAAAGATTAGGAAAGAGGTGACTCGAGGTCGTGTCGCCGGTCCATTCGATTTTCCGCCAGTTGCTAATTTTGTGTGTTCTCCTCTAGGGGTGGTTCCCAAGAAGGACCCGGGGGAGTTTCGGCTGATACACAATTTGTCAGCCCCACATGGTCTTTCCGTAAATGATGCGATAGATCCGGAAGTATGTTCGGTGCGGTACGCATCTTTCGATGAGGCCGTCGCCATGTTGAATCGCCTGGGGCCCGGGACGCTGATGGCCAAATCGGACATCGAGTCAGCGTTCCGGTTGCTCCCGATACACCCAGACGATCAGCGTCTCCTTGGTTTCCAGTTTCAGGGTCGCTATTACATGGATAAATGTATGCCAATGGGATGCTCGATTTCATGTGCCTATTTCGAGAAATTCAGTTGTTTTCTGCAGTGGGTATTCACGAGGAAGACAGGTTTTCAACATGTTATGCATGGCATCTCGATGACTTTCTGTTTCTGGGGGCAGCCGGGGATTCTGAGTGTGGACAGGCCTTACATGAATTTTGTGTCCTAATGAATCAATTTGGTGTGCCATTGGCGCCAGGTAAGACTGTCGGTCCCTCGACCTTGATCGAGTTTCTGGGGATCGAGCTCGACTCAGTGGAAGGTTGTTTTCGTTTACCTAAAGAAAAGGTGTTAAAATTCAGGTTATCCCTTGAGACATGTATTCGTGCAACGAAAGTGAACTTGCATCAATTGCAACAGGTGGTGGGTCAGTTGAATTTTGCCCTAAGAGTAATGCCGATGGCGCGCCCCTTTTCCCGCTCGATTGCACAGTCCATGGTCGGCTTGAAGGAAGGACATCATCGTACGAGACTCTCGGCAGAGGTTCGCCAGGACATGCGCATTTGGATTGCATTCCTGGCGGATTTCAATGGTCGAATTGTCTGGAATAAACCAGCAGTGTCTTCCGAGGAGTTGGGACTATGGACAGACTCGGCGGGGAGTGTGGGTTTTGGCGCCATATTGGGTACACAATGGTCGGCTCAAAAATGGCCGTCATGGTGGCATGAGTGCGGGTTGACGAGTAACATTGCTTTTCTCGAACTATTCCCTATTCTGGTGGCCTTGAGAACATGGCCAGAAGGGTTTAGGGGTCACTCTGTGGTTTTCTGGTCTGATAACATGACCGTGGTTGAGTGTATCAATAGTCAGGCAGCACGTTGCAAATTGATTCTCCGATTACTCAAGGAAATTGTGTTGTTGTGCATGCAACTAAATGTACTGTTTAGGGCGCGGCACGTGCCGGGGGTGATGAACCAAGCGGCTGATGCGCTCTCTCGTTTCCGTATGCAGGCCTTCTGGGGTTTTCTGCCCACAGCGGACCCGGTGGCGGCACCCTTTCCCGAAGCTCTCTGGTCTCTCGGTGCCCCGAACTACAAGACCTCGTGGGAGAGAGTTTAGCACCCAGGACGAGGAAGGCATATGAAGGGGCGTTCCGTTCCTATTGGGCCTTTTTGGGTACTTCCGGGAGGGAGCTTTGGGGTCTGGAAGAGTCTGTAGTAAGATTCCTGCTCTCTTTACGTCACGCAGGCAAGTCAGTAGCTACGGCCCAGAGGCATCGGGCCGCCATTTCCTTCATGACAAGGGCTCATGGGATCCAGGACCCGACAGCGTCTTTCGTTGTGCAGAAAGCGCTACGGGGTGGCAACGCCTTGAGGGTCGCAGAGTAGACGATAGGCACCCGATAGGTTTGGATAGGTTGGCCCTGTTATTATCCGTGCTACCGGTAACATGTTCATCCCAGTACGAAGCAGTGTTGTTCCGAGCCGCATTTGCATTAGCATTCCATGGGGCTATGCGGGTAAGCGAATTAGTGGCAAAGAACATGCAGGATACGATGGGGGGACTGTGCCGGGAACACATTCAGGTCAGAGAGGAGACGATGACGGTCTCGTTTGTAAAGTCCAAATCCGATCAGGATGCAATCGGGGACTGTGTAATCATCCAGAGGATCCCCGGGTCCGCCATGTGCCCTGTTGGGTGCGTAGAAACATATTTAGCGCAGAGGGTGGCAGCATGGGGGGGGACCTTGTTAAGACACGCTGACGCCACCCCACTGACGAGGTTTCAGTTTCAGCGGGTGCTTGCGATGTCGATTTCTGCCGCGGGCTTGAACCCCGGCGACTTTGGGACCCATTCCTTTCGGATAGGGGCTGCTACGGAAGCTACAGCCAGGGGTCTGAATGTTGATCAAATAAAACGTGTGGGGCGTTGGTCCTCGAATTGTTATAAGAGGTATGTACGGTTGCACATGTTGTGAAGCTGTAACGATGTACTCACGCTTCTTGTTTTTTGTTTGGTTTTCAGTTGCGCAAGCCTACGAGGCGGGGCGGACTGTCCAGTCGGCCCAACACCGGGGGGCCAGCGGTCAGACATTACCGGCTGTGAAAAAGGAGGTGTGGGTCGTGGGCCACTCATACGTGAGGCGTGCCGCGGACGTATTCAAAGCAGGTGACATGACTCACGTGGCTGGGGAATACGGGTACAGTGTGTCCTTCTACGGAAAGGGCGGGCTCTGTATTGACCAGTTTCAAACATTTTTCGAGGTTTTGTTAGGGCGGACAAGGTCACCGCCGTCTGTAGTCATAGTACATCTTGGGGGCAATGATCTGGTGACCACTGGTAGATGACTTCTTCTTGAGGCGATGCTTTCCACAGTAAGTTGGTTAGCGAGAAGAGTTCCAGGGTGCACAATTGCATGGTCCCATATGATCCCACGGAAAGTGTGGCGGGGGGCTATTTCTGTTTCTGCACTGAATCATTCAGTACGGAAAATTAATAATAAAATGAGTAGATTGTTTCGTTCAAGTACACTGCATTCTGTTTCGCATGGTTGTATTAAGGGGGACAGTATGTATTTGGGGGACGGTGTTCATTTGTCCCGGGTGGGGAACGAATTACTCATAGGAGACTTCATAGCATGGTTAAGGAGTTTACAGCATGACCTTTAGGTAGCAGTGTTTTGTGGGGGGTCCGGATAGCCGGTCAACTATCCGGCCTGTGGCGGTAAGGTCATGATCGGTGAGCAGTAATTGGAAGATCCCTATGAGGGGGCATCACCCATTACGGATGGGAGCGCGCGGGGGAGGTGGCCAATTGGCCCCTCAATGGGGAGGCGGTCCTGTCTAAGGAGAGGCCGCCGGAAGGAAAGGAAAGGTGGTCAAGGCCCCTTCCTGGATAGGAGGGGCTACGGCCCCTCCTGGGGAATTTCCCGGGCCAGGACATCTGCGACGGCAGATGGGTAAGTTGTGTGGGGTGCGGGAGGGGGTTTACGCTACCTTTTAGACACCTCACACGAGTCCTCGAACGACCGTTAAATGGCGTCGAGTTTATTTGGGCCCCCGTCAAGTACAAAGGGAAATTGGTAAATGCACTTGAGGTACGCCTCTGTGCGGTCGCCCCTCTCACAAGTGAGGGGGGTATTTCTGGTTTAGGGATCTGACACCGGTTACGACCTTGCCGTTGGCCCTTAACGTTAGGATGTACAATTTCAAGTCAAATGTTTTGTAGGATGTTAGTTCGGCTAGGAGAACCTTTGTATTAGAGATCTGTTAAGGTTAGCCAACATCGTAATGTGGAAATGAAATTGTACATTATATGAAACTGTTATTTTAATGTTTTCTTTTTGTTTCATATTTTAATAAATACGGCCGGGAAGGGTGACTCCCTTCCCGCCTTCCAAAAGTTCAACAACTGTTTCCGGTTTCCCAATTCTTGGGGATTGTGTTGAGAGGGGGTGGCGGGTATCTCGGCCATATGGAAAGGGGCGACCAATCGGTCCCCCCGAACGTATGGTCGAGTACCACGATCCCCCCGGGAAGCCATCTTGGGCGGGAGGCGAGTCTCGGCTGGTATGCCCGAAGCGGCGTAGCCGGGGCGCGCCTTTTTCCCGCCCTAGAGTGGGCTGGCCTAGACACCAACACGGCCGGCCACGCCCTTGGAGGCAGGCGGGGGCGGGTTCACGCCCACCCTGAAGACGGATAAAAGGAGCGGAAGCTAACAAAGCATCCTCTTGTTCCTGTGCTCTGAAGCTGCACCTCCCCGCTGCACGTGAGCTCGAGACGGAACGAAGAGCAATTTTGACCCACCCACCAGCCCCTGAGGACAGCGATTCGTTGTGAATACAGTTGATAGTATCTTTGATTTTCTCTGCTTTCTTGCAGGTTGTGATGATTGTTGTGATAGTTCTTAACGATGCAATAAAGATTGATGATTGTCAGTATATTTTGCTAATAAAGTAATTTTGAACAAGGATTGATCAGTATTTATGCTTGATAATAAATGCTGTTTGCGTTAGAGATCTTAGTAACTTAGGTAAAACTGTCGTATTTATTTTGGTCGGGCGGTAAGGTCATGATCGGTGAGCAGTAATTGGAAGATCCCTATGAGGGGGCGTCACCCATTACGGATGGGAGCGCGCGGGGGAGGTGGCCAATTGGCCCCTCAATGGGGAGGCGGTCCTGTCTAAGGAGAGGCCGCCGGAAGGAAAGGAAAGGTGGTCAAGGCCCCTTCCTGGATAGGAGGGGCTACGGCCCCTCCTGGGGAATTTCCCGGGGCCAGGACATCTGCGACGGCAGATGGGTAAGCTGTGTGGGGTGCGGGAGGGGGTTTACGCTACCTTTTAGACACCTCACACGAGTCCTCGAACGACCGTTAAATGGCGTCGAGTTTATTTGGGCCCCCGTCAAGTACAAAGGGAAATTGGTAAATGCACTTGAGGTACGCCTCTGTGCGGTCGCCCCTCTCACAAGTGAGGGGGGTATTTCTGGTTTAGGGATCTGACACCGGTTACGACCTTGCCGTTGGCCCTTAACGTTAGGATGTACAATTTCAAGTCAAATGTTTTGTAGGATGTTAGTTCGGCTAGGAGAACCTTTGTATTAGAGATCTGTTAAGGTTAGCCAACATCGTAATGTGGAAATGAAATTGTACATTATATGAAACTGTTATTTTAATGTTTTCTTTTTGTTTCATATTTTAATAAATACGGCCGGGAAGGGTGACTCCCTTCCCGCCTTCCAAAAGTTCAACAACTGTTTCCGGTTTCCCAATTCTTGGGGATTGTGTTGAGAGGGGGTGGCGGGTATCTCGGCCATAAGAGAGGGAGTAGTATCAGTTCCGGTCGATCAGAAAGGGCCTTACGTCGCAGTTGCCACCTCGGGCGTCGTTGAGCCTTTTCTGTTGGACAGTGGTGCAGCGAAAAGTTCCATCATGCATTCGAAACTCCCTGGCGCACCTTTGTCTGGCTTAACAAATGTTTCCGTTGGATTCTCTGGAGCCCCTGTTAGCAACCCAGTTTCGTGCCCTTTGCCCCTTACCATTGGGCCTCGTGAGCTGAACGCTCCCTTGATTTTGACTACTGGTTGTGGTGAGAATCTTTTAGGCCTGGATTTGCTGAAACGTCTGTATGCGACTTTGTATTGCTCTCCTGCGGGGGTAAAGCTTACATTGGGTGAGAAAGTTATCTCTCCTATGTACTTGTCCCTCGACAAGCTTCCACCGGAATTGAGTTCTCTTCCTGCATCTTTGTGGGCGACAGGTCCCAATGACGTGGCCCTGCTTGATATCTCCCCTTATGTTGTTCACTTTAAATCTAATGTGCGTTTGCCACGTATTCCCCAGTATCGTATCTCCCTTGATGGTGAACGAGCGCTGTTGGCAATCATCTATGATTTGATCGAGAAAGACGTCATTGAGGAGACACGGGGAAACGTGTGCAATAGTCCTGTACTGCCCATTCTGAAGCGTACTGATCCATCTAAGCCTCCTGTTTATCGTTTCGTTATTGATTTACGGGAGGTGAATAAAATTGTGATTCCTCAGTTCCCTGTGGTGCCTGACATTACCGCTCTACTGACTCTGATTCCAGCTTCTGCATCTTGGTTCTCAGTGATCGATCTGAAAAATGCGTTCTTCAGCATTCCGATTGCTGAGGAGAGTAGAGACTTTTTCGGTTTCTCTCTTGGTGGCCGCAGCTTTAGGTTTAAACGTGCTCCTCAGGGCTAATGTCAAAGTCCATCGATTTACAGTCAAGCCTTGAAAGGCCAACTTGATGCGTTTGTGTTGCCGGCTGGTGCGGCCTTGATCCAATACGTCGACGACCAATTGGTGGCTGCAGATACTCAGGACATTTGCAAAATTGCTACGGTGTCGTTGTTGCAACATCTCTGTGACTTACATCACAAGGTGTCACCTTCTAAACTGCAATATTGTTGCCAAGAAGTAACCTATCTAGGTCACTTATTGTCAAAGGAGGGAAGAAGGTTGACCCCAGAGAGAATTGCAGCGATTGCTCGAATGACTGTGCCAACGACTCAGAGAGATGTGCGTGCCTTTTTAGGTATCACGTCATACTGCAGGCAATGGATTCCAAATTTTTCATTGCTAGCGAACCCATTGGTGGCTCTTACGTGCAAGGATGTTCCAACTCCTTTGCCATGGACGGATGAATGTCAGAAAAGTTTTTCTGAACTGCGTGACGCGTTGTGTTCGGCCCCTGTGTTAGGTACCCCTGACTACAGTAAGCCGTTTACACTATACGTTCACAAGAGGGAAGGTTGTGCGTTGAGTGTTTTGACGCAACAATTCGGTGGTAAGCAACGTCCATGTGCATATTTTTCCTCGACCTTGGACCCAGTAGCTAGAGCATTGCTTAGTTGTTTGAGAGCAACAGCGGCAGCTGCGGTGTCCATCCGACAATCTGCAGGATTGGTCATGGATAATATGCTTACGGTGATGGTTCCGCATGCAGTTGACACTCTCTTGAATCGTACGAAAACCCAACACCTGACAAGTGCAAGGTTGTCTGGGTACGAGTTGACGCTTTTGGCAAGTCACATTCAGATAAAGCGCTGTAATGTCCTGAACCCGGCGACGTTGTTGCCGATCAGTATGGAGTCAGACGAAGTAGCGCCTCACGACTGCTACTTACGAACTGAGGAGGAAACAAAAGGTCGTGTTGATTTGAAAAATACTCCATTGGAAGACCCCGATGGTACCCTGTATGTGGATGGGTCGTGTTTTAAGTTGCCAAATGGCGACGTAACGACTGCGTATGCTGTGGTGACGTTGAGCACGGTTGTGGAGACTGCGAGATTGAATCAAAATTCTGCACAGGCGGCAGAGCTGATTACCTTGACTAGAGCGTGTGTGTTGTCGAAAGGGAAACGGGTGAATGTGTTTACCGATAGCCAATATGCTTTTGGCGTCGCACATAGTTTTGGACGTTTGTGGAGAGAGAGAGGTTTCATGACATCGCATGGTATGAAGATTCAGCACGGACAGCTCGTGAATGATCTTTTGGATGCACTTACATTGCCCAAGCAGGTGGCGATTATTAAATGTAGTGCACACCGTAAGGTGATGGATGATGTTGGTCGTGGCAATGCGTTTGCGGATGAGATTGCTAAGGAGACTGCTCGGAATCTTAGCACTAGAATGTATGTGACGAGTTCGGTTAGGTGGCCTACAGAGACTGGTATGTGTGAGGACACTATTGAGAGTGTGAAAGCGATTCAGAACGAGGCAGCCGAGACTGAAAAGATGAAGTGGAAAGAGAGTACGGGAAAGTTGGATGCGAATGGCTGCTGGATTGATCTGTCGGAGCATAAGAGATGGATGTTGCCGGATGCGTATGTGCTAGCTGTTGTGACAATGGCACACGGCTTGGCACATATTAGTGCGAAAGGTATCTGCAAGTTGTTGTCCCCTGTATGGAAGAATGACGGTATTACTAAGTGTGCTGAGAGATTGGTTAAGAATTGTATGATATGCATGCTGTACAATCCTGGTAAGGGAACTCCTACACCCCCTGGCCATTTTGCTTCCCCTTCATGTCCCTTTGAGGTGATTCAGCTAGACTTCATCCATATGGAGCGATGTAACAACCTGAAGTACGTTTTAGTTGTGGTTTGTGCATTCTCCCGACGGATTGAAGCCTACCCTCTCAAAGATAACACTGTTCTGTCCACTGCGAAAATCCTACTGAAGGAATACTTTCCTCGGTATGGAATGCCACGGATTGTATGGTCTGATAACGGAAGTGAGTTTGTGGGGAGTGCGATGAAGAGTGTGTGTAAGGGCCTTGGAATTACTCAAAAATTCCATAGCGCCAATCATCCCCAGTCAGCAGGTTTGGTTGAAGGGTATAATGGCACCCTTAAATTGAAGTTAGCGAAGATTCAGGCTACGACTGGTCTTTCGTGGCCTGACGCTTTGCCTCTAGCTCTTCTGTCAACTAGGGCGACTGTACACTCCCGAGTAGGGCTCAGTCCCTACGAAATAGTGTTCGGCCGTCCTGCAAATGTTTGGGGGGTCCCTAGACCCAGTGTGTTCTCTGATCTTGAGTACCCAATGTTGATCGATTATCTTCATGAGCTGACTGCTAAACTGAGGTTAATTCACCAACAGGTTTTTGAAGCACTGCCGACGCAGACGGAGGGTCCAGGCCACCAGCTCCAGCCTGGAGACTGGGTGGTAACACGCAACTTTGGACGGAAGCGCAACCTTGAGCCCCGCTTCACTGGACCCTACCAAGTTAATGTTAATGTTAATGTTAGTTGGGATTTATTGAGCGCTCGTACGCCCGAAGGCTTCATGGCGCTATAGAAAGAACCAGGCAGGGCAGTCAAGAAGCAGAGTGGTGCTGTCAGTGGTAAGCTTGAGAAAACAGCCAGGTTTTCAAAGATCGTCTAAAGCTGAGGATGTTATCACTCTGCTTTATATGAAGAGGAAAAGAATTCCAAAGAGCAGCAGCTTGATGGTCGAAGCAGCTGCCTCCGAGGCGTTTCCTTTTGAATGAGGGTACAGTCAAAAGTGATTTGTAGGTGGATCGAAGGTGACGCGAGGGGCAATATTTTTTGAATAGATCTCTGACAAAAGAAGGGCCAGAGTCATTCAGGGACCTGAACAGAATGCATCCAGCCTTGAAGGCCACACGTTGCTCAACTGGCAACCAGTGCAGCTGCTTGAGGCCAGGTCTGATTGATTGCCTCCTGGATATCCAAGTGCTCCTTGCCACGAGGACTGCTGTTCGTTTGGAAGGACGCAAAAACTGGGTGCATGCCACCCATACTAAAAAGGTACCTATACCTTTATCAGCAGACTCGTGGGTGAGGAAGGGCATTGCCTCGTCTGAAACAGAAACGTTGCCGACCTTCGTTCCTTTTAGCGACGCTCAGCCTGTCGGAGAGCCCTCAGTGCAGCAGAACGACATTGTTGAACATTTGTCATCGCAAAACTCAAGATCTGAACAATTGATTGATCAACAGAACTCTGTCTCATCATCGGACCAATTGTTTGACGAGCAGACACGTCCTGGGAGAAGCCGATATTTTCTCCGCTCCAACCCTAAAAAGACTAATAAAGATTGCATATTTGCTCTCTCCCTTGGACATCCACGTTACCCCATTATCACTGACCAGTTGAACACACCTATATATTTGTGATTTTTGTAAATTTGAGTCTTTTCCACACATGTGTTTTGCTTCCACAGCTAGCAGACTTTGTACATATTGTTGATTAAACATACCTTACATCCGGGTGGACCGTAAGGCCGCGCGGGTACTTCCTTTTGGTTAGTAGGTCTTGACACTAGGTCAGAGACCGTCGATTCCTAGGAACTCCTGGGGATTGACTATTGCTACACAGAACGAAGTGCGTCAAAAACGTAGCGGACGGTTTTAGAGGGTGGCTTTCTCGAAGCTGATGGACATGGAAAAGGCTCAGGCTAGAAGATTCGAGTTGCGTAGAATTGCACACACAAAATGTTTCATGTTTCAGGTGTTCCTTTTATTCTTAACTGTTTCTTCGTTATTGGTGGGTGGGGTGTATTACATGATACAGTCATTCTTGCCTTCTGCCTTACCTATCCCTACTTCTGAACCTAAACCTACCTCCACTGTTTCTCCTCATTCCTTCCACATCTTACCCCAACACGAGCAGGTTAGACGTGCGGAATTTATGAATAATTCCTTCATTCAGCTCCTTCATCAGCATCAGCTAGTGGTGAACACTACCAATTGTTGGGTGTGCGGGTTAATGCCGCATACCACCGATAAGGGAATTCCATACTTGGTCCTCCCTTATAGTTCCCAGGGTTCAGCTCGAGCATTGCAAACAATGTTTCGAAGTGCACTAGATTCTTACCCCAATCGAGAGCCACGTCCTCCACACTTTGGTCCTGGTCCGTACCATAAGTCTTTGGCAATAGCGATTGCAGATTTAGATAGGGATATCTATGAGCCGTCGCTTATCCCAGAGGAAGAGGTGCGAGCCTATAGGGACCTTAGTGAGGCTGAGTATAGTGCGCTTGTGGGCGAGAGACAGTTTAGGAGCTCGTCTCCAATATGGGTCGTACCCCACCTTGGTAATTTCTGTCTGAAAGGCCGTGGTCGAAATCAGAGGGCTCACCTTGGAGAGAGTGCTTGCTCTGAGACATATGTCTTACCAATGCTCTCTTCCCCTGTTCTCCTGACTGCCAAGGGTACGTATTTTGTCTGTTACGACCGTGCATATACATGGTTGCCCCTTGACTTTGCGGGCACCTGCTATATTGCAAACTTGTTGCCACCGACTTTTACAGTCGCCTCCGATTATCACAAGACCAGAGTTGTGAGGGGCGTGATTAGCAAAGAGGACACTGCCGGTCAAGAGGCAGGAGACTTTTTCAAGGGTTTCTTTCCGTTTTGGGGTCCTATGATCAATAGTAGGAACCTGAGACAATTGACTCGAGTGGTGGAATCGACAGCTAATAGCACTGCCAGTGCCCGTGGCAACATTACAGCAGAGCTTCAGGCGGAAAGGTTGACGACGTTACAAAATCGTATGGTTTTAGACGTTGTCTTAGCAGATCGAGGTGGAGTATGTAGAGTGATCCATTCGAGTTGTTGTATATTCATTCCAGACAACGCTCCGACTGTCTATCAAGCTATCTCGAAGTTGCATAAGATCTCCGAGTCCATACACGTGGACGTAGGGGATTGGACGCTACTCAGGTGGTTTTGGGGCCTGATGTCGACTTGGGGTTGGAAGATTCTGATGATCATCGGGGTTGTTGTAGCATTTCTGTTCACGTGTTGCCTTTGTGTGCAGTGTGGTCCTGCTTTATGTGGCCTTTGTGCTACGACGTGTATAAGGCAGCCGCCTGTTACCAAAGGAACTCTTATGGATAGAGTTATGTTGCAGCAGCATCTAGATGGTCTGATGAATATCGAGATCGACTATGATTCCGACTAGTGCTTGCCTACATGAGGGCAAAAGGAGCGTCTGAGGTTCCGTGACAATTGTAAGTGGTGTTTTCGACTCGCACGAATATGGTCGAGTCTGGTATCTATGAACCGCAAATGACGAGTTTAGTGGATGTACACGTTTACGCTGTGCTAACCTGAACCGCTCGTTTGTTTCGTGGGTTTCTTCATCTGAACCAACGGGTTCCATCTTAGATACGGCATCCATTTTGTTTCTTGCCCTCAAGTAGCCAGCGAACGGACGCTGTCCGCTTCGCGACCCTGGGATTCCCAAGCTCCTGCGGGAGACACGTTTCCTTTGGAGGTGTCTTTATGATGAGGGGGATGGCACTGTAAGGCAGATGGCCCCGCTCGAGGCTCATCTTGCCGTGCCGCTCTATTGTCTTAGCTGTGCATTCATTAAGCACGTCCCCTTTGATGCCTGCAACTCGTGTTTCCTGGTACCACCCCTTTTACACCCTTTTCGATCTGCTCACTGTTCTCATCTTCCTCTGCACCTGTTTCTGTCTCTTCCTCGATTCGTTTACTACTGATTGGAATGTACTTATGGTGGGAAGATGCGTTTTTACAGTTGGGAACTGCCAAATGTTACTGTGATTATGTTCCGGGCCCTGAATACATGAAAGCGACCCCTTTCGCCTTTTACGATGGGAACCAAGTTGTAAACCTTTGTGCACCATGTCATCCTATGCTGGAAAACTGTATAAAAGGAGCGATCCACAGGTACAAATTGAATCAGACTCCGCAAACCTACATGCTATGTACTTCTCGTGACTTCTGTGTTCCCTGCAGTAATAAACCTCGAATCTTTGACGCCGAAGGAAGTGTCCCGTGTCTCTGTCATTTGTACGCCGGAACAGGTTACCCACGAAGGTTTTAGGTGTTATCCCTGGCACCGCTGGGTCTTAGCAGAACCCGGTCCTTCACCTCGGCCGGCACTGGAAAGCCTTACATGGCGGAGAGGAGTGCGTGGAGGGCGTTGAACTGCAACTGCGGCTGGGGCCCTATGGTAGACGCACACTGTGAAATCTGCGGTGAGGGTGGGGGAGATGGACACGTTCTGGATTGGTGTATATTGATGTGAACACTTTCTGTTGTGCCTTGCCTCCCCCTCTCCTCCACCCTCCCCCCCCATTGCTGACGCTCTACACAGGAACGCGAAGTCTCCCCTCCATACAGGGGGTACGGATAAGTAGGAGGACAACACATTGCAAGGTGGGGTGAATTCATACATAAGGAGAGGCAGGACGCAGAGTGCGGCCGGCTGCTGTAGAAGGTAGATTGGCACCCGGAACCTTCATTAAAATTACTGCGACTACCCCCAAAACGACGCAACATATGTGCGAGCTGAGGCAAGTGTGCTGACGAGTCGGTCGCACTGTTTGCTACTGAGGGCTTCATCACCACGCGGGAGGGCGTCGGATTGCCCCCGCGGAGACCAGTGAGGCCACGGGCACGTCTAGGACAATGCGATGGGTAAACCAGACCGTAACCAATCCAAGCTGTCCTTCACCCAGACCCATGCTAAATCCCAGGACAGGGGGGCTGGAGGCGAAAGTAGGCCCAATACGCCCACAGAACAACAAGATATAAGGACTATGCTGCAGTCCATGGAGAAGGGACTAGAGGAAGGTATCTCCTCCCTGGGGGCGAAAATGGATGCACTCACGTATAGATTGGACAGAAAGGGTGAGAGGATTGATAAGCATGCAGAACGACTAGACGTGTCGGAAAGGAGGATAACTGAGGTGGAAGAGGCGCAAACTACCATTGACACTGAACATAAGCAATTGGGCAAAGTGATACAACTGTTACAAGACAAAAGGGAGGACTTGGTGGCCCGTTCACGTTGATGTAACATGCGTATCTTGGGCCTTCCGGAGATGACCCAGACAGGCAGGATGGAGACTTTTATCGAGCGCATGCTGGTGACCATGCTGGGTGAAGAGACCTTCTCCAAAGCTTTTATAGTGGAGCACGCACACCGGACATTGGCCCCACGCCCTAAACCAGGAGCACCCCCCCGGCCTATAATAGCCAAATTGTTAAACTATTGTGACCGGGACGCTGCCCTACGAGCTGCCAGAGAGAAACAGTTGCTGTCCTACGAGGGGTCCGCCATCTCGCTATATCCCGATTTCACAGCCAGAGTCCAAGAGGCAAGGAAACACTTTGTCCCGATGAAATGGCAATTATGTGATCAAGGGATTGAATATGCAATGCTATACCCAGCAAAGTTGAAAGTTAACAGAAATGGACAAACGCTCATATTCACGGAACCAAAGGCATTGAAGGAAGCGCTGAAGGAGTGGAACATGGGTCGGCGGAAGACCCCGGAGTGCGAGCTACTGGATGAAGCTGCTGGCGGTGGCTTAGATGATCAGGATTGAAGGAGACTTCGTGTATGGACCTGTGCAGATATCCCTAGCGCCTGATGGGCGTATGACCGCCGGCTGGTGGGACCGGGGTGAGACTCAAGTACTGTGCTTATATCGAACCCTTTTAGATGGCTCGAGGCAACCTCCACCCACATGTGGTAACACTTTGTTTTCTATTGGGAGGGGTCTCAAGGGACAGCAACATTGCGACCTAGTTGGGGGTGGTCCACTGTGGGTGGGTAGGGTGAGAGTGGGGGCAGAGGGCGGTTTCAGTTTATTGTCGAGAGGTGCAGGCCGTTACTGTTTGAACATTAGAACCTACATGATTATTTATGTGGTGCGGAAGGAAGGAACTTACTTGACTAGACACCAGGTAGATTTGGCACTGCTTCAGGAGACACACTTGCCAGCGAATAGTGTTAGGCTGCAAGTGAGAGGGTTGAAGGGACAGATTGATGCTGCTGGCTTTACTACTTATTCTAGAGGGGTGCTGACCTGGGTTAGTCCGAAATCTGAGTACTCATTAAGTAAGTTAGATGCAGATGCGGAAGGGAGATACGTTATTTTGAGGTTGGCTGGAAGGGGTGTGGAATTGTTGGTTGTGAATGTCTAGGGCACTAACTATGACTGCCCCGAATTTTTTATAAAGGTTGCAGAGGTGGTGCGTGGTCTTCCTGGAATTGACACAATATGGGGGGGGATTTCAATATGACTAGGTGTCCAGCTGTAGATCGTTCGAGTGGCCCGCTCAGAAGTCAGTCAAAAGGGGCACGCGCATTGGATAAGATATTAATCAGTGAGGACCTTGCAGATGTCTGGCCGCAGTTTACACCCTGAGTCAGGGGGGTTCACACACTATTCGGCCTTTCATAACATACACACTCGGATAGATTATTGGTCGGCATCGTCGGCGATGCTTTCACGGGTTCGCAAATGTCAGGTTTTGTCCAGAACTCTCTCTGATCACTCCCCTATAAAGATGGTGCTTGAATCACCGCGGAAGACTTTGTCTCCGTTCACATGGAGATTCCCGCCATACTCCTTATTAGATCCTACTTTTCGTGAGGAATTGCATGAAGCAGTCGAGGCTTACTTTGAAAAGAACATAGGGTCAGTGGACAGCTTCCTGACTATCTGGGAGGCCTTTAAAGCTTACATCAGGGGGGTAGCTATGAGGAAACACTCTGGCATACTCCGCTCAATACGACAGAGGCTGGCGCTGCTGGAAAAGAAACTGGCGGATTGTGAGAAGAGACAATTGGCGGGCGGCACTATTGGGACCAAAGGCGAAAGAAGGGGGTATTATCTGACTACCAGGTAGAAGCGGATGCGGAGGTGAAGCATATGGGCAAGTACGCGACAGCCAGGCTGTATGGTGAACGAGATAGACTGGGTAAAGTATTGGCTAATATGGTTAAACAGCAGAGGCGTAACGTATCGGTCGGGCAGTTAGATCACAAGCGGGGGTACTTCTCGAAGGAGAGGAGGAGGTTGTGCAACGGTTCCGTGAATATACTCTGAATTATATGCCTCACGCACGACGGGAAGCGACAAGGAGATCCTCGACTATTTGGAACATATCCAGCTCCCGTTCTTAACTGACAGGCAGCGTGAATTCCTAATGCAGCCCATAGAATTTGATGAGATGCGTGAAGCCCTAGGAGGGATGAGGGCGGGCAGTGCCCCAGGTGCTGATGGACTAACAGTCAGTTTTTAAAAGACGTTTTTGGACCTACTACTACCACACTTGTCTGCTTTGTTTGCGGATATGTGCGAATCAGGCCAGATGCCGACTACAATGAGGGAAGCACTAATAGTTGCAATTCCTAAACCCGATAAGCCTCCAGATGAGTGCAGCTCCTACAGACCACTTTCGCTTTTGAACAATGATACCAAAATATTAGTGAAAGTGCTGGCGAATAGGTTGGCCTTGTTGTTGGCCCCGGACCTGATAGCGCCGGAGCAGGCGGGATTTGTGGCGGGCAGGAATATTATGTATAACTTACGCACGATATTCGGAGCTACTCAACACACGAAGCCAGACTCGAAGGCCTTGGCAGTGTTCTTGGACATGGAGAAGGCCTTCGATTCGGTGGAGTGGCCCTTTTTAAGGACGGTATTCTCGAGGATGGGGCTGGGCTCTGTATTCATGCAGATGATGTCAGTACTCTATAATGACCCGTCCGCACGCATTAAGCTTGGTAACCGTGTCACTGAACCTATTAAGATACGCGAAAGGGCTGTTCTTTATCGCCCACATTATACGCCTTGGTCGCCGAGCCTCTGGCTTGCGCGATGCGTGAATATCACTCCCACAGGGGACTTAATTTCCCCACTTACCGACTAGTCATGACAACCTAAGCTGATTATACCCTGCTGTACGCCAGAGACCCAGAGGTAAACCTGGCGCCACTATTACGAGAGGCATTGAGGTTCGGGGCTCTTTCAGGCCTGACGGTTAACTGGAGCAAATCAATGGCGTTCCCTATTACAAACATCACAGAACAATTCGAGATGGAATACCCATTGAGATGGTCCACTGACTCTGTGCGGTATTTAGGGATACAACTCCACACTGATTATGAGACGGTGTTCCGTGAGAACTATGGCACAGCTATGGCTAGTCTGGAAGATAATGTTGAAATATGGATTGGTTTACCTCTGTCCATACTAGGCAGGATATCGATAATGAAGATGGTGGTCTTACCTAGAATGCTGTATTTATTCATGAACATCCCGATGGTGCTCCCGAAGTGCTTCTTTATTCGGCTCACGGCGTTGATGATAAAATTAGCCTGGGCCGATAAACAGGCGAGGGTGCAGTGGAAAATATTGGTCCTCCTTATCATTTGGGAGGCCTTGGAGCTCTGGATTTTGAATTATATTATTGCATGGCGCAGGGTGCGCACTTGCATAGTTGGATACATAACAGAGAGAAGGCGCCCAATTAGGCTTGAAAGCCTATTTGCTGCCCCATTGCCGCTCCCGGCGGTTATATTTGAACCTACAGATAGGCGCACAGGCCTACTAGACTAATTGAACTCGCCAGGGCATGCCAGGCATGCGATATTGCAGTATAACGCGGGAGCACTTCTGTACTTCCTGTTAATGCCGATAGAATGGATCATGTGGCTTGCCTCGTGCAGGGACAGGGGAATGCTCGCGGCATTGAAAGCACTGGGTATACGTACAGCGGGAGATATGTTTTCCGGCAGGCACCTCAAGAATATGTCGTATGTGGACACGCAGGAGCTGAGACCCTCTGTCCTGCAACGTTTCCAATATCTTAGAATTAGGGAAGCCTGGCGTGAGCAATTGGGTGACGATTTACAGGAACCCCTGGACCTACTAGAACTCTCATATGTAATTAAGACAGAAATGCTGAAGAAAAGGATCTCCACTTTGTATAAGATAGCGATACCCGAGAGGATGACGGGTATAGTAAGGCGCGCCAAGCTAGGCAACATGATTTAGACTTACCACTTGATGATGCCATGTGGCGCTATTGTTGCACTAACACAAGGTCAATCTGGCTAAACGGTAGACAGAGATTGGTGCTTTTCAAATTTATCAATAGGGTGTACCACACCCCGGAGCGGCTGCACCGTTTCGGACTGCGTGAGGGTTCGTCCTGTGAACGATGTAACGGGAATAGGGCAGGTTTCATGCACCTGGCGTGGGAGTGCCCAGGCGTGTTCCACTATTGGAATGAGGTCTTTCAAGAATTGAGCAGGATCCTAGAGGCGTATCTTGCCCCGTCACCGATACTCGCACTGTTGGGTCATTCCAGGGTACTTCCCAAGTCGCAGCGCAGGATTGTGGATATGGGTATGTTGATGGCAAAGAGGAGGCTGGCTATGTGCTGGATGAGAGGCCCATTACCCAAGATTGAGCAGAGGCTTAGATACCTGACTTACTGTTGCATGCAGTCAGAGATTTACAGTGAGCTACTGCCACCCAAGAGTAGGCCCAATAATTTCTGGGGATTGTACCTCGAATCCAGGAGGAGACCGGACACACTGGCTGCAAGCGATGGGTCTGATGAGCTGGTGAGAGCTTCCGGTGTGCTGAACGACCTGGGGGCGGTAGAGTAGGGTGAATCATCTTCCCATTAGATGCGAAAAATTCCTAGGACGTCTAGGTATGTCAGTGTACATTAAAGTAGGGCCAGCTATCGAGAAGGAACAATGGAGGTGAAATGACAAAGGTATATAAAAAGCATATTTTTATTTATTATGTATTAAAAACCATATTGAAACTGACCAACGGTCAACTAATCAAATGAATAAGTATCCCATTAGGCCTTGTTAGTATGAGTGATATGACTGGGGCGGCGTAGTTGACCCTTAGTTTGCCGTAGTTATGTGCTTATTAGACGTCATGCACTACAGATAATCAGGGATGTAGATAGTGGGCAAGCACTTCGAGTTTGTAAAGTTAACCTCTTTTACTTTTCTTGTTTGTTTTCTTTTTTCTTTTTAATCTTTGGTTTAATTTTGTTGGGTATTAAAATTGTGATCTCAACATTGACTCTTTGGAGATGCGAATAACCTCACTGTGTGAGCCCGAAGTGTTCCTTCGTTTAACGCTGCCCGGCCTCCGGGATGTGGGTGAAATAGCTGTGTAGGGCTTTTAGTGATGTATGATGTTTTTCTGTAAAAGTGTGAACAGGATACGTTCCACATGATCGTCATGTTGATGTCATTGAAAAATAAATAATTTAAAAAAAAAACAATTCCAGTGTCCAAGCTTTTCGCATCCATGACAAGGAAACCTTTTCTTTGCATCCTCTCTATTCATTTGTCCCTTTTGTTTGCCACCGTTTCCACACTATCAATCTGATTCTGTTCTTTTGCTTGACCTTCCGTTTGATCATTTAATTTGATTTCCTGTTGTTCTGCCACTTTCACTTGTTCCCACATCATTTTCTCTATTATTTTTTTATGTCTGAACTCAATATCATCGCCACAATATTTGGTGTATTTCAAAATTTCATTAATACTTTTGCTTTGCCAGCAAAGCATATCTTGCTGAATCATTTGACTAATATCAGGTTTCAAACCATAAACGAATCGATACACAAAATGACCCATATACTTGTCTCCAATATTCTCAAAGCCACTGTACTGTTTAAACACATGTAACAATAATTCATAATAAGCATGAACAGATTCATTTGATTCTTGTGTGATTCTATCTATCTTTACCCAATTTGTTTCCTTTGGGGGAATTTTCCCTTTCAGGAAAGTAATTTTTAGGGGCATATTAGCAACGCTTTGCGATAAATATCACAAAGTGTGCTTAGTGAGTATTTTTACATCGCCGGCTATCACTGGATTCTATCGCCGAGATAGCACGTTATTAGCAACGGCTATCTCCACGGCGATGGAAAACCCAGCGATAGATGCAAAAAGGAGGATTATCGCATGAATTACAGCGATAATGACCCAGAGTTAGGGGGGTGGTTGCTGATAGGCCATGGTGGTCTCAGCCACAAAATCCACCCCGCCATTGAGTTAAATGGACAAGTCAGGTTTTGAGCAGGTGTAAAAAACCTGTGATAACCGTGGTTAGCGCGTTTTTCATCGTCGCTAACCGGGTCCCAGGGTCGCATTGCTGATAGTAGTTAGGTGTGTTTGCGAGTGGATTCCTGTTGTTTTCGTGGGGCACGCCTACTTTGCATGTCATTAGCGATACTTATCGCTGACATGCAAAGTGGCAAGGGAAACGGTCGCTGTCACCGGAAAGCTGTCGCTAACAGCTGTTAGCGACGGCTTGTTCATTGGGCGATAATAATATCACGGCTTTAGAGGCAGAAAGTGCTGCTAAAGCGGCATAAATGCCCTTGCTAATATGCTCCTTGGTTGTTATCTTCATTACATCATCCGAGGGTGCTCCTGTTTTCGAGTCTCTTGGATATTCTTCACTAGGCCAATCAACTGTGATTTTACATTCTGTCCATAAATTTGCAGGCACCACTATGTCAAACAGACCATCTAAATCTTTCAACAGAACCTTTTGAAGCTTTCACAAATCTTTCAACTTGTTTGTACAATTCAACTGGCTTTACTCTCAATTTTGGGAAGATATTTGTGAAGGACAAAATATCTTCTTGAATCCATGGGACATGAACGTATCCACCACCAGGTACCTCTCTCATAGGACACAACCTTTCCACTTGCCCTGCCTCTTTCAACATATATGCAGTAGACGCTTCCTTTGCCTGTGCTTCCTCCTTCTTCTTTAACCACCTTACTCTCCATTTGTAAATGTCTCCAAATTTTTGCAAAATATTCAGCAACTCTTCCACTTGTAACTTCCTTCCGGACACATTCATATTTTCTAAATCTTTGTCAGTAAAATCCACTCGATAGTGCTTCTGCAATACTTTCGATCTCCCTATGTCTATTCCCATTTCAGGAGAAAGTTCTGTTAATTGGTCATGAAACAATCTTGCATTTCTAGTTCTACTCCTGCATATAAACAATAACTCTTCCTCATTGTAGGTGTTTCATTTATCTATTCCCACATTCCC